>NC_071989.2:185047857-185725000 GCF_028885655.2 Pongo abelii
AGGTGGAGGTTGTAGTGAGCCAAGATCGCACCACTCCAGCCCTGGCAACAGAGTGAGACTCCATCACAAAAAAAAAAAATCCTAATTACATCACTTTGCAAATATCTCGTCTTTGTTGTCAATAAACAGTTAATAGTATTACTATAAATATCAGGAAGGCTACAAAAAATGAGATTTCTTTTTGTCTTCAAAGTGTTTTTTATGCAGTGAAGCATTTACTGTGTTGAACAGAATGTAGTATTAGAAAATGTCCTGGGTGTGAGATGCTCTTGAGTGACAAAACTAGGCTTTTCTTTCTTTTTTTTTTTTTTTTTTTTTTGAGATGGAGTCTCACTCTGTCACCAGGCTGGGGTGCAGTGGCGCAATCTCGACTCACTGCAACCTCTGCCCCGCGGGTTCAAGTGATTCTCCTGCCCCAGCCTCCCGAGTCGCTGGGACTACAGGCGCCCGCCACCGTACCCGGCTAATTTTTTTGTGTTTTTAGTAGAGACGGGGTTTCACCATGTTGGCCAGGATGGTCTCGATCTCTTGACCTCGTGATCCACCCGCCTGGGCCTCCCAAAGTGCTGGGATTACAGGCGTGAGCCACCAAGCCCGGTCCAAGACTAGGCTTTTCAAATCAAAGACAAAGGAATCATGCAACCCTCTTACAACTGGGATACCATCCTGTGCCGCTTGCCAATACTGTCTTTGCAGAAAACCATTCAAGACACTAAAAAAAGATCAGACTTATATGATGAACATACATAAAATGAAAAGATACCAACTGTTATTTGACACTACTATTGGTAATGTCTGTCATATGTGAAAGCACTTTTATTTTATTATTTATTTTGAGACTGAGTTTTGCTCTTGCTGCCCAGGCTGGAGTGCAATGGCGCGATCGCTCACCGCAACCTCCACCTCCCGGGTTCAAGAGATTCTCGTACTTCAGCCTCCCGAGTAACTGGGATTACAGGCATGTACCACCATGCCTGGCTAATTTTCTGTATTTTTAGTAGAGATGGAGTTTCTCCATGTTGGTCAGGCTGGTCTCGACATCACAACCTCCGGTGATCTGCCTGCCTCGGCCTCCCATAGTGCTGGGATTACAGGCATGAGCCACCGTGCCTGCCCGTGAAAGCACTTTTAAAAAGAGACCACCTCTGCTGCCTGGTCCATTCTGTACCTGTTCCCAAACCCGGAAGCGAGTGATGTCAGTGGCTGCGTGGGCATTGAACATGTACATGATTCCTGCAGCTTTCCTGTTGAGCTGGACCATGTTCATCAATGGTTTTCCATACATTAATTCTACATCTTCTTGGATGACCACTAGTTTTATTTCATTTTTCAGAAATATCCAGCCACTGGTGCACAGCCATTGCCACTTGTGCCCCCAGGGGATCTTGTCAACTCCAGTACGTGCCCCCAGCACTGTGTTATCTGGCATAATAAATGTAGTTGGGCTGTAGTTGTAGCGACTCCTCCCAAAACAACCCAGGAGTTTAATACTGTTTGGCCACCGGTTACAGACATTGCTGCTCCTTCCGCTGTGGCTTTACAAGCCTATCTAATGGGCTGGGTGTGGTGGCTCAGACCTATAATCCCAGCACTTTGGGAGTCCGAGGTGGGTGGATCACCTGAGGTCAGGAGTTTGAGACCAGCCTGGCCAACATAGTGAAACCCCATCTCTACTAAAAATACAGCAAATTAGCTGAGCGTGGTGGCGCATGACTGTAATCCCAGTTACTAGGGAGGCTGCGGTAGGAGAATTGCTTAGGTGGCAGAGTAACACTCCGTTTCAAAAAAAAAAAAAAAAAAAAAAAAAATCTAATCAGGGACGTCACCTTTCCCTGCCAGTCATTTTGTTAGCAATGAAAGAAAACATATTCAAATCAATTTTTAGTTCAGAAAATGTTTATTTTATCGTATCTTTGAATTTTATTGTTCTGCATTTTTTACTTCAAAAACACCTACTATATGCATTTTTTCTCTCTTGTTTCCTTTTCTTTCCAAGAAACGTTTTTGTCCTTTTTGATTTTTTCACTGACCATTACCATTATTTATATACCATGTACCTAGAGAGTTTCCAATGTTTCTCTTGTTATTGGCTTTTAATTTTATGCCATTTTGGTCTGAGAAGATACTTGCTATGATTTTCATTTTTTAAATGCTTTTTTGAGGTTTGTTTTGTGGCCTAAAGTGTGTTCTATCCTGGAGAATGTTTTGTGAGCTGATGAGAAGAATGCACGTTCTGCAGTTGGTGGGTGAAATGTTCTCTAATTACTTGTGAGGTCCCTTTGACTTATCTTGGAGTCAGTCTGGTCTTTGTCACTTTTCTGCCTAGAGGGTGTGTCTGTTGCTGAAAGTGGGTGTTGGAGTCCCCAGCTATTATTGTCTGTCCTGTCTCTGTCTGTTGCTCGAATAACTCTTACTTTAATAACTGGGGCTCCTGTGTCAGGTGTGTTTACATTGACAACTGTCCTACCTTCTTGTTGAATTGATCCCTTTATCATTTTATAATGACCTTTATTTTCTATTTTTGTGCTTTTTTGACTTAAAGCCTATTTTGCGTGACAAGCATAGCTACACATACTCACTTTTGGCAACACCTTTCATTTCTTATCATCTTCATTGAATCTCACTTCTTCACATTTACCAAAATGTCTGCTTTTGAGCCGTGGCACCTCTTTGAATCTTCAGATCCACCACATGCTGATCAAGCCTTCCTTTTTCTCCGTACTCTGAGGAATCCCAAACAGGCATTTTTACAAGAAAGTCTAGGAGGGAAACATGAATCTATGTGTCAAAAAAATGAACATAGAAAATAATGTGTCCTGGTTAACAAAAGTTCTCATTGTAAAGTGTTATGCACAAGACTATGGAATTTTATGTGCCATAAATGAAATTGCCTTGATTTGTCTAAAACTACGTTTTGTCTAAAACTACTTTTAAAAATTACATGTTACTCTAATAAATGTATTTTTGAGAATTTGGTGACTTATTTCCTAGATCTCTTTCTTTAATTTTAAATTAAATTCCAGCATATTTTGTGTGAGGCAGAAATTTAAAAATAAATATGCATTTATTCACTCCAAGAAAAGTAACAGGCAAGGCAAGGGTTAAAAAGAAAAGAACAAGTTTTCCTCTGCTTAGCAGCTCACTTCAAGGACAGTTATTAGATAAGACTGTTTGAGAAGCCAAGGCCAAAGGAATGGACTCCAGACACCCCCTCTTCCACAGCAAGGATGAAGGAAAAAAAAAGAAAAAGAAAATTTATTTTACTGTTACTCTTTCCCCAGGCTTAAGCATGATTATGTTTTACAAATGTCCGTATTTAGCCAGTTCTTGTTTTTCTTTCAATGCAGCTACAAGGACACTGGCTATGCAAGGCCACAAGTTATGCTATGCTATAAATTATGTGACCTATCATATGATTAGCTGCTTTTGTTTTATTTATTATAAGTCCACTTACAAAAACTCCGCTCTGTCTTTGTTTAATGCTCAGCTTTTTGGATGCGAATCCACTGAGCCAATGTATATCTAAAATAAACAATCCTCCTGTACTCTTATATCAGTCTCTCCAGTCCTCAGTTTCCCACGTGTGTGTGACTTTCACGTCATAAATTACTTAGTTTATCAATAAACATTTTGAATGGATCTAATGGATTGTGTGGTTGTCTAAATGTTAAGAGTCTGAAGACCTCAAGCGGGCAGGAGCTGGGCAGGGGTAGGATCATGGTGCAGGCAGGAGCAGGGTGCAGTGTGGATGGGCTCCAGTAGGGGTGGGGTGCTGGTGGGGCAGGGGTGGGGGTAGGTGTGGGGGGCGAGGGGCGGGGCACAGATAGGAGCAGGTTGCAGGTAGGATCTGGGTGTGGGTAATATTGGGGTGCTGGTGAGGCGGGGCACAGATAGGAGCAGGTTGCAGGTAGGATCTGGGTGTGGGTAATATTGGGGTGCTGGCGGGGCGGGGCATGGGTGGTATGGGGTACTGGCAGGGCAGGGTGTGGGTAGGAGCGGGGTTCAGGTAGGGGCTGGCGCTGGAGTGGTGGGGCATGTGTAGCAGTGGGGTGCGAGTAGGAGCCGGGTTCAAGTAGGAGTAGGGTGATTGCTGGGCTAGGCATGTGTAGGATGGGGTGCTGGCAGGGCAGGGCGCTGGAAGGAGCAGAACGCAGGTAGAAGCAGGGTGCTGGCGGGGCACGGCATGGGTAGGAGTGGAGTGCGGGTAAGATTGGGGTTCTGGCGCGGCGAGCATGTGTAGGATGGCGTGCTGTACGACTGGTAGCAGTTGGGTGCTGGCAGATTGGGGCGCCTGTAGGATGTGGTGCCGCGGGGCTGGACGCAGGTAGGAGCAGGGTGCGGATAGGAGCAGGATGACAGCCGGGCCAGGCCCAGGAAGGAGCAGAGTGCGGGTAGGAGCAGGGTGCTGATGACGCAGGGCACAGGTAGAAGCGGGGTCCGGGTGGAGCAGGATGCTGACGGGGCACGGCGGGGTACTGGTGGGGAGAAGCGTGTAGGCGCGTGGTGCGGGTAGGATCGGAGTGCTGGAGGCGCGTGGGAGGGTGCGACGAGTGCGGTAGGGGCAGGGTGATTGCGGGGCGGGGGGCGGGGGGCGGGTAAGATGTGGTGCTGGCAGGGCCGGGTGTGGGTACAGCAGAGTGTGGGTAGGAACAGGGTGCCGGCGGGGCGGGGCGCGGTTAGGACCGGGCAGTGGGTAGGTGGAGGGTGATGGCAGGGCAGGGCGTTCCTAGGAGCGGGGTGCCAGCAGGAGTAGGGTGCAGGACGCGGGTAGGATCGAAACCTCATGCTGGAAAGGCCACCAGTAGCCTGGGTCCCCGTACCTCTGCAGGCGCAGCCGCTCTTTTCGCCTGGTGCGCCCGCTTGCAAGCCGTGCGTTTACCTCTTTCGGCCGCACAGAGAGGGCAGGGAAGGCTCGCGGGTATGCAAGGTCGGGAACGGCTGGGGGTGCGACCGAGGGGACTGGGAGAACCGCCCCGCCTCCCCAGGTTCCCCTGGCAGAGCGCACCACCCCCCACCCCCGCGATTTTTCAGAGGCCAGGCCCTGTGGAGCTGGGCCTCTGCGGAAGGGGTGGGGACCTGGGCAGAGGCAGGAGGACGGAAAGAGCTGGGCAGGGAAGGGGGCCAAGAGAGCCCTTTCTCAACATCCAGGTGAGTGGATAGGCTAGGGGTCCTGCAGGGCTAGCCAGGAAGAAACGTAACCATGTGTGGAAAAACAGGAATTGGGAAAGGGTGAGGAAGAGGAGTTGGTCACCAGGCAGCAGCTGGTGGTGCCTTAGGCAATCATAGGGGCTGAGAGGCTGGCTTCTCATTGTCAGGTCCTGGGCTGGTAAGTTTCAGGGAACTCAGATGAAACAAATGTAACTTTCTTTAAGAGTAGCAGGATCAATTTCTCTGTTTGTTCAAGGAAGCTGTATACATCGGGTCTATGGGAGAACTGGGCACCTTTCAGCCTCACCGGGGGAGCTGTAAGGGTGGACGCCCTTCTCCCCCTTTACACAGGCGCACTCTTAGGATGTGGGACGGGCGGAGAGGAGAGCGGGCAGCAGAGGAGAGCGGGCAGCAGAGGAGAGCGGGCAGCAGAGGAGAGCGGGCAGCAGAGGAGAGCGGGCAGCAGAGAGGAACTGGAGCCCCAAAGACTCTAGTTTCCCACAAATAAATGATGGCCATGAACATATTCACCTCACAAGGAGAAGCCAGGGGGCCTGCGCTGGGGGGTTGTGGGCTGAGGTTGGAAGTGGGTTTTGGGCTCTGTGGGGAAAGTCCTCTGTTCTCTCCCCATCCCCCAGCTGCCTCTTGAGGTCTGGCCTGCATCTAGGCACAGAGGGATGGAGGAAGGGAAACCCATGCGGCCTTGGGGTGGGAGGGCCCAGGAACCTGAGCCTGGGGTGCCCCCGGGCCAGCTGCTCCTGTCCCTGCTGTGTCCCACGTGCACGTCCAGGAACCAGGAACCAGGAACCTGGTGGGGCTCAGGGCTGAATCTGCAATCTGCACATCACTCTGCAGATTTGAAGTCAAAGTGAAGTCGCCCTCGCAGGCAGGATGGAGAGCTGCCAAGACAGGGTCTGGCTCAGACTCAGCCAACCACTATGTCCAGAGCCGGCCTGCTGAGGGGGAGGTGGTGGGGGGAGCCTGGGAGCAGGGGCAGCCAGCCCAGGAGAGCTAACCTGGACCAAGGGACCAGGTGCTGCCTGCCACCCACCCTCGTCAGGGGCTGACAAACCTGCAGTTGGCCACAGGGAGCTCCCCAGGGTGCAGACAGGTCCCATCTCTGTGGCTAGGAGCTATCCAGGCTGCACCCTCAGGTCTATACCCAGGGAAGGGAACTGATAAGGAGGGAGAGGCTGGGGGCGAGGGGCGCGTGGAACTTTTGGTGGCAAACAAGCTCCTGTGACTGTCTCCCAGGAGAATGAAGAGGTAAGCGGGTGGGTCTGAATAGCCCCCTCCCCACACTTCCCAGAGACCACTCTGGCCAGACCTTGGCTGACGTGCACAAGCTGAATGTCTGGCTCGGCTCTGTGACGGCCTCGGGGCCCATCTGAGATGGCAGTTCTGCCCAGAATCCAAACCACTTCTCCCTTGTCTCTCCACCCCACGCTTGGGGAGCTTGAGTGGACACCTGACACCATGGGGGGATATAGCCTTCTCCTGGGAAAAAGGTCTGTAGGGGATCTTACATGGGTGCACCCTGCACGCTTGCATACATGCACACATGCACACACCTGTCTCCACATATGTGGACACACATGCCCATGGGTGCATATCTTTTTCCACGTGCACGTCCAGGAACCTGACCAGAGGATCGTCCAGTAGAGGACAGAGTTGAAGCCTGGGGCCTGCTGGCCTTGGAGGCTGCAGGGAGAGGAGACTCAGCCCTGCCTGGGCCTGGGTGTGGGCTCAGGATCCAGAACATCAGGCAGCAGGAAAGAACTTCTCATCCAGCACAGTAGAAACGGGGACCCTCCTGAGGTCCCACAAGGGGAATTTGGGGCCAGGTGGGGTGCAAGGCAGATGTGCCAGCCTGCAACTGCCCAGGAGGCCTGGCCCTGACTTCTCTTTGTCCCCAGGGAGAGGAGGGCCTGCACCCCGGGCTCTGCCTCCCTTTCTTGACGCCCCTTAGTCATCTCTATCTAATTTAAAGTATGTTTATGCTATTAATTTTTCAGCACACAATCTTAAATACCTACACAAAGAAAGTGCTACTGTCATAATGCCATGTGAAAATTCTACCAGCAAAAAATTATGTAAAAATATTATGCTAGCTGGCCGGGCATGGTGGCTCATGCCTGGAATCCCAGCACTTTGGGAGGCTGTTTATACATGTTTTAATTTATTCAGACTTTCTTTTATTTTTTCTTTTATTTATTTATTTATTTTTTTTTTTTTTTTTTTTTTTTTTTTGAGACAGAGTCTCACTCTGTTGCCCAGGCTGGAGTGCAGTGGCACAATCTCGGCTCACTGCAAGCTCCGCCTCCCGGGTTCACACCATTCCCCTGCCTCAGCCTCCCGAGTAGCTGGGACTACAGGCGTGTGCCACCACGCCCAGCTAATTTTTTGTATTGTTAGTAGAGACGGGGTTTCACCGTGTTAGCCAGGATGGTCTCCATCTCCTGACCTCGTGATCCGCCTGCCTTGGCCTCCCAAAGTGCTGGGATTAGAGATGTGAGCCACTGCCCCTGGCCTATTTATTTATTTTAACTTTCATCTTAAGTTCAGGGGCACATGTGCAGGTTTGTTACACAGGTGAAATCATGTCACAGGGGTTTGTTGTACAGATTATTTTGTCACCCAGATACTAAGCCTAGTACCCAATAGTTATTTTTCCTGCTCCTCTCCCTCCTCCCACCCTCCACTCTCTGATAGGCCCCAGTGTGTGTTGTTCCCCTCTATGTGTTCGTATATTCTCATCATTTAGCTCCCACTTGTAAATGACAACATGCAGTATTTGGTTTTCTGTTCCTGTGTTAGTTTGCTAAGGATAATGACCTCCAGCTCCATCCATGTTCCTGCAGAGAACATGATCTAGTTCTTTTTTATGACTGCATGGTATTTCATGGTGTATATGTGCCACATTTTATTTATCCAGTCTACCATTGATGGGCATTTAGATTGATTCCATGCCTTTGCAACTGTTACACACATATTTTCATAGTTAAAATGCTTTCAGTAACTATTGATGTTTTCAAATTAAAATGTGATATTATTCTCTATTTTAAGGAGTGTTCAAATTTCATAAAATAAATATGCACTCAAATTTAATATGATCAAATAAGTTTGCCCATTTAAACTACTGCAATTCAATATCAAATGGTGTTAAATGGAGTTTGATTATATAATATCAATTGTAAATAGGCTAATGTATAAAGGAAATTATACTTGCCAGATTGTAAATATGAAATGCATGCATTTTGTCACAGGGAAAAGAACTGGGAAACAGTTTGTTGACTGAGGAGCTGAAGTATTAAGTACAGAGCCACATATATACTTAAAGACCCTGTGGAAAAAAATTAATGAACAAAAAAGAATTGGAAGAAGGTGAGAGACTACCTGAAACATTCAAAGGATAAAATGACTACTGGGCATTTGGCTAAGTAGGTAAAATTAAGTGGAAACAGGAGGAACTGTACAGAGCATAAAACTTATATGATTAAAAAGTTTAGGGCCGGGCGCGATAGCGCAAATCTGTAGTCCCAGTCCTTTGAATATTAATCTGACTGGGCCAGTGCACCTAAATAATTAATAAATATCCTCCTGAACCCCATCAGTCTCTCTGATTCCTTAAAAATCCCACTACAAGTAACTACTTGTGTTAGGCACACAAGTCCTAAACAACTCTTGAACACAAAACTTTTAAACCAGGTAAATTTTATCCTTTATAAAACTGGAATAATTTATCAGAGGGTGGAGGGTGGCAGGAGGGAGAGGACCAGGAAAATAACTAATGGGTACTAGGCTTAATACCTGGGTGATGACAT
The DNA here is from genome assembly GCF_028885655.2 of Pongo abelii. Taxonomy (NCBI): domain Eukaryota; kingdom Metazoa; phylum Chordata; class Mammalia; order Primates; family Hominidae; genus Pongo; species Pongo abelii. The sequence continues at coordinate 185,056,830 of NC_071989.2, forward strand.
AATCTGTACAACAAACCCCAGTGACACAATTTACCTGTATAACAAACCTGCACATGTACCCCTGAACTTAAAAGTTAAATTTTTAAAAAGTAAGTTTTTTTGTTTTGTTTTGTTTTGTTTTGTTTGAGATGGAGTCTCGCTCTGTCACCCAGGCTGGAGTGCAGTGGCGCCATCTCGGCTCACTGCAACCTCCACCTCCTGGGTTCACGCCATTCTCCTGCCTCAGCCTCCCGAGTAGCTGGGACTACAGGCGCCCACCACCACGCCCAGCTCGTTTTTTGTACTTTTAGTAGAGATGGGGTTTCACCCTGTTAGCCAGGATGGTCTCGATCTCCTGACCTGATGATCCACCCCCCTTGGCCTCCCAAAGTGCTGGGATTATAGGCGTGAGCTACCGCACCCAGCCAACAACTAAGTTTTTAAAAATTTATATTATGTCCAGTACTATGGAATCTGTTCACTGAAATGGATATTTAACATTAAGGGTCCAATTAAAGCATTTCCAGAACTTAAAAAAGAAAACAAATACTTTTTCTTGCAGTTAAGTTCTATAGCAGAAAAAAGACAAATAAACACAGTTAAATTTTAATGTATAGAATGAAATAATATATTATAGTATTATTTCAAACATGCCATTGTCTAATAAAATATTAATAACTGTATAAGAGATTTTAGCTATTCTTGCACCTAGTCTCAGATTTTTAAATAAGTGCTTTTTAGATTTAATAAATAACATTGACGGAATGTCTATAAGAACTTACTATCAGAATTAATATGATTTCTGTCACTTCCATGCTCATAAAATTAAACTCTAAAATGTCAAATCTGATTAAATATCAAAAATTACTCATAAAAATGTCATAGCTTGGAAACTGGGATGTTACTGGATTTTACAGCACAAAAAAGTATAAGCTTCTCTTTAAAAATCAAAATGAAATATACTGTACTTATTCCAGGGTATATGCAAAGAGCAATAAAATCAAGGAATATGAAAGCAAATAAATTAGGAAGTCAAAACAAGACTATCTGGACATTATATAGAGTTATGAATCTTTATTATTTTAGCTCATTCAGAATATAGTGGTACAGGCATTTTCTAGAAGATATGTATAATCCAACAATATGTTTCTGTTATTTTCTATTAGAGATTTGCTATTAGATGAACAATAATGTCTTACTTTATATAATGGCTCAAATATAATTTTATATGGTACTATGTCTGAACACAGTGTACAAAATCTACATAGGTAAAAATGATGCAGCTTAATTTTAAGTAGTGAAGCAAAGCTAACTGTCTTCTGCTCAGAACAAAGTTATTTTTCTTTAAATACATTAAACATAAAGGAAATATTAGTAGGACTTGGTGAATAACAGTTAATAGTGATAATTAAAACCATCCAATCACCTACCCATATACTATGACATTTATTATACAGGAAATTTCATCAAAATGCTACATTGTATAAAATAAAAGCATGGGGCTTGATTTCTTTAGGGTCTTTAATCTTTATGGAAGAATTTCAACCTAAACTAAAATTTAGAAAATGAATCCTGATGAAACTTGAAAGATTATGAAATATTTTAATCTCCCTACATCAGGAACTCCGGATAGACACTGTTCCTAACTGGCTTCCTATGGCCCAAGGCTGAGAGGAAAGGCAAGGCAAACATTTGGTGTCCTATCTATATAATGAAGCTTTTTTTTAGAACTCAGATTGTTACCCATCCCGTCTTTTAGTAGGCTGGGAAGAAAAATAAGGAAATATTCCTTTCTTTTTAATGCTAAAAAAGATTTAAGTTGTATGTATTTACCGTGTAGAACATGATGTTTCGAAGTATATATACATTGTGGAATGACTACATCTAGCTAATTAACATATGTATTATCACTCACTTTGATCATTTTTGTGGTTGAAACACTTAACACCTACTCTCTTAGCATTTCTTAAGAGTACAATAAGTTATTAAGTGTAATTCACTGTGTAGTAGGTTAGATCTACTAAATTTATTCCTTCTATCCAACTGAAATGTTATATCCTTTGATTAACATATATGCTGCCCTCCCGATCTCAGCCACCCCAGCCTCTGGTCACCATAATTCTACTCTCTGTTTCTTTAAGTTCTATCATTTTAGCTTCCACATATAAGTGAGAATATGTGGTATTTGTCTTGTGCATCTGGCTTATTTCACTTAGCATAATGGCCCGCAGGTTCATCCATGTTGTCACAAATGACAGGATGTCCCTCATTTTATGGCTGAATAGTACTCCACTGTGTACATTTACCACATTTTTAATCCATTCATCCGTTGATGGGCACTTAGGTTGATTCCATATCTTGGCTATAGTGAATAATGGTGAAATGAACATGGGAGTGCAAAAGTACTGATTTCATTTCTTTTGGATATATACCCAGAATTAAATTGCTGGATCACATGGTAGTTCTATTTTTAATTTTCTGAGGAACCTCCATACTGTATTCCATAATGGCTGTACTAATCACATTCCCAAAAATGTGCAAAGTGCCCTTTTCTCCACAGCCTCGCCAACTCTTATCTCTTGTGTTTTTGGTAACAGTCATTCTGAAAGATATGAGGAAATATCTTGTGGTTTTGATTTGCATTTCCCTGATTAGTGATTTGAGCATTTTTTTCAGACACCAGTTGGTCATTTGTATGTCTTCTTTTGAGAAATGACTATTCAAGTCTTTTGCCCATTTTCAGTTGTTTTTTCCTTGCTTGTTTGTTTTTGAGACGGAGTCTTGCTCTGTTGCCAGGCTGGAGTGCAGTGGTGCAATCTCCGCTCACTGCAACCTCTGCCTCCCGGGTTCAAGCATTTCTCCTGCCTCAGCCTCCCAAGTACCTGGGACTACATGTGCCTGCCACCACACCCAGCTAATTTTTGTGGTTTTAGTAGGATGGGATTTCACCATGTTAGCCAGGATGGTCTCGATCTGTTGACCTCGTGATCCACCCACCTCGGCCTCCCAAAGTGCTGGGATTACAGACTTGAGCCACCACGCCCAGCCTTCAATTTCTTTGTTTCTTGCTATTGAGTTTTCTGAATTCTGTATATTTTTTGGATAGTAGCCCCTTGTCAGATGTGTGGTTTGCAAATATTTTCTCCCATTCTGTAGGTTTTCTCTCCACTCTGTTCACTGTATCCTTTGCTGTGCAGAAGCTTCTCACTTTGCTGTCATCTCATTTGTCTATTTTTGCTTTTGTTGTCTGTGCTTTTAGGGTAAAATCCAAAATGTCATTGCCCAGATCAATGTCATGGAGCTTGAGCTCAGGAGTTTGAGACCAGCCTGGGCAACATAGACAACGTCTTAAAAAAAAAAAATTTTAAAGCTGTGTGTGGTGGCATATGCCTTTAGTTCCAGCTACTCGGGAGGTTGAGGCAGGAGGATCACTTGAGGCAAGGAGGTGGGGGCTGCAGTAAGCCATGATCATGCCACTGCATTCCAGTCTGGGTGACAGAGACTGTCTCAAGAAAAAAAAAATCATGTCATCTGCAAATGGACAACTCAACGTTTTTCTTTCCAATTTGGATGTCTTTTGTTTCTGTTGCCTAATTGTTCTAACACCTCCAGTACTATACTGAATAGAAGCGGTGAGAGGGCATCCTTGTCTTTTTCTGGATCTTCTTTCTCTGTTGATGATGATGCTAGCTGTGGCTCTGTCATATGTGGCTTTTATTGTGTAGTTGCACATTGTTTATATACCTAATTTGTTGATAGTTTTCATCACTAATAGATGTTGAATCTGTCAAATGCTTTTTTCTGCATATATTTAATGCTCATGGAGTCATATGGTTTGGAACTCTGTCTCCACCCAAATCTCATGTTCAACTGTAATCCCCAGTGTTGGAGATGGGGCCTCTTGGGAGGCGATTGGGTCATGGGGGCAGTTTCTCATGGTTTAACACCATCCCCCTTGGTGTTTTTGTGGCAATAGCAAGTTATCATGAGATCATGTTTAGAAGTGTGTAGTGCCTGCCCCCACCCCTCCTGCTCCAGCCATGTGATGTGCCAGTTTCCCCTTCACTTTCCACCATAATTGAAGCTGAGCAGATGCTGCCATGCTTCCTGTACAAGCTATGGAACCATGAGCCAATTAAACCTCTTTTCTTTGGAAATTAACCAGTCTCAGGCATTTCTTTATAACAATGCAAGAATGAACTAGTACCAAAAATTGGTACTGAGAGTGGGACACTGTTTTGAAGATACCTTAAAATATGGAAGCAGCTTTGGAACTAGTAATAATCTGAGGCTGTAAGGGTTTGGAAGGCTCAGGAGACAGGAGGATTAGGAAAAATTTTGAACTTCCTAGAGACTTGTTAAATAGTTGTGACCAAAATGCAGATTAGTGATATGGGCAATGAAGTCCAGGCTGAGTGGGTTTCATATGGAGATAAAAACCTTATTGGGAACTGGAGTAAAGGTCACTCTCATATGCTTCAACAAAAAGACAGGTGGCATTGTGCTCCTGCTCTAAGAATCAGTGGAACATTGAACTTGAGAGAGGTGATTTAGGGTATCTTGTGGAAGAAATTTCTAAGCAGCAAAGCATTCAAGATTTGACCTAACTGCTTCTAAAAGCCTATGCTCATATGCCTGAGTAAAGAAATGACTTGAAACTGAAACTTATATTTGAAAGAGAAGCAGAGCTTCAACATTTGAAAACTTTGCAGTCTGGCCATGCAGTAGATAAGAAAAATCCATTTTCAGGGGGAGGTATTAAAAGCAAGTTGCAGAAATGTGCCCAAGAAAAGAGGAGTCAATTGCTAATTGACAAGACAATGAAAAAACAGCCTCAGAAGCATTTTAGAGACCTCCATGACAGTCTCTCTCATCATAGGCCTGGAGGCCCAGGAAGACTGAAAGGTTTTATGGGCCAGGCTCAGGGCCCTGCTGCTCTGTGCAGCCTCAAGACATGATGCCCTGCACTTTGGCCACTCCAGCTCCAGCCATGGCTAACAGTGGCCAAGGTACAACTTGGGCTGCTGCTTCCGAGAGTGCAAACTGTAAGCCTTGGCAACTTCCACATGGTGTTAAGCCTGCAGGTGCACAGTGAGGCTTAGGAACCTCTGCCTAGATTTCAGAAAATTTATACAAAACCCAGAGAACCTCTAACTAGGATGGTGTGGTGGGGAGACGTGGGGTTAGAGCCTCCATATAAAGTCCCCACTGGGGCACTGCCTAGTGGAGCTGTGAGAAGAGGGCTACCATCCTCCAGACCCCAGAATGGTAGATCCACCTGTTACCAGAAAGGGGTCCGAATCCAGACCCCAAGAGAGAGTTCTTGGATCTCATGCAAGAAAGAATTTGGAGCAAGTCCACAGTGCAAAATAGAAGCAACTTTAATAAACGACTGAATGAATAGTGACTCCATAGACAGGGAAGGGCATTTCCAAAAGTAAGAAAAGCATCCATCCTAGGTACAATGCATATTTAAAACTAGAAGTTCTTTTGTTCTCAAAGTATCAAGACATTCCTGAGTCTGTTAAGTCATGAGTCTGTTTAGGAAACATTATTAATCTGTTCCCTCAATTGTAAACATCTTGAGGCTAAGAATGCTTAACCTTATGGGCATGCAGCCCAACAGAACCCAGCTTCATTTTCCTTAGCCCTTGTTCAAAATGGAGTCGCTCTGGTTTGAATGTTTCTTACATATTTCCCCCCTCCCTTTTACAAGAGGACCCTTAATCCTAAGGGTTGCAGAAGGATGAAGGTCCTCTTTTATAACTTCTTCATGCTGAACAGGGGCGATGATATTTCCACGTAACTATTAGGGTCTCTTGTATTCAGGGCAGAGAGAAGCTCAGTCAGAAAGTGTTGGTACATTAAGCATCATTTGTAGCTCTGAGTTCCAGCAAAAGGTGAAACCTGGAAGATTAGTAAGTGTCCAATTTAAGAAAGTATGGAGTAAGCTTATCTTGTGTTCCTATACAAAGAGTACAACCATCATATACTCAACAACATCAAAGCAAAATAAGTAAAATTATCCCAGGTAAACTGACAGGAAGGCTTTCCAAAGACTAGGCAGTTGTTGGGACCAAGCCGATATGGAGTTGACTGACAGTGCATCAATGGCAGAGATATGAGTGTCTAAAGCTTTCTTAGCCTGGGTAATATTATGTGAATAGTCTCGAACATGCTGAAACATTTGGTTTTGATCAAAGCACAAGTTCCCCCTTGAGCTGCTGTTAAAATGGCTTTGCCATGTGGTTTGGTAAGGCCACCTGCCTAATCTGAGAGGTGTCCTCAGGAGGGTAAGGGCATGGTGTGTATTACTCAAAACTGCAGCCGTGTGCTCGGCCAAGGCCTTAACTTGCAGCTCAACATTGATCGTGGCTGCCTGTGAAGAAGGTATAGCTATCTGGTGGAAGCAGATGGCTTCTATAATGAGTCTTGACAGTTTCCCAGTTAGATGGAAGACAGTCCAATTTGGTGAGGATACATCCCAGAGGATAAAGACGACCCCACAAACACCTTCCAGTCCACTTATAAGATGAGTATGACCAGCTGAGTTCCACAAGCCCATAACCACCTCAAAAAAGAAGAGGCACCAGTTTTTTGTGAATTATGTTGCCATCTCACCCACATTTTGTCTGTTAGAAGAAGGGTCTTATTCAAATTTGGGGAAAATCAGCAGCTAATAAATTATTTAAGCTGTGGTCTATACCTCTCTGCCTTGTATTAAAAGAGAAAGTTGAGACCTTTAGAGGTGGATCTGTATAATATGCGGAGTCTCAAAAACCCAATTTTACAGTAAATACTAAATCCCATTTCTTAGGGTCTGCTCCTTTTGAGGTGCTCCATTTGGTATGGGCACAGTTTGACACCCAAGGCTGGAGCATCAAAACCACTTCTGTGGGGTCTGCTAAAACCACGGAGTGACTGATTGAGAAATTTAGCTCAATGAGATGCCTGGATGGACTGCATGTTCTCTCCACAGCTCTCTGTAAATATCTGTCTTGGCTGGCTCTTGAAAATACCAGGTGGCTGTGAGTTTCAGGTGATAATACTCCCTCTTCAGCAGCTCCTGTGCTGTGGTCACATATCAGGTACTCTTTGCAGCTGGTGAAGGCAGGATCAGGATTGGAATGTATGTTAAACAAAGGCTGAATCTAGACACATGCACATCTAAAGGCTTTTCCAGTTCTGTACAACTGAGCCTCAACACTGTCTGTTACAACAAAATTGTCCTCCAAACATTACTTTGGGATCTTCTCCAATACATGTACAAACAGTGGATTGACTATTTGTCCATTTTTGACACTTACTGTGTTCCACCAAGAGGGACACCTTCCAAAGCAAGAAATTGTTGGACAAACTTCAATAGGATGTCTGAGCATGATCCACGTGGCAGAGGTTTACTTCCTGAAGAATGGACTTCATCTTTTAACACCATTTCATACTGAGATCCAAATGGCTGCACAAACATTTTTTAGATACTAACAGAGAAAGAAATCTGAGTTGAAGATTCTGAATTCAATTCTTTTGTCAACTATTTTCTATATCGCCTGTGTCCAAAAGACCTACCTAGGTGCTGAGGATACAATGTTATTCCCACCCTTAGCGCTTGTACTCCAGAGAAGAATATAGGCAAGGAGAGAGACAATCGCAATGCCATCCAAAAGACCTACCTAGGTGCTGAGGATACAATGTTATTCCCACCCTTAGCGCTTGTACTCCAGAGAAGAATATAGGCAAGGAGAGAGACGATCGCAATGCCATCTGCACAGGGGGTGTGAGCGGCCATGGTGCTACAAGCATGCCATTCATGGGAAATCTGGGAAGAGTGGAGGAAAGTTTCCCAGAAGGAGCCAGCCCAGGGAAGCTGAGGACAAGCATTCCAGGCACAGGCATTCACACTGGGGCAGGCAGGACTCTTCTCTTCTTCCCTAAGATCCTAATAGCAGACTGAGCAAACGAAAGAGTTCTGTAACCCAGGTAGGGGGATAAGCCATGTGTGTCTCAGAGGAGAGTGCCCTTTAAGCAAGGGTCACACAAGGAAGCTTGGTACTCTCGACAGGGGAGCTCTGGCTCTAAGTTGATATTCACTTAGGATTTGAAAGCCCAGAATTCATGGGCCCATAGAAGAAATGAAGAAATATAGCTCAACAGCTGACAAAATCAACAAATAGTTTCTGGGAGAATAAGAAAAGTGAATGAGAAAAATCAAAATTTTTGTTCATTATTTACTTTTGTCAGAAAATCCTTAAAAATAATGACTTCTTAATATCTATTCAGCTGGTTTCAAAGGAGATTCTCAGTAACAAAAAGAAAATCTGAAGCTAAATGAAAGAGTTTACTACACAGATTCATAGCATCTATAAGCAAAAGTAAGATGTGGACTTTGTCATTCAGATGGTGGATTTTGAAGCACCTTCAAGAGAGTGGCTGTTTTGAGAGATGAGTAAAACCTTGTCATTATAAACATATTTATGTTACCTTTCCTCCCAAACTGTGGGATCCCTTGGAGAAAAAGAAACTATAACCTCATGTTCTTCTCCAGGTTTAAGGAATAGATTCTCTGGATCCACTAAAGAGGGACTTCCTCATTCTGGGACCTAAACAGTGACAGAATCATAATTAAATGCGGACTTACAAAAAGGCAGCTTTCACTCAGTGACTCCTGCCTTACGTTCCTTTCTCATTTGCCAAGAGAGGTTATTTTTCCCTTTCTCCCAGTCCATCAGAGTCTCAACTCATCCTGCTCTTTTGGAAAGCACCTCTTTTTCTTCTTTTCCTTCCATAACAAACCTGATGTCCCACAAACTGCAACCCCAATTTCCTGTCACTAACATACTCTCACTCACCTTCGGGTCTCAGAAAAGAGGTCAAAGTGTGTGGGTGACTCTTCCCCAATTCCAGCGACAAGCTGACATGCACATTTTTCAGAAATCAATCTAGAACTTGCTTTTCACATTCAAGACATTGGAGTCTACACTGAGAGCACCATAGCATACACTTCATACTAGAGAAACAACCAGTGTTTAAAACTCTCAGCGATTCCATCATCTGGTCCTCAGGACACTCTGAAGGGGCAGGCAGCACCGGGACCCTCCGAAGCCAGGGAACCCTCACAGTCTCAGGAAAGACTACTTTATGGTGCTCTGACAATAATTCATAGGTTGATATCTAAATAAACTACAACTTTCCCAGCATTTCTCAGAGGTAAGGTCTGTTTTGTGGATGGAGCCACGATGGCCACCAAATGCATCATCTAGAAGATGGAGTGAGACAGACCTTTCAATAATCTGCCACCATGAAAGCGACATCAGTCTGAATGCAAGACAATGAAGGCAGAGGGGAGGACTGAGGGTACCTGTAAGTCCCTGGGAGCAGGAGTTGTAGCTCTTTCAGCTCTTTCTTGGAGAGCAACACTTCCAAGAACTGGTGTGGGGTTTGGGCTGTCAACTTCTACATCAACTCTCACTATGAAGTCTTCTCCTGAGTCCTGAATCTCTAAAATTCAAAAAGGTTGTTCTTTTAGTTCAGAGACCAGACACTTATTGAATTGTACATGCCATCAGCAGTCCAACACAATGTCCTTAGGGGCCACAGAAAAATGTAGGCAAGAAGATTTTTTAAAGAATTAAAATAGGACTGGAAATGAGTGGAGAAGCAGAAAAAGCAAGAGCACATCCAACTGGTAAATGAGATGAGATCAATTTAGAGAAAACATCCCAATAGGTCTTCAGTGGTACTTGCTGTGGTCATGCACGTTCACCTAGGTTTGACCCAAAACAGCAGCATCTGCCTCATTGTCAGAACAACAGAAGATACTTGACAGATGACTGGAAGCATTCACATGTACTGACAGAGGAAATCAGTCTCAAATTTGTAGTCTATTTAGATACACAGAAAAGCAATTCCCAGAAAACATAAACATGATACCTGAAGAGCCGAGTTCCTTCTTGGGACTCTGGAAAAGAAGTGATATCAGAAATTCTGGACCTTATGAAATAAAAATTTAAAAATTAATATATACTAGTATTAAGATGAAATCTGAATGAAAGAAAAGCAGTTTGAAAAACTGATCTTTTGTTTGTTTGTTTTGATGGAAAGCCCATCCTCTCCTACCTGTCCCTCATAACAGGCAGGTGTCACCTGGTTGATCACAGAGCAGCCTGCCAGCCAAGGGACCACATCAGTGCAGGGAGCAGCTCTCACAGGAGCTCATCCGGGTTCCTTGGAAAACGTCCGATCTTGCCAGGCCACGGCGCTCTGTTCCGAAAGATAAGATTCAGTGTCAGTAAAGCCAACAGCAATAAGAACGTGAAATGTGTTAACAAAATCTTTAACAAAAATAGTTCAGTTCATAGAATGTATTCTGTGAACAGCATTTTTTCTCGTACATTCATACTCACAACATTGAGAATCAACTTGATTGGTAAGTGGTGTGTGTCCGATTCAGTGCTTTTATTGGCACAGACTTCCAGCCTCCACAACTCCAGTCACCAAAATCAAGAATGGCTTTCTGTTCTGTTTCTACCTAATTACAAAAAAGGAAGTGATTTACGAAAAGCAATATATTAATAAATAGCACTACTTATGTTCATATCACTGCCATTTCTAGCCATAAATTAAGAGTCAGGATTAAGGAGAACTTTCCAATTGCTTATTTTCTACAAAGATAAATGTTAAATTCTTTTTTTGAGGTCGTCTATATACCCAAATGGACCAGAGAATTGAGCTGCTGCCGCCTGGAAAAGGCTATTTAATCTTGAGATGAAGTGACAATTGTATAAATTACATAGACCTCCCCTCTATTATTAGAAAGTTTTAACAATGAGTCCTACTATTAGAATAATGACTTCTCCATTCCTTTCAAAAATACCCCTAGTATCTTCGCATTTTCCGATTTTATTTAAAAGTGTTTAAAATATATCAAAATAGATGTATTTAAAGCTTCCAGAAAGCACCTATGATCATGAAGAACTGACTTCCTTAATCAGGGGCGACCAACATAACTGAGACCCTGAGACCCCCACATATGGAGATATTTGAAGACATGGGAATGCCACTGGACACCACAATCTGCGCAAGTCCCTGACATGAAATGGCACAGTACCTGCCTGCAGCCTAGGCACATTCTCCTTCATACTTCAAATCATTCCTAGATTACTCACAATGCTTAATAGAGTGTAAATGCTACGTAAACAGTTGTTATACATTATCGTGTAGGGAACAATAACAAGGAAGAAATGCTTGTACATGTTCAGTACAAATGCAACCATCTTTTTTATGAGGGGATGTGGATATTTTTGATTCAAGCTTGGTAGAATGTGAGGATGCAGGATGCACAGATGCGGAGGGCTGAATACATTTAACACACACACATTTTGCTTTGCCTTATACAACCATAAATAAAAGGAAATCAAAGGCCGCCTGGCAAGAGGGAGCTGGCTTCCACGGTGGTTCAGAAAAGTCTGGGTCTAGATTGACCCTCAAGGTGCTAAAGCTTCAATACCCTCCAGAGAACAATGGATGTGACTTCAAGCTTGTTGTGGTGTGGCTTCTTGTTGTGGACAGGGAGAGGCTAAAATGAAATTTGAATTCTATACATAAAGCCCAGAAAGTCAAAGAAGCATTCTTTCTAGAAATAGAAAGAAAACTGAAAAAAAGTCTGATCGCATGTCTGTGGGGATAACAAGGAACCTGTCCAGAGGTGGGTGGCATCGAAGGTTGTTAATAGGAACATGAAGGCCTGGGCCAAGGCCCCACCAGGCATGGGAGCCCCAGGCTGAAAATCACGAAGGCTTTCGGTGCCTCCAGCATTTCTGCAAAGTATCCTCTAGGGACATTTCCAAAGAGCAGGACACATGGGATTCCTAAAGCAGAAAAGCAGCCTCGATCAATGTGAACTTACATGAAGCATTTTTAAATACCAAAAAAATGGAATCCACTCAAAGAAAGTCAGGAAGATTCAACAAAAGTAACTGGTGGAAACATTAGTGCCTCAAGAAACAGAAATCTGAAATCAACTACACAATGAGTTCGTTTTAAATACAGATCATAAGTCTACAACAGAGGAAAAAGCAGAAGATTCAGGAAGCAATGCTGAGCATGAAGAAGTATAAATAGCTTGATCAATCTGTAAAATTTTTTTAGTAGACTTTTTATTTTTTAATTTTATTATTATTATACTTTAAGTTTTAGGGTACATGTGCACAACGTGCAGGTTTGTTACATATGTATACATGTGCCATGTTGGTGTGCTGCACACATTAACTCGTCATTTAGCATTAGGTATATCTCCTAATGCTATCCCTCCCCCCTCCCCCCACCCCACAACAGTCCCTGGTGTGTCATGTTCCCCTTCCTGTGTCCATGTGTTCTCATTGTTCGATTCCCACCTATGAGTGAGAACATGCGGTGTTTGGCTTTTCTGTCCTTGCAATAGTTTGCTGAGAATGATGGTTTCCAGTTTCATCCATATCCCTACAAAGGACATGAACTCATCACTTTTTATGGCCGCATAGTATTCCATGGTGTATATGTGCCACATTTTCTTAATCCAGTCTATTGTTGTTGGACATTTAGGTTGGTTCCAAGTCTTTGCTATTGTAAAATTTTTTTAATGTTGCAGTTTCAAAAGCCATTTAGAACTAAAATATTGGTCAAAGGTAATATGGAAGGAAAAGATGAGCATTTAAATGAAGAAACCTGACTGTGTTGTTTGAAAATAGAACAGAGCTCCTGATTCACTTTCGATTTGGGTAAGCAATATGAAATGAGTAGGAATAGAAACACATAATGTCCAAAGTAATGCAAAGGAAGGACAAAGGAAAATATAATCCAAGAGGAGGCAGAAAAGGAAGGAAGAAACGAAAGGAAAAATTTTGGCTAAATTTTTAAGGTATATTCAACTAAAGTAGATGTTAAAGACTGAAAACAAAATGATGGAAATAGATACACAAGGAAGCTCGTAAAGAAAATAACAGATGGGCCGGGTGCAGTGGCTCACGCCTGTAATCCCAGCACTTTGGGAGGCTCAGAAGGGTGGATCACTTGATGTCAGGAGTTCGAGACCAGCCTGACCAACATGGTGAAACCCCATTTCTAATAAAAATACAAAATTAGCCGGGCGTGGTGGCACACATCTGTAATCCCAGCTACTTGTGAGGCTGAGGCAGGAGAATCTCTTGAACCCGGGAGGCGGAGGTTGTAGTGAGTGAGATTGTGCCATTGCACTCCATCCTGGGCAACAAGAGGAAACTCCATCTCAAAAAAAAAGAAAAAGGAAAAGAAAGATGATGCACAATATTAACACCAGACAAAACTGGCTCTAAGACAAAAGGGATAAAGATAATTTTTATTTCTTTATTTTATTTTATTTTATTTATTTATTTATTGAGACGGAGTCTCGCTCTGTCGCCCAGGCTGGAGTGAAGTGGCGCGATCTCAGCTCACTGCAAGCTCTGCCTCACTGCAAGCTCTGCCTCCCGGGTTCATGCCATTCTCCTGCCTCAGTCTCCCGAGTAGCTGGGACTACAGGCGCCCACCACCGCGCCTGGCTAATTTTTGGTATTTTTAGTAGAGACAGGGTTTCACCATGTTAGCCAGGATGGTCTCGATCTCCTGACTTCACGATCCACCCACCTCGGCCTCCCAAAGTGCTGGGATTACAGGCGTGAGCCACCGCGCCCGGCCTATTTCTTTATTTTATTACTTTTAAAGTTTTTTTAGGGTCAGAGCCTTGTTCTGTCGCCAATGCTGGAGTGCAGCAGCACAATGCTAGCTCACTGCAGCCTGGACCTCCTGGGCCACCACGCCTGGCTGATTTTTCAAACGTTTTTTTAGAGACAGAGTCTCACTGAGTTGCTCAGGCTGGTCTAAAGCTCCTGGCCTCCCTAAGTGCTGGAATTATGTCGCTATGGGTCGCTATGTCTGACCAAGAGTTACTTAAAAATGAATCATTCCACCCAGAAGGCAAAACAATCCTAAACTTAAACATATGTAACAATATAGCTGTGTGACACCCACGAAGAAAATGATAGGATGTATAATTCTCGTTGTAGGAGAAACTTCAGATCTACAACCATCTCTCAGAAGCTGAAAGGCTAAGCAAACAAAAATATGAGTAATGATTCAGAAGATTTGAACTACAAGGAAATTAAACCCAAGCTAAGTACATGTAAGAGCTCTGCACCTGCTAGAAGAGTCCTGCTAAGCTCACAGGAGACACCGACATCAGCTGAACATCCTAGACTACGGAATCAACCCATCTGTCTCCATCCCACACTCTGACCATGAAGGGGGACATAGGGGCTGGGGAGAAGCTGCCAAGTAGGACAAAGACTCATTTACAAGTTATCACCTTCATAACCAGACTCCCCACAGTAACAGGGAGAGTGGCAGAGGTAGCCAAATGCCAGCTAGAATGAACTTCACCTTTTAATACCACTTCACACTGAGGCCCAAATGGCTGCACAAATATTTTCCAGATCCTAACAGAGAAAGCAATCCAAATTGAAGGTCCTTCATCTAATTATTTTGGTAACGATTTTCTACATATTTCATTTGTCCAAAAGACAGAGCTAGGTGCTGAGGATACCATATTCCCACCCTTAGAGCTTATGCTCCAGAGAAGGATATAGACAAGGAGAGAGACGATCACAATGCCATCTGTACAGGGGGTGTGAGCAGCCATGGTGCTACCTGAACACTGTTTATAAGAAGTCTGGGAATTCCCAGAAGGAGCCAGCCCAGGGAAGCTGCGGGCAAGCATTCCAGGCACAGGCATTCACACTGGTGCACGCAGGACTCTTTTCTTCTGTAAGGCCCTAACAGCTGACTGAGCACAAGAAAGAATTCCGTAACCCAGGCAGGGAGATAAGCCACGTGTGCCTCAGAGCAGAGTGTGCTTTAACCAAGGGTCACACAAGCAAGCTCAGTACTCTTGACAAGAGAGCTCTGGCTGTAAGTTGATGTTCACTTACGATTTGAGGGCCCAGAATTCATGGGCCTGGAGAAGAAATGAAGAAATATATCTTAACAGCTGACAAAGTGAACTAGTAGTTTCTGGGGCAAAAAAGAAAAGGTGAATGAGAAACATCAATACACAGCGTGGTGGGGACAGAGTCAGGCTAATCGCTGAGGTCCCGCAGCTCCACCCCACCCCGACTGTGATGATACAACTCTGGCCACCTCTCCCTTGTCTCTCTCCGTGGGGATCTTCTCTTCTACTCCCCATTGCCGGAGACAGCAGCGCTTCATTCCCAGACTCCTGGGTGTCCCTAAAAAGTCTTCGCAGCCCACCTTTCACCCTCAACCCTTTCCTTCAATCACCTGCTTTTCACCTAAGCTGAGGATCTGAAAGCAGAGGGGAAAAGCCAGGAAAGGGGACGGGGAGGGCATCTTATTTTACCAGGTAAACAAGGCTCACTAAGAGGCACGCGGGAAGACTAAACTCATCCACCAATGCTAGTTTGCAAGTAGCAATCACAAAACCGGGACATTGAAAAACAGGAGCTGCTGAGCCTATTCCCCTCCCCACTCCCTGCCATTCAAATGGTCCTTGTAACCAGGAGAGGAGATGTGGAGTCTGGAGTTACAGCAGCTACAACTGAGCAGGTGAGAGACCCTTGCCATCAGAGTTCATGTTAAAACTGCATTTCCAGCTATTTCAAGATCTTATGTAAGAAAGTCATCAGATAAATTGGTCAAAAAGACTCCCCTTACCAAATGAAGGCATAGCCCCAAGATTAACTTGGTTCTCTCCTTCTCTCTTTTGATAAATGACAGTAACTTATATTCAGTCCCATTTTACAAAATTAACAAGTAGAGCGACCAGGACCTCTGAGCTTTCAGTGATTGTAGTAATAGTGCTACAAACAAATTTGTATAATTTTATAAATAAGTAACAATGAAATATAAATAATGACAGAAAAAAACAAAACATTCAGATTTCACTGTACATTATAAGTACTACAACAAAATGGGGCCTGAGAAGATCCCATGGCAATGCCGGTGTGAGGGGGAAAGGGGTGGGAGAGCCGGGCCCCGAGAAAGGAGAAATCCAGCACTGACTCCTAGTGCAACTGTTACATCATTGGAGAGCGCCCTAGAAAGCTGCCTTTTCCCCACTGACACTGATCTCAGGACCCCGATGCTGACTTGCAGCCAGGGGTCAGCTGCACTGAGCACATGAAGGCGGGTCTGGGAAGCCGTCCCAACACCGCAGGCAGGAGGAAGCTTCCACTCCTCAGGCAGATACTCCCGTGAGAATAAGGCACAGTCAACGACGCCAGTGACACCAGACCCCTGACTAACAGGTCAATCGGTTCAATGGCAATGAGTCTATGGGACGGCCTGTTTGTAGCTCAGAGCCACAGTTCAAAGTGCTCCAGATGCAGGACTCCCTGCCACTGCCTGAGCCTCAGCAGAGGCCTGCCAACATTTTCTTCCTGCTTCCATCCAGTCCAGGAGAAACAATGAAGATTAGATCAAACTCACCATTATAGGCATTGAATTATTTGATGTTACTGTCATGTCTTCCTTTTTTTCTCTCACAGATCATAAGCCACCGCTTAACCTCAAAGAAAACCATAGAGGCTCTGACTTTCCAGATGTAGAGCCCATCGATTCTAATACTACCAACCCATCTTTGCCCCATCCTCACGCAGTTGCGCTGGAGGGCAGAGAAGGCAGCACCCCAGTAGCATGTGTACCATGTCAGGAAAAGCAACGAGCCCAGCTATGGGAGCACATGGCCATCAGCAAGAGAGACGCTGCCTCACGGACGCACCTGAGTGCTGCCTCTCCACCACAGCCACCCAGAGACTCACAAGCTGGAAGCACTCG
Source organism: Pongo abelii (assembly GCF_028885655.2). Classification (NCBI taxonomy): domain Eukaryota; kingdom Metazoa; phylum Chordata; class Mammalia; order Primates; family Hominidae; genus Pongo; species Pongo abelii. The sequence goes on from NC_071989.2 coordinate 185,073,648, forward strand.
CTCACTCCAGGATTCAACTCTAAACTGGACATTTCCTAGCTGAAATAATCACAAAACTGCAACAACAGAGCAAAAGAGAGGTAAGGAAGACAAAGCTGCAGGCAGCCTGTCACCTGTATAGGTGCTAAGTGTGTTCTAAGCCATCTTCAGGAACCCTTGCACAGAAATATATCGTGGTGTTCTCAGTTTAGGACAAAGCACAAAACTTACAAGAAATTAAGGCCAACCAGTAACTCCTTGAAACAAATGAGCTTTGTGGGGTCATTTGAAAGAATTCAACTAGGAAATAACAACAACAATAACAGAGCAAAAGCATCTCACCCAATACTCATGTCATTCCTGAATCTCGTGCTTTCTTTCCAGTTTGTACCAATAGAATGCACAGGAAAAGGTTTTGCTGTGCTTAGCAGCTTCCGATGTGAGGCATCAAAATATGGGTTGCAGATGGAAGAGGTACCCATCCATCCAGAGCCGGTATTTGGTCCCAAATTCCACAGCCACAGAGTTCTGCACATGCTCTCCTGTGACAGCTGGATAGGGACAGCCTCCTGAGAAGCCACAGGCTATGGCCCTGCCAGCCTGGCACTGAGGCAAGGCGACACTTCCAGCTGAAGGGAGTGTTCTTAAATACCTCAGGCTGAAGGAAGCTGTGCTGGGAGGGGTCACATCAAGAGTGCAGGCACCGCAGCAGGCATGTTCTGCGTCTCAGCTGCAGAGCCATGAATGGTTCCGCTGGGAACAGGTCCTGGCCTCTGAGCTCACTATGTGCAGTTGACGTAGCTTTAGTGATGATTCTTTGATCATCATCTACAGTCTCCCGGCAGGACACAGGGAGGTGTGAGCACCGTTCTGATGACTCAGACCTGACTTGCTCAGGAGAGCCAGCCTGATCGGGTCCACTTTCTTGAGGTTTGACGTCCAATCCACCTCACTGGGTTCCAACAGATCTCCACTTTTGGAGGAAGGATCTTCACTCGATCTAAGGTTAGGTTTTACATCTTTAGGCTTGCTACTCAGAGAAGTAGTTGCAGTCATTTTGTCCTATCAGAGTTGTTTGGGATCATAGATGGTAATGTTCCTTTATGTTCCTTTTCCTATATTCTGAAATGGAACTTTTTCTCTCCATTTTTCCACAGCCTATTCCTCGGACGGGGCTGGGCTGGCTTGAATAATTGTGGTGCTCATCTCATTGGTGGTATCACTCTGAGTGTGACAAAATTTTAAAAATAATCAGATAAACTGAATACAACAAATTCAAGCCATGCTGGTATAAACTTAGGTAAATGTAATAAAGGAATCTACACGGGTTATCTTTCTGAATTAGATGTGGTCTACACAAAGGAGTTATTTTGCAACTGGGAAATGCAGGCTATTAGAAAATTTATGTTTGTTGCTTTGTAAAACATATAATATGAGGAAAATAAACAGGAGGTATACACCAGTCATATCTGAAATTTACATAGATAAAGGACCAGAGTCAACTAAGTTTTTGAAAATGTAAGGGACTTGTATAAACTTTGTAATGAAAATCTAAATACATTAGTCACGAGGCAGAGTGGGGACTGGAGGTGCAGCTGGCTTGCAGGGCCCCGCCCTTCCTCTGTCCCTGCTGCTGCCTGTGCTTGAAAAGCCAAAGATGTTAACTCTCATGTGGACCCATCCCTTTCCTGTGTCTAAACGCATGTGGCTCTAATAATGCATGACTTATCGCGGTCATTCCACACCACTGGACATTTGGGAGGGCCTAGTACAAGCAGTGGGTAGAGTAATTTCTCCTATGGCCCCTTCTGAGCCTATTCACAGTAAGGCTGGGCTTGGCAGGCCAGAGAGCACCGTGGCTTCTTCCAGTTATAGAGGAGCCCAGGCCCTGCGGTTGGTGGCACAGCATCTTCACAGGCTAAGGCTCAAAACGCCATGACCCACCGTTCTGCAGACCTAAGACAGGTTGTACTTTCACTGTCGAGATTATGCTGATCAGCAGCCTAACTGCTTCCTTTCATGCACTTATCCCTTCAGGTTTATCTTTTTTGTCACTTTTCTTCCATCATTTCTATCACACTTCTTAGCCTTTACTCTAAAATGGGCTGCTGTTTATAATGACTCATTTACCAGAACATTTCTTTCGCTCAGGACAGAATTTTTAAGGTGGACAAGCAAAGCCTGAAGTCCCTTCCAGCCCTGCAATACTATGGGGTCTACACAGAAGTAGAAGAGTGCTCTTCTCGCTCATTGGCTTTGCTTCAACAAATGGTTCGGCCTCTACTGTGATGAAGACCAGCTCACTCAAACCTTGGTTCCTATGAAAGTAACTGAAGAGCTTCCAGAATACAATCATAGTCCCAAAGGGATCTGATGTGGCTGAGTAGGGCAACCGCAGAAACACCATCAGAAACAATGAAAACCATAAAACAAATCTGCTCATCATATACTTACAACCAGATCTCAACTCTTCAGTCATCTCATCACATTTCGTTTGCTCATAAAAGATGTGTGACAGGCAAGGTCCATGACCCGTCTGCCCTCTTTGTTTTCATAAACCACATTCTGTGTGACATTCATTTCTAAAAAACAGAATTCCAAAACTATCCATTGACACATGTAACAACTAAAATGATAAGACATTCTCACATAATTGTTTTATCTAGATGACTGCCTTAGTTATCAACAGCACTCAAATCTGCCCAAAACTTGTTGGAAAAAGAAAAATCCATTTCCCCAAATGAAAATATCTCTTTTATGGCAGACAAGCCAGCTGTGCTCATGAAAACAAGTCAATAATTGAGACTGAGAAATAAAGGGAAAGAATGCTAAGACATAGAAAGGTACATTTCCACTAGAACTCTGATGAAAGGTACGATTTCTGAGCAATTCTCCCTATACTAGTATATTCAAAATTTTGTCTGAACTATAAAACACTTAAATATTTCAACCTAAAAGATTGACACAGTCCACATGAATATACACCCTATCCAAAACATACAAATATCTGTTTCTCTTTTTTTATAGTTACAATGACAGTTTATTATAAAGGATACAAATGAAGAGCCAGGTGAAGAGATACTCAGGGCAGCAAGGTCTGGAGGGATCCAGGGTACAGAGCTTCTGTGCCCTCTCCAACTGGTCTTATCCATCTAGCACATCAATAGGTTCACCAGCCAGGGAGCTCTCCAAGCCTTATTGCTGAGAGTTTTTATCTAGGTTTCATTTTATAGGTGTAATTGCTTAAATCATTGGCCATGTGATTGGGCTCAATTCTAGCCCCCTTCCTCTCCCCAGAGACTGGGAGGGTGAAAATTCCAACCCCCTAATTACATGATTGGTTTTTCTGGCAAACAGCCTTTATCCTGAAGCCATCCAGCCCGTCTTCCCGCCCCACATCCATGAGCCATCTTGCTGGCATAAATTCAGGTATGGTCCAAAGGGGTTTGTATGAGTAACAAAAGACTCTTATTCAGGAAGTTCCTAGGGTTTGTGAAGCTCTGTGTCAGGAACTCGGGAGAAAACCTAAATGTACTTTTAAAGTTTATACCACAAGCTTGGAATTTGGGAGTGGTTAGTACCTATTGGAAGTGGTTGGAATCTATCTAAAAGCCTCAGTCAAAAGTGAGAGGAAGAATATGATTTTAACATCCTATCACAGAGTGAAAGTGCAACAGAACTACTGCAACATAAATGTTAGTTCAGATAGGACAAATATGGCCTTTCAATTTGGGCATGATTAGTTTTCGATGTTCTTGGATTTTTTCATCAAGTTAGGTGTAAGTGAAAGGACATGACGCAAATCAAAGAACTTGTTGAAAAACTGCATCCCTGATAACTAGCGACATATTTTCCATGTTTGTTATGAACACCCTGTGGGTACTGCCTCCAGTGAACCTATTTCAATAAGATTCCGGGTATCACAGCCATGAGGACAGGGGAATACACTGAGGAGGAGATTTTCCTACTTTGAAAGGTTTAAACTTGGAATCTATGCGCTTGTGTATCTTAAAAGAGGTTAGGTAAGGAATAACTTATCTGTTAATAGGAATACCTGAGTCATCTGCAATTCTGGTGGGGAAAAAGGGAGTGAGCAGAGAACCACTTAATAAAAGTGGAAAAACTGTAATAGTGTTCTCTGACACACATTTTTACTAAAAGTGTGTTTTCCTTTTGTTTGAAAATCAGAATCAAAGGCATACTTCACTACAGTGAAAATAGCTGTTTTTAATCACTGAGTCTCTCAAATGTGACGTTACAAATTTAGATAACATAATACAGTTTCTTCAGAGTAATATAAACCTAATTGTATTCACATGTTTACAGATAAGCAAAAGTGTTTTAGCATCTAGTGACTCATTTAGGTGGAAGGCAGCTGTTCCTTAACTGCATCATTTTAACCTTGATCAAAATGAAAACTTATGTTTCTTCTATTCTGTTTTTTCAAGCCTACTTACTGTCTTTTTTCAACGGACTTATGATATTCACATGTTCTCTTTTCACAAGTTGGTGAACAAAAGGTATTAGTGAAATTAATTCTATGGTCACTAATAGGCTTCAGAGACACTGAGTCCACATTTTCTTGAAGGGACACTGAAGGAGTCTCAGTGTGTAAGCATCCATCCATGTCCAAAACTGTCTCTGCATCTGATGCCACATGCTTATGCTGGTGAGGAGACTGTGCCTCCTCATACAGGGTCAGTTAGGTCAAAACCACTTTTGTGGGCATTTGCATCATGAAAATTAACAGAGCTGAGTGTCACACTGGTAGCCTGAGGGTCTTCACCGGAACATATTTTCTTGCATTTTCCTTTAAGAGAGAATCAGTAACAGAGCAATAATAAGTTTTATGTTTCATAACTCATACTAAAATTTATGGGAAAAATTATACAGTTGATATAAAAGTTCTATTATATGAAGGAACAATATACACTATTGACTGTATTCCAGACTACATGTGAACCAAACATAAGCACCAAAAGCTATGATGTGGTCATGAAAAATACACACATCAACGGATTCAGATACTGAAAGTGGGCCTCCGGTTTCCATTACATCACGGGCTCCCAACCTCTGGGCCCCAGACATCAACAGATTCAGATACCAAAGTGGGTCTTGTGTATCCATTTCATGAGAGAATGATAGAAATGTCAGCTTAACTTTTATCATTACCCATCAATGTCTCTACAAGGGTGGTCAGCCCATTAGTGTGACCAACCTCCTAAAGTTAATACGAGTAACGGCCCCTGGAAACACAGATGCTAGTATCTCTTCATAGGAGTAAAATAGTGGATACTACAAATGCCCCTGAGGAGTCCAATAAAATTTGTATCAGACACAGCAAATTTAGCCAGTGCCTTAAAATTACGCTCTCCATCACATCTTTCCAAGTGGCACGTCTTAGTCTCTCCTAAAATTATAACTGCTGAAAAGGGGCTCAGATGTCTTCAATACTGTTTGTGGACATTTGGCTGTCACCGTGGTCTCAAGGACCAATAAAACCTATTAACAGCAGTCCCTTCTGCTGTAAGATGAGCAAGAAAGGGAACGGCCTGATAAGGCTCAGCTTCCGGAAGTTACAACATTAAAATGCTAAATAAAGCATGCTGATGTAAAGATTGAGATGTGAAAGTATTAGAAGAATATACAGATTAATTAGCTTATAGTCTTCAGTAGATAACATCTAAGTATAATACTCTAATGGTCTGAACTGTGTCCCTTCAAAAAGATACATCCAAGTCCTGAGCCTGGTAACTATCAATTGTCATATTATTATTCTAGAACAAGGTGTTTGCAGATGCAATTTACTTAAGAATCTTCAGATGAGGTCTTCCTGGATTTGGGGTGGATCTTAAGCACAATGACCAATGTCCTTATCACAGAAAAGAAGGAAAATTTTCAGACAGAGACATCAAGGCCAAGTGAACAGGAAGACAAGAATGGAATGATGCTGCTACAAGCCAAGGAATGTCAGGAGCCACCAGAAGCTGAGACAGCCAGGGGGGTTTTTCCTCTAGAGCCTTTGGAGGGAGCACCACCCTGCCAATACCTTCATTTCAAACTTTTGGCTTCCAGAAACCTGAGGGAATAAATTTCTGTTGTTTTAGGCCAGCATGACTGTGGTAATTTGTTCTGGCAAGCCTAGGAAACTGACACACACATTAAAGGCTGAAATGCATAAAGATCAATATATTTCCATAACATAGAAACCTTACAAAACTGATAGTTAAGATATGAATACCCCAATAGAAAAAGGACAAAGATGACAAAGAAATACCATGTAAAACTACACAACTACTTTTCATATACAACACTTGCAAAGATGAAAAAGAAGCACAATGTGAAAAACCAGCTGTCTCGCCCGCAAAGCAACTTCAAATAATCTTGAATGAAAAATGCAGTTGTAACTTCTAGCTTCCAGTCCTGCACATCAAGAGCTTGGAAGTCACCACTCCATCCCAACAAGTAAAAAGATGAACAAACTGACAAGTCAACAGTTCTTCTGAGATCTCAGAGAAGTGAGGTCACAGCACAAACCACCACCTCCAAAGCTGGAGAGACAGATAGATGAATGCAGAGAATTATAACATATGGGAGCATAAACTCCGAAGCAGACGCCCCCACAGTAGCCGCAGCCAGCGTAGGAAAGCCGAAAATGCAATCGAGGAACTGCTGCATGCTCAGTGTGGAAAAGTCTGAGGGTTAAAAACTCCAGGCCGGGCGCGGTGGTTCACGCCTGTAATCCCAGCACTTTGGGAGGCGAGGCGGGCAGATTATGAGGTCAGGAGATCAAGACCATCCTGGCTAACACGGTGAAACCCCGTCTCTACTAAAAAATACAAAAAAAAAAAAAGCAAAACAAAACAAAACAAAAACTCCAGGGGGCCCAGTCATAGGTGGGCCCCTATGCTTTTGTGAGTTTTATCTCCAGGAACATGACCAGGTTCTCACAGCAAATATTGGAGAAAAATCCCTCTGGACTTCCAGCAGGGAGGGGGAAAGGGGCCACTTTGAAACATGACATTGCACTTTGTTCTTAATCAGGTCAGGCCTCAGGAAAACTGATCAACCAGAGCCTAACCTGCTGGGGTTTAGCTGAGCCTAACTAGCCTAGAGGAAGGGAAATACCCACCTCCAGTTCCCTCTAGCCACCCTGTTCAACCTGAGAGGGAGAAAGACTGAGACACACTTGTGAAGTGCACAGTCCAAAGGCACAGGCTCACTTACAGACTGAGACCACATCCCAGAACTGTGGAATGCTTCCTCTCTCCAACGTCTTACCGCAACATGTTGAAAGCCGTTTCTTTTTACTTAATATATGGTGTCCAGCTAGCATGAGAAAGTTACAATTTAGAAAAAGATGAAAAACACAGTTACATTAAGCACATTATGCTTAGGAATTAGAAATCTTTTGTTACTATGAGGTACTCAAACTACTGTGGAAGCAGGATAATGTTATTTGAAAGTGAGCATGGATTAATTATTGATGTATATTGCAAATACTAGAGCAACCACTAAAACAGTGGGAACAAAGAATTATGTCTCATATGCTAAAAAAGAGAAAATGGAATCACATAAAATGCTGAACTAAAACCATGTAAAGCTAAAACCCCTCAAAAATGCATTTAGTTCATATTCTTAGATCCATGAAATATATATATTATATATATAACCTTAAACATTTAAATTAGTTAGATTTTCCAAACCAAATTCTGATTATTTGTCTATAACGTTAGAAATGAAAAGATAACAAGAAGTGACATCAGGAAAGATGGCAAAGTAGAAAGTGCCAGAAATGTGTGTCTCCACCTAGTCAACAACCATAGTGTACTGAAAAAAGACTCTCTGGAGTAACTTTTAGAACTCTGAGGTCTCTTTGAACACTTCCAGCTACCAGGGAAAAAGCTTAGCTGGTAAACTGCAGTTAATGTGGACCAACCTCAGGCTTCAGCATAACAGCGGCTACCCAGCCCCAGGCTCACGGCCAACAAATGTAGAGAAAGTCATCTGTGTTTCTAGGGCAGATGGCTGGAGCCACATTTGGCAATAGAACCTTGCCTCCGCTTTATCAGGGTTCTATGTCCTGACTGCAGATTGCTGCTTCTGACTGCCCGGGATAGGTACACAGAAGCTGCCCATCACTGTTTCAAACCCACTGGCTGAAGCAGCCTTTAGGAGACTTAAAGGAGCTACATTTCTTTTCTTTTTCTTTTCTTTTCTTTTTTTTTTTTTTTGGTATTCAAAAATCAAACAGCATGTAAAAAAAAGTATTCACCATAACCAAGTGGGCTACATCCCAGGAATGACAATGTGGTTCAACATAAGAAGGCCAATAAATGTAATAAATCACATTAATAAAACTACATGATCACCTTAAACAATGTAAAAAAAAAGGCATTTGACAAAATCCAACACCTTTTTATAATAGAAACTCTCAGAAAACTAGAAATAGAAGGAAAATTCCTCAACATGATAAAGGGTATTTGTTTTAACCCACAGCTAACATCATACTGAATGATAAAGATGGAAAGTTATCCCTATAAGATTAGGAACAAGAAATGATGCCTGCTTAAATTGCTGCTACTGAATAGTGTACTGGAAATCACAGACAGTGATTAGAAGGAAAAGAAATAAAAGGCATGCAAATTGGAAAGAGTTGTAAAAGTATCTTTCTCTGCAGATTACATCATCCTATATGCATAAAATCCCAAAGAATCCACAAGAGAGCTACCGGAGCTAGTAAATAAATTCAACGTTGAAGGACACAGAAATCAGGTGTTTCTAAACACCAATAATAAACTATCTAAAATATGAATTAAGAAAGCGATTCCACTTATAATAGCATCTAAAAAAATTAAGTACTTGGGAATAAGTTTAGTCAAGGAAGCAAAAGACATGCTGAAAACTACAAAACACTGTTAAAAGAAAGAAAACCTAAACAAATGGAAAGGCATCCATCCTATGTGTTTATGAAGGCTTAATCCTTTACAACATTGAATTTCACAACAACTTCGTGGATATGACAACAGAAGCACAGGTAGCAAAAGAAAACATAGATAATAACACTACATCGTAATTAAAAATTTTTGCACATGAAAGACTAATATCAAGAAAGTGAAAGACAACCTATAGAATGAAATATTTATAAATCATATATCTGTTAAGGAATTAATATCCAGATGATATAAAGAACTCTACAATTCAACAACAAAAAGCCAAACAACTCAATTAAAAAGTGAGCAGAGGACTTAAATGAACAGCTCCCCAAGAAAGTAATACAAATGGCCAATAATTACATGAAAAGATGTTCAGCATCACTAGTCATCAGGGAAATGCAAATCCAAACCACAGTGACGTACCACCACTTCACACCTATTAGGATAACTACAATAAAAAGAAGGGGGTAAAAGTGTCATTTAGGATGTGGAGAAGTTGGAACCCTGCCGTTTTGCTGGTGGATGGAAACTGGTGCAGCTGCTGTAGAAAACAGCGTAGCAGTTCCTCAAAACATTAAGCATAGAGCTACCACAGGACCCAACAATTTCACCTCTGCATGTATATTTAAATAAACTGAAAGCAGGGACTTGCACAGGTATTTGTCCACCAATATTCATAGCAGCATTATACTCAAAAGCCAGAAGACTCAAAACATCCAACTGCCCATTGACAGATGAAGAGAGAAAAAAAAAGTCATATATACAATGGAATATTATTCAACCATAAAAAATGACATTTTGATATATGCTACAACATGAGTAGACCTTGAAGACATCATGCTGAATGAAATAAGCCAGAATCAGAAAGCCAAATGTTGTATGATTCCCCTCACATGAGGTTACCCAGAGTAGGCAAATTCATCAAGACAGAAAGTGAGAAAGAAATTTGCTTAATATGGTAGCTTGTATTTCTAAGTTCTGTAGAGGTCATATAATAAGGAAGGCAGGCTACTTATTAAATCAAGGACACAGTATGGTTCCCTCAGGTAACACAAACTGCATGGCCTCAAATTAGGGGAATCATCATCATTTTATAAAGTAATGTATTTTAAGGCTGACCTACAGGTAGAGATTTTTATGCCACCCAAGCAATAAAGCTTTGATGTGGATGTTCGTTCCACATTCTGCCCTGATCCTCAGCTGCCAGAGGCGAGGCTGCACTGGCCTCCACACTACCTGCCTCCATTCATGGCTTCAGGATCAGAGAGCTGGGAGGCTCCTACATATGCGGACACCTTATGGATTTAACACTTTCTTTTTTTGTTGTTTGTTTGGCTTTTTCTTTTTTTTTTCTAAAGACAGGATCTTGCTCTGGAGTGCTGTGGTTAGATCATAGCTTTCTGTAGCCTCCAACTCCTGGGCTCAAGTGATCCTCCTGCCTCAGCCTCCCAAGTAGCTAGGAATACAGGCATGCAGCACCACATCCAGCTAGTTTTTAGATTTTTTATAGAGACAGAGTCCTGCTATGTTGCCCAGGCTGGTCTCAAACTCCTGGCATCAAGCAACCCTCATGCCTCCACCTCCCAAGGTGCTGAGATTACAGGAGTGAGCCATCATGCCTGATCCAGGTTAAATACTTTCTTAGGAGATAGACTAGAAATGGATCATCAGAAATTATGTTTTTACTCACACATGAAGAATTCCAACAGCCAAACATTTTTAGAACTCAATCAGAACTTGAGAACTTCTTTCAGTAGGCACTACATGATTCAATGACTCGGATTCTGCTTTAATCAAGTTATTTTACAGTTATCCAAGTATTCCTTTTATTTTCCTACTAAGTTTTCAGAAGGGAGGATTATCTACATATCACCTACACCACCAAGCAGCACACCTATCACTGAGAAGGCTCCTGACCATTCTCTCATTTGAAACAACCTGACCAAGATTCCCCAACAATTTGTGAGACTCAACCGTATTCAAACTAAATATATTGTTTTCAATAGTCATTTAATTTATCAAATAGTTGCTGTACTATAGCAGAACAAGATCTCAGCCCAAAATTAAGTCACCACAGATTGACCTATTTATAAAGCTTATCAACAATCACATTTTGACAAAAATCAAAACTAATAGATGCTATCTCTCTTCTGTTTTTCCTTTTGTGAGATAGGGTCTCACTCTGTCACTGCAGCCTCCACCTCCTGGGCCCAAGTGATCCTCCCGCCTAAGCCTCTCAAGTAGCTGGGACTATAGGCATGCTGTGTGTGTGTGTTTGTGTGTGTGTGTGTGTGTGTGTGTGTGTGTGTAGAGACAGGGTCTCCCAGGCTGTCTTGAACTCCTGGGCTCAAGCAATCTCCCTGCCTTATCCTACCAAACTGCTAGAATTACAGGTATGAGCCACCATGCCTGGCCTGTTATCTCTTTCTTACTCCTAATTTGCTACCTCCAGCTGGCTGAGGGCTGGAAATCCATTAACTAAATATATTAAAATTACAAAACTCTGCACTGTTGCCCACACATACACGTCAATGGTATTGCACATCATGGTTACGCACATGTCCCAGCGTCTACAGCACAGCGCTGGGAGGAAAACCCATGGACTCTGGAACACTCATCCTGGCTGCCTGAGAAAATGCCTTTGTATTTTATTCCTATGTAACTGCTTCCTCTGGTTAACTACAAATTCTTGAAGCTGCTGAATAGGCAACTTCTAGATAAGTGATGCATTTCTACCCATAATAAAGTACTATACTGTGGAATACAGTTACTGTAATAGGAGTTCAGATCAGTTCATGTAGTCTAGAATGATTAAAAAGTAACCCAAGACATGACCGAAGACTGGCAAGATGGTTATAATTTGGATTAGGGACAGAAGGGAGAAAAATGTAGAAAGTAAAAGAGACATATAACATGGGACCAGATGAAACAGTACCTTAAGAACTATTAATTTGAAACATAGGGACATAGAGAATATTATATACAGAAAAAGCCACTGTAACAAGATTAATCTGCTGCTTTCAAGCATGACAGAGTAGTGAGACACTGTAGATGGGGCAATGAATTAGATGTGGTAATTAGCACCTTGAACTTGAATTGGGGTAAATCAAACAAACAAGAAAGAAAAATCTTTAAGGCACAGCCCTGAGGCTGCACTGACAGGATTTAGACCTTCTGAACCTCATCTCCCTTAAGATGACAATCCTGTCTCTTGCTGCTTTAGTCCACTCATAGAATTCTGTGAGGATGGAATGACTGTCTCCGTAGCACACACACTCCCTCCAAATAGTAAACGCCATTCTACAATCGTGAGTCGTACATTACTAACAAAGGACATAATGAATAGGTAACGGTCAGAAATGATGACCAAGTCTCAAGCACAGAAAAAACGGGGTGCTATTAACCAACAGAAAAAACAGAAACAATGAAAAACAAATATGCTTGAGTGAGGTAAAAGGTCTGTTTGCTTTTTATTTAATGTCTTGACATTGGGCCAAAGAACTTTCCACATGAATGATCTAAACTCAAGACATTAAATATTTAAATGTAAGAAAATTATGTGAAAGAAACTTACATACAGAAACATTATTGTAGTAATTTTTTATACTTTTTCTATAGTTTTCAGATGTCAACAGGAATTGTTTCTTTGAAAAAAACCGGTATCTTACAAACACAAAAGACCCCTTATTCCCTTCATAGGACATCTAAAGCATAACTTACTCTGCTAAGATCTGGAAATACCATTCACATTTTTCTGCCATTTCTTTCTCAATTATCCAAGTACTAGAGGGAAATGGCATGATCTGTGTGCCTTCTACTACCTCCAGTAACTACAGAATTACCTGAAAAATACAGTTAATGGAGCAACGTCCAATCTGAGCAATCTAATAACTGCATCCTTCTCATCAAATCATTCTTTTATGTAAACCTAATACTTGGCATTCATATGACAAACTCCACAATTTGCATAGAGAGAAAATACACAACAGTAAGAGGCAATAATAAACGTGATAAACTACTACCATATGAGAGAATTCAACGTCTAATTCTCGATGTCTGGGTAGAATACAATCATTCATAACATTCAGCCCAAGAAATACAGACTATGGTATTTCTAACACCACCAATTATCCAAGTATTCTTAAAAGTTCTTTTGAAAAGTTTTAGACTTGAGGGAGTGGAGGGGTTAATACGTGCTAAATCATACCAAAGAAATAATTTTTTAAAGGTAAAGTCAAACTTAGAATTTAAGAACAAAAGAACTGTTTCGTACTTACTAGTCTCAGGGAGACAAACAAATTGGCCCACTTACCAGTGAGAACTGCTTCCTCAGGCTCTTCATGAGTTGTTTCAGAAGAGTGTGAGCCCTGGGAAATCCAAGAGCTGTTAGTTTCTGATTGAAACTGAAGAGTTTAAACTGCGGTTTTTATTTGCCTGTTGAAAGAATATCCTGGCTGTATTAATCTTTTAAATTAAAATTAAACATTTTGAAGGGGAAAATGTAGGGAACAGGCAATGTCTGCTTCACTGAATAACGCAGGCAGTCAATGGAGAAGGAATTCAAGAAATTGCCACTGTCACCGTGAGTGTAATCAACGTTTCCCAGAGGCTTCAGCAGTGGCACTGAAACCAGCTCTGAAGGGTTGTCAGGGAACAGGATGTTCACAGGGCTTTCATGTCTCATCCCACAGATGACTGACTCATAACAAAGGGGAAAGGCTACCTTCACAAAGAGATGTCTAGCTGACTCCACCTTAGCCAAAATCACCAAATACAGCATCACACATCATGGGACAGACAGACTCAAACGTCTCCTGGTGTGAGGCAATGAGAAGTACACCACGCTGCCCATGTTTAATCTGAATCCACTCATTGGAAACTGTTTCATCTGTATTCTTGCAAAAATGCTTAATCTCATCTAGTCCAGGCAGGGGAGCAATCAGATGTATCTAGACTGCGAATCACTCTGAAAAACAAAGAGGCTAGATTTCACAAAATGTTTCACACATCATGAAAGAATGACTCCAAATTAAAAGAGAATACAGAAATATGACAACCAAAGGCGAGGTTAATCTCTGATTAAATTGTGGATCGAAAACAATACAAATAAAGGACATTTGGGAGATAATCACATACATTTAAATGTGGACGGTACATTAATTTAAATTACTGTATCAAAGTTAGATAATAGAATTGTGATTATGGAGAAAGATGTCCTGATTCACAAGAGATAGATGCTGAAGTATTGGGGTAAAATATCACGTTCTCTGAATTTACTTTCAAATGATTCGGGGAAGAAAGTATGAAGACAGAAAAAATGCAAAGGTGGCAAACACTAGCAACTGGTGAATCTGGATGAAGAATATGTAAATCTCCCTTGTGGTAGCCTTTGAATTTTCTGTAGGTTGAGGGAGAGGTAGGAAGAAGAAAGAAAAGGCAGGCATTCCTCATTAATTCATACCTGGAAAAAAATGGAGTCCAAAGAAAACCAGAGGCTTAAATTTCATGTGAGCATCCAATGAGAATGATAGTGATTTTCTAATGTCGAATTTTGGAAAAGCCATAAAGACTGGAACATTCCTGACTAGGAGCACTTGCAGGTAATATCCAGTCTTTTTCTGGAGGCTCCAGTCCTTCTAGATCTTCATATGTTTAATGCCGTCACTCATGGAATTGCCAGTTATTCAAAATAAGCCTTTAAATGATCATCATCACACATTTCATCATCAATATCATCATCTATTGATAAAACTTAGGAAAAAATTGGACACACTTTAAAGTGTTGACTATACAATAATTTGTAATAAAAAGGCTGGTAAGACATAAGTGAGTCAATGAACTATATTATTTTGTTTTTATATTTGACATGAGAAAACTTCTCAATTATAACTCATTATGAAAATAATATTTAACCTCTTTGAGAGGACAGCAAAGAAAGATCCTGGCATGTTATCAAAAGTTAGGATGTGGCTGGGCACAGTGGCTCACGCCTGTAATCCCAACACTTTGGGAAGCCGAGTTGGGTGCATCACCTGAGGTCAGGAGTTCAAGACCAACCTGGCCAACATGGTGAAACCCTGTCTCTTCTAAAAATATAAAAACTAGCTGGGTGTGGTGGCGTATGCCTGTAATCCCAGCTACTCAGGAGGCTGAAGTAGGAGAATCACTTGAACCCAGGAGGCAGAGTGGCAGTGAGCCGAGACTGCACCATAGCACTCCAGCCTCAAAGACAAAGTGAGATTCTGTCTCAAAAAAAACAAGAATGTGATAAATGTGGCATCATAAATAAATGGGAAGAGAGCAGCAGGCTCTTCAGAAAATGAGTGCCTAACATAGGAGAAGTAAAAGGAAGAAACGGAAGAACCAAGGAAGAGAGAGGGGGAGGGAGGTTGAGCAGGTGGGAGGGAGGGAAAGCAGGGGGGAGGGAGGGAGAGAAAGAGGACACTGCAGGGGTTCTGGATGTTGTAACACCCAGCTCTGCAAGGTCAAGATAAAACAAGAACTCTCAGTCAGTCATGGTCTTCTAAGCTGGCACTGCCTTTTTAGAGGTTAATTTTACAATCAACATTAAGCCTCAACAACACTCATCACCTTGACTTAGCAATTTCACCTCCAAGAATCTGGCATACTAAAACAATCAAAGATCAAATACATGCAGGTCAATAATTCTTCATCCACAATTACACAATCCAACGAAGTCTAAAAAATCTTTTGGCAGCAAAACCTGTCCTCAATGGAGGTGGTGCTACTTACAGTTTCTATTTATCCCACTCAACTCATCAGACTGACCTTCAAAGTCATGCGTAATTTGGCCCCAGCCTACTTTTCTGGGCTTATTTACCAATGCAGCCTCCTACAGGTGCTGTAAACCTGCCACACAAAACCCCTGGCTGTTCCCCAAACACAGCCCACGTTCCTCAAAACAGTGCCATTGCTGAGGCCACTGCTGCTTCCTGACAGCTCCTCCTTCTCCCATATCCAAGGCCTGGCACAGACCCCATCCTCCTTCCAGAAAGCATCAGAGATACCTGCCTCAGTCAGAGTTAATTTTTCACCCCCACGATTCCCAGGCACATTCTGGTACTGCTGGATGTAAGTAACTCAACCTGACATTCAGCTCTGTATCTGCTCTTTGCACCTGGCTGAAGTCTCAGAGAGCAGAGGCTAAATACTTCATGGCTCCCTAAATGTCTAAACACAGTGCTATATACTGAGTGGCACCTCTAGGTGACTACTTTGCACCCCAACGATGATAAACTGAGTGAAATCGTATCAGGTTTAATATACAGAAAAAAATTCTGGAATTCCATCACTTAATAGGAGTGGCCGTTTGAGTGCTGGCAGGAAGGGACAAAAGGGGAGAAAAAAACCAAGAAGTTGTGGCATTATAGCTACTGCAACAGAAAAGGAGAATAAAGCGGGGTGGCAAGGTGAAGACCAGGGAAATGTGGGTGACTGCAGGACCACAAGAACCTTCCAAGCCTGTTGATAACATAAGTTTCTCATTTTCTAATCAGCTAGTGTGGCATACGTCACTGTTTGGAGTCTTGTCTTCAGAATGTTTTCCAGCATCAAACACAACAATCTGTAAGAAACCACATGGTGAGCAAGAGAAGCACACTCACGGCTCTGAAGAGCACAGCACAAGGCTGCAATAAAGACCCAAGTATGTTCTCAACCTGCAGTGTGCTCAGTGCCTGCACATCACATCTCAGGTGATGAAGGGATGGCAGTTTTACATGAATTAATCAGTTTCCTTCTTAGCCCCATGCCATCTCCCTCACCTGACCCACCCAGGAAAACACACTTAAAAGGCTTCTCTCACACTGCTCACACATATTAAGCTTCTCGCCAATTGCCTGCACGTGCTCGGAGACGCTCGCCATACCGTTAGTGTGTTAATACTCATGCAGCTGGACCTCAGCAACACAAGGCTTACTAGAAAGCGAAGACAATAGCAAAGCTGGGCCCAGCAGCCGTTCCCTAAGGAACTCTTCACCCGTTACATTGGAGCAATTGATCTCTCTGCTCCTCAGCCAGGAACGGTAGAGCCCCAAAGGGCACATAGCCAGTTACTAAGGACTCAGGGCCTGGAATGAAAGTGCAGCATTTTCCTCCAAGTGCTTATATCTGCTATAAACCAGTTTAATTCTGCTATAAACAAGTAGACTTCTAACTCATATTAATATAAATAAGCACTTTTTTTTCAGAGACAGGGTCTCACTCTGTCCCCCAGGCTGGAGTGCGGTGGTGTGATCATGGCTCACTGCAGCCTCCACCACCTGAGCTCAAGCAATCCTCCTGCCTCAGCCTCCCAGGCAGCTGGGACTACAGGCAGGTGCCACTGTGCCCAGATTATTTTATATATATACATATACTTTTTGTTTTTTTAGTAGGGATGTGGTCTTACCATGTTTCCCAGGCTGGTCTCCAACTCCTGGGCTCAAGTGATTCTCCTGCCTCAGCCTCCCAAAGTGCTGGGATTACAAGCGTGAGCCACTGTGCCCAGCCATTAACGTTTATGTATGTGAAAAGATGTACAGAATATGAGCTATTAAAAAACATTAAAAATACTATGTCTCTTTTTTTTTTTTTTTTTTTTAATTGAGGTGGAGTCTCGCTCTGTCTCCCAGGCTGGAGTGCAGTGGCACTATCTTGGCTCACTGCAAGCTCTGCTTCCCGGGTTCACGCCATTCTCCTGCCTCAGCCTCCCAAGTAGCTGGGACCACAGGCACCCGCCACCATGCCTGGCTAATTTTTTGTATTTTTAGCAGAGATGGTGTTTCACCATGTTAGCCAGGATGGTCTTGATCTCCTGACCTCGTGATCTGCACGCCTTGGCCTCCCAAAGTGCTAGGTATTACAGGCATAAACCACTGCACCTGGCCAAAATATTGTCTTAATATAACTTACTGTTGTAATGCCTAACCTTGTTTTTACTCTAACTCGCTATTTTTAAATTTTCCCTTTTGTCTCCTTAATTACCCAGCCTTGTTTCCCATATGAATAAGACTCTCCCTTAGCTGGGAAAGCCAGACAAACTCCATTTGGCCTCTTGATTTACAACACATTAAGGGCTCCTTACCCAATCCCCTTCCTCAAGGAGTTAACCTGTGTAAGCAGATCCTCAGCATTTCAAAGGAGCCCAATTAACTGATAAGGCACTGCAACAAACAATGTATGAAGTTCCCAGGGTTTTGCTCACAGATAACAGCATAAAGCCTTGAGTCCGTGTCTGGCAC
The DNA here is from genome assembly GCF_028885655.2 of Pongo abelii. Taxonomy (NCBI): domain Eukaryota; kingdom Metazoa; phylum Chordata; class Mammalia; order Primates; family Hominidae; genus Pongo; species Pongo abelii. The sequence goes on from NC_071989.2 coordinate 185,091,805, forward strand.
AGCATCCATATCTAACTCTAATGAAGGATTTAGAGCCCCACACCTGGTTCCGTTGCTTTTTTTGTAACCATTTGTCTTTTAAATTGTTTATCTCTCTGTAACCATTTGTTTTTTTGATTCTTGCATGTTTTTACTTCTGTAGAATTATTGCATTTGAGTTCCGCTCCCCTTCCTAAACCAAGGTATAAAAGTTAATCAAGCCCCTTCCTCGGGGCCGAGAGAATTTTGAGCGTTAGCCGTCTCTTTGGCCGCCGGCTTAAATAAAAGACTTTTTTTTGAGACGGAGTCTTGCTCTGTCGCCCAGGCTGGAGTGCAGTGGTGCTATCTCAACTCACTGTAAGCTCCGCCTCCCAGGTTCACGCCATTCTCATGCCTCAGCCTCCCGAGCAGCTGGGACTACAGGCGCCCGCCACCACGCCCGGCTAATTTTTTATATTTTTAGTAGAGACAGAGTTTCACCGTGTTAGCCAGGATGATCTCGATCTCCTGACCTTGTGATCTGCCCGCCTTGGCCTCCCAAAGTGCTGGGATTACAGGCTTCAGCCACCGCGCCCAGCCAATAAAGGACTCTTAATTCGTCTCAAAGTGTGGCGTTTTCTCTAACTCGCTTGGGTATAACACTGTACTATGGGTTTGTTAAAAACTAAGGTAAAAGTCATTAAGAAAACAATACAAAGCATAAAAGAACACCTATCAAAATTACAAAAACTCCAAAATGAGTGGACGAAGATCCAAAAAAACTAATAAAACATTTGAAAATTTACTTCAGCAATAAAATATAAGCTGACACAATCACATCGTGTCTTAAAAATAAACAGGTCAAAGAAAAGAGTATTTTTACATCAATCCAGGAAAGTCAAAAGCATATACAGAGGAAGAGGGTTCTCCAAAACTCATACGCTCCAGACGGCTGAGGGGCAAGGGAAATCCACTGGGTGGCGGCCCTTCTGGACGAATCTGCAACACAGACAGAGGTTCACTGGGGGGGCACAGAGGTGGAGGGTGGGGTGCTCCCTGCGGTGGGTGTGCAGGTCTCAGAGGGATCCTCCGGCCCTGGAAGGTGGCCTTGGGCCCCTGGCCTCCCCAGAGTCCATCCACAGGGCACTGAGGTCTGTGCGCTGCTCTCTGCTGAGGGGGCTGTCTGTGCACAGAGTGTCTATAAATGTCCTGCAGGAGGTACTGAGCCCAGGCACGCACATGGGCGCCTTCAGGGGACTGGACCTCCAGATACTGAAACACAAAGAGCAAGAATCAACAGGCAGAGCCCCACACCCCTGGGCCCTGGGAGCAGCAGGAGGTCTGATGACACAGGGTGGAGTTGTGACCTGCCCCTCCACCCAGACCCTCCATGCCATCCAGACAGAAGAGCTGCACATTAAACGTGTGCTGCTTCCTGGAGCACGTCATTGTTATCGCCCAATAAGACTTGATCCTTCCAACATCCCCACCAACCCTGTCTATGCATTTTCATTTAAAAAATCATTAATGCTTTGCTAAAACATACATTTCTCACTTAATACATTCCAGCATAAAAAGATTACGGAAACCACTGTTTTAAAGAGTAAAAAACTGGGTGTGTGTGACTCTGTGTGTGTGTGTGTGTGTATATATATATACACATATATATGTACATACACATATATACACACATATATATGTACATACACATATATATACACATATATACACATATATATACACATACATATATACATATATATACACACACATATATATACACATATATATATACAAAATACACAAAAACACACTCATATATGTGTTAATTTCAAATTGGAAAATACATTTAAAACAGTGACTTCCTGAATCCTGCCCCTCAATTCCTCCTAAGTGAGCATGGCCCTGACTTGTCTTCAAGGGTTTTTTTGTTGGCATCTGACACAGACACAGAACCACTGATGCCCAAACCAGAGCTCTCTACACACAGAAGCCTCCAAACTCATCTTGAGAAATGGGGCCATGAGGCCACCCCAGGCACCGAGGGCTCCATGGAGTCTGGGGGGATCCCTGGGACTGGGCACATCCCAGCAGGTCTTGGATCCTGGCCTTTCCCCTTCTTGATGCCAGGACCTACTGAGTGCTCGCAGGTGTGCAGTGCTGGGCTGGGTGGGCTGCTTGTGTGGCAAGAAGCCTGGGGCTGCCTCCCTCCCTCTCACACCTTTCCCAGGAGGCATGCAACGGGGGGATTCATGATCAACCCAGTGGCTGCTCACGTTGAATTGGTGAAGCTCCCTCCCTGTTGTCTTCTGGGGACATGGAGAGCAGGGCTGGGTCCCCTCAAATGAGCTTAAGTGGCACTGAAGACAAGAACACGCTGCATGGCCGTCAGAATCCTGCATCTGATAGCCTGACCGGCACCTCATCCCCTCCCTCATTAAAGCAGCCTATGGAGGGCTCAGCCCAGTGGGCTCAGGGGCTGCTATGGATAGGGTGTCTGTTCCCTGGAGGATGTTCTCAGGCCATCCTTCACTTGCCTTTAGGGATTTCCAGCATCAGTACAATGGCCACAACAGGTCAGGCCACAACAAGTGAGCTCAGGCTCTTCAGTAGTCTCATCCTTCAGGTCACTAGGTTTTCTGATGGGACAACAAGAGAGTGAGGGCAGCCATGGGCACACAGGCATTGTCTGCCTTCCCCTGGTCATGCCGCCCCTGCACACTCACGTTTCTGCCTCCTCAGAGGTTTTCTCCACTTCTCCAGGTGCTGGGAGAGGGCTTGTTGGTATCTGGGAGGAAGAAAACAAGTGCACATGTCCAGAGACCCCAGTGCAGCAAAAGCCCCTGGGCAGAGGGGGGCAGCCAGAGCAGACCCAGATGTCACTGAGAACCCTCCCTGCAGGGTGGCGCCAACTCTTCTGACCTCAGCCGGGCTCCCTTCCTAAACCCTGCGGGGTTGCTCAACAGGATTCAACGCTGCAGCCTGGGGACCAGCAATTGAGGCAATGCCAAGACAGTGGGCAGGAGGGCTGCAGAGGGACTTCATAGACACTGAAGACCCAGGACACTGACTGTCACGATGAGACCACCCCAAAGAACCCAAAATAAGAACAGGACACACCAAATCATGCTAAAAACCTAAGTTTTCATTAGAGGATGTTTCCTCTAGTCCATGTTGCTTGGCAATTAAGTGATTTTGCCCCAAGGAGAGAATCAAGCTGCTGAGTGGCTGATGATGTCATTTTCTTCTGCCATCTTAAATCAAACCTCAGTGGGGAACAGACTCTCACTCTACATTCTCCCTACCAAGGACACTGTGTAAGTCACCTATGACACATATGGTCAGATTCTCATATCTTATTTTAATTCAGATAGGAGTTATCTTTTTTCTTTGACAAAAGCAGGTGGCCTGACCTTCGATGGTCCTGGGGCATCCTCATCTGATTCGTCTATGAATTCTTCCACGGGATCCTCCGTGCAACCTAGGAGGACACAGAGTGACGGTCAGGAGGTGCAGCAGAGGAGCAGGGAAGGCTTTCTATCCCCAGGCCGCCTCATCAACGTGAAATAGCCCATCTCGAACAGGGCACACCACCCAGGGCAGGCTGTGTGTCCCCGCAGCCTCTCAGGGCTCCTGCCTCCTAATCTGATCCGAGCTCACTTGCCCTCCTTTCCTGAGTCCTTCCAAGGTTAGTTCCTCCCTAGAATTCACCTGTGTGCTGCTGTAAACATCATCCCACCTAGCAACCTTTATTTAGAGAGAAGACTTAATCGTAACCAAAATATTCTATTTATTTCCTCACCATTTCTTTAGGCAATGAAACAAGGCTTTGAAAATACTCAGTTTTCTTCCCATTTGAAAATAACTCCTATTTAGCACCTGCTATCTGTCCTTCCACTCTCTTTTCCATACGTATGTGTGTGTGTGTGTCCGTGGAGTCCGTTACTGCTCACACTTACACTGGCTTTGACAATGGGACAGCCTGTCATGGGGGAAGAATATGGGGGCGCTGACCCTCTCTAGCCCGGCTGTTTGAGATTTCAGCAGGGAAGAGGGGCACCAGGCTAACACCCAAGTGGTTTTGACATCATATTGGACACTGGATCTTAGGTATGTGTGTTACTAAGCTGGAGCTTGTGATAATCCTGATTTTTTTTTTTTTTTTTTTTTTTTTTTTTTTTTTTTTTGGTGGCAGGGTCTCACTCGGTTTCCCAGATGGAATGCAGTGGCACAATCATGGCTCACTGAAGACTCCACCTGCAAGGCCAAAGCAATCCTCCCACCTCAGCCTCCTGAGAAACTGGGACTATAGGAGCACGTCACCACGCCCGGCTAATTTTTGTATTTTTTGTAGAGATGTGGTTTTACTCTGTTGCCCAGGCTGATCTTAAACTCCTGGGCTCAAGTGATCCTCCTGCCTCAACCTCCCAAAGTGCTGGGATTACAGGCATGAGCCTCCCCATTGGGTCCAATCATATCTTTAAATACAACAGGACATATCCCTGATTACTCTCTGCTTTTGAACAAGAGCTGACAAATGACACCACCACTGCAGCCAAAAGCCTGTGACTCCCCTATGTGGGTTTCACATGAAGGGCCACCCCAAAGTCCACCGTATTGCTACCCTGCCTTTCGCCATCACTGAGAACATCTTACAGTGCCCGGCAGTGTCTGGGATCTCTCTAGGCTGTCATACTTTCACATGCACACACAGATGCTGGAACTCCCTGGTGCGGTGACCAGTTATATCAGGGCCACGTGAGGACTGCGCAGTAGCATCATGTCAACCTTTCACCCATTCCTGAGTTCACATTCGCCTTTCCCATTCAGGAAATAGAGAGCTTGGGAAATTCATCTCTCTACCATCTCCAATCTGAGGACAGGGGATGTTAAACCTACCTTCAGGTACAGCTGTGGTAAAGGATGAAGTGTTGACTGATGCGGGGATGGAATTTTGTTTCTAGAACATTGATCTTTGGGTCATGCTTTGCACAGAGGAGCATGCTTTCTAGAGAAATGCACACACTCCCAAATACATTCACCATCACTCCACACGGACTCTCTCCTCCACACCTCCCACCCCAATGCACCCTATTCCTATTTAAATGACATCACTGCTTCTGGGAACTATAGTGGATGGCCACAGTTGCTGACTAAACTCTTCATTTTTTCACACTGAACTGCCCAAACCTCATTTCTAGCAGGAAGCTCAAACCAGGGTGGCTCTCCAGCAAAAGCATGAAGGAAAGTATCACCTTTCTCAACACTAAGATATTTCCTTAGCAAATGGGTGACCCCAGAGTACATACCACTTGCCCAAAGTGCTGAGTCCCTCTGCAGAGAGAAAGGAAAACACTGTGAGCCTCAGACCATGCTGTGTCCTGTGTGCACAAGTCTTTTCTTCAGTTGCTGACATTAGGAAACCAGACAAGAAATAGTGCTCGAGGCAATGGCCCGAAAATAAAGCCTAGAAAACACTTGTGGAAAGGCACAAGAGTTTTGTCTAAGACTTTCGATATGATTTTTGTTGCAAAGTCACCATTATTTTCAAACAGTAAGCATTTCTCCTGAGGAAAATGTTATCTGCATACAGTTTGTAACTGAAGGTGTCATCTATGCACACCATCTGGAGCCAGTTCCTAGTTGGTCATGAACTCTCACATTTTCCCACCAAGAAATTCTGTAACTTATATATAATGTTCATGGTAAGGTTTGCATATCTTAATTCAAATGAAATAGGAAGAAACCAAGAGAAATACAATTCCCATCTGAATCAAAGAAAGATCTTACTTCGTAAACGGCAATGACTTGCTCTGAGGACCCCTCCCCAGGAAGCTCTGCTGCCACAGGCTTGACACCTAGGAAACGTAAGAGTCGCCGTCAGCTCATGGGAGCTGCTGAAGAATCCCACAGGCGGCCTTGGGTGCTGTGGACAGGGGGCTGGCGTGTGTGGAAAAGGTGGGTTAACAGCACGGGCTGAGCTGCTGCTGGCCATCCTCCTTAGTGGAGAAGGAAAGCAAAGGAGACCATCAGGAAAGCCCTGGGAGACAGAGCCTTGGCTCTCTAGCTAAGCCACCCTCATCTGTGTGAAAGCTGATCTCAAACAGGGTACACCATACAATGTGGCTGTTTCAACAACAGCATCTCAGGGAGCCTTCTATTCAAACCTGAGCTAAGCTGTACTTTTTTTTTTTTTTTTTTTTTTGAGATGGTCTCGCACTGTCACCCAGGCTGGAGTGCTGTGGTTCAATCACAACTCACTGCAGCCTCGACCTCCCAAGCCCAGGTGGATCCTTTGCCTCAGCCTCCAAGTCGCTAAAACTACAGATGTCCCCATCGTGCCCAACTCATTTTTTGTATTTTTTTGTAGAAATGGGGTTTTGCCAGGTTGCCCAGGCTGGTCTCGAACTCCTGGGCTCAAGCAATATATCCACCATGGCCTCCAAAAGTACTGGGATTACAGGCGTGAGCCATAGCTCCCGGCCTGTGCTGCCTTCCTGGTCCCTTCTGAGGGCATTTACTCCCAGGACCCACCTGCGCTGCTGTGTGGATCACCCCTCCTAGAAGATGTCTTACATCATAAAATCAGCCCTTCTTTTAAAAAATACGTAATTCAGCCAACATATTCTACAACATTTATCTGTCAAACATCTGTTTTAAGGAAAATTAAAGATTTGAAAATACTCACAATTATCCTACTATTTAAACATGACATGTCACATGTGCCATCTGTCCTTCCGGTCTCCCTTTTCAACACACGTGTCCAGGGATCTGCTACTGCTCAGGCTCTCACTGGCTCTGACACTGGGAGAGCCCGTCCTGGAAGCAGCAGGTGGGGGCGCTGACCCTCTCCATCCCAGCTGCGCAGGAATTCCAGCAGGGGAGATGGGCACCAGGCTAACACCCAAGTTGCTCCTTGAGCTCCTGCTTGGTGCTGTGCCTTAGGTGCGTGTGCTAGTGAACTGGAGCATTTCTAAGGCTTGTGGTTACTATGTTCTTAAATACAACAGAATATGTCCTTGATTCTTCTCCGCTCTCCACCAGGAGCTGGGGAATGAACCCATCATGCCGCCAGAACCCTCTGAGCTCTGCAAGTGTGCCTCGCATTAATGACCACACCAGATTCCACTGTAAAATGTAGCTATTCCTACGCGGTGTTAGGTGACCACTATGACCATCCTGTAATGACAGTGCTTAAAATCTCTACAGGCTGTCATACTGCCACATGCACACATAGGTGCTGGAACTCCCTGGCAGTCATGAGTTACGCCAGGGCTGTCTGATGAAGGCGCAATAGTAGCCCATCGCATCCATGTTTCACCCATTCTTGAGTTCACATTTGTCTCTTCCATTTAGGAGACCAAGAGCTCGGGAAATTCATCTCCACACCATCTCTATCTGAGGAGCGAGAACAGGAAACTTACCTTCAGATACAGCTGCCGTGCAGGATGAAAGGGTTGATTGATGTGATGCGTACGATGGTGATGAATTTTGTGTTTAGAACAGTAATCCTTGTGTTGTGCTTTGCACATAGGAACATGCTTTCTGGGGAAATGCACACACACTCCCAAAGACATTAATGATCCCTTTACACAGACTCCCTCCTCCATACCTCCCACCCTGATGCACACCGCCCTCTTCCATCTAAATGACACCACTGCCTCAGGGACCAGACTGGGATGCTCACAGTTCTTTACTAGACTCAATGTTTTCCAACCAAACTGTCCAAACCTCATTTCCGGCAAGCAGCTCAATCCAAGGGAGATTTGCAAGGAACACCTGGCCTCTGGGGCAGCCCCACCCTTTGCTTAGCTCATCCTGCACTGGAACTGGCTCCCCTCCTACCTCTGCTGCAACCAGTGTGAAGCAGCTGCCCTGGCCAGGAGCTGTGAGGCTCCCTCCAGGTAAATGGGATTGTGGGATAGACCAACCTTGGCCAACAGTATCTACACAAGGACCAGCTGTCAGGTGACTTCCAGAAGCTGGTGAAAAGTAAATGCTGTTCTCTGTCCCAGCCACAGGGAGAGCAGGGCTGAGGACGGCTCTGTCTGGCCTGACTCTGATGTCCAACCCTGCTCATCGTATCCCCCGCGTCCAAGTCAGGTTATTTTGGGAATTCACTCCTCTTATTTGCTTCTCACTAATTTCTGATTGCGTTATTGCCATTAACACGGAAAGATGGAGAAGACAAATGAAAAAGCAGCTCCTCTCTCCAGGCTCTTGGAAAGATGGCCAGGCAGTGCTCATGCCAGCCCTGAAGTCCAAGCTCTGCTCCTTCCCCGTCAGATGGGCCCGAACATCCTGGCTGCGCCCAGGGCACGACATTGGCCGACTCTCCTGACCTTTCAACCTTGGCTTTCCCCCATGGCTTGGATATCCTCATGCCTTCTTCCTGCTCCTCTAAAGCATGTTCCTTTTCAGGCCCAGGCCCAGGCCCAGGCTGTGCTCTGCTCTCTCATGGAGCCCACGGGGCGGCTGGCCATGAGGTTTTAGAACTTCAGTGTTGGTAACACCGACGGGTACCTTTAATCACACACAACAGAAGGCCACCTCAGTACCACAGAAAAACTATACTCTAGAGCGTAAAGATGACTAGGGGAATTTGGCTATGAGGACATACTTCCTGGGACAAACAAGGGACATTTTAAAATCACACAGCCTCATTCTATTGAAAAGTAGGAAAAATATTGTCACCTATGTAGCAATCCAAATGACATATAAGAAGTTTCTTCCAAATGCACACTCCAAAGAAACTCAAACCATAATTTGGCTCATTTTAGATTCATGTGGACTGAAACCAACCACCCTGAGTTGTTTTTTGCACAGGACTTTGGAGGCAAAGAAGTAACTTTGTCAACAGTGGGTGCAACGGGAGCATCATGGAGCCTCTGCTGTCCCACAGCTGAGTCTGTCTTTTCCCCACCTGCAATTCATGAGCCTCCCTACATCCTGCTAGGAGGAAGGTAAGTGCTCACCCTGCCACTCAGACCCTTGGGCAAACCCCTTGGTCCTCTTGTCCTGTTGCTCTGTTTCCTGAGCCGAACACACAGAAACCATAACTAGGCTGAGTGCTGGAGGCTGAGCCTCTACATGACCCTGGCGTTCTCTATTCTGGGTCACATTATCTGATGGTCCATATGAGGCCGCAATGAAGTGAGTCAAGTGATTTTACCCCAACCCTGCCTGCAGGCTCCTCTTTCCTCAGTCTCCTACCAAAACTGGTCACAGCATGGGGCTACCCCAGGGTCTCCCTGCAAAGAAAGAAGCCCCGCCCCACTATCCATGCTGAAGATGGGTCGTGGAGGACCAGTTCTGCGGACTTTAGTAGAAAAGGCTTGTGAAGGAGGGAAGTGGCAACAGTGAGGTGTCACGACCACTGCAATGCCAGGAGGAAATGGGAAGGCCTGTTACCAGGTGAGGTTTATTGAAAAATGAGGTTTAGAAGGGGATTCCCAATGAAAAATAAAAATGAATTAGTAGGGATCCTAAGAGTTTTGTTCTATTAGTACCCAATGAACATTTTCTGGGTGTTGACAGGATTTCCTTTGGATTAATTGAAGTGTTCCTTGCATGCAATAAACTGCACACATCGCAAGCTTACGTTTTCACTAATAATTACCTGTGCCTCTTATCAGGCTGCAAGAGTGATGGCATTTTTATATTAACAAGGTGGACACTAATAAAGGGGAGACATGTATCTAGGGAAACACACACACACACACACACCCAGGCACAGTCAGCATCACACTACACTCATTCACACAGACACACACCAGTCCCGTGCACACAAACCCGCCCCACACACAGAGAATGCGGTTCCTCTCAAGGACTGCAGAATGTGCCCATAGATCCTTCACTGGAACAACCACTTCTCCCACCACAGCCTAGGTCCTCAGTCACAACAGGAAGCTCAACTCTGGCTGCCTGTCTACAGGAAAGCCAGATAGACAGTGGCACATTCCTCATCACCTGGATCCTTCATTCACACGGGAGGGATTCCCGCATACGTACCACTCTCCTGCTCTATCCAGGCCTCCTGTAATAACAGAAAACATATTGCTATGAGTGCCAGACCATGCGTGTCCTGTGTGCACAGGTCTTTTCCTCACGTGGTGACATTAGAAAACCAGATGGCAAACAGTGCTCAAGTCCAAGGAACCCAAAAGAAGAACAGGACAAACTGACTCATGCTAAAGACACAAGTTTTTCTTGGGGGATGTTTCCTCTAAGTCCATGTTGCTTGGCAATTAAGTAATTTTGTTCTAAGAAGACAATCAAGCGGCTAAGGAAAAAGCTGACTACCACACAGCGCATGGCTGATGCTGTCATATTCTCCTGCTGTTTAAAATCAAGCCTCAGTGGGGAACAGACTCTCACCCTAAATTCTCCCCACCAAGGACACTGTATAAGTCACCTATGATACATAAGGTCGGATGCTCATCTCTTAGGCTCATTCAGAAAGATAAAGCCAGGAAAGCAACTGTATTCCTCAGACAAATGCAGGGGGTCTCACCTTCACTTTCCATGGAGGCGTTTTCTGGGGATCTTCGGTGGAATCTAGGAAGACAAAGAGTGACGGTCAGGAGGTGCAAGGGAGGAGCAGGGAAGAAAGGCTTTCTATCCCCAGGCCACCTCATCAACGTGAAATAGCCCACCTCGAACAGGGCACACCACCCAGGGCAGGCTGTGTGTCCCCGCAGCCTCTCAGGGCTCCTGCCTCCTAATCTGATCCGAGCTCACTTGCCCTCCTTTCCTGAGTCCTTCCAAGGTTAGTTCCTCCCTAGAATTCACCTGTGTGCTGCTGTAAACATCATCCCACCTAGCAACCTTTATTTAGAGAGAAGACTTAATCGTAACCAAAATATTCTATTTATTTCCTCACCATTTCTTTAAGGCAATGAAACAAGGCTTTGAAAATACTCAGTTTTCTTCCCATTTGAAAATAACTCCTATTTAGCACGTGCTATCTGTCCTTCCACTCTCTTTTCTGTGTGTGTGTGTGTGTGTGTGTGTGTGTCCATGGAGTCCATTACTGCTCATACTTACACTGGCTTTGACAATGGGACAGCCTGTCATGGGGGAAGAATGTGGGGGTGCTGACCCTCTCTAGCCCAGCTGTTTGAGATTTCAGCAGGGAAGAGGGGCACCAGGCTAACACCCAAGTGGTTTTGACATCATATTGGACACTGGATCTTAGGTATGTGTGTTACTAAGCTGGAGCTTGTGATAATCCTGATTTTTTTTTTTTTTTTTTTTTTTTTGGTGGCAGGGTCTCACTCGGTTTCCCAGATGGAATGCAGTGGCACAATCATGGCTCACTGAAGACACCACCTGCAAGGCCAAAGCAATCCTCCCACCTCAGCCTCCTGAGAAACTGGGACTATAGGAGCACGTCACCACGCCCGGCTAATTTTTGTATTTTTTGTAGAGATGTGGTTTTACTCTGTTGCCCAGGCTGATCTTAAATTCCTGGGCTCAAGTAATCTTCCTGCCTCAACCTCCCAAAGTGCTGGATTACAGGCATGAGCCCCCCCATTGGGTCCAATCATATCTTTAAATACAACAAGACATATCCCTGATTACTCTCTGCTTTTGAACAAGAGCTGACAAATGACACCACCACTGCAGCCAAAAGCCTGTGACTCCCCTATGTGGGTTTCACATGAAGGGCCACCCCAAAGTCCACCGTATTGCTACCCTGCCTTTCGCCATCACTGAGAACATCTTACAATGCCGGGCAGTGTCTGGGATCTCTCTAGGCTGTCATACTTTCACATGCACACACAGATGCTGGAACTCCCTGGTGCGGTGACCAGTTATATCAGGGCCACGTGAGGACTGCGCAGTAGCATCATGTCAACCTTTCACCCATTCCTGAGTTCACATTCGCCTTTCCCATTCAGGAAATAGAGAGCTTGGGAAATTCATCTCTCTACCATCTCCAATCTGAGGACAGGGGATGTTAAACTAACCTTCAGGTACAGCTGTGGTAAAGCATGAAGTGTTGACTGATGCGGGGATGGAATTTTGTTTCTAGAACATTGATCTTTGGGTCATGCCTTGCACAGAGGAACATGCTTTCTAGAGAAATGCACGCACTCCCAAATACATTCACCATCACTCCACACGGACTCTCTCCTCCACACCTCCCACCCCAATGCACCCTATTCCTATTTAAATGACATCACTGCTTCTGGGAACTATAGTGGATGGCCACAGTTGCTGACTAAACTCTTCATTTTTTCACACTGAACTGCCCAAACCTCATTTCTAGCAGGAAGCTCAAACCAGGGTGGTTCTCCAGCAAAAGTAGGGAGGAAAGTGTCACCTTTCTCAAAGCTAAGATTTTTCCTTATCAAATGGGAGATCCCAGAGTACGTACCGTACAGGTCAATCGCTGACTGTGTCTGCAGAGAGAAAGGAACACACCGTGAGCGTCAGACCATGCTGTGTCCTGTGTTCATGGGTCTTTTCTCCACTTGGTGACATTAGAAAACTGGTCGGGAGATAGTGCTCGAGGCAATGGCCCCCAAATAAAGCCTAGAAGACACTTGTGGAAATGCACAAGACTGTTGTATGAGATTTTCAAACATGATTTCTGGTTGCAAAGTCACCGCTGTTTTCAGGAATGCATTTCTCCTGAGGACAATGCTCTCTGCCATGCAGTTTGTCACTAACACTGTCATCTACGAGTGCCATCTGGAACAAGTTCCAAGTTGGCAATGAATGGGCCCTCACATGCCTCTGCCCACGAAGAAATCCTGCGGCTCATCTGTAAAGTCCGTGGTAAGAATGACAGATCTTAATTCGGAGAAAATAGAAAGAATCCAAAAGAAATAAAATTCCCATCTCAGACAAAGAAAGAAGACTTTACCGAGTGTGCTGCCCGGATCAGGTCCCAAGAATCCAGTGAGGGAAATCGCCATTTCAGGCGGTAGAAGAATCCTAGGAAACATAGAGTCACTGTCAGCCGTGGGAGCTGCTGAAGGACCTCTGGCAGCCTTGGGTGCTGAGGACACAGGGCTGGGGTGTGTGGAGGAGGTGGGTGAGAGCACGGGCAGAGCTGCTGCTGGGCCACCCTCCTTGGTGGTGAAGGCAGGCAAAGGACACCATCAGGAGAGCCCTGGGAGACACAGCCTCGGGTCCCTGGCTAAGCCACCCTCATCACTGTGAAGTAGGCAGTGTTCACACAGGCAGCACACAAATGCACAACATCACTCCACGACAGGGTCTGCTCACAGAAAGAGGCCTGGAAAATGTCCTCTGTTTTAAAAAAAGTTACTATGTTTAACATTCCTGAATCTACATATGCTCCTTCTGCAACTTATCATCTCTATTATTGGATTTTTTTTTTTTTTTTTTTTTTTTTTTTTTTTTTTTTTTTTGAGACAGAGTCTCACTCTGTTGCCCAGGCTGGAGTGCAGTGGTGTGATCTCGGCTCACTGCAACCTCCGCCTCCTGGGATCAAGCGATTCTCCTGCTTCAGTCACCCGATATTATTGGATTTTAAAGCATTATTGTGGTGAAAAATACATAATCTGTATTATTTTAATTATTAAGTGCACACTTCGGAGCATTAGTTCCGAATGCTGTATAGAAAACTAAAAACAGGCCAGATGCAGTGGCTCGCACTGTAATCCCAGCACTTTGGGAGGCCAAGGCGGGTGGACCACTTGAGGTCAGGAGTTTGAGACAAGCCTGACCAACACTGTGAAACCCCGCCCCCACTAAAAATACAAAAATTAGGCGGGTGTGGTGGCGGGTGCCTGCAATCGCAGCTTCTAGGGAGGCTGAGATGGGAGAATCACTTGAATCCGGGAGGTGGAGGTTGCTGTAGTCAAGATCGTGCCATTGCACTCCAGCCTTGGCGACATAGCAAGACTTTGTCTTAAAAAAACAAACAAACAAACAAAACTAAAAACAATCTTAATTCTGTATTCTTACCTTCCACCTTAGAAAGCTAGAGAAAAAACTATAGTGTAATGTAAACCAGACATAAAAACAGAACAAAAAATTATTTACAGAAATCATTATAATAGAAATGATAAAAGAAACAAAACCAAGGGCTGCTTCATAGGAAAGATAAATAGAATTGATAAACCTCCAGCCAGGCTAACCACCAAGAAAAGCTAGGAGACACAATTTACAAATAATGTAAATAAAAGGAAGAATCATTCCTGCTGATCCCATTAATATCAAGCAGATAATAAAAGAATACTTAGAATAAGTCTATGCTCACAAATTTGACAGCTTAGATAAAAATAACAAATTCCTTCGAAGGCAGAAACTATATCATAAGTACCCAAAGGAGACTCAGATAATGTGAGTAGGCTTATATCTATTACAGAAATTAAATCAATAAGAACTTTCTTAAAAATGCATTTTTAAAAATGATTTTACTGAATTCTACCTAATTCTTACAAGGGAAAACATAGTCTTATTATATAGACAACTGATTAAAATTCTAAACATTTACCCAGTTACATTTTAAAATTATGCCCATTGCAAAATCTGCACGAGAATGAGGGCAGCTGTATTCATAATCGCCTGAACTGGAAGCAGCTGAGATGCTCTTCAGGTGGTGAGTGCACCAACCCAAATTGTTACAGGAACCCAATGGAATATGATTCACTGATAAAAATTAGTAAGCCGTTAAGCTACAAAAAGATAGGAAAAATCTTGCACGTATATTGCTAAGTGAAATCAGTTAGTCCTAAGTGACTGCATACTTTATGACTCCAACTCTATAGAATTTGGGGAAAGAACATCTACAGAGGCAGTAAAATAAATGATCTATGGTAGTCAGGGATCCTAAGAAAAGAAGAAAGGGACTAAGAGGCGCAGCACCGGTCATGTTTTGAGTGCGAAACTTTTCTGTCTGGGTGATGAATGACATTATGAGTTTGTCAAAATCCGTAGGCTGAACAACACCGGGTGAGCCTTACTGCAAACTCTAGACGTTCATTAAGAAGAAGATATCACTATTGCTTCAGCCACTATAACAAATGCACCATATTCATGTAAGATGTGATCACAAAAAAGATACTGAGGGGGGAGGGTATATGGGAACTTTCTGTACTATTTCAATTTTTATGTGAATTTACAAGTTTCACATGATCTGCATTTGTTTGAAAATGCGCAACATTATCTCAGGAAGAGTTCCATTTTAGCCAATGTCTAACAGTCAGCTAAATATCTAAACCTTGCATTGAGATGTTCTTTACGATTAAAAGTGAACCAAACTTGAAGTGGAAATACAGTCAGACTAGTGATTGACTAGTGCTACACTAGTCAATTTGCACACAGGAAATAAAGAAGACACAGTGTAGCAATGTCAGAGTGGTCTGAAGTGTGGGACACTGAAGAATCTGGAATCCTTATGCTTGCAAGGGTGAGTGAATTTCCACAGTACCTCTACGTCGCCGCTCTGCAGGAGGCAAATTATGATCAGGGCACACATCCTCTCTGACTCTCTGTGTGGATTCCACTTCATCCCAGCAATTATCTGGGAAATGTAAGAAAATAAAGACAGCTGTTGACATCTTGCTGCAGAAGACCATAGAGAAATGAGGAATCGTTTATTCACGGTTCAATCCATTTCCTGTGTTCCCCGAGAACACTGTGCTGCCAGCGAGCTGCACTTTTCTTTTCCAAATGGGAAATGGGTTAAATCAGGGGTCCCCAACCCCTGGGCCATCGATAGTGTGTGGCCTGTTCAGAACTGGGCTGCACAGCAGGGCGTGAGCAGCCGGCTGGGAGCAAAGCTTCATCTGTATTTACAGCCGCTCCCCACCACTCCCAGCACCGCCTGAGTTCCACCTCCTGTCAGATTAGCCACGGCTTTAGATTCTCATAGAAGCGCAAACCCTACTGTGAGCTGCACAGGCCAGGGATCTAGGCTGCATGTGCTTTATGAGAATCTAATGCCTGATGATGGGTCACTGTCTCCCAACACCCCCAGACGGGACTGTCTGGTTGCAGGAAAATAAGCTCAGGGCTCCCACTGATTCTACATTATGGTGAGTTGCAGAATTACTTCATTAATTATTACCACATAATAATAAAGTGCACAATAAATGTGCAAGAATCATCCTGAACGCATCCTCCCACCTCACCCTCGTCCTTTGAAAAATTATGTTCCATGAAACTGGTCCCTGGTGTCAGAAAGGCTGCGGACCACTGGGTTCAATGTTTGATCCATTGTCCACTGTCACCATCTGCAGAGATAAGCCTCCTGAATCTGAGTTGGGCGTTAGGAAGAATTTGCACTGTGGATTGCACTTACAACGGTGCAGACCGACTGTGTAGGCAAATCCCTGTACAGAGATGAGACAAGGTGGAAGGGTGGCAGATGGGAGTGACCAAGAGCACGGGGAACTGGTGCACAAAGGTCTGGGCTCAAGTCCTTATTTGGAAGCTACATGAACTGAGAAGTTCTATAGACCCTTCTGTGCCTCAGTTCCCTCTTCTGAGTGTGGAAATGTTCATAATGGCCTATGTTACATTCTAAGGCTAAAAGTAATTAAACAGGGTAAATTCTGAAGAAAACAGGTGTTTCCTGAGTGCCATAAAGTGTTCAATCATTACATGTCTGAAGAAATAAGCCAGGCCCTTGGCAGTGGTTAATATAGAGAAGGCACTTGGGGGGCTCCAGGGCAGTAGAGGATGAAATTTTCTTTCTCCTTCACATGGGCCTGATGCTTTAGAGCTCAAGATAGTTTCTGTTCTTTCCTGTGATGCCCACATCAGCCTGGAGGGATAAGCAGGGCAGGGGCTGCCGCCCAGAGTTGACAGCTCAGGGAGGTGAAATGAGGGATTTGAAGTGAACTGACCAGAGTCACAGCACTCAGAAGTGATGGATCTGGGACAAGAATGTGGATGGTTTTCTAGGGACAGAGATCCCTGAACCCCTGAGACCTCTAAATCATGGCCTGAACCCTGACCAGGAGCTCTCTTCACTCCCTTTCTCAATCCTCCTGCCCCAAAGTCTCTTCAGGAAGGTGGATGCCTGGAGGGGGCTAAGTCCAGAGAAGAGCTCAAATCATTCAAACAAAGCAAAACTTCTGTCTCTAGATTTTCATTCTTCACCTAAAATACGGCACTTGCCTGCAAACAAAGCCTCCTGAACAAATTCAAATGTCTGGCCATCGTTCCCCAGCAGCTTCACACTGCCAGCTGCCTGGTGGTGAGCACCCTCATGACCAGTGACCACCCCAAGGGACCAACGGTCTACTTGGTCCCCAAGATGGCTCAGAACTCAGAACATTCTAAGCCAACCGCCACCTGATGGCTGTGCCAAGAATCAACTTCCCTTCAACTGACCAACCCTGCATGAGCAGTTAACTGAAAATGTGGCCATCAGGGCTGGCGCTTAAGTGACTGAATGAATTAAATCTGTGACCCCCACTGTCTCACTGACTACTCGTCTGAGCAACTATCTGAGCAGGCTGAACTAAGGCCTGCCTGGGAATGGGCAGTGCTTAAATGAAGCCTATTGAATAACTTGGAAGTCACACCTCATGAGAAGGGTACTCGATTTAATGAGACACAGCGTGTGTTCAGTCATGAGTGAATACTGTATTACAGAGAAGTGTAAACAAACTGCTAGTAACTTGAGCAGGGGGATACCTGGCTCTAACCAACAGCATGGGAGGCTTTCTGATCACCTGAAACAATTAAGACATAGCAAAAGGCCAAGAGTACAAAATCATTTTACAACTGAGACAAACATTAGTATTTCAGACCTTTAAAATGAGCATTTTAGTATTACAGCAGCAGAATTAGAACCTGGGTGGGGGCGGATGAAAATTTAAAGGAGAGAGTTATCATCAAAGCCAAGTATAAAGATGCGCCTTTTCCAGGGGAAAAGAAACAGAAGGCAATGATGTGGGACCTGTAACTGAGGTGTAAAGAGACACAGAAAAATTCTAACCTCTGAGGTATAAATCTGAGAAGTTTAACAAAGAAAAGATTTCAGAAGAAAAAATTATTACCTCTTATAATTTCATTGAGAACAAATTATCTACCTTAACAAAAGCTTATTTTTAAACCAAAATTTTAGTTTGGTATTACAGTATTTTTAACATTGTAGCTAATTTTAATAAGACTTTATCAATAAATCTATCTACCCCAGTCAGTTTTGACTACAAAGTAAGATTTTCATAAACCTTTTATAACCTCTAATAATTTTTTCTATTTTGTAACTTTGTATATCCACTTGATTGTGTTTATGTTTTTAAAATGTCTTTAATTTAAAACAATCCCTCAAAACCTCTTAACTAGGCTACTGTGTTTCCCACCAGAAGATCTCAGTTTATTTTCTAAAAATCTCTGGATTCCAGCTGTTTCAACGTTTGATTTAAGATTTTCACATCTCAATTTAGAAGACTTTGGCCTGTCATCTGCCTTTCACGGAACGTCTCACACTGTAATCGGTATCAAGATCTCCCGATATGACTAAGGAAATGCTGTTGCGTTTCTTCTGGGTCTATTCTATGGAAGTGTGTATAAAATTGGCCTTGGAAACAGTACATTTTTCTAAACAGAGGAAAATATTTAAGGCAGAAAGCTTGATAGCAGAATCAAAAATACAAATTGAGTCATAAAACTCTAAAACCAATTTGTAAATCTGTAGACAAACTGGAGGTGGGGAAAAAATAAATAAATCAGGAAAACATTTTAAGTACAAGTGGCCCATCTGAAGAAACTGCAGTGAGAAGAGGGAAATGAACCCACCTTCACCACAGCAGCAGAGGCAGCCTCCCATTTTGGTGAGTAGTCTAGCGGGCAGTCCCAACACAGCAGCAGTTGAAACACAGCCAGCGGCAGTTGAAACACAGCCAGCGGCAGTTGAGGTGGAAGACAGGATACGCATCATCACATGACCTCAGCGACAGGTCATCAGAGAATGTTCAAATGAACACAGGAACACGTGCCACACTCTGGGGTCCAACTGTCACTATCTAGACCAGTGCACTTTCACAAGGACAAGAGGCCACTCAGAGTTCATGCCTCATTTCAAAATCTGAATCCCACATCCACAGTACTATTCCCTGTGTATGAAATAATTGTTAAATGAGGAAAAAAGACCTGCCTTCCAAATATATTTGATAGTGAAAATTTCAGCGTGAAGAGGGTGAAAACTAACACATTCAGAATAAAATGAGGTTCCTTCCTTGATTTGAAATACTATCCCCATCCCATCTTACTATTCCTGAGTCATCAGCAATTTCCATATTCAACAATTTTAAATTTATTCCAGATGAAAGTTTAAAATGCCTTAGTATAAATTCAATTTTTTTTTTTTTTTTTTTTTTTGAGACCAGAGTCTCGCTCTGTCACCCAGGCTAGAGTCCAGTGGTGCGATCTTGGCTCACTGCAACCTCCACCCCTCAGATTCAAGTGATTCTCCCGCCTCAGCCTCCCGAGTAGCTGGAACTATAGGCATGCACCACCACGCCCGGCTAATTTTTGTACGTTTAGTAGAGATGGGGTTTCACCGTGTTGGCCAAGCTGGTCTTGAACTCCTGCCCTCAGGTGATCCACCCACCTCGGCTTCCCAAAATGCTGGGATTACAGGAGGAAGCCACTGGGCCCAGCCTAAATTCAATTTTTAAAAGTCGATCTCTAAGAATATAACTCATAGTAATTGTATAAAATATCTTATCACCTATCTATATTATCTACTGTTTTTCTCTGTATGTAACTAAGTTGCAGACTTACTAATTTCTGAATCTCTTTGAGTTCTTGAGAGATTTCTCTGTGAATGTATACATGAAAGACTGGCTGTTCACTCGGAGATGAAGAAAAAAGAAGCATTGTATGTTCAACATACAATGATGATTTTCTAAAACATAAAGGATGATTTTCTAAATGGGGAGTTCTGATAATCTCAAACTCCAGGATTAAATGTGTTCGGCTCATCAATCAACACCCAGTCACAGCCATTCTTATCTCGTCATGAGAATTAGCACTTGGAAGGCAACTGACAAGGCCCCCAAAAGACACAACAACTGAAAATTAGAGAATA
The DNA here is from genome assembly GCF_028885655.2 of Pongo abelii. Lineage (NCBI taxonomy): Eukaryota > Metazoa > Chordata > Mammalia > Primates > Hominidae > Pongo > Pongo abelii. The sequence goes on from NC_071989.2 coordinate 185,111,792, forward strand.
AAAACGAGAGAGTTACCATGTTTAAAACAAAGTGGATACCCATTAAGATATGAAATGGTTCAGCGAAAATTTTCGTCACTGCAGATTCATCACAAGCTTTAAGAACTATCCAATCAAATGGGCATTGATGAGGTATAAAAACTGCATTAATACAGACATTGCCAATTTTTCAAGGATTACCTAATTGAGAAGGTGACAGACAGGATTTGGGAAGGAATAAGTAATATTACCTGTCTAAATGGAGAATTGTAATTGTTAACAACTGAACAGAAAGATGTGTGTTTGTTTGCACATAATATACATATATTTGCATATATACATACATACATATACATGTATATGCATATATATATGTATGCATGAGACAGAGAAAGAGACAGTGGTGAGACTTAAGAAAAAACTGGAAAACAGATTCACATCTCCAATGCAAATTGGGGAAGAAATTGTTTTAAAAAATAGAGAATACATTAAAAAAAATAAAACCATCTCACTGGAGGAACAGCATTCAAAAGCAACTTCTAAAAAAGCAGCTCGTTTATAAGGAACAGTTAAAAAGAGCAAACGGCTTTCCTTCCTGCTGCCACCTGAGTGTTTACAGGGAATGAAAACTAGATGGGTCTTTCACATTGGTAGGCAAAGCCCTTAGAAAGCTTTGTCACGGTGTCAGCGCTATATGATTGTTCAATTAATAAATCTGGAAAAATGTACAAAAATGAAACAGCCATTTCTTTCAGAGGCAGGAGCTGGCAGGCTGCAGAAGAGGGAGAGGAGGAAACCCAGATTTCAGTGTGTCGTCTTCTGTACCTTGTGAATGTGCTACAAGGGTGTTACTCCTGGTGCATTTATTGAGAGTTTATTAAAAATATATATACACCCCAAAATGCTGGTATAAAACAACCATTTTCTTTTGTTGATGCTTCAGGGGGATAGGAATTCACGCAAGACACAGAAAAGATATCTTCTTGCTACATGTTGATGTCTGGGGCCTGCAGAGAAGGCTCACTGGCTGGGGCTGAATCCACAGCAAGGGGTTGGGATCATCCAGAGGGGACATCACTCCTGGGTCTGCCAGGGTCATCGGGCTTGGCTGGAGGACCTACGGGAGACTCTCTGGTGTCCGGGGCTTCCAAGCAGTGGGGCGGCCTTGGATATTCAGAGCCTTGACTTAGTGGCCAAGGGCGCCACAGGTGAGTGACTGGAGTAAACCAGAAAGAGGCTCGTGGCTTTTTCAAACGTAGCTTGGGAAGTCTCTCAGCATCTCCACATCACCTGTCAGTGACAAGTAAGCACTAGTGCCTGGCCTCATGAGAAGAGGCATAGATGCCCACCTCTCAAGAGGAGAATAGCAGAGAAATTGCAAACATGTTTAAAAAGCCACATACAAATTCCTGTTTGAAAATCTCCAGCACAGAGATACCTGTCAAACGTGAGATAAAAGACCTGCCGCTGTATGACCCAGGTCAAGGGTAAGACACATGTGTGTTTTCCTGCTGCTTCAGCCACTGTGAGTTGACTGACAAGTAAACACACACATTCAGGGAAATTAACCAGAGGGTTATGGAGTAACAGGGTAATGAAAGCCAACGTACACCTGAAATGCTGCTCTACAAAGGAAGCATTTCATTCACTCTGTTAACTCAAAAAAAATCACAACATTTATACATTCAGAAAACAAGAGGAGACTTTTTTCTTCACTTCATTTTAGGTTCAGGGGCTTCACGTGCAGGTTTGTTACATGGGTACTTCGTGTCGCTGAGGCCTGGTATAAGACCTAATTAAACCAAGGAGCTTCTGCCACAACCAGAGACGTGATTTCTTATGAAAGTTTATAGCCCACAAGGTGGCCATCCTGCAGGCTGGGAAGCGTGCCTCCTGCCAAGGCCAGAGCCTGGCACATGGAAGGAGGGGGAGTTGGGGCAGGAGCTTTACGCTGGACAGGCTGGCTGAATAGAAACCTTCGACAGGTTACAGGAGGAGCTGTGAATATTCATGAGGATGGTCCTGATGCATGCATACCGAACAAACACACATGTAACATAGGACCCATGTTCACTATGGGGTGGAGACGTAATATTTAAATGTATTACAATTAGGCCCTATACCTCAAAAGGTCTTTTCAGGACACAAAGGCACACAAGTGCACAGCTTCTGTAAACCGGCCAGAGCCAGCCCATGGCGGGTGGTCTCTTCCTGGGACAGAGTTACTGAAATCGGTCTCCCGTCCAGTTGGAGCTCTAGTTATGGCTGGTGGAACAGGGCTTGGGGGCCAGTTACTCAGTGTCTGGTGGTGCGCTATGACTGTTAATAGTGCTTATTTAGCTGCTAGAGAAAAAGAAACCCCGTGGCAGTCAGAACAGTTTATTCCTTGTTTAGGGGCGTGTGACTCAACCCCTGCCTGGCATGGCTGCAGGTGCTGTTTACACGTTGGTACCTTACTGCCACAGAATCCGTTCTGTTCGTCTTGTGACCTCTATTGGAACATGTATGCTGGACACTGGCTGTGTCTACACATAAAAGGAAGGGGCAGAATGAGGCATCAGGTCGCCCATCCGCCATGGCCTGATGCCCTGCACTAAGCAAGTGTGGAGAGGTCTGGAGCAGGCTGGAGTGACAGGATGGTCCACAGGAGCCTCACTCTGGGAACAGCTGCCTCAGCTCATGGCTCCACGGCCCAGCTGCACTCAACTACAAGCCAGTGCTTCCATCTGGAAAACGCGACAGCCTGTCCTATTCCTAGTGCCCTGAGTTTAAGCATCTCTCTGCCAAACCATCAAGAAAACCCTGGGCTCTGCAGATAAATGAACAGCCTAGTGCATACACCAGGCACTCAATAAATGCCAAGGACAGCTACCTCCCTGGTGTCCAATGAGGACAACAGTCACCATCATGGCAGTGCAGTCTCAGTTCTAGACTTAAATTCCTTCTTCCCAACATGTGGAGCAGGGGACCCAGTGTGGGGCGCAGGGCCTCTGCAGACACCTCTCCTCCTGGGCCCCCAGAAAAGAGGAGTGGCCTGGAGGAGCAGCGGAAGGAGGAGCAGAGATGGGAGTCAGCCCTGGCCTCGAAGGCGCCACCATCTCTGCCCACACAGGCACAGCCCTCTCTTCCTCGAGGCTCTTCCTCCAACACACGGCCTGAGCCACCCACTGGAGAACACAGACATCCCTCTCCCCATTCTGGGCGGGGAAACAGAGGCCCAGCACTCACATCTCACACTCATGGTGGAACTGTGACTGGGACCCAAGGCTCCTGACACCCCTACAACAACATGCAGCCTCTGCCGTGGGTGGGGAGGGGGTCTGGGCACAGCTGAGGTTTGGGAGAAGGAGGTCTTCTGGGAATGTTCCCAGGGTTCCCGAGGATGGTGGTGACTCAGTGCCCACAGGAGAAATCAGATGACCCCACGCCCTCCTCAAAAGGCACGGGGGGCTCAGGCACTGATGAAGATGTCTCTGGATGAAGCTGCTTGATGGTTTTGGCAGAGAAATGCTTAAACTCAGGGCACTAAAAATGGGATAGGCTGTTGGGTTTCCCAAATGTAGACAACAGGCAGAGGGCTCAAAGAGATGCCATTCCAATGAGAGGCAACTGGCCAGCAAGCCCAGGAAAAGGTGCCTGGCAGCACTGTCGCCAGGGAAAGGCAAGCCAGAGCCACAGGGAGATGACATCGTGCACCCACTGGATGGCCAGAGTTATCTGACTCAACCACTGTGGAAAACAGCATGGCAGCTCCTCAAAAAAAACAAAAGAATTACCCAGCAATTTCACACCTGGGACCTAGGTACGTACCCAAAACAACTGAGAGCAGAGACTCAGATATTTGTAACGAGAATGTCCCTGACAGCACTCTTCATAATCGCCAAAGGGTGGAAGGCACGCACATGTCCGTCCCCAGATGAACGGGTGATGGAACACTATTCTCCCTCTCAGGAATGGGGCCTGATGCATGCCACAGTGTGGAGGAGCCCAGAAGACCTTATGCTGAGTGACAGAAGCCAGACAAAGGTCCAGGTGAAATGTCCAGAAGAGGCGAGCCCACAGAAACAGAACCCAGAGGCCGGGGGAGGGGGGAGCAGGGAGCAACTGTTTAGTACGTATGGGGTTTCCTTTTGGGGCCATGGAAATGTCTTGGAACTACACAGAGGCGATGCCTGTGCAAGGCTGTAACGGTGCTGAATGCCACAAATCCCCCACTTAAAAATGGATAACTTTGGGCCTGGGCGTGGTGGCTCACACCTGTAATCCCAGCATTTTGGGAGGTTGAGGCAAGTGGATCACGAGCTCAGGAGATCGAGACCATCCTGGCTAACACAATGAAACCCCGTCTCTACTAAAAATGCAAAAAAAAAAAAAAAAAAAAGCCGGGCGTGGTAGCGGGTGCCTGTAGTCCCAGCTACTCAGGAGGCTGAGGCAGGGGAACGGTGTGAACCCGGGAGGCGGAGCTTGCAGTGAGCCGAGATTGTGCCACTGCACTCCAGCCTGGGCAACAGAGCAAGACTCCGTCTCAAAAAAAAAAAAAAAAAGGAACCGTAATTATTTGCCAACCCAATTTCCCCTCCCTGCCCCCCAGCTGCTGGGCCCACCACCAGCCCCTGCTGTGCGACCAGGACAAGGGCAGAAGAGCCGTGTGCAGGAGCGTGTGCAGGCGCACCCCCGAGCACCCCCAGCCCCGTCTCCTCTGTACTCCAAGCCTCCCTTGAGGTGAGAAGGGCTGTGTGACCAGATCCCATGGAACACAGGCAAAGTGACAATGGCCCTTCCCAGGCCTCAAACCTCCTCAAGCCTCAGGCTCCTCGAGGCTCTGTGCTCTCCTGTGCACACGGCCAGGTACATGGGCTGGAGGTGCGGCCACCAGTTCCAGAGCCTGGAGGATATGCCAGGCTGTGCCACAAGCAGGACACCAGGGGACGGCGTTAGCTCCCGAGACTGGGGGTGTTCCTTTCCCCAAATACAGTCTCACCTGCCCTCACAGTTACTGGTGGTCTGGAGGCTGGGCGAGCAAAGATTTGAGCCCTTCCTGGGTCATGACTTTTCAAAGCTCTATGGGGCGTCCTGTGTGTGACCTGCCAGAGGAGTCTCCTGCAGAGACGACCTGGGGGCTGCCCACAGGTGCTGGGTCCCACAGCCAAGGCTGGCCTCTCACCACGGAAGAGCAACGTGCCCACGTCACCAAGCGCCTGTGAGCCCCGTTTCCCCAGGTGAGGAGGACCGGGCCCAGAGCCCCACCTCTGCTCAGTGTCAGGCAGGGAGCTGGGGCTTCCCAGGGTGCAGCAGACACCCTACAGGCCACGGTAGAGGAGCAGGAGCGGGAGAAGACCAGAACGAAACCACTGGCCCACCCAGGACCAGCCCCGTCTGCCAGGTCTGTGCCGGCTTCAGTGACAACTAAAGTGTGAGGAAGAAACCCAGGGAGCCCTCCCCACCCTCGCCCACCCCGGCTCGCGCTGCACCCCCAGCTCCCCACCCTCGCCCACCCCGGCTCGCGCTGCACCCCCAGCTCCCCACCCTCGCCCACCCCGGCTCGCGCTGCACCCCCAGCTCCCCACCCTCGCCCACCCCGGCTCGCGCTGCACCCCCAGCTCCCCACCCTCGCCCACCCCGGCTCGCGCTGCACCCCCAGCTCCCCACCCTCGCCCACCCCGGCTCGCGCTGCACCCCCAGCTCCCCACCCTCGCCCACCCCGGCTCGCGCTGCACCCCCAGCTCCGCACCCTCGCCCACCCCGGCTCACGCTGCACCCCCAGCTCCTCACCCTCGGGTCCTGGCACCCAGAGTGGACACCTCCCCCAGCATCCCCCAGGTCATGACTTAAATTCTAGGCAACTACATTTTTTCTCTTTCAGGAACACAAGGGTGAGAATTTTCTAGAATCATGGAGACACAGGAGGGACCTGGAAGCGACTGGGATGGCCCCTGTCCTGCCTCCCCTGCCTCCTGCCGGGCCACACCGCCCCCCAGGTGCTTCCCTGGAACTCTGGGCTCTGCAGGACAGAGACATCAGCAGCTCAGGGCACGGAGGAGCCCAGGGCCACGACCGGAAGCACCACTGCCAGCACCCAAATCTAGGAAGTGGCTCTGGTGCCCCAGGACCTGGGCCTGCAGGGCCACAGCCATCTCCCCTGAGCTGGCCCCAGCTCCTCTGGTATCACTGGTGTCAGGGAGGAAAGCCTGCACCAGGTAGTTGCACACCTGTCCAGGTGCACAGAGGACCTGTGGTGGTGACTGGGCTGCTGTAATTTGTGGAGCCATCCATGAGGCAAAAGCCAACAGAGATGTTTGCTCAGAGCTAAATGCCAGTCCTTCCAAGACCCAGGTGAGCCTGAACTGCCGCCCTCGAGGTCCTGCCTGCACCGTCTCCCTGCCCCGGGCTCTCCAGGGCGCAGAAGCCAAGCAGAATGGGGCTTCAGGAATAAGGACACCCCACTGCCTACTCCTGCCCAACCCCTACCTTGCCCCGGGTGTCAGAGGGGACAGCTCAGGTATCCATCCACAAGCCTCATGGCCTTCAGGCTCGGGCAGAGGGGAGAGGAATCCCTGAGGCCCTCACAATCACACAGCTGTGAGGCTGGAGCTCCATGGAGGCCCAGGGATAATCTCAGGAGCCATTCACAGGCCGGGGCCTCACCCTAGAGCTCTGGGAGGGAGACCAAGGCTGGGAGAAAGGGCAGGACCACAGGGGCTGCCAAGTGTCTTTGCGCTTGGGTCAGGAGAGGGCCTATCCTCCAAGGTCCCCTGGGGAAAGCAGAGCCTGTCTCAGGGTGCACAGCATCACCTCCTCAACCCCAAGCCTGGCTGCCTTTCTGATGGAGGAGCCAGGTGGGCTCTGGGAGACCTAGAACCTTCTCACCCTTATCAGCCCCAAAGGGTGCAGTTACTGCATCACAGCCCCCAGGGGACCCCTGACTGCAACCTCTCCGAGTCACACTGACCGGCAGCCTCCCAGGGGCCGAACACCCCCACCCCATGGAGCATGGAAGACAGCCCTGGGAGGCCCAGGAGCAGACATGCAGGGAGAGGTGGCCCCACTGCCGTGGTCCCCAACAGCCACCGCCGGGGTGCACTCCCTGTTTGGCAGCCACTGTCTAGTCCCCGGCGCCTGGCCACACACGTGGGGCACAAATCATGACACAGGGTGTTGACTGCAGCCTCTCCCTACCATGTGACAGCTCCTGAGGTCCCTGTGGCAGTCTCCCCAATGCATCCTAACCTCACTATATTTGCACCCCAAACCCTGGCACCCAGGCCTCACGCGGCACTCCCTGTTCTCAGCGCAGCGGTACCCCTGTCCCTGGACCCTCAGCCCCTCAACCTTCACCCCGTCCTCGGCACAGCAGCACCCCTGTCTCACGAAACCAAGCCCCCTATCCTGCACCCTATTCTCAGCAAAGCAGCACCCCTGCCCCGACACCCATTCCCCGACCCTGACCCCTGAAACCAAGCCCCCGGCCCTGCACCCGCTGTCCTCAGCACAGCAGCACCCCTGCCCTGACTCTCAGCCCCGCCACCCTGAACCCCGTCCTCAGCACAACACCATCCATGCCTTTTGACGCCCGGGCCACCCGCCCTGCCCCACCCCTGTCCTCAGCACAGCAGCACCCCTGTCCTCTGACACCCAGTCCCAAAACCTGCACCCGTTTAAGTGTTGGCCCTGAGCCTCCCATGGCCCTGAAGGCCGCATCTTCAGGTGCTCTGTCCGCAGCAGCACGTAACTCCCAGGCTGCCCGGTGGGTTGAGGCCCACGGCAGCCTCACCAAGGGCTCCATCCCAGAAACGACAGGCTTTTAGATGTTTAAAGACCAGAGTGGCAAAAATGCAGAAGAGCAAAGTAGTCTTGCTTAAGAGACCACTCCACTCCAGCAGCAGAGCTGGAGAAGAAATGAGGGAGGTAGAGCGCAGAAGGGAACTCAGGACTGAGCCATCTGCTGCAGAAACAGCAAGCCCAGGACAGTGGCCACTTCTGGGCTCCCCGGCTCTCTGCTCATGCTTGCTCAGAAAGGGCTGTCCTGTTTACTTCGGGAGGCGGCTTTGGCGGGAGGGGCAGCCACACTGGGACCTCCGGCTGTGGCTAGGTTCTGGGCACCAACCCCGTTGCCAGGCCGGCGCCTGCTCCTGCAGACCTGCCAATGCTCTCCAAGCTGAGGCCGAGTGGCCTGCGACGCTCAGCCCGCTGCCCATCACAAGAAGAAAAGCGCTTCTCAGGGCGCTGTGTGCACGGGGCCACCTTCGTGCTGGCCGGCGCGGGCACCCTCAGCCGGCGAGACTTTTACCTTTGCCGAGCAGCGGCAGCAGCACCAGATCTCTCCTTCGCCCCTGCGCACCGGGGTCGCTGCAGAAAGGGCTGTGGTTCTGGCCGGCGGCTCTCCGGGGCAGGGTGCGGCGCTCAGCCCGGTCGCCCCATGCCTGCCCAGGGCTTGGTAGACCCGAGGGACACTGTGGGCATGGCACCTCTGGGCAGGGACTCCTGGGCAATCTGAGCTGCTGTACGCCCTGCTCTGGTCTCTGCCTGCCAGGCGAGAGCTGTGCGCGAGAGGCGCGGGCAGGGGCAGCACGCAGGCGGCATGTAGGAGAAGAGCGCGAGCTGTGTAAGGGCAGGAGCGGGGCGGGGGCCAGGCAGGGGTAGGAGCGGGGCGTGGGCTGGGCAGGGGCAGGAGCAGGAGCGGGGCGCGGGCCGGGAAGGGGCAGGAGCAGGAGCGGGGCGCGGGCCAGGCAGGGGCAGGGGCAGGAGCGGGGAGCGGGCCAGACAGGGGTAGGAGCGGGGCGTGGGCCAGGCAGGGATAGGAGCGGGTCGCCACAGGAGCAGGGCACAGGTAGGAGCAAAGCCGGCCGGCAGAGGTAGGAGCAGGGCGCGGGCGGGAGCAGGGCGTGGTGCTGGGAAGGCCACCAGTAACCTGGGTCCTCCCACCTTTGCACGCACAGCCCCTCCTTTCACCAGGTGCACCTGCCTGCAGTCCCTGTGCTTTGCCCTTTTTGCTGCACAAAGACAGCAGGGAAGCCGTGCAGGATGCAAGATCTGGGACTGCTGGGGTTGCGACCCGAGGACTCAGAACACCACCCTCCCCGCCAACCGCCCGTCCCTACCCCAGCTCCAGGCTCCCCCCACCAGAGCGCATCCCCAGCCATTTCTCCTGAGGCAGAGGCTCGGTGGAGCTCAGCCTCTGTGGGGCTAGAGTCCAGAGGAAGGGAAGATATGCGCAGGGAAGGGGGCAGGAGAGCCTTTGTCAGCATCCAGGGCAGTGCAGAGGGTGGGGGTCCTGGAGGCCTGCCCTGGGAAAAATGTAACCAGGTTTGGAAAAACAAGAATTAGGGAGGCGGGAGGCAGAGGCGTTGGTCAACAGGCACCAGGTGGCTGAGGCCGTCCAGAGGGGTGAGGGGCAGGCCTCTCAATGTCAGGCCCCCAGCTGGTAAGTTTCAACTCCCTACTGTTCTCTGGGAGGTTTCCCGAGAAACCAACTCCAGTGAGACAAATGTAACTTTCTTTAAGACTGGGAGGATCAATTTCTACATTTATTCAAAGAAGCAGTAAACATCTTCTACAGGAGAATTTGGCTACTTTCCACCTCATGGGGGGAGTATGGGGGGGGCCTTCCCTCCTCCACACAGGAGAGCAGGGGGTATGGGACTAGGAGAGCCAGCATGGAGCCCCAGACAATCCAATTTTCCCCAAGAAATGATGCCCAGCACCATATTCACCTCTAACAAGGGGAAGCCATGGACCTGTGCAGGGGGGTCCTGGGGTGAGGTAGGAGGTGGGTTCTGGGCTTCTGTGGGGAAAGTCCCTGTTCTTTCCACATCCCCCGGCTGCCTCATGAGGTCTGGCCTGCACCCAGCCAGAGAGAAATGGAAGAAGGGAAGCCCATGGGGCCATGGGGTAGGAGGGCCCAGGAAGCTGGGCCTGGGGTGCCCCGGGGCCAGCCCCTCCTCTTTCTCCTGCTTCCTGGCTGAGCTCAGGGCTGAATCAGTGATCCGCACATCACTGCAGATCTGAAAAAGTGAAGTCACCCTGGCAGGCAGGAGGAGGAGTTGCCAAGATGGGCTGGCTCGGACTTGGCCAACTGCTATGTCCAGAGCCGGCCTGCTGAGGGGTAGGTGGTGTGGGCAGCCAGCCCACGAGAGGTAGCCTAAACCACTGGACCCTCTGCTGCCTGCCACCCACCCCCACCAGGCTTTACAGAGCTGGAGTTGGCTCCCTTGGGTGCATACAAGCCCCGTTTCTGTTGCTAGCAGCTACACAGTCTTCACACTCAGGCCTGTGCCCAGGGAAGGGACATTGTAGGTGGGGAGGGGCTGAGGGGGACTTTTGGCAACAAACAAGCTCCTGTGACTGTCCCCTAGGAGACTGAAGAGGGAAGGGGGTGGGCCTGAATAGCACTCCCCCTCCAACCTCCCAGGAACCTCTCTGGCCACATCTTGGCTGCTGCACAGACTGGATGCCTGGCTCAGCTCTGTGACCACCTCAGGGCCCATCTGAGCCTGCACTCCTGCCTGGCATCCCAGGCACTTTTCCCGTCTCCCCATCCCCACCCTTGGAGGGCTTGAGTGGACACCTGACACCAGGAGGAGATTATGGTCTTCTCCTGGGGAAAAGGTCTGGGGAGCCTCACGTGGGTGCACCCCGTACACTTGCATACATGCACACATGCATACACCTGTGTTCACATGTGTGGACACACATGCACACGGATGCACACCTTCCTCCACGTGCACACCCAGGGACCTGATCAGAGGGTCACCCAGTAGAGAACAGAGGTGAAGCCTGAAGCCTGATGGCCTCATTAACTACAGGGAGAGGAGACAGCCCTGCCTGGGTGTGGGCTCAGGATCCAAAACATCAGGCAGCAAAAAGGAGCTCCTCACCCGCACAAGGGAAATGGCGCCACCCCCTGAGGTCCCACAAGGGGAGGTGGAGGCAGAGTGGGTTGCAAGGCAGGCCCTGGCCCTGGCCCCTCTCAGTTCCTCAGGTGAGGAGGGCCTGTAGGGGGCTCTGCCTCCCTTTCTTGCCTTCCCTTAGTCGACTCTGAGCCTCAGCTTCCCCAGCTGTAAACATCTCCATCTCAGAAGGAGGGGTTGTAAGAATTAAAGAGGAGAGAAACACGAAGGGTGGCTCAACAGTCAACAGGTTTATTTCAACCTGGGAGGGACTTCTGTCCAAGTTAAGTCAGAAGCCGCACTCCCTTACATGCTAAAAGTTTTTAAGGATTCAGGGTGGGAGAGTTTATCAGAGGCTTGCATTGCTCCCATGTCTCTTTGTTGTGCTTATCTGAGAGGGAGAGTTGTATGTCCGTTCCCATACATCTTGCTGCAGCTGCAGGCATACCCCCACCCCTCCTGAGTCTGCTTTAGCTTCCCTATCTTAGTGCATCTGAAGGGAAAGGACTGTGATTATTAAGGCCCACTGGTTTACTGGGGCCCATTGTATGAGGGTGAAGTTTGGCAGTTACCTGAGAGACTTTTCCCCCCTCCCCCCACCTCCCTCTGTGCCCGAGCTGTCTTATCTTTGTTTTACTGCCTGCTCTTTCTGGCTGCTGCTTGTAGTTACAAGTGAAGTGACTTCCTTGAAATGCATGGGGCTAGAAAGGGAGCTGGAACTTAAAGTGGCAGTGTTTGTCTGAGATGACGGTGCTCCTGCTCTGTCACCCCTGCCTTTTGATGCCCAGGACCCCCGCCCTGCACCACCTCTGTCCTCTGCACTGAAGAAATTCTGCCCCCAACACTCAGCGCCACACCCTGCACCCCATCCTCAGTGCAGCAGCACCCCTGGCCCCGACACCCAGACCCAAAACTTGCACCCATAAGTGTTCTCCCTGACCTCCCATGGCCCCAAAGCTGCATCTTCAGGTGGGCTCCCAGACAGTGGCACAGAACTCCCAGGCTGCAGGCTGGGTCTCAGCCCACTGCAGCCCCTCCAAAGGAGCCACCCCAGAAACCACAGGCTCTTAGGTTTTTAAAGACCAGGGTGGCAAATACTCAGGAGAGCAAAGCAACCTTGCCAAAGAGAGCCTCTGCACTCCTCTGCCAGCCAAAGAGGCAGAGCTGGAGGAGGAATGAGGAAAGTAGAGCTCAAAAAGGAAACCAGGAATCGCCACACTGTCTTCCACAATGGTTGAACTAATTTACACTCCTACCAACAGTGTAAAAGCATTCCTATTTCTCCACATCCTCAAGGATCTAGAAATAGAAATACAATTTGACCCAGCAATCCCATTACTGGGTATATACCCAAAGGATTATCAATCATTCTACTATAAAGACACAAGCACACATGTTTATTGTGGCACTGTTCCACAATAGCAAAGACTTGGAACCAACTCAAATGTCCATCAATGATAGACTGAATAAAGAAAACATGGCACATACACACCATGGAATACTATGCAGCCATAAAAAAGGATGAGTTCATGTCCTTTGCAGGGACATGGATGAAGCTGGAAAACATCATTCTCAACAAACTAACACAGGAACAGAAAACCAAACACCACATGTTCTCACTCATAAGTGGGAGTTGATGAGAATACATGGACACAGGGAGGGGAACATCACACACTGGGGCCTGTCGGGGGATGGGGAGAGGGATAGCATTAGGAGAAATAACTAATGCTGATGACCGGTTGATGGATGCAGCAAACCACCATGGCCCATGTATACCTATTAACGAACCTGCATATTCTGCACATGTACCCCAGAACTTAAAGCATAATAAAATTTTAAAAAAGGAAACCAGGACTGCACTATCTCCTTCAAAAACAGCAGACCCGTGCCAGTCGTGGCTTCCTGGGCTCCCCGCCCCTTCACCCACACCTGCCCCTAAAGGGCTGTCCTGTTTGCTTCAGGACGCCAGCTTTGGCGCTTGGGACAACCACGCTGGGAACTCCCATTGCGCTAGGTTCTGGGCACCAGCCCCGCTGCCCGTGGGCGCCTGATCCTGTCAGAGACCTGCCCGCCGCCCGCCACCAGTGCGCTCCCAGCCGAGACCAGGTGGCCGGTCACAAGCAGCCCGCTGCCCAGCGCAAGCAGAAAGGTGCTTCTCAAAGCCTCGGCTCCGCCGCTTGGCACTCTGGGCCACCTTTGCCCTGGCCGGTGCGGGCGCCTGCAGCCATTAAGACTTACTTTTGTGAGCAGCCGCGGCAGCACCGGATGTCATCTTTGCCATCCCCAGTGGGCGCTGGGGCCGCGTCTGGAGAGACGGTGGCTCTGGCCGGCGGGGTACGGCGCTAAGCCTGACCGCCCCATGCCTGCCCGAGTGAGGCCGACGTGGGCGTGGCACCTCCAGGCAGGGACTCCAGAGCACTCAGCGGCTGCGCGCCCTGCTCTGTCACTGTCGGGCCAGGAGGGTGCCGGCTGCTGGGGAGGAGCCGGAAGGGGCAGCGCAAGGCGGCAGGTGGGAGTGGGCACGGGCCGGGCTTAGCTAGGAGCAGGGCACGGGTAGGAGCGGGGCGCGGGCAGGTACAGAACACGGGCAGGAGCAGGACGCAGAAGGGAGCGGGGCGCAGGCTGGCAGAGGTCAGAACCGGACGCGGTAGCAGCGGGGCGCCACTGGGCAGGGATAGGAGCATGGGGCGGTAGCTGCCAGACAGGCGGGTGCTGGAAAGGCCACCAGTATCCTGGGTCAGTGCACCTCTGCAAGCACAGCCGCTCCTTTCAACCAAGTGCGCCCTTTCCACTGCACAGCGGGCAAGGAAACCAGGTGGGGATGCAAGATCTGGTACTGCTGGGGTTGCCGGGGTTGCGACCCAGAGGACTCTGAGAACAACGCCCTCTCCCCAACCCCCCATCCCTACCCCAGCTCCAGGCTCCCCCGCAGCACACCCCCAGCCATTTGTCAGAGGCAGGGGCACAGTGTAGCTCGGCCTCTGCATGGCCAAAGCTGGGAGGAGGGGAGGAGCTGGTTAGGGAGGGGGAAGGAGAGCCTTCGTCAGCATCCAGGGCAGGGCAGAGAGGGTGGGGGTCCTGGAGGCCAGGCCAAGAAGAAATGTAACCAGTTGTGGAAAAACAAGAGTTAGAGAGCAGGGAGGCAGAGGCGTTGGTCAACAGACACCAGGTGGCTGAGGCACTCCGGAGGGCTGAGGGAGGGGTGAGGGGCAGGCCTCTCACTCTCAGGCCCAGAGCTCTAGCTGGTAAGTTTCAGCTCCCTACTGTTCTCTGGGAGGTTTCCCAAGAAAACTCCATTGAGACAAATGTAACTTTCTTTAAGGCTGGGATGATCAATTTCTATGTTTATTTAAATCAGCAGCAAACTTTTTCTATGGGAGAATTTGGCCACTTTCAGCTTCATGGGGGAGTGTGGAGGGGGTGCCCTTCCCCCTTCTACACAGGGGAAGTGGGATGTGGGACTGGCAGCCTAGGAGAGCCGGCAGCAGAGAGGAACTGGAGCCCCAAAGAATCCAATTTTCCCCCAAAGAAATGATGCCCAGGATCCCATTCACCTCTAATAACGGGAAGCCACTGGACCTGTGCTGGGGGGGTCCTGGGATGAGCCTACAACCCGGGGCTTATACCCAGAGCCTAGGACATGGGGCTTACACTCAGAGCCTAGGACGCAAGGCTTACGCCCGGAGCCTAGGACCCGGGGCTTACGCCCGGAGCCTAGAACTTGGGGCTTATACACAGAGCCAAGGACACGGGGCTTATACCCAGAGCCTAGGAAACAAAGCTTATACCTAGAGCCTAGGATATGGAGCTTATACCCAAAGACTAAAACACAAGGCTTATACCCAGAGCCGAGAACACAAGGCTTATATCCAGAGTTTAGGACCCGGGGCTTATACACTGAGCTTAGGACATTGGGCTTGTACTCAGAGCCTAGGACATGGAGCTTATACCCAGAGCCTAGGAAACACAAGTCTTATACCCAGAGAAAACGTGGGGCTTATACCCAGAGCCTAGGACCCGGGGCTTATACACTACTTATACTCTACTTTTAGTAGAGACAGAGTTTCACCACGTTGGCCAGGCTGGTCTTGAACTCCTGACCTCACATGATCCACCCACCTCAGCCTCCCAAAGTGCTGGGATTACAGGCATGAGCCACTGTGCCCAGCCTAGAACTGCAAAATTTAATTCAAGAAAATATAGGTCCCATGAAAGATTTAACAGTTTTATAAAGCTAAAATCTAGTGTTTTCTGGTAAATTGCACTGTAGCTGAAACCCTCTCAGTGCTTCTAAAATAATACTAAAAGGGGCATCTGGTAATACAGGAGCAATTTTTTTTTTTTTTTTTTTTTTTGAGATGGAGTCTCACTCTGTCGCCCAGGCTGGAGTGCAGTGGCATGATCTCAGCTCACTGCAACCTCTGCCACCCGGATTTAAGCGATTCTTCTGCCTCAGCCTCCTGAGTAGCTGGGATTACAGGTGCCCACCACCATGCCTGACTAATTTTTGTATTTCTAGTAGAGACGAGGTTT
Organism: Pongo abelii; assembly: GCF_028885655.2. NCBI lineage: Eukaryota > Metazoa > Chordata > Mammalia > Primates > Hominidae > Pongo > Pongo abelii. The sequence goes on from NC_071989.2 coordinate 185,127,190, forward strand.
CACCATGTTGGCCAGGCTGGTCTCAAACTCCTGACCTCAGGTGATCCACCCGCCTCAGCCTCCCAAAATGCTGGGATTACAGGCATGAGCCATTGTACCCAGCCATACAGTACAGAAGCAAGTTTAAAAATTAAATATTTATTGAATAACAAGCTTACATTTGAGCTGCAATGTTGGCAATGCAGATTTTGAACACGGATCACAAAAAGCATGCATAAAATCCTGCTGGCCCAGAGAACAAAACACTGCTCAGAATTAGGCTAAATAGCTGCTGCTTTTAAGAAAATAAAAGGCCTGAAATCAATATACAAAATTTTTTAAAATGTATTGGCCGGGCGGGTGCCTGTAATTCCAGCACTTTGGGAGGCCAAGATAGGAGGATCACCTGAGGTCAGGAGTTCAAGACCAGCCTGGCCAACATGGTGAAACTCTGTCTCTACTAAAAATAAAAAATTAGCTGGGTGTGGTGACACACACCTGTAGTCCCAGCTACCTGGGAGGCTGAGGCAGAAAAATTGCTTGAACCTGGGAGGAGGAGATGGCAGTGAGCCAAGATCATGCTATTGCACTCCAGCCTGGGCAACGGGTAAGACTCCAGCTCAGGAAAAAAAAAAAAAAAAAAAAGGTATTAAACACTACCATATACAGAACAGTCTTTGTTATTGACTATATTTAAAAATTATTTGCATAGTTATTACATATTGCAAATGAGCATAATACATGAACTTTCTTTTGGAAGGCAATTCCTTTTTACATACAATAAGAAACATCTAATTTTGGCTGGGCGCGGTGGCTGATGCCTATAATTCCAGCACTTTGGGGGGCCAAGACAGGCACATCATCTGAGGTCAGGAGTTGGAGACCAGCCTGCCGAATATGGCAAAAACCTGTCTCTGCTAAAAATACAAAAATTAGCCAGGCATGGTGGCGGGCGCCTGTAGTCCCAGCTCCTTAGGGAAGCTGAGGCAGGAGAATCGCTTGAACCCAGGAGGCAGAGGTTGCAGTGAGCTGAGATTCTGCCACTGCACTCTGGCCTGGGCAACAAGAGCAAAACTTGGTCTAAAAAAAAAAAAAAAAAAACCTAATTACATCACATTGCAAATATCTCGTTTTTGCTGTCAATAAACAGTTAATAGTATTACTGTAAATATCAGGAAGGCTACAAAAAATAAGATTTCTTTTTGTCTTCAAAGTGTTTTTTATGCAATGAAGCACTTACTGTGTTGAACAGAATGCAGTACTAGAAAATGTTCTGTGTGTGAAATGCTTTTGAGTGACAAAACTAGGCTTTTCTTTTCTTTTCTTTTAAGATGGAGTCTCACTCTCTCACCAGGCTGGGGTGCAGTGGCACAATCTTGGCTCACTGCAACCTCTGCCCCCCAGGTTCAAGTGATTCTCCTGCCCCAGCCTCCCAAGTCACTGGGACTACAGGCGCCCGCCACTGTACCCAGCTAATTTTTTTGTATTTTTAGTAGAGACGGGGTTTCACCATGTTGGCCAGGATGGTCTCGATCTCTTGACCTCATGATCCACCCGCCTGGGCCTCCCAAAGTGCTGGGATTACAGGCGTGAGCCACCGAGCCTGGCCCAAGACCAGGCTTTTCAAATCAAAGACAAAGGAATCATGCAACCCTCTTACAACTGGGATACCATCCTGTGCCACTTGCCAATACTGTCTTTCCAGAAAACCAAGACACTAAAAAAAGATCAGACTTATATGATAAACATACATAAAATGAAAAGACACCAACTGCTATTTTACACTAATATTGGTAATGTCTGTCATATGTGAAAGCACTTTTTATTTTATTATTTATTTTGAGACTGAGTTTTGCTCTTGTTGCCCAGGCTGGAGTGCAATGGCGCGATCTCAGCTCACCGCAACCTCCGCCTCCCAGGTTCAAGCGATTCTCCTACCTCAGCCTCCCGAGTAGCTGGGATTACAGGCATGTGCCACCACGCCTGGCTACTTTTCTGTATTTTTAGTAGAGATGGAGTTTCTCCATGTTGGTCAGGCTGGTCTCGACATCACAACCTCCGGTGATCTGCCTGCCTCGGCCTCCCATAGTGCTGGGATTACAGGCATGAGCCACCGTGCCTGCCCGTGAAAGCACTTTTAAAAAGAGACCACCTCTGCTGCCTGGTCACATTCTGTACCTGTTCCCAAACCCCGAAGCCAGTGATGTCAGTGGCTGCGTGGGCATTGAACGTGTGCATGATTCCTGCAGCTTTTCTGTTGAGCTGGACCATGTTCATCAATGCTTTTCCATACATTAATTCTACATCTTCTTGGATGACCACTATTTCATTTTTCAGAAATATCCAGCCACTGGTGCACGGCCATTGCCACTCGTGCCCCCAGGGGATCTTGTCAACTCCAGTATGTCCCCCCAGCACTGTGTTATCTGGCATAATAAATGTAGTTGGGCTGTAGTTGTAGCGACTCCTCCCAAAACAACCCAGGAGTTTAATACTGTTTGGCCACCGGTTACAGACATTGCTGCTCCTTCCGCCGTGGCTTTACAAGCCTATCTAATGGGCTGGGTGCGGTGGCTCAGACCTATAATCCCAGCACTTTGGGAGTCCGAGGTGGGTGGATCACCTGAGGTCAGGAGTTTGAGACCAGCCTGGCCAACATGGTGAAACCCCATCTCTACTAAAAATACAGCAAATTAGCTGGGTGTGGTGGCGCATGACTGTAATCCCAGCTACTCGGGAGGCTGCGGTAGGAGAATTGCTTGGGTGGCAGAGTAAGACTCCGTCTCAAAAAAAAAAAAAAAAGTTATCTAATCAGGGACGTCACCTTTCCCTGCCAGTCATTTTCTTACCAATGAAAAAAAAATATTCAAATCAATTTTTAGTTCAGAAAATGTTTTATTGTATCTTTTAACTTTTTTATTGTTCTGCGTTTTTTACGTTAAAAACACCTACCATATATATTTTTTTCTGTTTTGTTTCCTTTTTTTTTTTTTCAAGAAATGTTTTTGTTACTTTCCTTTTTGATTTTTTCACTGACTATTACCATTATTTATATACCATGTACCTGGAGAGTTTCCAACGTTTCTCTTTGGTCTGAGAAGATACTTGCTATGATTTTCATTTTTTAAATGCTTTTTTGAGGTTTGTTTTGTGGCCTAAAGTGTGGTCTATCCTGGAGAATGTTTTGTGAGCTGATGAGAAGAATGCATGTTCTGCAGTTGGTGGGTGAAATGTTCTCCAATTACCTGTGAGGTCCCTTTGACTTATCTTGGAGTCAGTCTGGTCTTTGTCACTTTTCTGCCTAGAGGGTGTGTCTGTTGCTGAAAGTGGGTGTTGGAGTCCCCAGCTATTATTGTCTGTCTCTGTCTGTTGCTCGAATAACTCTTACTTTAATAGCTGGGGCTCCTGTGTCAGGTGTGTTTACATTGACAACTGTCCTACCTTCTTGCTGAATTGATCCCCTTATCATTTTATAATGACCTTTATTTTCTATTTTTGTGCTTTTTTGACTTAAAGCCTACTTTGTGTGACAAGCATAGCTACACATACTCACTTTTGGTAACACCTTTCATTTCTTATCATCTTCATTGAATCTCACTTCTTCACATTTACCAAAATGTCTACTTTTGAGCCGTGGCACCTCTTTGAATCTTCAGATCCACCACATGCTGATCAAGCCTTCCTTTTTCTCTGTACTCTGAGGAATCCCAAACAGGCATTTTTACAAGAAAGTCTAGGAGGGAAACATAAATCTATGTGTCAGAAGAATGAACATAGAAAATAGTGTGTCCTGGTTAACAAAAGTTCTCATTGTAAATAAAGTGTTACGCACAAGACTATGGAATTTCATGTGCCGTAAATAAAATTGTCTTGATTTGTCTAAAACTATGTTTTGTCTAAAACTACTTTTAAAAATTACATGTTACTCTAATAAATGTATTTTTGGCCGGGCACGGTGGCTCACGCCTGTAATCCCAGCACTTTGGGAGGCCGAGGCGGGTGGATCACGAGGTCAGGAGATTGAGACCATCCTGGCTAACACGATGAAACCCTGTCTCTACTAAAAATACAAAAAAAAATTAGCCGGGTTTGGTGGCGGGTGCCTGTAGTCCCAGCTACTCAGGAGGCTTAGGCAGGAGAATGGCGTGGACCTGGGAGGTGGAGGTTGCAGTGAGCCGAGACTGCGCCACTGCACTCCAGCCTAGGTGACACAGCGAGACTCTGTCTCAAAAAAAACAACAAAAAAATATATATTTTTTCCAACTATATTCTTTCTTTTTTTCAAGATTATTTTGCCTACATTGGGTTCGTTGTATTTCTACTGGGTCCACTTGTCTACAAAAAAGTCTTTTGACAGGGATTGTGTGGAATCTATAGATTAATTTGGGAAACACTGACATCTTAACATTAAGTCTTTCAATCCGTGCGTGCAAAATTTCTTTCTTTTTATTTAGGTCTTCTTTAGTTTCTTTGAAAAATGTTTTCTAGGGTGGGCGCGGTGGCTCACCCCTATAATCCCAGCACTTTGGGAGGCCAAGGCGGGCAGATCACGAGGTCAGGAGTTCAAGACCAGCCTGGCCAACATGGTGAAACCCTGTCTCCACTAAAAATACAAAAATTAGGTGGGCGTGGTGGTGTGCACCTGTAATCTCACCTACTGGGGACGCTGAGGCAGGAGAATGGCTTGAACACAGGAAGCAGAGGTTGCAGTGAGCCGAGATCGTGTCACTGCACTCCAGCCTGGGTGACAAGCAAGACTTCACCTCAAAAAAAAAAAAAAGAAAAATGTTTTCTAGTTTTCAGTGCACAAGTTTTACACTTCTTTTGTTAAATTTATTCCTAAGCATTTTATTATTTTTGATGCTATTGTAAATGGAATTTGTGTTAATCTATTCTTGCATTACTGTAAAGAAATACCTGAGACTGAGTAATTTATAAATACAAGAGGTTGAATTGGCTCATGGTTCTGCAGTCTGTACAAGAAGCATAGCAGCTTCTGCTTCTGGGAAGGCCTTAGGAAGCTTCCAATCATGGCAGAAGGCAAAGGAGGAGTGAGGTATCTCACATGGCGAAAGCAGAAGGAAGAGGGGGTGGGGGTGGGGGTGCCATATACTTGTGTTTGTTTGAGATGGAGTCTCACTCTGTCACTCTGGCTGGAGTACAGTGGCATGATCTTGGCTCACTGCAACCTCCGCCTGCCGGGTTCAAGTGATTCTCCCACCACAGCCTCCCGAGTAGCTGAGATTATAAGCACATGCCACCATGCTCGGCTAATTTTTGTATTTTTAGTAGAGACAGGGTTTCACCATGTTGGCCAGGCTGGTTTTGAACTCCAGACCTCAAGTGATCCACCCACCTCGGCCTTCCAGAGTGCTGGGATTACAAATGTGAGCCACTGCACCCAGCCTATATAATTTTTTTTTTTTGAGATGGAGTCTCGCTCTGTCACCCAGGCTGGAGTGCGGTGGTGTGATCTTGGCTCACTGCACCCTCCAACTCCCGGGTTCAAGCAACTCTCGTGCCTCAGCCTCCCAAGTAGCTGTGACTACAGGTGAGTGCCACCACGTCCAGCTGATTTTTTGTATTTTAGTAGAGATGGGGTTTCACTGTGTTGCCCAGGCTAGTCTCGAACTCCTGAGCTCAGACAATCCACCTGCCTCAGCCTCCCAAAGTGCTCACAGGCATGAGCCACTGCACCTGGCTGGGGCCTATATGCTTTTAAACAACCAGATCTCATGAGAACTCACTCACTATCATGAGAACAGTCCCAAGGGTGTGGTGCTAAACCATTCATGAGAAACTGCCTCCATGATCCAATCACCTCCCACCATGCCCTATCCCAAACATTGAGGATTACAATTTGACAGTCCCCAATGTCATGTCCTTTCCACATTTCATGCCTTCCCAATAGTCCCCTAAAGTCTTAACTCATTCCAGCATTAACTCAGAAGTCCGAAGTCCAAAGTCTCATCTGAGACAAGGCTAGTTCCTTCCACCTATAGGTCTGTACAACCAAAAACAAGTTAGTTACTTCCAAGATGCAATTGAGGTATAGGAATTAGGTAAATATTCCCATTCCAAAAAGGAGAAATCGACCAAAAGAAAGGGGCTACAGGCCCCATGTAAGTAAGTCTGAAACCCAGCAGGGCAGTCATTAAATCCTAAAACTCAAAAATCCATGTCCCACATCCAGGGCACACTGATTCAAGGGGTGGGCTCCCAAGGCCTTGGGCAACTCTGCCCCTGTGGCTTTGCAAGGCTCAGCCCCCGACACCACTCTCAGGGGCTGGTTTTGAGTACCTGCAGCTTTTCCAGGCACAGAGTGCAAGCTGCTGGTGGATCTACCATTCTGGGGTCTGGAAGATGGTGGATCTCTTCTCATAGCTCCACTAGGAAGTGTTCCAATGGGGACTCTGTGTGGGAAATCCAACCCCACATTTCCCCTCCTCACTGCCCTGGTAGAGGTTCTCCATGCTGTTGCATGGGGCAGAGCCTTCATGGAGGACCTCTACTAGGGCAGTGAGGCTTCTGCCTAGACATTCAGGCTTTTCTATACATCCTCTGAAATATAAGCAGAGGCTCCAAAGCCTCAACTCTTGCACTCTGTGAACTCACAGGCATATTACCAAATGGAAGCCGCCAAGGCTTATGGCTTGCACCCTCTGAAGCAGTGGCCTAAGCTGTACCTGGGCCTGTTTGAGCCATGGCTAGAGTTGGGATGCAGGGAGCAGTGTCCCGAGGCTGCACAGGACAGCAGGAGCCCTAGGTCTGGCCCAGAAAACCATTCTTCCCTTCTAGGCCTCTGAGTCTGTGATGGGAGAGGCTGTGGTGAAGGTCTCTGAAATGTCTTCTAGGCTTTTCCCCCATTGTCTTGGCTATTAGCACTTGGCTCCTTTTTACGTATGCAAATTTTTGTAGCCTGCTTGAATTCATCCCCTGAAAATAGCCTTTTCTTTCCAGGCTGCAAAATTTCCAAACTTTTACACTCTGCTTCCCCTTTAAATATAAGTTCCAACTTTAGGTCATTTCTTTGCTCATGCATATGAGTGTAGGTTGTTAGAAGCAACTAGGTCACATCTTGAATGGTGTGCTGCTTAGAAATTTCTTCCACCAGATAGCCTAAATCATCACTCTCAAGTTCAAAGTTCCACAGATCCCTATGGCAGGGGCACAATGCAGCTGTGCACCCAGGTTCTTTGCTAAGGTATAACAAAAGTGACCTTTGCTCCAGTTCCCATCAAGTTCCTCATTTCCATTTGAGACCTCATCAGCCTGGCCTTCACTGTCCACATCACTACTAGCATTTTGGTCTAACCATTCAACCAGTCTCTAAGAAGTTCTAAGCTTTCCCTCATCTTCCTGCCGTTTTCTGAGCCCTCCACATTCTTGCAACCTCTGCCTGTTACCCAGTTCCAAAGTTGCTTCCACATTTTCAGCTATCTTTATAGTAATGCCCCACTCCTTGGTACCAATTTTCTATATTAGTCTGTTCTTGTATTGCTATAAAGAAACACCTCAGACTAGGTAATTTTATTTATTTTTTAAAATTTTTCGATTTATTTTTGAGACAGTCTCACTCTGTCACCCAGGCTGGAGTGCAGTGGCATGATCTTGGCTCACTGCAACCTCCACCTCCTGGGTTCAAGCAATTCTCGTGCCTCAGCCACCCAAGTAGCTGGGATTATAGGTGTGCACCACCACACCTGGCTGATTTTTTGTATTGTTAGTAGAGACGAAGTTTCACCATGTTGCCCAGGCTGGTCATTTACTCCTAGCCTCAAGTGATCCACCTGTCTCAGCCTCCCAAAGTGCTGGGGTTACAGGCATGAGCCACCACGCCTGGCATAGACTGGGTAATTTATAAAGAAAAGAGTTTTAATTGACTCATGATTTTACAGGCTGTACAGGAAGCATAGTGGCTTCTGCTTCTGCGGAGGCCGCGAGAAGCTTCCAATCATGGCAAAAGGTAAAGGCAGAGCAAGGCATCCCACATGGTGGGAGCAGGAGCAACAGCGAGAGGGGAGGTGCTATACACTTTTAAACAAACAGATCGCAAGAGAACTCACTCACTATCACGAGAACACCACCAAGGGGACTGTACTAAACCATTCATGAGAAAATGCTGCCGTGATCCACTCACCTCTCATCAGGCCCCACTTCCAACACTGGGGATTATAATTCGACCTGAGACTCAGGTGGGGACATGGAGCCAAACCATATCAGAATTGGTTTCTTCATTTCATTTTTGAGTGTTTATTACTAGGGTATAGAAATCCAACTGATTTTTGTGTCTTGGTCTTGTATCCTGCAACTGAGGTGTTTTGTTTTGTTTTGAGACAGAGTCTTGCTCTGTGCCCCAGGCTGGAGTGCAATGGTGTGATCTTGGCTCACTGTAACCTCCGCCTCCTGGGTTCCAGTGATTCTCCTGCCTCAGCCTCCTGAGTAGCTGGGATTACAGGCGCCTGCCACCATGCCCAGCTAATGTTTATATTTTTAGTAGAGATGGCATTTCACCATGTTGGCCAGGCTGGTCTTGACCTCCTAACCTCAGGTGATCCACCTACCTCAGCATCCCAAAGTGCTGGGATTACAGGCATGAGCTACCACACCCAGCCGCAACTGAGTTTTGTATTTTGGTCCTGTATCCTGAAACCTTGCTGAACTCCTTCATTAGCTCTCATAGTTTTTTTGTAGATGCCTTAGGATTTTCTATATTCAGGATCATGTCATCTGCAAACATAGTTTTACTTCCACCTTTCCTATCTGGATGCCTTTTAATACTTTTTCTAGCCTGTCTAGTTAGAAATTCCAATACAATATTAATAGAAATAATGAGAGTGAACATCCTTGTATTGTTCTTGACTTTGGGGAGAAAGCTCTCAATCTTTTACCCTAAAGCATGAAATTATCTGTGGATTTTCAGAGATACCCTTTCATGGGTTGGGAAGGTTCCCTCCTATTCCTAGTTTATTCATTGTTTTTATTTTGAATTTTATCAAATGCTTTATCTGAAGTTATTGAGATGATTATGTGGGTTTTGTCCTTTATTCTATTAATATGGTGTATTATATTGATTTTCATCTGATGAACAAACTGCATTCCTGGGATAAATCCCATATGGTCATGATATATCATCCCTTTATATGTTGCTAGATTCAGTTTACTAGGCTTTTGTTAAGGATTTTTATATCTAAATTCATAGGAGATATTGGTTGGTAGTTTTCTTTCTTGTGGTGGTTTTTTTTTTCTGGCTTTGGTATCTGGGTAATACTAGCCTCATAGAAGGAGTTGGGAAGTATTTCCTCCTCTTCTATGCTTATGGGAGAGTTTGTGAAGAATTAATATTAATTCCTCTTTACATGTTTGGTAGAATTCACCAGTCAAGCCATCTGGCCCTGGGCTTTTTTGTGGGGGAAGGATTTTTATTACTAATTCAATATCTTTTCTTGTTATAGGTCTTTCAGATTTTCCATTTCTTCTTGAGTCAATTTCAGTAGTTTGTGTGTTTCTAGGAACTTGTTCATTTCATCTAAGTTATCTAATTTGACACACAGTTGTTCATAGTATTCCCTTATAATTCTTTTTATTTTGTAAGGTCAGTAGTAACATCTACACTCTGATTCCTAATTTTAGTAATGTTGGATCTTTTCTCCTCTATGCTTGATTAGCCTAGCTAAAAGTTTGTAAATTTTGTTGATATTTTCAAAGAACCAACTTCTGGTTTCCTTTATTTTTTTCCGTTTTCTACCCTTATTTCATTTATTTCCACTCTGCACATTAATATTTCCTTCCTTCTGCTTGCTTTGAGTGTAGTTTGATCTTCTTTTCCAGTTTCTTAAAGTGGAAAGTTAAGTTATTGATTTGAGATCTTTCTTCTTTTCAATATAGGCATTTACAACTATCAGTTTAGCTCTAAGTAATGTAGTAGTAAGGTACTTTTAATGAACTTAAATTGCTATGGTATTTAGATTTCTTTGGATATATTTTAAAATATGGGATAATAAGCCAGGTGCAGAAGCATGTGCCTGTAGACCCAGCTACTTGGGATGCTGAGGTAGGAGGATTACTTGAGCCCAGGAGTTCGAGATCAGCCTAGGGAATATAGTGAGACCCTGCCTCTAAAAAATTGTTTAAATTTTAAAAAGTGGCAGCACACAGTGGCTCACACCTGTAATCCCAGCACTTTGGGAAGCTGAGGCAGGAGATCACTTGAGCTCAGGAGTTCAAGACCAACCTGGGCAACATAGTGAAAGCCCATCTCTACCAAAAATACAAAAATTAGCCAGGCGTGGTGGCACATGCCTGTGGTCCCAGCTACTCAGGATGCTGAGCCAGGAGGATCACTTGAGCCCAGGAGGTCAAGGCTGCAATAAGCCGTGATCGCACCACTGCACCCCAGCCTGGGTGACAGAGCAAGACCCTGTCTCAAAAAAATAAATACAACAGAAAGTATGGGATAATAGTGAGAGTTTATTTTTTAAACATCAATATATGTAATAACTTAGTATTTAACTATTTAAACTTATGACAAAAAGAAGCTTTAAATGTCAACAAAGGAGGTATACAGATTTTCAAAACTCTTTTAGAGGGCAATAAGCAAGTCTGAAGCAGGCTCCAGTAAAGGCCATCACTGAATCTGGAGAAGGGACCGTGTCCAAGTTTGTCAGTGAGGCCACCCAAAAGGAATGGGTTCAGCTGGACTGGAAAGGCATTGTCTGCCATTATGCAGAACAAGAATGCAGAGTCAGAAATTAATGAGGTATTAAGAATGAAGAAAATTATACTGTTTGCACACATGAGTTTGTGACTGAAACTTAAATTCACATCATGATTATAAAAGTAATGATGATGATTAGAGCACACAAGAGCCTTCTAAGACAGATGATATGTTTTGAAAACCTCCTGCTGGATGGGAAAGTACAAATGAGAACCTTTCCTCGGTTGGCACAATTCCTTCCCTCCCTGGGCATCACCTTACTAACTAGAACTAAAGAGCCATATTTGCAATGCTAATACCCAGCCCTGGCGAGAGCCCACAGTTGCCCATCTGCCTTACTTACCTCAGGAACACAATCACTAACTTCCCAAACAAAAAGCTGCCCAAGTGTCAGCCACAGCTACCAGTGACCAAAACAGAGGAGCTCCCAGAAAAGAAGAGGAGCAACAACCACAGGCTGGTATCAACTTAGATGGGGGAAAGTAAGGACTCAGGTCCTAAGACGGCGGGGCAGGGGGAACTGGCTGCAGAACAGAACACTGAGGAAATCTGTCAGAAAATAGTCAGGAACAAGGTAGGAGAAGTGTCCAGCCCTGATCTTCCCCCAGAGAAACAGATCTTGTCAAAAGAAGGTACATTCTATAAATTTACAGTGCCAGGCAGAGTCCCCCAATCCTCAGAGAGCTGGAGTAGGGATTTGGAACAAGATCTAAGAACCCCCAGGTACCAGGGGACCCAGATCCTAGGACTGCTGAAGTACGGAAGAGGGCCAGAGTGGTTGCTGCCCAATGACAACCACTGACTCCTCCAGCATCTCAGGCTATCCCCAGTAAGAAGCAACCCAGACTGTGCATTTCCAGCCCTGCTGAAAAGCAGGACAACGAGAAAGGGCTGACTCTGCCTCAGCTGCAGATGAGGCTGGGCAGTCTGCAGACAACTGTGGGTTCATTACTGACAGTAGAAATGGCACTGGAAATTGTCGGGATCAGAGCAAAGGGGCTTCTGAGTGAACTAGGAACACCAGCACTGACAGCAAAACCACCCAGCTAAATAAACAGTAGGATATACGTGATTCCAGCAAGGTCACAAGACATAAGATCAATACACAAAAATTGATTATTTTTCTATATACCAGCAATGAACAATTCAAAAATGAAATTTAAAAAATAATTCCATTCATAATAGTATCAATATAATAAAATGCTTAGGGATAAATTTAACAAAAAATGCACTTCTTTGATACAATAAAACTTTTATACACTAAAACTGGTGCTGAGAGAAATTAAAGAAGATTTAAATAAACGAGGGGACATCCATATTTATAGATTGGAAGACTCAATCTTGTTAAGATGACAATTCTCCCCAAATTGATCTATAGCTTCAATGCAATCCTTTCAAAATCCCACCTGCCTTTTTCACAGGAATTAACAAGCTGATCCTAAAATTGATATGAAAATACAAATAACCTAGAATAGCCAAAACAATTTTGAAAAAGAAGAACAAAGTTGGAGGACTTACAGTTCCTAATTTCAAAACATATTATAAATCTACAAAAATAAGGACAGGCTGGGCACAATGGCTCATGCTTGCAGTATCAGCTACTTGGGAGGTTGAGGTGGGAAGATCACTTGAGCCCAGGACTTCAAGGCTGTAGTGAGCTATGATCACACCACGGTACTCCAGCCTAGGCAACAGAGCAAGACTGTCTATAAAAAGAAAAAAAAAATCAGGACAGTGTACTGGTATAAGGATTGACATACAGATCAATTAAACAGAATTGAGAGCTCAAAAATAAACTCTTAACATTTATGGCCAACTGATTTTCAACAAAGCTGCCAGAAAAATTCAAACGGGAAAGAATATTATTTTCAACAAATGGTGTGGGACAATTAGATATTCACATTCAAAAAGATAAATTTAGGTACTTCACACTAGTCATTAAAAATAGCTCAAAAAGAGTCACAGATCTACATATAAGAACTAAAATTACAGGCAGGGCGCGGTGGCTCACGCCTGTAATCCCAGCATTTTGGGAGGCTGAGGTGGGCAGATCACAAGGTCAGGAGTTCAAGACCAGCCTGGCCAATGTGGTAAAACCCCGTCTCTACTAAAAATACAAAAATTAGCCGGGCACGGTGACGTGCGCCTATAGTCCCAGCTACTTGGGAGGCTGAGGCATAAGAATTGCTTGAACCCGGGAGGCAGAGGTTGCAGTTAGCTGAGCTCACGCCACTGTACTCCAGCCTGGGCAACCAAGTGAGACTCCATTCCAAAAAAATAAAAAACCTAAAATTACAAAATGTTTAGAAGAAAATAATCCTGTGACCCTGGATTATGTGGAGTCCTAATTAGGGAAAAGGAATCAGGCTGGTGGGACTGAGGGAAAGCAACAAGAGAAAGCAGATAAGCTGTAAGTTTGCCTTTCTTCATGGTCCAGGACACAGCCCTCCTGAGCAAATAACTCACAATCTTCCTGCACCCAGCTATCACCAGACCCTCAGCTGATAGAAAAATGCAATTTAGTTCACTGCAACGTTGGTGTTATCAGTATACACAAAGCCCTCTTCAGTACACAGCACAAGCGCCATCCTATAAAATCCCCAGCAAGCCTTTGTTTCCTTGCAGTTACCTCCACACTTGCTAACTTGCGCATTGCTTCCTTGCAACATATTTTCCTACTTTCTCTAATAAATCAGCCTTTCTTAACCTACAACTGTCTTGGTAAATGCTTTGAACCATCACGCCACCAGCCCCAGATAGTCACCACTCACCCATGACATTTTGGTGGCCCACATAAGGACTCTCTCTCCTTACAGGGAATCCTCTCCCTTCTTTCTCTTTCCCAACTTGAGATCCTTGGTGGCCAACATCTGAGCACAGACACAACTAAAGGTCTCTGACCAGACCTACACTCCAGTGGGACTGACAGGTGTCCATGTGGAAGCATTTGACCCACCAGCAGGTTCAGGTGAAGGACCTAAATTTACTTTCACTTTTCAGTCTCCCAGCAGCTGGCTTCTAGTATCCCTCTGACAATTGATGGTAACTGGCCAGGGCCACTCTCTGGTGTTGTCTGAAGGCCAAAGGGTGAATAGGGCTGAGTGCCCTGCCCAACAGGAAGGAAAGCTCTCTCCTGTCTTTTCTAGTCAAAAGTCCCTAAACCCTATGTGTGACACAACTGACAGCAGAAGCTCGTTCAGAGCAAATTCACACACATTTTGGGTGACTCGTACCCTCTCTTTCTCACTCTGAATTATCCTGTGGAGTCAATCAGCCATCTTGTTCAGGACTTTGCTAAATCAGGTGATCCAGATAGCCTCAGAACAATGAGTCTTCCCTTATCCGCCCGCTCTTCCGACTGGCACCAGGCTGAGTTCTTCCTTTACCCTTTTTCCTCATACCTGGGCTGATCACCCAGCGTGAGTACCTGGACTGGCCACCGATCATAAAGCCCCTGAGCAGCCGGGGCTTTTCTAACAGGTGGGAGGCCCCTTTAGAAAGTGTACCTGAGTCCCTCAGCAGACATAAGTGGAGCCCTTTTCATCTTGGCAGGATATCCAGAGAGAATGCACGGTTCAATTAGCCCCAAGCAGCATGTTTTCCAGTCCCATCATGGGATAAACCCCATCTATTCCTTTAGCTTGACCACTAGGCTGCATTCTAAAACACTGGAGCAAATTTAACCTTTAGACTCTCAAGAAGAAACGTCTAATTTTCTTGTGTAATACAGCATGGCCCCTGTGCAGAAAATCCTCAAATTAGCCTCCTCAGTCTTTTATAGCCAAAAGCAGAATAAGGAGGACAGGGCTAAAAAGAAAGAAAACCACAGAGACAAAAGGCAGGCTCAGCTCTTGGCTGCTTTACAAGCCCCCAGCCCCCTCCAGGTTTCCCTAAGAACACTCCTCCAGGTAACCGTCATTGGTACAAAAGGCTACGCCACTAATAGGCAAACTGCCCTAATGGGATAAATGGGAAAAAAACCCACATGGCTTACCCCATCCCATAAGCTCAGCCGCTGGAAAAGGGACTGCACTGAGGACCGAAGGGCCCCTGGAACAGAATCCTGACCCTTGATGGCCTTAAGCTGAAGGGGCTCTCTGCTCCCACTGGAGACAGCTCACTTTAACTGGTGGCTCGTGGAGGCAGGAGGAACTCATCCCATACTGTGTAGGTCGGGGGTACTAAGGCTCTCCCTGACAGGAAATAAGCGAGAGGGGTAGGGATGCTGCCCTGCACTGTCCAGTGGCTGCAGGCTCAAAAGCCATCCTGTAAAGCTTAACCTTTTCCTCTATTCCTTTCTTTTCTTTTTCTCTTTTTCTGTTCAATCCAGGAGTCTAACCTTAAATGGGAAAAACAGTTTGTAAACATCCTAGCCCCTGATTTTATTGTTCTCTTTAAAACTCCAGCTGCTTATATATTATGCTCTGTTTTTGTGCACATTTAAAACTAATGGGCAAATTACAAAAAAAAAAAATTCAGAGCTCAAATATTTAACTTGCACTACACAGTTAAAGTCTTCTAAAGCTCTCGATTTTCCTCTCTTTTTTTCTTCCTGCTTTAGAACTGCTGTTACTAAGCTGCTGGTGCTGAGATAAGACTCATTATTTATGGTCTAACTAGAATGTAAACACTGGAAACTCTTTTAAAGTTAAGAAAAAAAAAAGGTTAAAGAAGTTTTGTTAAACCAAACAACGTAGAATTTTTTAACCTCCCTTAAAGTTGATGGAAATAAATCCAGCATCTCTTTTAAATCTGTTTTGCTTTGTTTTGACACAGTCTCTCTCTGTCACCCAGGCTGGAGTGCAGTGGCTCCATCTCAGCTCACTGCAACCTCCACCTCCTGGGTTCAAGTGATTCTCCTGCCTCAGCCTCCTGAGTAGCTGGGATTATAGGCATGTGCCACCAAGCCCGGCTAATTTTTGTATTTTTAGTAGAGACAGGATTTCACCATGTTGGCCAGGCTGGTCTCAAACTCCTGGCTGCAAGTGCTCCATCAGCGTCAGCCTCCCAAAGTGCTGGAATTACAGGCATGAGCCACTGTGCTGGGCTAAACCTTATTCTTAAATCTAACTCTTTGTATTCAGTTCTACTACAGGCTCTCAGTAATTATCCAACTGCCTGTTAAGCAGCTTCACCCTCTTGATATTAATGCTTTTATAAGGGAGATAGTACATGATTGCTATTTGCAGAGGAACCTCCAAAACTATCACCCAGATGAAACTTCTTTATATTTGTCCTAGTAATGTTATTTACCCCCACACCACAACTTCAATGTGCTGAAGTACTAGTATTTGTTTAACTGTTTTTCTCATACTCTTTACAGCCCCTCTTCTTTCCTGTCTTCCTAAGTTTACCACATATTGTCATTTTCCTTAAATATGATTCTGTTTTTACTCTATCATAGCTAGCTACTGCCTTAATGGCTGCACCCAAGCACCAACTCTACCCAGTAATATCTCAAGTTGCTAACGTAACACACAATACTGACTGCTGAATATGCCCACACAGGCAGGCACTTGAGGATGACATTACACTCCTTCCTAGCTGTCGCACTATCTATAGAAGAAATTGTTAACATACAAGCCCAGTATTCTGGATTCGACTACACCACTTACATACACACCAAAAACGCAGGTTTAAGAGGGGGACCTAGGCCAATGGATCCCTCATGGCAATCATCCACCATGCAAAGTGGATCGGGAAGGCACCAGAGATGGCCTGTAAGGCAAACCTCTGCATTAGAAACTCCAAGGGGTCCAGCCCTTTCCTAGGGGCTTTAACACAAGCGCATTGCAATTCCGCCCTCAATTATAATCAGGTACACCAGGAACAGGGGCCATATGATGACTCTGATCAGCTCACTGTGGACCCCCACAGGCTTTCTCTATTGCGGAGAAACAACAAAGTTAATGCCTGCAAGATTGATGATGATCACTTTGTGCCTATAAACAATTCAGCAACTGGGATGGAATATATAGGAATAGGGGTCAAGACTAGACAACTCTTCATCCTCACTAATACATCTACATCTTTTCCTCAATTTTCCCTTATCCCATTAATATTTAGAAATCTTTATCTGTCAGACCCCACTTCTCCCACCTGTAATAATGCTCATAGGAGTTCATTTGTACCATTCATTGTTAATGCAATATCTCATTTTGTGTCTTCTAGAATACAACAATTTCAAACCAAGATGTTACTGCAGCAATGGTATCAGCCATTAAGGGTACTCCATTAACTCTCCTTTAAACACAGCAGGACAAAATTTTAGGCTGCTAAATGCTATTCCCCCATAGTCCCACAGTGACCCTGCCCAATTCAAGTCCCAACTCCAGGGTTTAGGCCCATATAACCTCCTAACAGGCCAATAATCCTAGATAGGGCCAACTCTATGCCCCTGGTCAGCAGGAAGCAGTTGGAAGATGAGACCTTCCAACTCATGACAAAGATTTGTCATTATTGCTCTGTCAGCAGGAAAATGTGGAGTCTTAATTAGGGAAAAGGAGTCAGGCTGGTGGGACTAAGGGAAAGCAAAAAGAGAAGGCAGATAAGCTGTAAGTTTGCCTTTCTTCATGGTCCAGGACACGTAGCCCTCTTGAGCAAATAACTCACAATCTTCCTGCACCTATCACCAGACCCTCGGCTGATAGAAAACTGCAGGTTAGCTCACTGGAACCTTGGTGTTATCAATACTGCACAAAGCCCCCTTCAGCACACAGCAGAAGCACCACCCTATAAAAGCCCCAGCAAGCCTTTGTCTCCTTGTAGTTAGCTCCTCTCTTGCAAACTTGCCTGTTGCTTCCTTGCAATGTATTTTCCTACTTTCTCTAATACATCTGCCTTTCTTTACCTTCAACTGTCTTGGTAAACTCTTTTTACCACCATGCCACCAGCCCCAGATAGTTACTGCTCACCCATGACAGATTAGACAGAGTCCTTAGATAGAACACAAAAAGCCTAATGCATAAAGAAAAATCTGATAAATTAAACTGCATAAACATTTTTAAAAATTTTGCTCTTAAGAAGACATCATTTAGAAAATAAAAAGAAAAATCACAGACTGGAAAAAATATTTGCAAATCATATACCTGATCAAAGACCTGTATCTAGAATATATAAAGGCCTCTCATAACTCAATGATAAGTACACAAACAATTCAATCAAAATATGGGTAAAATATCTGAACAAACATTTCACCGAGGAAGATATACAAATTGTTAATGAGTACACGAGCAGATGCTTGACATCATTAGTCATTAGAGAAATGCAAATTAAACTCATAATGAGCTACCACTAGAATGGCTATAATTAGGTAAGAGGTTGGTAAATTACAGAACCACCTGTTTCTGTGTAATAAAGTTTTATTGCAATACAGCCCTCCCATTTATTTATAATGTATGGTCTATGTCTGCTTTTACACTGTCATGGCAGAATTGCGTAGCTGCTACAGAGACCACAGTGGTCTGCAAATTCTAAAATGTTTACTATCTGACCTTTCACAGAAAAAGTAACAAGTATTGGTGAGGTTGTGGTAGGAAAATTATACCCCAACATTGCTGATGGGAATGTGAAAGAACAGTCTGGTGGCTTTTTAAAAGGTTAATCACAAATTTACCATATTATCCAGCCACTCCACTCCTAGGTAATAAAGAGAAATGAAATTATATGCCCACATGGACTTGCACAGGGATGTTCACAGCAGCATTATTCATACAGCCAAAAAGTGGAAAGAACCAAATGTTAATCTACTGGTAAACAGACAAGTGAAATGCAGTCTATCTATACAATAGAATACTATTAAGAAATAAAAGGGCCTGGCGCAGTGGCTCACGCCTGTGATCCCAGCACTTTGGGAGGCCGAGACGTGTGGATCACAAGGCCAGGAGATTGAGACCATCCTAGCTAACGTGGTGAAACCCTGTCCCTACCAAAAATAGAAAAAAAATTAGCCGGGCGTGGTGGTGCGCGCCTATAGTCCCAGCTACGGGAGGCTGAGGCAGGAGAATGGTGTGAACCCGGGAGGCGGAGCTTGCAGTGAGCTGAGATCGCGCCACTGCACTCCAGCCTGGGCAACAGAGCGAGACTCTGTCTCAACAACAACAAAAAAAGAAATGATATATTGATACATGCTACAACATGGATGACCTCAAAACCATTACGTTGAATGAAAGAAGCCCGATGCAAAAGATCAGATATTATATGATTTCATGTATATGAAATGTCGAGATGAAGCATTAAACCTAAGACAGAAAGCAGATTAGTAGTTGCCTGAGCCTATGGGTAGGAATAGGGATTGGTTACAAATAAACAAAAGCAGGGGATTTTTGGGGGGTGATCAAAATGTTCTAAAACTTGATTGTGATGGTGGTTACACAACCCTATAAATATACTAAAAATCATTAAATTATAACACTTAACATGTGTAAATATTGTGGTATGTAAACTATGCCTCAACAAAGCTGTTTTAAGAAAGGCTATAAAAATTACATAACTTTCTAACTGTAAATTGCAAAGAGAGAATCTGGTTCTTAAAGGAAAAATATCAAAGCAATGAAATAGACAAGCTCACACTAGCCTAAAGGGGGTTGAGGGATAAATATACCATATAAAAAACAAGAAGAGATGAAACCACAAATGTGATTTCCCCCTATTATAATAAGATAGTTTGTACAATTTTTTCCTGATTAATGTTTAAGTCTTGAATCAGACATTTTTTGAGAAAATATGAATTACCAAAATTGGTTCAAGAAGAACCATAAAATCAGAAGTTAAAAAAAAAAAAACTTTGAAAAACAAGTACTAAAAGAAACATTCCATAAAAAGGCACCAGACCAAAGATTTTTATGTGCAAGTCCTTTCGAATTTTCAAGGAACAGTCAGTCCCAAACATTCATCAAATGTCTACTAGGTTATTGGACCCTGTGCCAGGCACTGAGCTGCAACAATGTTCACAGTTAGGCATTCTCCACACTCTTCACGGCACTCACAACTAAAGAGGGAGGGGCAAATGTTAATCAAAGGTACCACCTCTAGGCCCAATTATTAACTTAGGCTATGACCTAGAGAAAAGGGCCCCAATTCTCCAGAAAGTTGTAAGATACGTTCTTGACATAGATTGGAGGTTTGGAGAGTTTTCCATGACCTACGGATGCTGTGCTGAGATCTGCCAGGGAAAATGCATTTCATAGAGGCTCCCATAAAGGCCCTGCCTGGGTCAAGGGGGAACATACCATGTTAGAAGGGTCACTGTGGCTGAATTTCAGGGAGCAAGTGGGGAGTGTGGCACAATGAGACTAGAGATGTAGGCTGTGATAAGAAGACAGAGACTGGCAGGTCATCTTAAGGATTTGGGGGTTTTAGTCAAAGACTGATAGGAGATGATTAAAGCCTTTAAATGCATTAAAGCAGAACAAAAAGACATTTAAAAAAGAAAAGAAACATGATCAGATTTGTGTTTTGAAAATACCCCTCAAGCAATAGTATGGACAATGGACTGGATATGGGCCTAGGGTAGATGTAAGGGAATAGGTTTGAAGGCTACAATAAGGATCCTGGTGACAAAGAATCATGGCTTGGATAGCAGAGAAGATTTAAGAAATGATGCAGGAGTTAAGCAGGCTTGGAAATGGATTAGATACGTGGTTAAGGAGAGAGAGGTGCATGGCGGGCTATAAGCAACTGGATAGATGGTGGTAGTGTTATTCACTGAAATAGAAAACACAGAAAGAGAACCAAGTTTTGAGGGAAAGATGATTTGTTTTCTGAGTAGAGATTGAGGTGCTTTGGGGATGATGAAGGATAATGCTGAGCAGTTTCATATGTAGGTGAATTGTTCTGGGAAGATGTCTGGGTTGGATGAAGAAACTGTCAACTGCATATTTACTGAGAGGCTGAGTGAGAACTCTGAGAAAGAGATTAGATTGAAAAGAGAAGAAGAAAAAGCTCTTTAAAGCTTTTTTAGCTTTAAAGAGCTCATCACTGAAATGACTGTAGAGGAGAAAGAACTGGCAAAGGAATGAAAAGGAAGGTAGAAGAATGTAGTGTCATGGAATTAAAAGGAAGAGTGTTTCAGAGAGGGAGAGGTCAACAGTGTCAAATGCTGCCCAGAAGTTGAGGCGTCCTTTAGATATAACAATGTCTAGGTTGTATTCCTTATCTATTACTGTGTAACAAATTACCCTAAACTTCAGCACCTTACAACAACAAATATATATTAACTGATTGCTGTGGTTTGAATGCGTCCCCTCCAAAATTCAGGTGTTGCCAATGTGACAGTATGAAGGGGTGCGGTGTTTATGAGATGATTAGGCCATGAAGTTTCCTCTCTCATTAATGGGATTGAGGCCTTTATAAAGGAGGCTTCTTGGAGCATTTGCTTAGCTCTCTCTTCTCTTCAACCATGTGAGGACACAGTATTCCTCTCTCCCAGAGGATGCAGCAAGAAGGCCCTCACCACGTACCAGTGCTGGCACCCTGATCTTGGACTTCCCAGCCTCCAGAAACAGTGAGGAAATGAATTTCTGTTCTTTATAAATTACCCAGTCTTAGGTATTCTGTCACAGCAGCATGAACAGATTAAGATACTCATGCCATTTCTGAAAGTGAAGGATCCAGGAGATGCTCAGCTGAGTGATTTGGGCTCAGTGTCTCATGAGGCTGCAGCCGTCTAAAAGACCAGTAGGCCTGGAGGATCCTCATCCACCAAGGCCCACTCACACCTGGCTCTCCTAGAGCAGGCAATCTATCCAGGACAGAAACGTTGAAGTCACATTGTCTTTTTCAACCCAGACTTGGAAATCACTCACCATCACTTCTGACACATTCTATTTATCATACGCAAGTCAACCAAGTACAACCCACACTTAAAGGGAGGGAAATTAGACTCTGCCTTTTGAAGGAGGGACTTCTAAGGAATTTGTGGACATGTTTTAAAACCACCACAGAGGTCAGGGGACCTGAGTGAGCACTATCTCTGCTGACTAATGAGGAGTGGGAGCTAGATTGGGGTGGGTTGAGAAGTGAATATGAGGCTAGAAAATGGAACCTGTAATGTAGATGACTCTCTCAAGAAGTGTGTGAAGGAGAGAAAATTGATTAGAATAGTGTTGAGGCCTGACATGTTGATAATCATTAGTCTGCAGGAACTATAAGGAAATCCCAGAAAAATGGAGAGCAAATGGTATCAGATTGAAGGAGAAAATCATAACCTAAAACATCCAGAGGAGAAAACCGCAACAAAAGGTAAGATCAACTTGATGGATCTCCAACCTCAGGAGCAGCGAATATGAGGAAACAGGAGTGAGCGCTGGGCACCTAAGAGTAACCTTCTCCAGCGTTTGCAAAGCAACTGGCAGCAGAAGCTTAAGAGCAGTAAGTGCAAGTGTGAGCACCTGAGCCAGAGAGGCAGGGCGTTGCAGTGCCCATGGTAACTATGTGGTTTCCCCCAACACACACACATGCCTGTCCCAGAAGACTGGATGCTAACAAACCCTATCCCATTGCAAGTCCAAATTCTTTCCTGAAATTACCGGCAACAAGGTGCTATGAAAAAATCCAGCACTCACATGTGAGCTAACAGCGAACTTCAAAAATTAAGACAAACACCCAACCAAGAATGATAAAATATTTGAGGAAAACTCTAAAACTAAAAATGAGAAACACTACCCCGCACGAAGGAGATAAGTCACATCTAAGGAAATAGAATTACTAGAGCAAACAACATGACTTATTCTGAGGGGGAAGAAACTGGCTCAGAATATCTTATACCTGAGCCCCAGCTTTGACATTCACAAGCCAAGAATGTGTCTTTTTGTATTCTGGTTCCATTGAGACAATCTTCTTTAAGGCAAAGGATGACTCCGTCTGCTTATTTGAATGGTGAAAGAGTTACATACTGGATAAAAACAGGTGGGCTTAAATATCAACATTTTCCCAGCACATCAAAGAATTGTTATGTATGTTATAATATTATGTAACCAATGACTCAAGATGAAAGGCACTAAAAGGGACAAATGGTGATATTTCATACCAGTAAAATAACAATTAACTTGAATTTTTATATATCTCACATAAGCGCTTGAAAATATATAAATCAAAATATAATAGAAATATCAGACTTCTGATAAGATGATGAAATGAAATTGTATTAGCAATTTTCTCCCTCAATACCTTACAAAATGAGCAATGAGTGGTAAACGCACTCACACACACACGTGTGAGCACACACACACACGTGTGACCACACACACTCACACACACGTGTGAGCACACACACACACACACGTGTGACCACACACACACTCACACACACGTGTGAGCACACACACACTCACACACACGTGTGAGCACACACACACTCACACACACGTGTGACCACACACACTCACACACACGTGTGAGCACACACACACTCACACACACGTGTGAGCACACACACACTCACACACACGTGTGAGCACACACACTCACACACACGTGTGACCACACACACACTCACACACACGTGTGACCACACACACTCACACACACGTGTGAGCACACACACACTCACACACACGTGTGAGCACACACACACTCACACACACACGTGTGAGCACACACACACTCACACACACGTGTGAGCACACACACACTCACACACACGTGTGAGCACACACATTATCAGCATCGCCAAACTAGATCGGTAGTTAAGAAGAGAGTCTAGAGCAAAAGGAGGTCCAACTTAGCAACACTGCAGCCTCAACCCCCAGCAGCCTTTCTGGAGAACTGACAAAATCCTGAAAATACTTGCTCATGTCATCAAACCTGGAGTGATCTAACCTGAATGGGAATCCTTATCTTTTACTTCTTCTAGGTAGTACATATGGATCCTGGAAAAGAACAGGGGTTGGGAGGAAGTGGGGATGATTAACAGGTACAAAAAAAGTAGTTAGAATGAATAAGACCTAGTATTTGCTAGCATAACGGGGGGGGGGACTATAGCCAAAAATAATTTAATTGTACATTTTTACATAAGAGTATAATTGGAGAGTTTGTAACACAAAGGATAGATGCTTGAGGTTTGCCCCCATTTACCCTGATTTGATTGTTACACATTGCATGCCTGTATCAAAGTGTCTCATGCAACCCATAAATATATGCACCTATGTACCCACAAAAACTTTTTTTTTTTTGAGACGGAGTCTGGCTCTTGTCACCCAGGCTGGAGTGCGGTGGTGCAATCTCGGCTCACTGCAACCTCCACTTCCCAGGCTTAAGCGATTCTCCTGCCTCAGCCTCCCCAGTAGCTGGGATTACAGGCACCTACCACCACGCCCAGCTAATTTTTGTATTTTTGTATTTTTAGTAGAGACGAGGTTTCACCACGTTGGCCAGGCTGGTCTGAACTCCTAACCTCAGGTGATCCACCCACCTCGGCCTCCCTAAGTGCTGGGATTACAGCTACCACACCTGGCCAGAAAAATATTTTTAAAGAGTAGGTAGGTAAAAATGAAACTGACTCTCAGACAAAAGGAAAGATTTCAAAACTACCCACTGAATTGGGAAAATGTTCCAAAGAAGAAGAAATCCAAATTGACAAACTTTAAAAAGATTGTTTTAAAGCCCACTGACTGAAGGCCATCAGGAACATTTCTATAGTAGAAAATAGTTTGGTTTATTTACCTTGCTGCAGGAGCCGGGAAAGCACTCCAAAGGAACTGTGGAGGTCTCCACAAGGAATTGAAAGGGGCTTCTCATAGGATTTGGGCTTGTACTAGATTATTTCAAGAAAAGCTGGAGAAGTGAAGATTAGCTGTGAGTTGAGGGTTGTTAATAAGTTAGGGCAATGCAGTGGCTGGGATATCTTAATTCTTATCTAGGAAGTAGGACTAAGGTAAGACTACAGTCATCATTGGTAAATGAGCAGCAGTCACTCCAGTTAGAAATGGAGAATGTTTTCTTGTTTCCATGGTTGCAAAATGGCTTTTCTCTATTTTGTTCCAGACATGGTCATGCAGTAGCCTTGTCTATATCGTATTTATATTCTAGAAAGTATTCTTTATGTTTGTTTGGGAACACCATAACCTGACTGCTAGCTGCCAAAAAGGAAGTGTTACACTTTCTCAAGATAATCAACCTCACTAGCAGTAAGGTAAATACAAATTATAGCAGCAAATACCTCTTTGCACACATCAGATTGACAAAAATAAAAGTAGTAACACCCATTACCAAGGGAAATGTAAGGTAATCATTTTTCTCATACATTGATCATATAGGGTGAATTATTACAGCTTTATAAAATTATTATTGTGGAGAATTTCTAACATATCTAAAAAGAAGACAGTGGTATAATGGACTCTCATTATACCAGCTCCAACAATTGTCAATTCATGGGCATTCATTTTATCCCTGTTTCCCTCTACTTCTCTCTCCCCAATACCTTTCTGAAGCAAATTATTTTATCCATAAATATTTCAGAATGTCTCTTGACCATTATTACATCTAAAAAAAGAAGACCAAAAAGTCCTTAATTTAGTGAAACATCTACGCAGTGTTCAAATTTTTTTTTTAAGAGACAGGGTCTTGCTCTTCTGCCCAGGCTGGAGCACAGTAGCACGATCATAGCTCACTGCAGCCTTGATCTCCTGGGCTCAAGTGATCTTCCTACCTCAGCCTCCCCAGGACCTGGGATTACAGGCATGAGCCACCACACCTGACCCTGCGTTCAAATTTCCAACTGTCTTATAAATGTCATACTTTTCATATTTTGTTTGAACTGAGATCCAAATAAGGTCCACACATTGATACTGGATGAAATGACCTACAACCTTTTAAAGTAAGTAACATGGCCTTATACACTAAAACCAAAAATATACATACCCTTTGATCTAGTGATCCTAGTCCTAACAATGTAAGGTTGAATCTGAGACCTACTGTGACATTATAATGACAAAAAAACATGAAAACAGCTTGAATGACCATCAATGGGGAAAAAATAAATAAACATGTACCTCTACAGTAGGAATAACTATGTCACTATTTAAAACAAGTTGGATCTGTAGTGTATTGATCTGGTGGCTGTCCCGATGAATTAAGCAAAAAAAAAGTGGTTAAGCAATATAGTTTATGATCTCACTTTAGTAAAAGCAAATGACAAATTCACAATCTTTTACATATATTTTATATATTTCTATGTGGTGTGCCTGTGTCTGTATATCTTTGGAGAGGCCTACATGATTATGGAGAAATAGGTACAGGCTTACACACCTGGGCAAGCAACATTTGCCTGGTGATGGTGGCCACGATGGTGATCAACAAAGAACGTATAAGAAGAGCATAAAGGGAGGTAACAAACAGATTAGCAAAATTGGAAAATATTCACGGTATGCTAAGTGAAATGTATAAATCCAAAGTCTAACCACAACATTGTTAAAATATGTAAAACTGAATATGTAATGGTAACTAGGACAAAGGACAGCTTAATGTGAGTAGTAGATTTTTGTCTTGGATGTCTTTTTTCACAAGAAATTAACATTGGAACAAAGAAAAAATAGCATTTTATATATCGTTATTAATTAAATGCATATTAGAACAAAACATGAGAGCACACCAATTTTTGTCTATTTGATTTTGTCAATAACATGAATGCAGAAAATGTTCAGATAATTATTCTGTACAAAATGGTGTTAATAACTTCAGTTCTTTGCTACCTCAAGGTAGACCTCATACTTGGTCAAAACCGCCTCCAAACAATCCTGGAATGCCTGGTTTTATGCAGTTACCCAATAACTCCTGTAAAACTAAGGTGGACATTGTGGTCATTAATGTAATTCGGCTTGAATTGGTGTCCTAATCCAATTATTACTCAAATCAGAAATGTAAAACAATGTCATTGTTTCCTACTACACTTGCTGCTAATGAACAAGTTGTACAAAGACAGGATTTGTGCAATTCATCCTCCCTCAAATCACTTCCTACATTCTTCTAATTTAAAGGATTGCTTTTGCCCAGGTTCTTTTGAGCTCTGCTTGCCCCAGAGTCCACCTGCCCCATGAGTAAACTGGCTCAATTCTCCCACTGCCTGCCTCCACTTAATTAAAATTCATGAACTACCATAGTGCCTTAAAACATTACGCACCTGGCCGGGTGTGGTGGCTCACGCCTGTAATCCCAGCACTTTGGGAGGCCAAGGCAGGTGGATCACGAGGTCAGGAGATGGAGACCATCCTGGCTAACATGGTAAAACCCCGTCTCTGCTAAAAATACAAAAAATTAGACAGGCATGGTGGCGAGTGCCTGTAGTCCCAGCTACTTGGGAGGCTGAGACAGGAGAATGGCGTGAACAGGGGAGGCGGAGCTTGCAGTGAGCCGAGATGGCGCCACTGCACTCCAGTCTGGGGGACAGAGCAAGATCCGTCTCAAAAAAAAAAGACAAAAACATTATGCACCAACACAGGCAACTGTAAACAGAAATATAAAGCCAATGTTGGAGTTGTACGGTCATAAAATGATTCAGAATGTGCTTATAATTTTTAATACTATTGCTCACCTGAAAATTACAAGATTATTTTTTCTTTTTTTTTTTTTAAACCCTAGAATTTGCAGACTCCCAGGAGGTCTGGGCACTCAAATAGAGGAGAGTTAGGATTTTACGAAGCTTATTGATGAAAGCAGCTAGGATGATATCATCAATTAGCCTGCTAACTAAACTCTAATTTAGAGCTGACTGGCCTTGCAATTAGGAGTAACTGTTTAGTTCCTTTCTTTCCTACTTCCTCACTTGGACCATTCCCCTATCACACAATGCTATTTGGAACATTTGGACAAATAATTCAACTTTAAATCAGCAATTCCACTTCTAGAAATTTAATTTAAACAGATAGATATCTGGTCCAGAGTACAAAGATGTGCGAGAATGTTTAAACCCACAAGATAATACTGTAAACATCCTAAATGTTCATTATTTGGTGTCTTGTTGAATATGCAAGCAATGTAATACTTTGTAAATGTTAGCTATTCATATAAATTTCACTGTTACTGAAAAAGATGAACAGCATAGGAGAAAAAAGTCAATGTATATGAACACAGTTTAAAGAAAAAGCTACAAATAGCCAACGAGCACTTTAAAAGTATCATAACTTTACTCATAATGAAGTAAAGGCAATCAGGACAAGATACCAACCTTAAATTATTTGATTGGCAACAACCAAAAAGTATGATAACCAGTGCTTGAAGAATTTGGGGAAATAAGCACTCTCAAGTGCTTGATACGTTATTTGGTGCAACCTTTCTGGATGATAATTTGGTAATATCTATCAATATGTAAAACACACATCTTCTAACCCAGTCCCCCATGCTTAAGAATTTCCCAGGCCGGGTGCAGTGGCTAACCCCTGTACCCAGCACTTTGGGAGGCCAAGGCAGGCAGATCACGAGGTCAGGAGATCGAGACCATCCTGGCTAACACGGCGAAACCCCGTCTCTACTAAAAATACAAAAAAAAAATTAGCCGGGCGTGGTGGCGGGCACCTATAATCCCAGCTACTCAGGAGGCTGAGGCAGGAGAATGGTGTGAACCCGGGAGGCAGAGCTTGCAGTGAGCCAAGATGGTGCCACTGCACTCCAGCCTGGGCGACAGAACGAGACTCGTCTCAAAAAAAAAAAAAAAAAAAAAAAAGAATTTCCCTGCAGATACGCTGGCAAGACTTAGAAGCTCAAAGATGTTGTTGTAACATAATTGGTAATAGTAATAACAAAAATACACAAATAAAAACCCTAGAAACAACCAAAATATCCATGATAGAAAACCAATTACATAAATTGTGGCACAGCGTAACAAATGATTTTTTAATGTAAGCTGTTAAAAAGAGACAGATATGTTTACCCTGCAGTTAGGAAATAATGCCCACGATAAATGAAAAAAAGCAAAGTAAATAACTGTACAGTGCGATTTTTTAAGGGTGTGTTAGAACAGATAAGTATGTGTAGTAAGTAAGTATGTTTTGAAGGATTTACAAGAAACTAATAAAGGTATTTAGTGTTAGGAAGAAGAACTAGGAAAGAGAGGGTGGCTTTCAACTTTCACTTTTCATTTTGTAAGTTTTGGTAGCAAGAATTTACTGAACTCACAAGATGCTTCTTTTAGTTTTACAAACTGTTCAATGAGGGATACCAACAATGGGAGAACGTGGTATATTTTTTTGCTTGCTTCTTTGTGGTTTTCTATGTAAGAGCAAATACACTATTTTAAAATATGAGCCAATAAAATAGACAATATGGATACTATAGATCCATGTTCACTGACACAGAAAACCATAAGGACATATTAATTTAAGCAAACCAACTGTGACGCAATATGCATAGTCTGATCCCATTTATGTAAAAATTTTGCACATGTGAGTGTCGGCCATTTAGAGATATCTGGAAAGATGTTATCAAAATATGATGGAGTTACACATTCTGCTTCGTAACCATTCTCAATTGCTTTAATTTTCTCAAATGAGGATGTATCATCTTCGAACATAGGGAATGAAACAAAATTTTTCCAAAGACCTTGATATCACAGCAAATTTGAAAATGGGAGGAAGCAGGGAGAAAGTATGAGAAAATGATTTAAATAAAGTTATGTAAACTGAGAGGCCGCCTGCTGAAGCAATCCAGTGGAAAAGCTAAGAATGCCCTGAAACTGGAAGATTAGACCTGGAATCCCGCAGAAGGGACAGAATGTTCCCTAGAGCAGGGAGAAACTTGAGCTAGCTGGCTTTAGCATAAACAAAAGCGGGTCTGCAGGCACTGACCCTGCCATGTAATGAAAAATAGAAAAAAGAAAAAAATTTTAAAGATGAAGAACCACCAAAAAAAAATCCCCATTAATAAGGCAGGAAGCTTTGTATTTAGAATGTTTTTACCACAAATGATGGTTTCAAATCTCAATAGCAGGCTGGGTGCGGTGGCTCACGCCTGTAATCCCAGCACTTTGGGAGGCCAAGGCAGGCGGATCACGAGGTCAGGAGTTCAAGACCAGACTGGTCAACATAGTGAAACCCCGTCTCTACTGAAAAAAAAAAATACAATAATTAGCCGGGCATGGTGGCGTGCATGCCCAGCTACTCCCAGCTACTCAGGAGGCTGAGGCAGAAGAATCACTTGAACCCAGGAGGCGGAGGTTGTGGTAAGCCAAGATCGTGCCACTGCACTGCAGCCTGGGTGATAGAGCAAGACTTCGTCTCAAAAAAAAAAAACTCTGTACCAGAGCAGATATGTTATTCGATAAAGCTAAAAATGTATTTAATTTTAGTAAGTACACATGAATTTAGGTAAATACACAGAAGCAGCTCTAGAGGAATAAACATAACAGCACTGAAAACGGTGAATTGCGAATCTGGATGGGGGAGGTGGCAAAAGGGGCCTTTAGCCTTGTCTGTAATGCTCTTAAATTCTATAAAAGAAAACCATGCACATAGTGTGTTCTATTTTGGTAAAATAGACATAACACAAAATTTACCATTATAACCATTTTAAGTGTACAATTCAGCAGCATTAGTTCATTCACAAAGTTGTGCAACCATCACCACCATCCACTTCCAGAACTCTTTGCCATCCCAAGCTGAAACTCAATACCCATTAAACAATAACTCTCCATTCTCCCCATCCCCAACCCCTGAAAACCATTATTCCAATATCTGTCTCTGTGAATTTGCCTGTTCCAGGTACTTCATATACATGGAATTGTATAATATTTGTCCTTTTGTATCTGGCTTATTTCACTTAGCATAATATTCTCAAGGTTCATCCATGTTGTGACATGTTATCAGAATTTAATTCCTTTCCATGGCTGAATATATTATTCTATTATATGTATATACTACTTTTTTTAATCCATTCATCTGCTGAGGAAGACGTGTTTCTACCTTTTGGCTATTACAAATAATGCTGCTGTGAAGATTTGCAAACAAGTACCTGTTTGAGTCCCCGTTTTCAGTTTTTCTGGGCAAATATCTACAAGTAGAATTGTTGAATCATATGGTAATTCTACATCTAACTTTTTGAGAAACTGCCAAACTATTTTTCACAGCTGCTTCTCCATTTTACATTCCTACCAGCAACGCACAGTGGTTCCAATTTCTCCATATCCTTGCCCAAATTTGTTTTCTGTTTTTTAAAAAATATAGCCATCCTAAATGGGTATAAAGTAGGATCTCAATGTGGTTTTGATTTGCATCTTCACACATTTTTTCATGTATGAATTTTTCATTAAAAATTATTTTAAAAGAAAAGAAACAATTTTTTCTTCATTAACCAACTAGTGATACCTCCTTAACTGTTAAGCTCTTTGAGAACAGAGGCAATAGCTGTCCTGCTCACTGCTTTATCCCTGACCCCTAACATAATGCCTAGCATCTAGCAGGTACTCACCAAATACAGTATTCGCTGGATGCATAAAATACATTAGCCTCTCAATTTACATGAGACTAATGTATGGTTTGGGGGGAGTGAGTCTATGAAAAAGTGTCACCTTAAAAAAATACACAAATTTCTGAAAAACATACAATCACTTTGGAAGTCTTGGGTAAATGGCACACTTCAAGACAAATCCAGGATGGCCAAGGAAACATAAGTGACATTACTTATAGCTTTAAGGAGGCCAACATTAGAGCCAGTATTCATCCCACCTGGGTTGCCAAGTAAGGCCAGGGTACTTTTAAGCTGCTCTCATATTATACCACCAGGGGTCCTGAGTTTCCTGTATTTCAGGCAGGATGGCTGATGAGAAAGATACAATCTGAACACTCTTGTGTCTTGCCACAGTAGAGTAGGCCAGAGCTTGGCTACAATCAGCAGCAGAGGCCAAAAGAAGTAGAGGGATGCAGGAGATGTTTAGGAGGTAAAACAGACAGGACTTGTTGAGGAAAGGGGAGAAATCAAGCGCAATACTCAGGTTTTTCACCTCAGCAATTGCTGGCTGGTGGAGCCATCACCATAAGACACACAAAGAGAGCAGGCTTTTTTGTGGGTGCGGGGAGCATAAAGGTGAGTTCGGCTTTAGACATATTCAACCTGAGAGGCCTATGAGCTTCAGCAGATGTTTGGATATATACAACTGGAGTTTTAAGGACAGAACTGGGCTGAGATAAACTCGTGGCAGCCACTGGCATAAAACCAATCGCTGAAGCCAGGGAATAGTTGAGATTGTAGAGGGAAGAGGTCCCATGTGTAAAGGTGGCCAATGTCAGGACTCTAAGGGACATCAAGAGTTTAAGGAGTGAGTAGAGGAATAGGAGTCAGCTAAGGAGATTAAAAAAAAGTGGTGAGAGAAGCACAGCATCACAGAAACCTACAGAAGACAGTGTTTCAGCAAGCAGGTAGTCAGACACACCAAATGGTTGTGTATTTTGTTTCATTTTGTTTTATTGAGACAGGGTGTCACCCTATTGCCCCAACTGGAGTGCAGGGGCAGTATCATAGCTCACTGCAGCCTCCAACTCCTGGGCTCAAGGGATCCTCCCGCCTCAGCTGCCTGAGTAGCTAGAACCACAGGCATGCGCTACCACACCTGGCTAATTTGTTTTTATTTTTGTAGAGACAGGGTCTTGCTATATTGCCCAGGCTAGTCTCAAACTCCTGGCCTCAAGCTATTCTCCCAACTCAGCCTCTCAAAGTGCTGGGATTACAGGTGTGAGAGATCACAACCCTAAATGTTTAATAGCTTTAAGTGAAGATAACTTAATGAATCCTTTCACAAGGGTGACTTCACCCATTGGACCAGAATGTCTGAAATCTGCTGGGCATAAACTCCCTGTCCACCAGACCAGTGGATCTCACAGTGTGGTCCCCAGACTAGCAGCATCCACATCACCTGGGCACTTGTTAGAAATGCAAATTTCAGGGCCCCACCCCCAAAATTCTTTTTCTCAATCAGAAAATCTGATGTGTGATTGTTAGTTCATTCTCGAATTGCTATAAAGAAATACCTGAGACTGAGTAATTTATAAAGAAAAGGGGTTTAATTGGCTCACGGTTGTGCAAGCAGTACAGGAAGCACAGTAGCATCTGCTTCTGAGGAGGTCTCAGGAAGCTTACCATCAAGACGGAAGGCAAAGAGGGAGTGGATGTCACATGGGGAAAGGGGCGAGGTGGGAGGTGCCACACACTTTTAAACAACCAGATCTGAAGAGAATTCGCTATCACAAGGACAGTACCAAAGGGACGGTACTAAACCATTAACAAGAAACCACCCCCATGATCCAATCACCTCCCACCAGACCCCACCTCTAATATTGGGGATTACAATTCAACATGAGACTTGGGTGGGGACACAGATCCAAACCATACCAGCAACCCAGCAATCTGTGTTTTGTTGGGTTTTTTGTTTTTGTTTTTTTGAGATGGAGTCTCGCTCCGTCCCCCAGGCTGGAGTGCAATGGCGCGATCTCGGCTCACTGCAACCTCCGCCTCCCGGGTTCAAGCAATTCTCCTGCCTCAGCTTCCCAAGTAGCTGGATTACAGGCGCCTGCCACCATGCCCAGCTAATTTTTGTATTTTTAGTAGAGACGAGGTGGGCCAGGCTGGTCTCGAACTCCTGACCTCAAGTGATCCACCCGCCTCAGCCTCCCAGAGTGCTGAGATTACAGGCGTGAGCCACCGCACCCGGCCGCAATCTGTCTTAACAAACACTCTAGGGGATTCTGATGCTCACTGAAGTGTGAAAAACACTGCATTAGACAGTGCTTGGAGAGCACCTGATAACCATTCCTTTAGGAACAAATCCCCCTCCTATTAAACACATTATTCTTTGGATCTGTTAACATATTTTGCAAAACTGTTGGAGGCTGAGCAGCAGGATTTTGTCAATACCCCACATTTAATGTACCATTAGGTCCTATCTTGATTTTAATGGTCCTGCCCTACAACCAACCAACCAGCCAATTACCCACCGATTCCTCTACTGGGGACAACCTTTTTCACCTTTATAACTTCTGCTTATTCACAACATCTAATTATTCATGGCCTCTGCTAGTTCATGGCTTCTTTTGTGCACCTTTTCGGCTTCTGATCCTGATACCAACTGAACAACTGTCTACCTCAAACTTGTTTAACCCCCTGTTTAACATTAAGAGTTTTTTTTTTTTTTCCCACAACTCTTTTCCTTTAGGTCATCAGCTACCATTAGTGTATTTTACGTATGGCCCAACACAATTCTTCTTCCTGGGGAAGCCAAAAGATTGGACACCCCTGCTCTAAATCTCAGTTTAAACTCCTGAGAGACACATATTGTTGGTGAAATCGCAAAACTGGTACAATTTAGGAAGGTAATTTGGCATCATTTATCAAAACTACAAAAACACGGCCTTTGCCCCAGTAAGTCCGCTTTTAGGCATTTATCCTACAGATACACATGCGCATGTGCACCAAAAAGTGGGGTCTCTCTCTCCCCTAGCTCGGCCAGAAGCCAGGTCACCTACCCTCGCTCACTCGGGGGCCAGGACCTTTCTCCCTGCCCCTCAGTCAAGGCCCTCTCAGTCCGGGAGGCGCTTCACACCTGGGCAGGGTGGGACTGGGCGCGCCTCACTTCACACTTTCATCGGTTGGAAGCAGGTGGGGAAGTCCCCGCGGCCTCGGCGTCTCGCACTCCTGGCCCCAACACCTGCTGAAGCCGGCTGCGACTCCATTTCTCTTTTGTTTCCTCCTGGGAAAGGGAGGACCCGCGCCGCCGCGAAGCACAGCGACCCCGGCCCTGACCCCAGCCGCCCGTCGCCGGTGGGCGGGGCTTGGCGGTCCGGCGGGGCGGGGCTCGGGGCGGGGCCGGCGTGGTGATGGCCCGGGTTGGAGCCGCCGCCGCTGCCGCCGCCGCCTCAGAAGCAGGAACCGAAGTCGTCGCCGCCGCCACTGCCTGGGTCTCCGGCCGCCCCCGCGCTGGCTCGGTCGGGGCCCGCAGCCGTGGAGGATTTCATCGTGATCTCGGACGACAGCGGCTCTGAGAGCTCCGGGGGCGCCCGCCCGGGCCGGTCGCGGAGGCTGCGCCGGGCCCTGTCGCGAACCCCCGGCGCGCTGCCCCGCCGGACCGTGGTGAGTGAGCGTCGCCTCGTCTGGGGGCGCGCGTCTTCGCGACCCTCGGCTGGGCCTGCCGCCCGCTTCCCGCCCCTGGCGCCTCACAGCTGCTCAGCCACTTCCCGCCTTGCCTCCTTCCCGGCCTCTCGGGCCCGGGGAGCGCGGCGGGCCGGGGCAGGGACCCGGGCAGGGACCGGGGAGGCCGGGCCTCCCGGGCTCAGCGCTGAAGCCCGAGAGGACTGCGGCTGGAAAGCGGCCGAGCACACGGACGAGCTCCTGGCGCGCCTGCTGCAGGGGCTGGGGTCTCGGGCCGGGGCCGCGGGCGTCCTCGCAGCCTCGGCGGGACGTGGGGGCTCGGGTGTAGGGCCGGGCCGGTGCAGGAAAGCGGGAGCGCGTAATTCTTTGGCCTGTGATGGGCACAGATGTGTGCAGGGAGGTAGCAGGAGCCCAGGCTGGGAGGGAGGGAAGCGCGGGCCTGAGCCAGATGGTGGCCGCGCTCCAGGGCCTGACTGCAGAGCGAGGGGCCCGATTTTGGAGTTGTACAGGAGGGCGATTTATTTCCTTAGCACTTACCCTGTACCAAGCCCTGAAGGAATAGGGAAGGAAACCTCGCGCACTATTTCTGTTTCCCTCAGAACTCCTTCGTCTTTGTCGTTCATGAGGTGGTGAGTTATCTGCCTTTCGAGAATCCTGCATAGATGTTTATTGAATCCCTACTATGGGCCAGATGTTGTAGGGGCTGGGGATACAACGGCGAACACAACATCCATGGTCCCCTCATAAGGTGATACATTCATCAGGTGGTTATTGAGGACCTACTCAAGGGGTGGGAGGTGGAGCTTTCTCTCAGAAGGCTTCCAACCATCTCCCCAGCCTCCCAGAGCCATCTCCCGGAACACAAGGATTATCAAGCTGATGTTATGTGTATAGATCATACAGTTTGCCATGCTTCCTATGCAAATACTCGTTCAAGACGTTTCCTAGCTTCTGCTGCCCCTGTTCCCTTTCTAGCGGATTTACAGTCCCTAAACCTCCATTGGGAACCCCTTCTGTGCCCGAGGTACAGTGCCAAGTGCTAGATGCTCACTATAGAATGAATAGCATGCAAAACTAGTTAATATATATTATTTTTCAAGCAAGAGGGGTTCTCAGGACGTCTTAGAGACCAATTTAGTTGAGTTAGGCAGCTCATGGGGTAGTAAGAGAAGAGATTTCCAAGATAAAAATGACCCAACTTCATGAGTGAATGGATGTATCTCGGGCTGTGGCTGAATGTGCCGGACATAATAGATGCACAATAAATATTTGTTGGATGAAGGAACTATTGAAAGAATATGGAGAGAGAGAATGGTTTAGATGGATGTTTGATAAGTATAAGAGAAGTGCATATAAAAGTAGCAGCAGGCTTGAGATGAAGGAGATGCTGAATTCAGGTTGGACCTACTGGATTTACAGTGTTAATAGGAGATGTAGATGGATGTGGCCAGCTCAGTAGTTGGAGAAAAGGCAAGAGTGGAGATATTTGGCAATCATGCAAACAGAAAGGAGTATTGAAGGTCTAATAGTGACTGAGATCATCAAAGAAAAGAGTAGAGAGAGAAAAAAGGTGGAAGGGAAAAAATACTTCTTTCCTCCTAGTTCCTCCTCATTCCTATAGCCTCTTCTCTCAGTACCTGTTTAACTTTGTCCTTCCCACTTGCTTCCTTTCCTCCCAAGTGTTGTCCATTTTCCCTCATTCTGGTCCAGCTTCCTTCTTCAGTGGTCAGATGCCATGCTTATCTCAGTCTTTTGTGGTCTTTCACACACGTACATGGGCGTACCCTCTCACTGTTGCCCCCCCTTGTGACCACTGAAGCAAGCATTTTGATCTTGAGCCTTGAGTTGAATCGAAATGAAGGGCAAGTACCAGAGAGCAGTACCCAATTTAAATCATGCTTCTCCAGATTTTTATTCCAGCTCTCTAAAAGCTCCAAGCTTATTCTCGTTTTATCGTTTTTGCAAATTAGATAAGAGTGGTATGATAACCATGTAAAAGATCAGAGGCATTGAGAGACTTGCAAGGTTATAACGTCTAAAAGTGCCCTTTTCTCTGTAGCTTTTCCTGAAGGCTCTGAGGTCAGAGAGACTTCTGAATCAGTATCTCCAACATAGCAACTATTTGAGTTTTGGAAAGTTCTGTCAGCTCTCAGCTTTTGAGCCTGAGAACATTAATGCCTACCTAGCAGGATGGTTTGAAATTTTTAATGAGACAAATGCAAGGAAAGGATCTCATATAAATGATAGCTTTTGCCACTTTTTGTGTTGTTTCTAAGCCCAGGCCTGTCCCTCTTGAGCTTCACAGGCAATGAAATAAAAGAAGCAACTTTTACATCTTTCTTTTTTTTTTTTAAATAAATATTGACTAAGGGGAAGTAACTTGCTTGAATTTGAGAAAGCCATGTCTAATATTGAAGTTGACATTTCTGAACTCTTGATTCTTAACCTGGGCTTTAGTCTTCACTGAGTCGATGAGGTGTGTTTCTGTGTTTATCATGGCTTTTTCGTTTGGGGTTTTTTGTTTTTCATTTTTTTACTTATAAAAACAGAACATTTTCAGATAGTTAATTTTGTTGATCTAATTATACAATTTTTATAAACGTATAAAGAAGAAAATTAAAATTGCCCGTAATCTCACTATCCAAAGATAACCAGTGTTAACATTTTGATGTATGTCTATGTAAATGTTTACTTGTATATACACATGTGCATACATACATACGTATGTGTCCTCCCCATACATGTTTTTGTGACCTCCTCTTAATATTATGCCTTCATTTCTAAATTTTCTCTAAGAACCCAGTGAAAATTCCCTCATAGTCTTTGTACTCTTGTTCATTTGTTTATTAAGTTCCTCTTAGAAGTTAGATTGCTGAGTCAGAAGGTGTGCCCTACTTTATATGTAGCTAACC
Source organism: Pongo abelii (assembly GCF_028885655.2). Classification (NCBI taxonomy): domain Eukaryota; kingdom Metazoa; phylum Chordata; class Mammalia; order Primates; family Hominidae; genus Pongo; species Pongo abelii. The sequence goes on from NC_071989.2 coordinate 185,164,861, forward strand.
CTTGAATAACACAGGGGTTAGGGTTGCTAACCCCCCCGCCCCATGCAGTTGAAAATTTACATATAACATTTGACTCCTCGAAAACTTAACTACCAGTAGCCTACTGTTGACTGGAAGCCTTACCAGTAACATAAGCAGTTAACTCACGTTTTGTATGTTATATGGACTCTTATGGTAAAGTAAGCAAGAGAAAAATGTTAAGATCATAAGGAAGATAAAATACATTTACAGTACTATACTGTATTTGTCAATACCATAGGTTTACATCGTCTGTTTACAAGATAAATCATCTGTCTGAAAGAGGGGACAGCCACAGCTGCAGACCTCTATCTACAGTACATCTCAAGCAATTCAACTTTTCTTATGTCACAACTTTTCTGTTTCTTGAGAGCACATCCAGCATCACTAGTAGCACTTTGTATGGGTTTCATGGTGTTATTCAAGGTTTACGATATTACCCTACACATGATTAAACAAATACATGTGGAAAAAAACCCAGGAGAGAACACTTTTTACTGTGATACACAGTTTACTGGGAAGTAATGCAGAAATTGATTAGTGTCACATGGCATTTTAAGTGGATACTCACAACACTTGAGCTCACCACAACAGCAGCAGATGTCTGTGGTAGTAGTACATTATTATCACAGTAGTACAGTGTATTCTATGGCTAATTTTATGCAGTTGTGATACAAATTAAAAATAAAATAAAAAATTAAAAATATGCAGTTGTGATTTAATATTGCATCTTTACATTTCTGTCAACTGCAAATGTCACCATGTATGGTCAGTAAGTGTGTGCATAAATTTTGATAAAATTTAACTTTGTATAATAGATTTGTGTTGATTTTATGGTAGTAAATGGATAAAATAGGCTAGTATCTACATATATTTTATGCATTCAGGACATATCTTTTTCTTAGTTTTTTTCAATTTTTATAGGCTATGGAGTTCGTCTGTGAGTTTTTCAAATTGTTATAAATCGCCAAAAAATTTTCCAATATATTTATTGAAAAAAACTCTCTTGTAAGTGGACCCATGCAGTTCAAACCTGTGTTGTTCAGGAATCAACTGTATTGCCAAATTTCCTACGGAAATTGTGCATTAATATTCTTACCAGTGGTATATGGCCAGTCATATCCCTCTCTCTGCTGCCTAGTCACCCCTAGGTATTGTTACATTATTCCATAAATATTTATTGAACACTTATTATATACCAGGCACTCTTAGAGGTGCTGGGACTACATCTGTGAAAACCAAGTCCCTGCCCTCATGGAGATTTCATTTTACTGAGGGGACACAAATAGTAAACAACACTATAAATGTAATGTCAGGTGATAATACAGAGTGTTAGGGAAAAAAATACGGTATTTTTGTTCTTTTAATCATTGCTGTTTGATAGCCAGATTCCATAAGATGTCATTATTTTTTATTTTTTTGATTATGATTCATTTATTCAATAAATATTTATTGAGCATATGTTGTAACCCTGGGGACCAGAGGTGAACAAGATGATAATGGAACTACATTCTACTGTGGAAAGATAGGCAGTAAACAAACTAACAAATAAGAGAACAGTATAATAGAGAGTAACTGGTGGGATTGGGAACATTTGATTGTGTTTTCAGAGAAGGCCTCTCTGAAGAGTTAATATTTGATCAGAGACTAAAATGACAACAAATTAGTTATAAGATCTAGAGGAATAAGGCACTGTCAAAGGGAAGAACAAAACCAAAGGTTTGGAGCCGGGAATGAGCATGACTTACTGGAAGAATGGAAAACCAGTGAGGCTGCAATGTAACGACTGATGGACAGAGTCAGAAGAGATGAGAAGAAGGTAGGTTAGGTTATAGGGCTTTGGAGACCACAATAAGGGATTTGGATTTTATTGTCATACATTAAGAAATCTTTGAAGGTTTAGGCAGGACAGTGACATGATTTGATTTACTTTTTTTTTGGAGATGGAGTCTTGCTCTGTTGCGTTGCCCAGGCTGGAGTTCAGTGTTGCAATCTTGGCTCACTGCAACCTCCACTTCCCAGGTTCAAGCAATTTCCCCCGCCTCAGCCTCCCAAGTAGCCGGGACTACAAGCGCACCACCACGCTTGACTAATTTTTTGTATTTTAGTAGAGACGGGGTTTCACCATGTTGGCCAGGATGGTCTAGATCTCCTGACCTCATGATCCACCCGCCTCGGCCTCCCAAAGTGCTGGGATAACAGGTGTGAGCCACTGCACCTAGCCTTGATTTACATTTTTTAGAGATGACTTTAGCTACCGTGAAAAGAAAAGATGGTAAAGTAGGGAGACCATGTAATTTATCATCCAATTGGGAAACTTTTGCAAATGAAAAGGGATGCTAACTGGACCAGGATGTCAAGCAACAGGTGAAAACTGGAACTGTCCCAAACAAAGCAGAAGTGTAGTCACCCTACTGTAAGAGGGGAAGAGTGAAATTAGGGAGATCAGTTAGAAGGTTGGCTGTAGTAGTCCAGGTCAGAAATAACTGTAGCTTGGACTGGAGTGGTGGTACAGACTGGGAGAGTGGAGGGATGTAGATATTTAGTAACTAAAATCAGGTCCTGATTTATCAGGTCCTGACAACTTGGATGTGGATAACAAGGGGAAAGGAAGGAATTAAGAAGGATGCCCTGAGTTCTGGCCTGAGCAACTGAATGCATGTTGGTGTCATGCATTGAAATGAAGCAGACTTGGGAGGAACAGGGTTAGAGGGAAGATTCAAGAGTTCTGTTTTGAAGGTATAAAACTTACGATGCCTGTGAAATAGCCAACTGGAGATGCCAAGTATAACATTTGTACTGAGTTTAGAGCTCTGAAGAAAAGTCCTGACTAGAGATACAATTTAGTCTTGTTAGCGCATAGGTTATAGTGAAGTCATTGACCTGGATAAAATCATCTAGGTTGAGGCGACAAGAGGAAGAACATCCAGAACATAGCCCAAGGGAACACCATAGTGCATAGCCCAAGGGAGGAAGAGCAGCTAGTGAGGTTGGAGATAAGGGAGTGTGCTCACATATAGTACAGCCAGACATCTTGCTTATGTTTATTGGAAACACATAGGGTGTGTGTGTGAATTCCCTATGCTTGTCCTTTGCCCATTTTTCTGTTGCGGTGTTATAATGTTTCTTTTTTTTTTCTTTTTGTTTGAGAGGGAGTTTCACTCTTGTTGCCCAGGCTGGAGTGCAATGGCGCAATCTCAGCTCACTGCAACCTCCACCTACCTGGCTCAAGCGATTCTCCTGCCTCAGCCTCCCAAGTAGCTGGGATTACAGGCATGCGCCACCACGCCCAGCTAATTTTGTATTTTTAGTAGAGACGGGGTTTTACCATGTTGGTCAGGCTGGTCTCAAACTCCTGACCTCAAGTGATCTACCGGCCTCAGCCTCCCAAAGTGCTGGGATTACAGGCATGAGCCACCGCACCCGGCCAGCATTTCTTACTCATTTTGTAAAATCTACTTATATATTAAAGATTGGTATAGGTGGAATTGTATCTCCCAAAAAGATGTGCTGAAGTTCTAACCCCCCATTAGCTCAGATTGTGACCTTATTTAGAAATAGGGTCATTGGCAGATATAATCAGTGAAGATGAGGTCGTGCCAAGTAGGGTGAACCCTTAATCCAACATGACTGCTGTCCTTATGAGAAGAACATGTGAGACACAGGGGAAGAATGCCATGTGACAGTGGAAGAAGAAACTGAAGTTATGCAGCTGCAAGCCAAGGAACACCGAGGACTGCTGGCGACATCAGGAGCTAAGAAAAAGGCACGAAGCAGATTCTTCCCTGGAGGCTTCAAGAGAACGTGGCTCTATAGACACCTTGATTTCAGACCTTTAGCCTCCAGGACTGTGAGGGGATAAATTTCTGTTCCTTAAATCCACCTGGTTTCTGGTAATTTTTACTAGGAAACTAATATAGCCTCCTGTCATACATGTTAGAATTTTCTTTCAACTTTTGATTTTGTTTTTTTAATTACAGAAGTTTTACATTTTTATATAGTCAATTCTGCCACTCCTTTTCTTTATGATTTCTTAGTTGTCATGCTTATGTTAACCTAACTAACAGACAGCGACTCTCTAAAAAGAAAGTGATATTTATTCAGGAATGGCATTGCAGCCGGAGTGTGTGAGCCGTAATAAACTATGTGTGTATTCAGGGAGGTAAAGGAAGGCAAAAGCTTTTAAAGGAAAAATGAGGAGGATTACATAATTGTTTTGAGATAATTATCCTTATCTGCAAGGATTAATGACAAGGGTGGCTCCAGTCCAAGGTCAAGCAGGCAGTTGCTGGGCAGACGTCCTCATGGAAGTATTTTTTTCTGTAAGGTTGTGGTTTTTGCAGAGCCTTTTTTGGTACTTATCAGGCATTTGTGCATAATAGTCCTCCTTTCATGGCCTTCCCTAGCTCTGTTTGTCAAGGGTTTTTTTTTTTTCCTTTTATTTTTTTTTTTTTTGAGACGGAGTCTCGCTCTGTCACCCAGGCTGGAGTGCAGTGGCCCGATCTCGGGTCACTGCAACCTCCACCTCCCGGATTCAAGCAATTCTCCTGCCTCAGCCTCCTGAGTAGCTGGGATTACAGGCATGTGCCACTACGCCTGGCTAATTTTTTTGTATTTTTAGTAGAGACGGAGTTTCACCTCATTGGCCAGGTTGGTCTCGAACTGCTGACCTTGTGATCCACCCACCTCGACCTCCCAAAGTGCTGGGATTACAGGTGTGAGCCACCACACCCAGCCAAGTGACTCCATTTTGATACTGACAACTCACATTTCCCTCATTTGATCAAGATGTTTTCCCAAAAACAACATTGCCAATCAGCTTGTATAATAGTTCAGGTTTGTGTGTGTGTGTGTGTGTTTTGTTTGTTTGTTTTGAGATGGAGTCTCACTCTGCCACCCAGGCAAAGTGATCTCGGCTCACTGCAACCTCTGCTTCCCGGGTTCAAGTGATTCTCCTACTCAGCCTCCCGAGTAGCTGGGATTACAGGCAAGTGCCACCATGCCTAGCTAATTTTTTATTTATTATTATTATACTTTAAGTTCTGGGATACATGTACAGAACATGCAGGTTTGTTACATAGGTATACATGTGCCATGGTGGCTGCTGCACCCATCAACCCATCATCTACCTTAGGTATTTCTCCTAATGCTATCCCTCCCCTAGCCCCCCACCCCCCAACAGGCCCTGGTGTGTGATGTTCCCGTCCCTGTGTCCATGTATTCTCATTGTTCAACTTCCACTTATGAGTGAGAACATGCAGTGTTTGGTTTTCTGGTCCTGTGTTAGTTTGCTGAGAATGATGGTTTCCAGCTTCATCCATGTCCCTCCAAAGGACATGAACTCATCCTTTTTTATGGCTGCACAGTATTCCATGGTGTATATGTGCCATATTTTCTTTATCCGTCTATCATTGATGGGCATTTGGGTTGGTTCCAAGTCTTTGCTATTGTGAATAGTGCTGCAATAAACATACATGTGCGTGTGTCTTTATAGTAGAATGATTTATAATCCTTTGGGTATATACCCAGTAATGGGATTGCTGGGTCAAATGGTATTTCTGGTTTTAGATCCTTGAGGAATCACCACACTGTCTTCCACAATGGTTGAACTAATTTACACTCCCACCAATAGATTAAAGTGTTCCTATTTCTCCACATCCTCTCCAGCATCTATTGGTTCCTGACTTTTTAATGATTGCTGTTCTAACTGGTGTGAGATGGTGTATCATTGTGCTTTTGATTTGCGTTTCTCTAATGACCAGTGATGATGAGCTTTTTTTCATATGTTTGTGGGCCGCGTAAATGTCTTCTTTTGAGAAGTGTCTGTTTATATCCTTCACTCACTTTTTGATGGGGTTGTTTGTTTTTTTCTTGTAAATTTGTGTAAGTTCCTTGTAGATTCTGGATATTAGCCCTTTGTCAGATGGATAGATTACAAAGATTTTCTCCCATTCTGTAGGTTACCTGTTCACTCTGATGATAGTTTCTTTTGCTGTGCAGAAGCTCTTTAGTTTAATCAGATCCCATTTGTCAAGTTTGGCTTTTGCTGCCATTGCTTTTGGTGTTTTAGTCATGAAGTCTTTGCCCATGCCTATGTCCTGAATGGTATTGCCTAGGTTTTCCTCTAGGGTTTTTATGGTTTTAGGTTTTACATTTAAGTCTTTAATCCATCTTCAGTTAATTTTTGTATAAGGTGTAAGGAAGGGGCCCAGTTTCAGTTTTCTGCATATGGCTAGGCAGTTTTCCCAACACCATTTATTAAATAGGGAATTCTTTCCCCATTGCTTGTTTTTGTCAGGTTTGTCAAAGATGAGATGGTTGTAGATGTGTAGCATTATTTCTGAGGGCTCTGTTCTGTTCCGTTGGTCTATATATCTGTTTTGGTACCAGTATCATCCTGTTTTGGTTACTGTAGCCTTGTAGTATAGTTTGAAGTCAGGTAGCATGATGCCTCCAGCTTTGTTCTTTTTGCTTAGGATTGTCTTGGCTATACGGGCTCTTTTTTGGTTCCTTATGAACTTTAAAGTAGTTTTTTCTAATTCTGTGAAGAAAGTCAGTGGCAGCTTGATGGGGATAGCATTGAAGCTATAAATTACTTTGGGCAGTGTGGCCATTTTCATGATATTGATTCTTCATATTCATGAGCATGGAATGTTTTTCCATTTGTTTGTGTCCTCTTTTATTTCGTTGGGCAGTGGTTTGTAGTTCTCCTTGAAGAGGTCCTTCACATCCCTTGTAAGTTGTATTCCTAGGTATTCTGTTCCCTTTGTAGCAATTATGAATGGGAGTTCGCTCATGATTTGGCTCTCTGTTTGTCTATTATTGGTGTATAGGAATGCTTGTGACTTTTGCACATTGATTTTGTATCCTGAGACTTTACTGAAGTTGCTTATCAGCTTAAGGAGATTTTAGGCTGAGACGATGAGGTTTCTAAATATACAATCATGTCATCTGCAAACAGAGACTGTTTGACTTCCTCTCTTCCTATTTGAATACCCTTTATTTCTTTCTCTTGCCTGATTCCCCTGGCCAGAACTTCCAATACTGTGTTGAATAGGAGTGGTGAGAGAGGGCATCCTTGTCTTGTGCTGGTTTTCAAAGGGAATGCTTCCAGCTTTTGCCCATTCAGTATGATATTGGCTGTGGGTTTGTCATAAATAGCTCTTATTATTTTGAGATACGTTTCATCAATACTTAGTTTATGGAGAGTTTTTAGCATGAAGGGGTGTTGAATTTTATCAAAGGCCCTTTCTGCATCTATTGAGATAATCATGTGGTTTCTGTCATTGGTTCTGTTTATGGATTACATTTATTGATTTGCGTATGTTGATCCAGCCTTGCATCCCAGGGATGAAGCCAATTTGATCGTGGTGGATAAGCTTTTTGATGTGCTGCTGAATTTGGTTTGCCAGTATTTTATTGAGGATTTTTGCATCGATGTTCATCAGAGATAATGGCCTGAAATTTTTTTTGTTGTTGTGTCTCTGCCAGGTTTTGGTATCAGGATGATGCTGGCCTCACAAAATGAGTTAGGGAGGATTCCCTCATTTTCTATTGTTTGGAATCATTTCAGAAGGAATGGTACCAGCTCCTCTTTGTGCCTCTGGTAGAATTTGGCTGTGAATCCGTCTGGTCCTGGGCTTTTTTTGGTTGGTAGGCTATTAATTACTGCCTCAATTTCAGAACTTGTTATTGGTCTATTCAGGGATTCAACTTCTTCCTGGTTTAGCCTTGGGAGGGTGTATGTGTCCAGGAAATTATCCATTTCTTCTAGATTTTCTGGTTTATTTGCGTAGAGGTGTGTATAGTCTTCTCTGATGGCAGTTTGTATTTCTGTGGGATCAGTGGTGATATCCCCTTTATCATTTTTTATTGTGTCTATTTGATTCTTCTCTCTTTTCTTCTTTATTAGTCTGGCTAGCAGTCTATCTATTTTGTTAATCTTTTCAACAAAACAGCTCCTGGCCAGACATGGTGACTCACGCCTGTAATCCCAGTACTTTGGAAGGCTGTGGTGGGCATATCACAAGGTCAGGAGATCGAGACCATCCAGGCTAACACGGTGAAACCCCGTCTCTACTAAAAATACAAAAAATTAGCTGGGCATGGTGGCGGGCACCTGTAGTCCCAGCTACTCAGGAGGCTGAGGCGGGAGAATGGTGTGAACCCAGGAGGTAGAGCTTGCAGTGAGCCGAGATCACGCCACTGCACTCCAGCCTGAGCAACAGAGCGAGATTCTGTCTCAAAAAAAAAAAAAAAAAAAAAAACAGCTCCTGAATTCATTGATTTTTTTTTTGAAGGGTTTTTCATGTCTCTTATCTCCTTCAGTTCTACCCTGCTCTTAGTTATTTCTTGCTTTCTGCTAGCTTTTGAATTTGTTAGCTCTTGCTTCTCTAGTTATTTTAATTGTGATGTTAGGGTATCAATTTTAGATCTTTCCCACTTTTTCCTGTGGGCATTTAGTGCTAGAAATTTCCCTCTAAACACTGCTTTAGCTGTGTCCCAGAGATTCTGGCACATTGTGTCTGTGTTCTCATTGGTTTCAAAGAACTTATTTATTTCTGCCTTAATGTCGTTACTTACCCAGTAGTTATTCAGGAGCAGGTTGTTCAGTTTCCATGTAGTTGTGCAATTTTGAGTGAGTTTCTTAACCCTGAGTTCTAATTTGATTGCACTGTGGTCTGAGAGACTGTTATGATTTCCGTTCTCTTGCATTTATTGAGGAGTGTTTTACTTCCAATTATGTGGCCAATTTTAGAATAAGTGAGATGTGGTGCTGAGAAGAATGTATATTCTGTTGATTCAGGGTGGAGAGTTCTGTAGATGTCTATTAGGTCCACTTGTTCCAGACCTGAGTTCAAGTCCTGAATATCCTTGGTAATTTTCTGTCTTGTTGATCTGTCTAATATTGACAGTGGGGTGTTAAAATATCCCACTATTATTGTGTGGGAGTCCAAGTCTCTTTGTAGGTCTGTAAGAACTTGCTTTATGAATCTGGGTGCTCCTGTATTGGGTGCATATATATTTAAGATAGTTAGCGCTTCTTGTTGCATTAATCCCTTTACCATTATGTAATGCCCTTCTTTGTCTTTTTTGATCTTTGTTGGTTTAAAGTCTGTTTTATCAGAGACTAGCATTGCAACCCTTGATTTTTTTTTTTTTTTTTTTTTTTGCTTTCCATTTGCTTGGTAATTTATTCCTCCATCCCTTTATTTTGAGCCTATGTGTGTCTTTGCACATGAGATGGGTCTCCCGAATACAGCACACCAATGGGTCTTGACTCTTCATCCAATTTGCCAGTCTGTGTCTTTTAATTGGGGCATTTAGCCCGTTTACATTTAAGATTAATATTATGTGTGAATTTGATCTTGTCATTATGATGCTAGCTGGTTGTTTTGCCCATTAGTTGATGCAGTTTCTTCATAGTGTCAATGGTCTTTACAATTTGGTGTGTTTGGCCGGGCACGGTGGCTCACCCCTGTAATCTCAGCACTTTGGGAGGCCGAGGTGGGCAGATCATGAGGTCAGGAGATCGAGACCATCCTGGGCAACACAGTGAAACCCTTTCTCTACTAAAAATACACAAATTAGCTAGGTGTGGTGGCGCGCTCCTGTAGTCCCAGCTACTCGGGAGGCCGAGGCAGGAGAATGGCTTGAACCTGGGAGGCGGAGATTACAGTGAGCCAAGATCATGCCACTGCACTCCAGCCTGGTGACAGAGCGAGACACCATCTCAAAAACAAAACAAAAACAATTTGGTGTGTTTTTGCAGTGGCTGGTACCAGTTTTTCCTTTCCATATTTAATGCTTCCTTCAGGAGCTCTTGTAAGGCAGGCCTGATGGTGACAAAATCTCTCAGCATTTGCCTGTCTGTAAAGGATTTTATTTCTCCTTCACTTATGAAGCGTAGTCTGGCCGGATATGAAATTCTGGGTTGAAAATTATTTTCTTAAGAATGTTGAATATTGGCCCCCACTCTCTTCTGGTTTGTAGGGTTTCTGCAGAGAGATCCGCTGTTAGTCTGATGGGCTTCCCTTTGTGGGTAACCCGACCTTTCTGTCTGGCTGCCCTTAATATTTTTTCCTTCATTTCAACTTGGTGAATATGACGATTATGCGTCTTGGGGTTGCTCTTCTAAAGATACTGCTCGAGAATTTTTTTGTATTTTTAGTAGAGACGGAGTTTCACAATGTTAGCCAGCCTAGTCTCAAACTCCTGACCTCAAGTGATCCACCCGCCTCAGCCTCCCAAAGTTCTGGGATTACAGGCATGAGCCACTGTGCCTGGAAATAGTTCAATTTTGATATCCCTCAGTGCCAGGATGGACCTATCCTGGATTGTTGGTCTGATTCCATGTTGGAGGGAGTCATTGACAACTAGGAGTCAGTGTCAAAACTCTTAGCCACATTTGAGCAACAAGGGAGGTTTGGAGGGAGTAGCTCTCAAGCTAAGTTTACCTGGAGTTCATTATTAAGTTTAATTTTATCAGTTCCATAGGTGTTTCCTATTACCTCAAAGTGCTAGGCCAGCATTATTCTGTTAGGCATTGTAGTTTGGCAGAATTTTAACAAGTAATAGCTACAAAGTTTAAAAAGAAAAATAGAAAGTAAAATGATAATCTCAGTTTGTGTAATAGTTTTCAGCCATGAACCTAGGATTCAAGGTTCAATTAAACCTTTGAATCGATTGAATAAATCAAATGACCACAGAGAACTAGGTGACACCTTTTGTAACTGTGTGGCCTGTTTTCTTATTTTGCTTATATGGGTCTCAACTTTCCCAAAGGCCATTATCTAGGTACAGCATAAAGTATTAGCAACAGCACAGAAATTTCCTTATTTAACTAATAGATAATATAGACCAATTTCATCATCTGGGATCCCATGACTGGGTGGAATTACAGCAGAGAGAGAGCAACAGTTGTATTAGGGATGTTGCCAAGGTCACCCACTAGATGGACCAAAGGATCCCTTAAACCAGTTTCTGTCAAGTTACCAACAGAAGCTGCTGATTGTGAAATTTCAATTACACTGTTATCCTGCCAAGTGGAAAAGGTAGGATTAAGAGGAGTAGGAGTCTGATTATGTAGTCTTGTTCTAACGTCTAGGGAAAAGCTGTCTGCAGCATGAAAATGTCAGCTTATTATCCTGGTTTGCAGTTTTGAATGTCTCTGGTTATGGCACTGGATGGTTTGGTGAACTTTCTGTGTGACCCATCATCAGCCGTGAGACTTGCCCCTTAAAATTTATCTAGCTTTAGCTTTTAGGATTTCAGGAACAGAGCAGTTCCTGTTTTTACTAATTTCATGGGAGAAAAGATGGGAGGAATCTAGAAGAATTTAAGATTTAGTTCAGTCTACCAGTATATAACAGGAACTCAAAGAAAATGCACAGGGCTATAATCTAAGAACAGATGTATTAACAGCCTTACTCACTGTAAGGCTGGGAACCCTTGAAGCCAGGCATTATATGCACATTCTCAAATATGATGCTCTAGTCAAAGCCTTGGTAATATATATAACCAATGTTTCCAACTGCATCCTGTTATAAAGAGAGAGCAAATTTTATTAAACTTATATAAATAATTCTTGCCATAAAAAAATAAGAATACTCATGGATAGTTTCTGAATTTTAGAGGAATCAAATAGGGACAAAAAAAATGTTTCCACCTTTGTTCACAAAGTATACCAAATCACTGTAAACTAATAAGTAGCTTAAGAGAAAGAAAAGGTTTCCTTAAATCTAGAAAACAAAATATTTAAATAAAGAACCTGCCTAGGCACGGTGGCTCATGCCTGTAATCCCAGCACTTTGGGAGGCCAAGGTGAGCAGATCACCTGAGGTCAGGGGTTCGAGACCAGCCTGGCCAACATGGTGAAACACCGTCTTTACTAAAAATACAAACATTAGCCAGCATGTTGGTGGACACCTATAATCCCTGCTACTCCAGAGGCTGAGGTTGCAGTGAGCTGAGATCGTGCCACTGCACTCCAGCCTGAGCAACAGAGCAAGACTCCACCTCAAAAAAAAAACAACCGATAATGTTTCAAATAAAAGTCATAAAAACATTATCTTCAGGACCGGGTGCTGTGGCTCATGCCTGTAATCCCAGCACTTTGGGAGGCCGAGGCGAGCTGATCACTTGAGGACAGGAATTTGAGACCAGCCTGGCCAACATGGTGAAACCCTGTCTCTACCAAAAATACAAAAAATGAGCTGGGTGTAGTGGCGCACATTCGTAACCCCAGCTACTCTGGAGGCTGAGAAAGAAGAATCACTTGAACCCGGAGGCAGAAGTTGTAGTGAGCCAAGATGGTGCCACTGCACTCCAGCCTGGGTGACAGAGTGAGACTGTCTTTTTTTTTTTTTTTTTTTTTTAAAAAAAAGAAAGGAAGGAAGAAAGCCAAGAGCACGGAATCAGGATCTACTGGAGGAAAACAACTTTTCTAGGCCTTCAAGATACAACATTTCAGTATCAGGCCATTAAAGCAGAGTTAGAGCTGGAGAAAAAAAAATTACAGAAGATGAAAAAGTTAAAAGAGAATTATCACCTCACCAAACAAAAAGATATACCTTCTCAAGGAGAGAAAGCGGAAGACCAAAAGGCAGAAATGTCTGACCTGCAAATCACATGAAACAAGATATAGCAAAAGTTTAACTACTGAAATATGAATCTGAGAAGCTTCCACAGGAAAACTCTACCTCAAAACATGAAATTACCTTCTAAATGAAGAAGATTCATTTTAAAACTGATATTAGAGAAAGGAAGACTAAAAAACAACAACAAAAAAAGCTGCACTTCAGAAGATGGTTGAAAATTTAAGAAACAAATTTCAGAATTAGGTCAAAATCTCTTGCAAATGTTATTAAAAGCAGATCAATACTTCCAGAAAACATTGTTCTAATATAGGAGGCCAAAATTTTAGTTTTCATATCAATGTGTATAAATGTATATACACACATGTATTTTTTAATTGAAGCAGTCTTTAGAAATACTTATAAGTAAGTTTCTTCTAATTATAGCCAACTTGGTCACCACAAATTTCTTTTGTAAATTCATCCTTCGCAAACTTTCCATGATATACTCAGACCTTCTATGGCATGTTTAGACCTTTAGTTTTGTCCTTCTTTCTTAAATAGTCATTTTACTTAAGGATAAAATTTAATTTTTTGCCTTATTTCTAAGACAACAACAAATCTAAGACTTGCTGTCATTTTAAAAACACCTTTTCTAAAAAGAAACACTACCACATGAAATGCACACATTAATTATAGGATACATCCTGGTTATATATGTATTATGGAAACATTCCAGATATTAGATTATAAAATATGGTGTTATCAATTGTGTCAGTCATTTTAAAACAAGTATCTTTTCTCCAATTATTTGTAATACTTTTTTTTTTTTTGGAATCTCACTGTTACCCAACCTGGAGTGCAGTGGCAGAATCATAGCTCATTGCAACCTTGAACTCCTGGGCTCAAGTGATCTCCTGCCTCAAGTCTCCTGAGTAGGCAGGACTATAGGCAAACACCACCATGCCTGGCTAATTTTTTTAATTAATTAATTTATTTCTTAGTAGAGACAGGGTCTCACTATGTTGCCCACACTGGTCTTGAACTCCTTGCCTCAAGTGGTCCTACCACATTGGCCTCCCAAAGCACTGGGATTACAAGTGTGAGCCACCACACCTGGCCCGTAACATATTTTTATAGCAAATTATTTTATTTACTTGTGTTTCTGGGTTTTCCATTATGTTTCATTGATTTCTTTATTCAATACCATAACTTTCCTGTTTTATTTTTATAGTTTGATACACCTTTCGGGATTTCATAAAGCAGTATATGTGTTAGGCTGTTCTTGCATTACTATAAAGAAATCCCTGAGAATACTCATCTCTCACCTTATGCAAAAAATCAATTCAAGATGGATCAAAGACTTTTATATAAAAGTTTTTTTTAATTAAAAAACAAAAGGAATGCCTGAGACTGGGTAATTGATCAAGAAAAGAGCTCACGGCTCCAAAGACTGTACAGGAAGCATGGTGCCGGCATCTGTTCACCTTCTGATGAGACTTCAGGAAGCTTACAATCACGGTGGAAGCCACAGTGGGAGCTGGCACATCACATGGCGAGAGCAAGAGAGTGAGAGTGGGGTTGCAAAGGTGCCACAGACGCAAACAGCCAGATCTCGCAATAGCTCATTATTGTGAAGACAGCACCAAGCCATGAGGGATCTGCCCCCATGACCCAAATACCTCCTACCAGGCCCCACCTCCAACCTTGGGGATTACAGTTCAACGTATGGGGAACACATACATATGTACGTAGGTGTCTCCTTACTATTTCCCCCAAAAAAATGTCCTGGCTATTTGTACCCATTTATTCCCCCAAATTAATTTTAGAATAATTTTGTCAAAGACTGCATTAGATTGTTTCTTTGGGCCATATAATTATTTGTTGCATGGGGTTGTCCTATGCACTGTAGGATATTTAATAGCATCTCTGACCTCTACCCGCTAGATGCCTGCCAGTAGTAACCCCTCAACTTGTGACAATCAAAAATGTCTCCAGACATTGCCAAATAGCCCCTGGATGGGGGGTAAAATTGCACCAGTTCAGAACCACTACATTAGTTTTATAAGTTAATTAAAGGAGAGTTAATGTCTTTACAATATTGTCTTTCTAAGCAGAAGTACAGTATAACTTTCATTTTATGAGATTTGCTTCTTGGTGATCAGTAAAACTATAAGACTTCCTTGGGTTTGGTGCCTTTTTATGGAGCTAGTGTTTTGATTCTGAATGACTATGTGCTATGTAGGGTTAAACATATCAATCGTGGTAAGCCTCACATAATAAGAATAGCTGGCATTTATGCCAGGTACCATGTCAAGTGCTTTACTTGGATTAACTCATAATCTTCACTGCAACCCCATGAGGTAGGTAGTTATTATTATCCCTGTTTGGTAAACGAGGAAACTAAGGTAGGTTCAACCAGATGGTAACTAGTAGAGCAGGTTTACCACCGCTTGTCTCCATCTTTAAGATCCTGGGGCAAACTTTTTCAAACCTCATACCAGGTTTCCAAGGCAACATCAGGTGGGGATGCTAGTAGTAAACAGTTAAGTGGAAAAAAGCAAGTCACAAAATATAATTCTATTTTTTAAATGGATGGTTTTGAAAAAATAGACTCACCAGAGTTTTTTAATACAAAAATTGTTTTTTAAAACTAGGTTTTTTTTTTGAGATAGAGTCTTGTTCTCACCCAGGTTGGAGTGCAGTGGCACAATCGCATACGTTAGTGAACTTGTTAATATAATATTCACTACAGCTGTATGCAGATGCCATAGAATAGAAAGGAAAATTCATCTACATTTTGAATTTAATACATCAGATGTGAAATTAACTTGGGTCTTAAATCAAGTTCAGCTTCCTTGTAAGCCTGTAGATCACTTCCAACATCCCTCATTTATCCTGAGCTGTCTTTGGGAGGTTGGTGGGTCTGGCTACCCATGAAGACAAAGTGTTCCTTCCTGTCTGGTAGGGATTTAGTTTCGTATTTTTATATTAGCTAATTTGTAAAGTGTTACCTTATTCCAGTGGGTCTTTTAATAACAGCTTTATTAAAGTATAATTCCATACCATACCATAAAATTCTCTGAGTTGTGCAGCCATCACCACTATCTAATTTTAGAACATTTACTTCACTCCAGAAGGAAACCCTGTACCCTCCAGTGGGTTGTCTGGTTTGCTTATGTTTTAAAGGTACATAATCATATCATTCAAAAAATAAATTTTTTCCATTTTAAATTATAAACATTAGGCTGGGCACGGTGTCTCACGCCAGTAATCCCAGCACTTTGGGAGGCTGAGGTGGACAGATCACTTGAGTTGGGAGTTCGAGACCAGCCTCGACAATATGGTGAAACCCCCATCTCCACTAATACAAAAAATTAGCCAGGCATGGTAGTCCAGCTACTTGGGAGGCTGAAGACTGAGAATCGCTTGAACCCGGGAGGCAGAGGTTGCAGTGAGCCAAGATGGCTCCACTGCACTCCAGCCTGGGTGACAGAGCGAGACTCCATCTGAAAAAAAAATTATAAACATTATTTAAATTGTAAATAGGCCAGGCGTGGTGGCTCACGCCTATAATCCCAACACTTTGGGAGGCCGAGACGGGCGGATCACTTGAGGTCAGGAGTTCGAGATCAGCCTGGCCAACATGGCAAAACCCTGTCTCTACTAAAAATACAAAAGTTAGCTGGGAGTGGTGGCATGTGCCTGTAGTCCCATCTACTCTGGAGGCTGAGGCATGACAATTGCTTGAATCTGGGAGGTGGAGGTTGCAGTGAGCTGAAATCGCGCCACTGCACTCCAGCCTGGGCAACAGAGCAAGACTCTATCTCAAAAATAATAATAATCATAAACTGTAAATACAGGTAAGAAATTCTTATGTAAGAACCTGCCCCTGTCTGTTTCTACTCTAGATAACTACAGTTTTTGTGTATTGCTCCAGAAATTTTCCTTGTGTGTGCACAAACATATTTAAATGTATAATTCTTTCCCAATGGGGGTCATGCTAACTTTTAAAAATTACTTAATATATTATAGGCATTAAAATAAAAACAAAAATTAAATTTATATATATTTACATATAATTAGTATATATATTTTAAAATTTAAAAAATATGTAATAGACATTTAAAAAATTCATACCTCATTCAGACCATTATTCATTTTGCTCCCAATGGTATTCCCAGTGCACAACATGGTGCCTGGTACATTGTAAGTATTCATTCAGTAATCGTTTTATCAGCTGCATGTTATTCTAATGTTAAAAAACCATAATTACTCAGGAATGGAAAACCAAACATCGTATATTCTCCCTCATAAGTGGGAGCTAAACTATGAGGATGCAAAGGCATAAGAATGTCTTTGGCGACTCAGGGGGAAGGGGTGAGAAGGGGGCGAGGGATGAAAGACTACAAATTAGGTTCAGTGTATACTGCTTGGGTGGTAGGTACATCAAAACCTCACAAATCACCACTAAAGAACTTACTTGTGTAACCAAATACCACCTGTTACCCAAAAACCTATGAAACTAAAAAGAAATTTTAATAAAAATTTTTAAAAATCAAACTTAGCCAGTCTCTTGTTGATTTTAATTTTTTTGCCGTTAGACTATGATATGATGAATCCTCTTGCATGGTCATTAAAATACGATTTTTTTTCTCTGCATTTTATGGTTAAAAAAGGAAAAAAAAATGTTTGTAGGATAAGTTCTTTGCAGTGGAATTTTGAGGATAAAGAGTAATATGTCTTTTTTTATTTTAATATATACCACTATTGTGGACATTATGTCATTCCTTGTGAGATCCTAGTGTCTGAATCTCAGAACACTAGGAATGTACAGAACTTCCACCTTCAGAGATACAATCTACTTCTGTGTAAAGAAGCAGAAATGGCAGATGCTCACTTTCCCAGGCTCCGTTACACCTAGTGCTCACATGTGGGACGTAGGTTCTACCAGAAGCTGGTGACGGGAAGAAGCAGGGCCCAGGTGAACTCCAATTTAGTGAAGATGGCAGCAGCAGTGGCAACTACATACAGCAGTAGTAACGTTCTTTGTTTTTTTCTTTTCTTTTTTTTTTTCAGACGGAGTCTTGCTGTGTCACTCAGGCTGGAGTGCAGTGGCACAACCTCAGCTCACTGCAGCCTCTGCCTCCCGGGTTCAAGTGATTCTCCTACCTCAGCTTCCTGAGTAGCTGGGATTACAGGTGTATGCCACCACGCCCAGCTAATTTTTGTATTTTTAGTAGAGACGGGGTTTCGCCATATTGGCCAGGCTGGTCTCAAACTCCTGACCTTAAGTGATCCGCCCACCTCAGCCTCCTAAAGTGCTGGGATTACAAGCACGAGCCACCGTGCTCGGCTGCTTTTTCTATTTCAAATAAAGTTATGAATCATCTTATCTGTTACTTTTTAAAATCCCATTGGAATTTTGTTTGTAATCATTAAGCTTATAGATCAATTTGGGTAGAACAAATGCTTTTTAAAATTTAAATTTTTGTTATAAAAGGTGTATGATGGCTGGGCACAGTGGCTCACACCTGTATTCCCAGCCAGCTCTTTGGAAGGCTGAGGCAGGTGGATCACTTGAGGCTGGGAGTTTGAGACCAGCCTGACCAACATGGCGAAACCCTATCTCTACTAAAAATACAAAAATTAGCCAGGTGTGGTGGCATGCACCTGTAATCCCAGCTACTCTGGAGGCTGAGGCAGGAGAATCACTTGAACCCAGGAGGCAGAAGTTGCAGTGGGCTGAGATCATGCCACTGCACTCCAGCCTGGGTGACAGAGCAAGACTCTGTCTCAAAAAAAAAAAAGGAAAAAAAAAAGTTTTATGAATAAGTAATTTAAGTAGACCTATATTCAATAAAGAAATAGAATCAATAATTATTAGTAACCTTCCAAAACAGAAAGCACCAGGCCCAGATGGGTTGGCAAGTGAATTCCAACAAATATTTAAGGAAGAAATGATATAAATTCTCAACAATCTTTCAGAGAATAGAAGCAGAGGGACTACTTGCTAACTAGCTGTATGAGACCAACATTACACTAATACCAAAGCAAGACAAATTATAAAAGAAAACTACAGACCAATATCTTTTATGAACACAGATGCAAAAATCCTCAACAAAATATTAGCAAATCAAATCCAACAATGTTCAAAAAGAATTATACATCGTGACCAAGTAGGATTTCTCCCAGGTATGCAAGGTCAATTCTACATTTGAAAATCAATTAAATCCATTAATGCAATTCACCACATCTGTAGGCTAAAGAAGAGAAATCACATGATCCCTTCAATAGAGGCCAAAAAAGCATTTAACACCCATTCATGATAAAAAAAAAAACCTTCCAGCAAACTAGGAATAGAGGGGAACTTCCTCAACTTCAGAAAGAACATCTATAAAAAACCTGCCACTAACATCATACCTAATGGTGAAAAACTTGAAGCATTCCTACTAAGATCAAGGATAAGGCAAGGATGTCTCCTCACTACTCCTTTTCAGCATTGTACTGGAAGTCCTAGCTAATGTGACAAAAAAAGAAAACAGAAGAAAAGAAAGATACAGGGCTGGGCATGGTAGATCATGCCTATAATCTGAGCACTTTGGGAGGCCAAGGCAGGTGGATTACTTGTGGCCAGGAGTTCGGACCAGCCTGGCCAATGTGGTGAAATCGCATCTCTACTAAAAATATACAAATCAGCCAGGCATGGTGATGAGCACCTGTAGTCCTAGCTACTTGGGAGGCTGAGGCAGAAGAATCACTTGAACCCAGGAAGCAGAGGTTGCAATGAGCCAAGATTGCACCACTGCACCCCAGCCTGGGTGACAGAGTGAGACTCTGTCTCAAAGAAAAGGTATGTGGATTGGGAAGGAAGAAATAAAATTGTCTTTGTTCACTGAAGACATGATTTGTCTATGTAGAAAATCTCAAAAAATATAGAAAAAACCTCTTGGAACTAACAAGCAATTATAGTGAGTTTGCAGAACACAAGGTTAACAAACAAAACTCAGTTGCTTTCCTACATACTAACAATGAAAAAGTGAAATTTGAAATGAAAAATTACATTACCATTTACATTTACATTAGCACTCCCAGAAATTGAACAAATAGGCATAAATATAACAAAATATCTACAAGATCTTTATATAGAAAACTGTGATGACGGGTGTCAAAGAACTACATAAATGGAGAAACATTTCATGTTTGTGAACAGGAAAACTCAATGTCATCAAGATGTCAATTCTTCCTGACTTAATTGGTAGATTCAATGCAATCCCAATCAAAATCCCAGCAATTTGTTCTATGAACATCAACAAACTGATTGTAAAGTTTATATGGAAGGACAAAAGATTCAGAATAGCTGTCTTAGTTCATTTTGCATTGCTGTAAGGGAATACCTGAGGCTGAGTCATTTATAAAGAAAAGAGGTTTATTTGGCTCATAATTCTGCAGGTTGAACAAGAAGCATGGCACCAGCATCTGCTTCTGGTGAGGACCTCAGGAAGCTTCCAACCATGGCAGAGGCGAATGGGGAGCAGGTATGTCTCATGGTGAGAGAAGGGGGAAGAGAAAAAAGAACATTCATATTTTGCAGGAACTATGAGTGAGAACTGGCTCAATCCCTTGAGAATGGCACCATGACATTTATGAGGGATCTGTCCCCATGATTCCACCAGGTCATACCTCCAACATTGGGGATCAAATTTTAACCTGACAGAGGGGCCAAATATCCAAACTATATTATTCTTTCCCTGGCCCCCCAAATGTCTTATCCTTCTCACATTGCAAAATATAATCATCCCTTCCCAATAATTTCCAAAAGTCTTAACTCATTCCACTGTCAATTAAAAAAATGCAAAATCTCATCTGAGACTGAAGGCTAATTTCTTCCAGCTGTGAGCCTGTAAGATGAAAAGCAAGTTATTGAATTCTAAGATACAATGGTTGTACAGGCATAGGGTAAACATTCCCATTCCAGAAGGAAAAAAATGGCCAAAAGAAAGGGGTAATAGGCCTCATGCAAGTCCAGAACTCAGCAGGGCAGACATTAAATCTTAAAGCTCCAAAATAATCTCCCTTAACTCCATGTCCTGCATCCTGGGCATACTGGTGCAAGGGGTGGGCTCCTAAGGCCTTGGGCAGCCCCACCCTTTGGCTTTACTGGGGCACAGCCTATATGGCTACTCCCACAAGTGGGAGTTGGGCCTTTGGCTTTTCCAGGCTGAAAGTACAACCTGCTGGTGGCTCTACCACTCTGGGCTCTGGAGGGCAGCAGCCTTGTTCTACTAAGGAGTACCCCAGTAGGGACTCTGTGGGGGCTCCAACCCCACATTTCCCCTTGGCACTGCCCTAGTAGAGTCTCTCTGTGGGGGCTCTGCCCTTGTGGCAGGCTTCTGCCTGTGCATGCAGACTTTCTGATACATCTTCTGAAGTCTAGGTGGAAACTGCCAGAATGCGCTTTTGCATTCTGTGTGTCTACAGACTTAACACCACATGGAAGCTGCCAGGGCCTCTGATTGGCAGCCTGCGCCATCATGCCTGGGGCCTTTTGAGCCCTGGCTGGGGCCTGAACAGCCTGAATTTGGATTGGGCTCCTGAAACGATTCTGTCCTTCTAGGCCTCTAGGCCTTTTTCCCATTGTCTTGCTAATTCTTTTGCAAGTGGTTGCTCTTCAGCCCCTTTAAATTTCTCTCCTAAAAATGCTTGTTCCTTCCCTACCACAGGACTGGGTTGCAAATTTTTCAAACTTTTACACTCTGCTTTCCTTTTAATTTTAAGTTCAAACCTTAGATCAGCCCATTGCTCCCACATTTGATTGTGGACTGTGAGATTTAGAACAAAGCAATGATATTTGCTTTTACCGCTCCTATTCAGAGGGTGCTGGAAGTCTCAGCTGGTGCAATTAGTTAAGAAAAGGAAATAGGCCAGGCATGGTGGTGGCTCATGCCTATAATCCCAGAACTTTGGGAGGCCAAGGAGGGAAGATTGCTTGGGCCCAGGAGTTCAAGACCAGCCTGAACAACATAGGGAGATATCATTTCTACAAAAAAAGTAAAATAGGAAAGGGGAATAAAAGGCATACAGATTGGAAAAAAGAAATGAAACTGTCCCTATTTCCAGATGACATGATTGTCTGTGCAGAAGATCTCAAGGAATATACCCACCCCCAACAACAAAACCCTCCTAGGACCTAATTGAGGGAGTTTAACAAGGTCACTGGATAGAAATTCAACACAAGCCTTGACCAGGAATTTTTTCCTTCAGGAGTTAGCCAACTTAGAAGGACTCTCCACTTAAAACAAACAAACAAACAGGATTCTAACCAAAACTAATTTTTCCTGCTAGCCAGGCTGGCAAGAATTAACAGAAGTCTCCAAAGAGTAAAATTAACCAAAAACTGAACAGAAGCTACAGTGGTAGGCAGCATATCCCATTATCAACACCATAAGTGGGTGATAAGCCTTGGGTCAGCAGTTTGCTGGTATAGGTGAATCTGACACTTCCAATTTATTAAATCCAAAGCCCCAAAAGAAAAGTGTTCTGGTTTCTGAGCTTTCTTTGTTTTGCTCTAAAATGTGAATAATATTCACCTCATAATGTCTGAAAATAGGGTTAATTAGGAGGCCTGATGGAGTTATTTCCTAGTTTCACTCTGCAGATGCCAAATATCAGGATGCCTTAGTAATCTGTGTTTCTCCTCCCTCTGGCAATACAACTGTTAAAATTAGAAAGATAATTTGTTATCTGTGAAAGTTTAATTGGAGCAATATGTGATAGAAATGCAAATTACTTAATTAGGAGTTAGGGAGAGTATGAGAGAAAAATGAAATGAGAATAAATTAACAAATATTATTAGATTAAATTTATTTATTAATCATGTGTTGGATCCAAGTACCTTATAGCTACCAAGGATACAGGATACAAAAAGAGGTTATTCTCAAATGGGGGAGAAGATAATTAAGTACCCTGCAAAAATGCTTCATGATATGTGCTAAAGTAATGTTAGTATGTACAGTGTGCTATGGACCCATCGAAGAGGGGAGCAACTGACTCTCTCCAAAGTTTGAAGAGCAATGCAGTTGGATTCTACTTCCAATCTGTGAAACTGCCTCACCATACCTGTTAAAGTACTCTCTGAGGGCCCGGTGAAAAATCAGGCAGATACCAGAGCGGAATCTGTTCTTACAAGATAGCTGCATAGGGTGATATCTGTGACTTTGCGGCTTTCTTAACTGATTGCATTCCCCAATCATTTGCAACTTGGGTGGCAGAAAGCTGAGATTTTATGGACTTGAAATGTCAGGGGACAGAGGTCAAGGCTGGCAGAGCAAGAAATTACAGAGGAATCCCTGCAAACAAGAAAAATCATACGAAGGGTGAACCACAAAATTTTAGTAAAATGACTGCTCAGGTGCTTGGCTGACAGCCAAATTATGTAGGCACAACAGAGGACCCCCCTGCCTCAAGAGGCCAGGTTAAATCAACAGCAGCTGGAAACCATAAGAACAAAGATATCAGTACCTATATTGTGCAAGGGAGACAAAGTTTGCAGTTCGAATCTAGGCAGGTTAAGTATTAATATCTACTAGAACAACAAAAACCCCACAACAATTCTTAGAAGAACACATTTAAACCCAGTGTCTAGGCATGCAAAGAAACAGAAGTGTGACTCATACTCAAGGAGGGGGAAAGGGCAGTCAATAGAAACTGACTCTGAGTGAGCCTAGTTGTTGGATTTAACAGAAACTTCAAAGCAATTACTGTAAATGTGTCCAATGAGTTAAAAGATGACATCAGTGAGTGGGTGGAAAATCTCAACCAAGAAATGGAAACTATAAAAATGGAAATTTGAGAGTTGAAAAATACAGTAACTGAAATTTTTTTAAAAATCTAAATAGCTTCAACAGTAGATTGAAGCAGATTGGCAAAAGAAGCCATGAAGTTCAAGCTAGATCAATAGAAATCACCTAGTTTCGAGAAACAGGGGAGAAAAAGATGGAATAAAGTTGAAAAGAGATATGTAGGGCAATATCAAACAATCCATAATAGGTATTAGAAGGAGTCTTAGGGCAATATCAAACAATCCATAATAGGTATTAGAAGGAGTCTTAGGGCAATATCAAACAATCCATAATCGGTATTAGAAGGAGTCTTAGGGCAATATCAAACAATCCATAATCGGTATTAGAAGGAGTCTTAGGGCAATATCAAACAATCCATAATAGGTATTAGAAGGAGTCTTAGGGCAATATCAAACAATCCATAATCGGTATTAGAAGGAGTCTTAGGGCAATATCAAACAATCCATAATCGGTATTAGAAGGAGTCTTAGAGCAATATCAAACAATCCATAATAGGTATTAGAAGGAGTCTTAGGGCAATATCAAACAATCCATAATCGGTATTAGAAGGAGTCTTAGGGCAATATCAAACAATCCATAATAGGTATTAGAAGGAGTCTTAGGGCAATATCAAACAATCCATAATCGGTATTAGAAGGAGTCTTAGAAGGAGGGGCAGCAGTAGATTATAGAAAATTTTTTGAAGAAATAATGACTGGAATTTTCTCACATTTTGTGGGGAAAAAATTAACTTACTCAAGAAGTACAGCAGACTGAAAGCAAGATAATCACAAAACCACTTATTGACTGTCCAGAGAAAAATGGTATATTGTACATAGGGAACAACAGTGCAATTAACACCTCACTTCTTATCAGAAACTGTGGAGGTCAAAAGACATTGGACCAACATATTCAAATGGTGGAAAAAGAAAGCTTTCAGCCAAGAATTCTGCATCTGGAAAAATTATCCTTCAAAAATAAGGGGAAAATAAAGACATTTTTGGATAAACAGAGATGAGAGAATTTTTCACTAGCAGACCTGCACTATAAGACATTTTGGCTGAAGGGAAATGACACCTAAATGGATATTTGGATCTACACAAAGGAATGAAGAGCACGTGAAATTGTAAATGTGTGTAAAACAAAAATAATGATTTTTTGTTATGTCTTAATATCTTTAAAAGACAAGTGACTGAAACGTATAGTACTACTGTGTTGATATGTTTACAAGGTATACAGATAATAGGACAACAAAAATACAGGATGAGGCACAGATGAATGGAATATTTTGTAAGGTTTCTATAGTTTTACCTTAAGTAATTCAATAAATTTTCCTTTTTTTTTTTTTTTTTTGTCCCCCAGGCTTGTCTTTGTCTGGTTTTGTCCCTCAGGCTTGAGTGCAGTGATGCAATCTCAGCTCGCTGCAGCCTCAACCTCCCAGGTTCAAACCATCCTCTTGACTCAGCCCCCCAAGTAGCTGGGACTACAGGCGCACACCATCACGCCCAGCCAAATTTTTTTGTAGGGATGGGGTTTCACCATGTTGCCAAGGCTGGTGTCCAACTCCTGAGCTCAAGCAATCTGCCCACCTTGGCCTCCCAAAGTGCTAGGACTACAAGCCTGAGCCACCATGCTGTGCCAAAAAGTAATTCAATACATTTTCTAAAATTTTCTAAAGTACACTGGAATAAATTGAATTTATACACTGTAGTCCCAAGAGCAACCACTAAAAATATAATGAAAAGACATATAGATAGAAAACCAATAGAGGAATTAAAATGGAATGCCAAAAAATATGTCTTTAGCATAAAGGGAGGTAGGAAAAGAGGGACAGTGAAACAAATAATGGATAGAAGAAATAGGAAAGAGATGGTATGATTGTAGGTTTAAAAGTGAACATGTAAATAATTAAGTGTAAATAGACCAAAATTCTAAACAAAAGGCAGAGATTGTCAGGCTGGACCAAAAAAAAAAGCAAGAACCAAGTATGCGCTATCTATATGAGATGTACTGTCTATATGAGAGACATTCTACATATAAAGATGCAAATACACTGAGAGTAATCCCATATCACACCTGTAATCCCAGCACTTTGGGAGGCTGAGATGGGCGGATCATGAGGTCAGGAGATCGAGACCATCCTGGCTAACACGGTGAAACCCCATCTCTACTAAAAATACAAAAGAAAATTAGCCGGGTGTGGTGGTGGGCGCCTGTGGTCCCAGCTACTCTGGAGGCTGAGGCAGGAGAATGGCGTGAACTCGGGAGGCGGAGCTTGCAGTGAGCCGAGATCGCGCCACTGCACTCCAGCCTGGGGAACAGAGCAAGACTCCATCTCAAAATAAAAAAAAAAATAAAATAAAAATCCCTCCTAATTTCCTTCTTTTTAATCTCTACAGAACAAGGGTCAAAAATTAGAACCCATCCCTCATCGAAGACTAAGAATGGTAACAAATACCATTGAAGAGAATTTTCCCCTGGGGACTGTGCAGTTTTTGATGGACTTTGTGTCACCCCAGCATTACCCACCAAGAGAAATCGTGGCTCACATCATCCAGAAAATCTTGCTCAGTGGCTCTGAGACTGTGGATGTCCTAAAGGAGGCCTACATGCTTCTCATGAAAATTCAGCAGTATGAACCATAACCTCGGCTGTTGGCGAATCTTCTAGGGATCTTGGACTCAGGGCATAGCTTTCTCTTGACAGGCCTTTTTACCCTAACCGTTACAGTGGGTGACTTAGTATATTAGTGTTATTTGAATTGCAAATGATAGGAAACCCAGTCCAAAGAGACCTTAACTACTGGTAAAAGAGAATTTAATGGCTCGTGTTACTAGAAACCGAGGAGTGAGATGTGACTTGATTCAGTATACAAAAATGGTTACCAGGGTTCATTCTGCAGCTCTGCTTCTGTTTGGGGCCGCATGTGGTAGCCTCTCAGCCTCAGGCTTTTATGACACTTCCAGTGGGAGAGAGTGTCTGTTTCCTTTATAGTCACCCAAGAGTTCTGAAATTGAGTCTTGCAGGATTTAATTGGCCTAATGAGAGACATGACCGTATCTTTGAGCCAATCACCGTGAATTGAGGGGTAGAACAGCACGATTGGCTAAAAAAGCCACATACTTCATTTTGGGGTTCTGGTAGGTAAAACTACTTGGTTAAGAGTAGTGAAGAGTTGGTTTCTTCAGACAAAATTATAGTACTGAAGCTTTCCAAAAGGGGAGTGGATACTGGGTAGCAAAAAACAATGAAGTTCCACTACTCTCAGATTGACATGGTATGATACCAGAAGGTGAGCAAGAGCATAGAGGATAATGGAGGATAAGAAGAGGCTTCTTCCTTCTATCACCTTCAGATCCTATCGCTTCTTCCGCTAAATTCTCCATAATTCTAATTGATTTCACTTGACTTTCAGGCTACATCCAGCCAATGCCAAGACAGTGGAGTGGGACTGGAAACTGCTCACCTATGTCATGGAGGAAGAGGTAACAACAATTATAAGATTATATCTTCTGTAGGGGAAGTTTTAACTATAAACAAAAGTGATACCAGGTGCCATAGCTCACACTAATCCCAGTATTTTGGGAGGCCGAGGCAGGAGGACAGTTTGAGCCCAGGAGTTCAAGGCCAGCCTGGGCAACAAAGTGAGACCCTGTCTCTACAAAAATAAAAATAAAATATTTAGCTGGGCATAGTGATGCATGCCTGTGGTCCCAGCTACACAGAAGGCTGAAGCAGGAGGATTGCTTGAGCCTAGGAGGTCAAGGCTATAGTGATCCATGATCACAACACTGTACTCCAGCCTGGGTGACAGAGCAAGACCCTGTCTTAAAAAAGAAAAAAGAAAAGTGACAGTAAATCTGGTCATAAAGTCTACACCATTATTCCCTCCTGATACTCCCACCCCTGCCAAAAAATTCCTACTGAAATGGTATGTGCTATCTTCCAATTCAAGATTTAGTATATTTACTTATCCCTCTCCTTGAGATCCCATTAAAAATAATAGTAAATGAATAGAGAAAGTTATAAATTCATGGCTATAAAAAAAGGGGAAGGATAGTAGATTTGAATGAAGATTAGGGAGAGCTACAGAGAATGTAAGAGTGATGACTGATGAAGCTGGGCAGAGAAAGCCACATACATGTACAGAGGCTACAGCCAAGGAAGGACGAATCTTCACTTTAGAGCACCAGAGAGGTCTTGGACTTAGAAACACAATATCTAATAGAGAGCAGGAGTCAGATGTGGGCTATTGGATATTTATTGAAAGTTTGTGAATGGAACAGCCAACCTCTTCATTGCTGAGGGCAGAAGGATCAGTAGCCAGGTTACCTACCTTCAGGCAAAAAGTCAGAGAATTTATTGTCTAAAAAAGTTGAATAAGGCCGGGCGTGGTGGCTCATGCCTGTAATCCCAGCACTTTGGGAGGCCAAGGCGGGCAGATCACCTGAGGTTGGGAATTTGAGACCAGCCTGCCCAACATGGAGAAACCCCGTGTCTATGAAAAAATACAAAATTAGCTGGGTGTGGTGGCACATGCCTGTAATCCCAGCTACTTGGGAGGCTGAGGCAGGAGAATCACTTGAACCCAGGAAGTGGAGGTTACAGTGAGCCAAGATCATGCCATTGCACTCCAGCCTGGGCAGCAAGAGTGAAACTCTGTCTCAAAAAAAAAAAAAAAGTTGAATGAACCATCTGTAATAAACAAAACAAAGACAGCTAGTGCAGAGTTGGTGCTACAGGAAGAAGGTTTTCCACATTCTGTCCTTTAAGGATCCCCAAGTTTAACTGCCAACTTTTTGTCTGCTCACCTAATGCAATTGGCTAAAACAAATTACTTAGAATTCTGTACTTAGCCAAACTATCAGTTAAGTGTGAGGATAGAATTAAGACATTTCCAGCTATGCAGGAATTTGAAAATATATCCCCATACCCTGTTTCTTAGAAGGTTATCTGAGGTAGTATATCAAAGGAATGAGGAAGTAATCAAAAAAAGGGGGGAGGCATGGGATTCAGGGAACATCAGATTTAATCCAGGAGAGTACTGAAGTCCCAAGATTGCAATGAATAGCACACCTAGGAAGCAGTTAGTCCAGATTGGAGTGAAATAACAGAGGGCTTTAAATAGGAACAATCTGGGAGACATCAGCAAGATCGTAGACTAGGAAGCTCCAGGCCCTTGTTACCCCATGGAGACACTGAATTAACAACCATATACAGACCAGAATATCACTGTGAGAACTCTAGAGCTGAATTAAGAAGTTTCAGCACCCAGGTCAATGCCTAATTGAGAACATAGTGTATCAAAAGTGCTAGGAAAGTTTGTGGAATTTTGCATGCCCATGTCCCTCTCCCTCCCCAGCAAAGCATGGTTCAACCAGGAGAAAACCTCCCATACCTTGGCTCTTCCCTTGGGCCAGAAACAAAAGAGTGGACCACGCATGCAATATACTGACTTGTCTGGGGCTGCCTGGCCGCCCACCTCGGCCTCCCAAGGTGCTGGGATTACAGGCATGAGCCACCGCACCTGTCCTGGAGTGGGAGGCTGAGATGGGAGTTATCACCTGAGGTCGGGAATTCGAGGCCAGCTCAGCCAACATGGTGAAACCCCATCTCTACTAAAAATGTAAACATTAGCTGGGTGTGGTGGTGCATGCCTGCAGTCTCAGCTACTCAGGCACAAGAATTGCTTGAACCCAGAAGGTGGAGGATGCAGTGAGCCAAAATCATGCCACTGTACTCCAGCTTGGGCAACAGAGCAAGACTCTGTCTCAAAAAATAAAACAAGTTATGGGTATACAGTATATAAAGATCTAACTTAAGACATTGATAATATAAATTGTGGTGGAGTAGTAAAGAAGTAGAGGTTTTTGTATGCAACTGAAGTTGTTAAACTAGATTGTTATAACTTTAAGATATGTTATGTGATCTCATTGGTAACTTCAAGTAAGATATCTATAGAATATACCCAAAAGGAAATGGGAAAGAAATCAAAGCGTGTCACTACAAAAAAAATCAATGAAAAATGAAGGAAGGCAGTAACAAAGGAAAGGAGGCATGAAAAGGCTACAAGACATATAGGAAATAATTAATATGGCCATAGTAAGTTCTTCCCTGTCAGTAATTATTTTAAATGCAAATAGATTAAAGTCCCCAGTTAAAAGACAGAGATTAGCTGAATGGACTAAAAACCAGGATCCAACTATATGCCATCTACAAGAGACTCACTTTATATCTTTTCAAATACCAAACTCTTGTGGCCAGGTGCAATGGCTCATGCCTGTAATTCCAGCACTTTGGGAGACCAATGTAGAAGGATTGCTTGAAGTCAGGAGTTCGGGACCAGCCTAGACAACATAGGAAGACTCTGTCTCTAAAAAAGTTTTTTTAATTAGTAGGCATAGTAACACACACCTGTTGTCCCAGCTACTGTGGAGGTTGAGGTGGGAGGATCCCGTGAGCCCAGGAATTCTAGGCTGCAGTAGGCTGTCATAGTGCCACTGCACTCCAGTTGGGTGACAGAGCAAGACCCTGTCTCTAAAAAAAAAAAGAAAAATAGAAAGACTTGCTGAAAGTGAAAGGATGAGAAAAGATATTCCTCACAAATGGTAATCCAAAGAAAGTAAGGATGGCTATACTAATGTAAGACAAAAAGACATAAAAACTGTTACAAGTGGCAAAGAAGGACATTATATAATAAAAGGGTCAATTCACCAAGGAGGTATAACAATTACAAATATATATGCACTAAACATCAGACTTCCTAAATATATAAAGCAAACACTGACAGAATTGAAAGAAGAAATAGACAACACAATAATAGTAGGAGATTCAATACCTCACTTTCAATAATGGATAAAATAACCAGACAGAAAATCAATAGGGAAACAGAGCACTTGAACAATACTATAGGCCACTTAACCACAGACATACACAGAACATTCCACCCAACAACAGCAGAACACACACTCTTCTCAAGTGTACGTGGAATTTTCTCCAGATAGACCACATGTTGGGCCACAAAACAAGACTTAAACAAAATATAAAAACATTGACATTATACCAACTATCTTCCATTCACAATGGGATGAAACTAGAAATCAATAGCAGAATGAAATCTGGAAAACGCACAAATATGTGGCAACTAAACAACACACAACAATGGTTCAGAGAAAAAAAATCTCATGGGAAATTTTAAAATACCTTGAGACAAATTAAAATGGAAATACAACATACAAAAACTTATGGATGCAGCAAAAGCAGCACTAAGAAGTTACAGATGTAAATAAATGCTTGCATTAAAAAAGAAGAAAGATCTTAAACCAACAACCTGACTATATCTAAAGTAGGAAAAGAAGAAACTGAAGCCAAAGTTAGCAGAGGAAGGTAATAGTAAAGATTAAAGCAGAGATAAATGGAGAATAGGGAAAAAATGAACAAAACTAACATGGGGTTTTTAAACATTTGATTTGTTTGTTTTGAGGCAGAGTCTCACTCTGTCACCCAGGCTGGAGCTCAGTAGCACAATTAAATTATAGCTTACTGAAACCCTGAACTCCTGGGCGCAAGCTATCCTCCAGCCTCAACCTCTCAAGTAGCTGGGACAACAAGCATGCGTCACCATACTCAGCTAATTTTTTTATTATTTTTTGTAGAGGTAGGAATCTAGCTAAGTTGCCCAGGCTGGTCTTGAACTCTTGGCCTCAAGTGATCCTCCCATCTTTGCCTCCCAGAGTACTAGGATTACAGACATGAGCCACTGCACCCAGCCACAGAGTTGGGTTTTTGAAAAGATCAAAACTGACAAACTCTTAACTAGATTAAAAAAGAGAGAAGACTCAAATTACTAAAATCAGCATCGATAGCTCAGTGGTAGAATTTTTAAAAATTACTAAAATCTGAAATGAAAGAGGGGGCATTACAACCAGTGCCACAGAAATAAAAAGGTTTATAAGAGAATACTACCAACAATTATACCCCCAATAAACTGGATAACCTAGAATAAATGGAGTAATTCCTAGAAACCTACCAAGATTGACTCGTGAAGAAATAAAAAATCTGAACAGAATAATAACTAGTAAGGAGATAGAATCAGCAATCAAAAACCTTTCAACAAAAAAGCCTAGAACAAGGTGACTTCACTAGTAAATTTGGCCAAACATTTAAATAAAAATTAACACCAATCCTCCTCAGACTTTTCCAAAAAACAGAAGGAGAGATAACTTATTTCAGCTTATTCTATGAAGCCAGCATTACCCTGTGATATGGTTTGGCCATGTCCCCACCCAAATCTCATCTTGCATTGTAGCTCCCATAATTCCCACGTTATGGGAGGGACCTGGTGGGAGGTAATTGAATCATGGGGGTGGGTTTTCCTGTGATGTTCTCATAATAGTGAATAAATCTCATTAGATCTGATGGTTTTATAAAGGGGAGTTCCCCTACACAAGCTCTCTTGCCTACTGCCATGTAAGACGTGACTTGCTCCTCATTCACCTTTTGCCATGATTGTGAGGCCTCCCCAGCCATGTGGAACTGTAAGTCAACTAAACTTTTTTCCTTTATAAATTACCCAGTCTAGGGTATGTCTTTGTTAGTAGCGTGATACACCCTGATATCAAAGCCAGATCAAAAAAACTACAAGCAGCTGGGTGCAGTGGCTCATGCCTGCAATCCCAGCACTTTGGGAGGCCAAGGTGGGCAGATTGCTTGAGGCCAGGAGTTCAAGACCAGCATGGCCAACATGGCGAAACTCCATCTCTGCTAAAGATAAAAATTAACCGAGTATGGTGGCACGCACCTGAAATCTCAACTACTGGGGAGGCTGAGGCAGGAGAATCGCCTGAACCCGGGAGGCAGGGGTTGCAGTGAGCCAAGATGGTGCCACTGCACTCCACCCTGGGAAATAGAGCGAGACTCTGTCTCAAAGAAAAGGAAAAGTAAAAAACTACAATAAAACTGCCAACCAATATACCTGATAAATGTTGATGAAGAAATCCTCAACAAAATACTAACAAACTAAAATTCAACAGCACATTAAAAGGATATGCAGTCATCCCTTGGTTGACTACATGGGGGGACTGGTTCCAGGACCTCCCTTGGATACCAAAATTTGCATTTGCTTCCTGGCAACTGTGGGGTAACATTCTCTACACCAAACGTCTCAAACTCAACTGTCTACAAGAGCCAAGTAAGTGCCCTAATGAGTGAAGTCGGCCAGGCAGGAACTGAGAATTATAGAAGGGAGGCATCCACCTTCACCCTTGCTTGGAATGCAGCCCTCCAAGACCTGGTCTTACTATTTTTAAGAGAGCTGGTGATCCAACTTTCTTTTTTTTAATTCATAGTTTTTTTATGTTTTTTACATCTTTATTTTTATGTGTTTATTTTTATTTCTGTAGGTTTTGGGGGAACAGATGGTGTTTGGGTACATGGGTAAGTTCTCCAGTGGTGATTACTGAGATTTTGGGGCACCCATCACCCAAGCAGTGTACACTGTACCCAATGTGCAGTCTTTTATCCCTCACCCACCTCCCACCCTTCCCCCTGAGTCCCCAAAGTCCACTGTATCATTCTTATGCCTTTGCATGCTCATAGCTGAGCTCCCACTTATATGTGAGAATATACATTTGGTTTTTCATTCCTGAGTTACTTCACTTAGAATAATGAAATCCCCACACACCTAGGTTCAGGGCTCCTCCCCAGGGAACTTCTGAGGTATGGGGAGTCACAGGAGAGAAGTTAGGAAACTCTGGCCTCCATCCCATCCCTGTAGCAGCCAAAGTTTTTAGGGATTTAGAGGCGATTTTCTTTTGTCCTTTCTAAGAATTGACATCATTGGTCTCATCTTGACTAGCTTCAAGCCCTACTGATGAACCTTTGACAGAGTCTTCCCCCCAATCTGACTCTTCTCCATTTTTCCAGAAAAGGGATTAGATAGGAAAGTCACATATCCAGGGGCCTGCAGCCTGTGACTTCAGAACTGGAAGTCTAAACCCTATAGCCCCTTCTTCTTCTGAGCCACCTACTATTGTTGCAGAATTGTGTGACTGAGTCTTGTCTCCTTAAAACGACTGTAAACTCTGAGTGCAAGGATTGTATTAGTCAGAGTAAAGCTATGCTGCTATAACAAATAGTCCCTACGTGCAAAGGTTCAATACAGTAGATGTTTATTTCCTGCTTACAAGGCAGTCTTCAGCATGTGTATGTCCATGTGGTCATTCAGGGATCCAGGCTCCTTGTGTTTTCTGGCTCCACCTCACCCTAGTTCCTAATCATCATCCACATCCAGCTGATGGAAGGGAAAATAGCATGAGATGTGTTCCCAGGAGGCTTTGCATGGGTTAGACCTGGAGGGCAAACACATCGCGTCTGCTCATGCTCATCTGGAAAACATATTAGAGCCACAGCAAACTGCGAGTGAGAATGACAGATGGAGTTCCCTGTGTCTCCAAGAAGGGCATGACTTTGGCAGAGCAGCTCTTCTGTTCCCTGACTTCTCTTTCTCCTGCCAGAACCCAGCACCGAGAGGGACCATCAGAGGATGTTCCATGAGAACTTGGGGAGGGTTGTGGAGAGGTTGGCTGGCGCTTCTCCATCTTCATACAGATGTCCAGACAGGGGACCACAGGTCTCAGGGCTGAGCTCTACCTGGAAGCCCCTCACATCTGTAGCCATCAAACCTCCAGATATGACGAGCCCTGAAGCATTTTGGTTGCATCAGAAAACAGATGGAAGGCCGGTCTTCACAGATGCATACACCTCATCCCGGCTTCCACCCACAGAGGTTGCATCTGTGCAGAAATTCATCCCAGAGCACCAGGCAGGTGGGTGTCAACTCCTGCTGAGATTTCGCTGTATCAGGAAACTCATGCATCTGGTGCAACTGTCCCGGAGTGGCTCTGACAGTCCAGGGCTGGGCAATGGAGACACTGATGACAGCCTTGAGCAGAGTGGTTTTAGTAGGAGTGGCAGAGACAAAAGCCAGGCTAGAGGAGTTTAAGGAAGGAACAGAGAGAGGTAAGTAAGCTAGAAATGAACTTTTCCAGTCACTTGGAAAAAATAAGACCAAAGATGATTATGCACATCACAACTGATACACACACACAGCCCAGGGCCAGGTTCCCTCCTCTGCAACCCCTGATTCCTGCTGGTGCTGTTTTATCTCCCCAGGTAGCCACCGTGTCTTTATCTCCCTCCAGAGAAGCAGCGTGCTCCAGACTCTGGTGCACTGGAGGCAGGAGACAGCTGCAGGTGGTGGTGTGTTCTGGAAGAGTAGAAACAGAGACCCCTCATAGATACCCTGTCTTCAAAATAGACCTAGGCTCTTCACCCCACCACCCCTGCCACCACCCCACCCAAGCCACTGCAGTGTCTTGCCCAGACAAGGGGCATAGCCAACTAACTGATCCCTCAGATCTTGCCCTGGTCCCCCTAAGATAACTCTTTATATGGCAGCTTTCTCCATCTTAACAGTTTGGGAGGCCGAGACAGGTGGACTGCCTGAGCTCAGGAGTTCGAGACCAGCCTGGGCAACATGGTGAAGTCCAGTCTCTATTAAAACTATAAAAAATTAGCTGGGCATGGTGGCACGCACCTCTGATCCCAACTACTGTGGAGGCTGAGGCATGAGAGTCGCTTCAACCTGGGAGGCAGAGGATGCAGTGAGCTGAGATGGTGCCACTTCACTCCAGCCTGGACAACAGAGCAAGACTGTCTAAAACAACAACAACAACAAAAAAAAAAAAAAAGGAAGGAAGGAAGGAAGGAAAGAAAGAGAAAGAGAAAACACTATAACAGAGATGATGAAGGCCTTTGATGGGACCATCAGTAGACTGGACATAGATGAGGAAAAAATCAGCCTGAAGATATGTTAATAGAACCTTCCCAAACTAATGCAAAGAAAAAAATAGGGAAAAAAACAGATAATACAAGAACTGTGGGATATTTTCAAAAGGTATAATATATGCACAATTGAAACACCACAAGGAGAAGAAAAGAATAGAGCAGAAGAATCGTGAAAGTTATAATGGCTCCCAATTTTCCAAAAGTAAAGGCAGACACCAAGCCACAGATCCAGGAAGCTTAGAGAACACCAAATAGGATAAATATTTTTTAAAAAATCAACACCTACATATATCATATTCAAACTGTAGAAAACCAAAGACAAACACAAAATCTTGAAAGAAGCCATAGAAAAAAACCCAGCTTACTTATATAGGAAACGAATAAGAATTACAGCCTTCTTGTCAGACACCACGCAAGCAAGAAGAGAAAAGGGTGAAATATTTAAAGTGTTGAAAGAGAAAACTGGCTGGGCGCAGTGGCTCATGCCTGTAATCCCAGCACTTTGGAAGGCTGAGGTGGGCAGATCACGAGGTCAGGATTTCAAGACCATCCTGGCTAACACAGTGAAACCCCGTCTCTACTAAAAATACAAAAAATTAGCCGGGTGTGGTGGCAGATGCCTGTAGTCCCAGCTACTCGGGAGACTGAGGCAGGAGAATGGCGTGAACCCAGGAGGTGGAGCTTGCAGTGAGCCGAGATCGCGCCACTGCACTCCAGCTTGGGCGACAGAGCAAGACTCCGCCTCAAAAAAAAAAAAAGAGAAAACCCCATCAACCTAGATTTCTATATCCAGCAAAAATATCCTTCAAAAGGGAAGAAAACATTGTGTATGTAAAGGCTACAGAATGGTGGATTGTATGATGGTTTAAAAATGGTGACATCCATGTTATAGAAATTTTTTGCTCTCACAAAAAGAATGAAAGAGAAACAAAAACTTTTTGAGGGCCAGGCACGGTGGCTCACACCTGTAATCTCAGCACTTTGAGAGGCCAAGGCAGGAAGATCGCTTGAGCCCAGGAGTTTGAGACAAGCCTGGGTGACATAGTGAGACCCCAACTTTACAAAAAAATTAAAAATTAGCTGAGTGTGGTGGCACGGTCCTGTAGTCCCAGCTACTTGGGAGGCTGAAGTGGGATCCTTTGAGCCTGAGAGGTCGAGGCTGCAGTGAACCTTGTTTGGCCACTGCACTGCAGCCTGGGTGACAGTCAAGACCCTGTTTCAAAACAAAAAAAAACTTTCTCAGACAAGCAAAAAAATGAGAGTTATTGCCAGCCAATCTGCCCTACAAAAAAAAGTTAAAAGCAGCTCTTAAGGGAGAAGGGAAGAGATACAGGTTAGAAACTCAGATCCACATAAAGAAAGGAAGTGTCAGGAAAGGAGTACATGAAGACAATAGAAAATATTTTACATTTCCTATTCTTAGTTGATCTAGTAGGTAACTGCCTGGTTAAAGTAATAATAGCAACATTGTGTTGGGGTCCATAGTAAAGGATAGGTGAAATCAAGAATAGCACTCTTATAAGGGTGAGGAGAGAGGAACTGGGAATACTCTGCTAGAAAACACCTGCACTGCGCATGAAGCGGTAAAGTGCAATTTGAAAGTGGATGTTGATTAGTTGCAAATCTATATTGCAAACTCTAGGGCAATGAATTAAAATGTTTTGAAAGAAGTATAATCATAATGCTAGAAAGTAAAAAGAGTGGAATCATGTAAAATTCTCAGTTAAACCAGAAAAGACAGAAAAAGAAGGGAAGGTAAGAAAAACAAGGACAAGTGCACCTGCTAGAAAACAGCTGCAGACATGGTAGATACTAATCCAACTATCTCAATCATCACTTTAAATGTGAATGGTGCTAAACACACCCACTAAAACACAAAGACTGCCAGCAGATTAAAAAAAAAAGACCCAGTGATAAGTTGTCTGTAAAAAAACCCCATTTTAAATATAAAGACACAAATAGCATAAAAATAAATAAAGGTATGAAGAAAGATATACCATGTTAATACTAATCAAAAGAAAACTGGAGTAGCAGTATTGATATCAGATGAGGCAAACTTCAGAGGGAGAAAAATGATCAGGGATAAAGAGAGGCATTATATAATAAGAGGGTCAATACTCCAAGAAGACATTGTTAAATCCTTAATGTGTATGCACCTAACAACAGAGCATCAACGTCTGTGAAGCAAAAACTAATAGAATTGCAAGAGAAATAGACAAGTCCACTATTATAGTTGGAGACTTCAACACCCTTCTATCAGTAATTGACACATTTAGCAGGCAAAAAAATCAGTAAGGATATAGCTGAACTGGACAATACTGTCAAGCCACTGAAGCTAATTGACATTTATAGTATACTTCATTCAACAGCAACAGAGTACATATTCTTCTCAAGCTCACATGAAACATTCACCAAGATAGACTACATACTTGGCCTTAAGATACACCTTACAAATTTCAAAGAATACAAACCATATAAAGTGTGCTCTCAGAGGAAATTAAACAAAATCAAAAACAAAGGTAGATGGGAAATCTCAAAATAACTGATTAAACAAAACACTTCTAGATACCACATGGGTCAAAGAAGAAGTCTGAACAGAAATTTTAAAATATTTTGAACTAAATAAAAATGAAAATACAATGTATCAAAATTTATAGGAAGCAGTGAAAGTAGTGCTTGGAGATAAATTATAATATTGAATGCATATATTAGAAGAGATTAGAAAGATTTAAAATCATAATCTAAGTTTCCATCTTAGGAAACTAGAGAAGAAAGATCAATGTAAGCCTAAAGCAAGCAAAAGGATAGAAATAAAAATTATAGTAGAAATCAATAAAATAGAAAACAAGAAACCAATAGAAAAATTCAATGAAGTAAAAATGTGCTAGTTTGTGCAGCAGCAATAGAAAAAAGAAATAAAAACAGTACTTTGACAGGTCAGTAAAATTTATAAACCTCTAGCTAACTAAGAAAAAAAAACACAAATTGCTGATAACAGAAATGAGAAAGGGGTCATCACTACTGATCCCAAGGACATTAAAAAGATAACAAAAGAATATTATGAGCAACTCTGTACCCACAGATTTGATAGCTTAGGTGAAACAGATCAATTTCTTGAAAGACATAAACAACCAAAACTCACACAGGGAAAATAGATGATCCCAATAGGCCTATATCTATTATGGAAATAGATAAATTATGGAAATCAATAAACAACCTTGCAAACAAGAAAGCACCAGACCAGTGGTTTTGTTGTCAAATCTAGCAAACATTATGGAAGAAATGGTACCAATTCTCTACATTCTCCTCAAAAAATAGAAGTGAAGGGAATGCTTCCTAACTCATTTCATGAAGCTAGCATTTCCTATATGAAAATCAGATAAAAACGTTGGAAGAAAGGAAAATTACAGACCAATACCTCTCATGAACATAGATCAGCGGTCTCCAACCTTTTTGGCAACAGGGACCAGTTTCATGAAAGATAATTTTTCCATGGGACATGGTGGGTGGGGCAGATGGTTTCGGGATGAAACTGTTGCACCTCAGATCATCAGGCATTAGTTAGATTCTCATAAGGAGCTTGCAACCTAGATCCCTCATATGTGCTGTTCACAATAGGGTTCACACTCCTGAGAATCTAATGCTGTCGCTGATCTGACTAGAGGCAGAGCTCGGGTGGCAATCCTGGCTCACCTGACACTCACCTCCTGCTATGTGGCCTGATACTGACTGTTACTAGTCCCAGGCCTGGGGGTTAGGGATCCCTGATATAGATGCAACTATTAGCAAAATATTAGCAAATTGAATTTATGAATAAATGTGAATCTGTGAATACACCACAATTTAACAGGATTTATTTCATATGTGCAAAACAGGTTTAACATTTAAAAAACCAACATAGGCCAGGTGTGGTGGCTCACACTTGTAATTTTAACACTCTGGGGGGGCCAAGATGGGCAGATCACCTGAGTTGAGGAGTTCGAGACCAGCCTGGCCAACAAGGTGAAACCCTGTCTCTACTAAAAATACAAAAATTAGCTGGGCTTGGCGGTGCATGCCTGTAGTCCCATATACTCGGGAGGCTGAGGCAGAAGAATCGCTTGAACTCGGGAGGCAGAGGTTGCAGTGAGCTGAGATTGCGCCACTGCACTCCAGCCTGGGCGACAGAGCGAGACTCCGTCTCAGGAAAAAAAAAAAATTACTGTGCCTAATAGTTCCCTCAGCTACAATCCACTGCTGTTACACTGGAGCCCCGTTGATGTGGTGGCAAGATTTAGAAAATGGGGAAGCACGTTTCTAATTTTATGATTAAATCTTGGTCTTTTAGTGCATCCGTATCCCTGGTGTCTTCACAGGTGTCTTAGCTTTGTCCCACCTCCTTAGGTGAGACAGGAACGCTAGAGGCGGCTGGAGCTGGGTGACTGTCGTAGGGCCTCAGTAAAACAGGCTCTTTTTTCTTGTTATAGGGATGGCTCTTGGTGTTTTTATTATATTTATTTATTTATTTAGAGACGGAGTTTTGCTCTTGTTGCCCAGGGTGGAATGCAAGGGCGCGATCTCAGCTCACTGCGGCCTTCTGCCTCTAGGGTTCAAGCGATTCTCCTGCCTCAGCGTCCCAAGTAGCTGGGATTACAGGTGCCCGCCACCATGCCCAGCTAATTTTTTTTTTTTTAGTAGAGATGGGGTTTTGCCAAGCTGTTTACATGTTGATGCTGAAACTGAAAGTTGCTTTTCTCTTTTTTTGTTTTGTAAAATATGTTCTCAAGGCATGAGGGCTGAGATAGCAAAAAGGCCATGCATCCGTCCATTTGGCCTTTTGGGAAACAGTCTGCAGTGGAGTCCACCCTCCGTGAAGGGAAGGCCTGATGGCGTCTGGTTGATCCTGCTAGGGAGGGCTCCTACTGGCTCTGGGGGCTTAGCATCCCCACCCCCACTCCCTGCCTCATTCTGGCTTCACCGTTTCTCCCTTGGACTGGGCTCTCTCCTTCCTCAGAGTCCACCCTGGGTCCCCCAAAAGATCTTTGTTATCCCCCAAAGGATCTGTGTCAGAACACAGGTAAGTGTTCAAAAGTTCTCCCCTGGCCGGGCTCACACCCATAATTCCAGCACTCTGGCAGGCAGATTGCAAACATAGTGAAACCATCTCTCTACTAGAAAAATACAAAAAATTAGCCAGGCATGGTCCTGCATGCCTGTAATCCCAGCTACTCCGGAAGCTGAGGCAGGAGAACTTCGAACCCGGGAGGCAGAGGTTGCATTGAACTGAGATCGCACCACTGCACTCGAGCCTGGGCAACAGAGTGAGAGAGGCCCTGTCTCAAAAAGAACAACAAAAAAAGTTCTCCCATGCTTGAAACTCCTCAAAACCCCTGCACCCCTAGAATAAAGTACAAGTTGCTTAGTGTGGCATTCACAGATCCTCATGACTCACCCCAGCCTTCCCTCTGCTGCCCACCTCCCCACTTCTGCACAGTATCATGGGTGCCGGGAACACTCAAGCTGCTCCTGGGTACCTGACACACATGCTTGTTCCAGGCTCTCTGCCTTTGCATATGATGATCCCTTCCCTTTCCTGCTGACACATTCTCCACCAGCAAGACTTTTCCTCCTCGGGGAAGCCTTCCCCAAGCACTCCACACAGCTCTCATTTACAATGCCACACGCTGGGTCCCACTAATGCCCCATCAGCGCTCCTCAGCACCCAGCAGCAGAATCCCTGTCTTCCTCGAGGCAGCGGAGCCTGAGGCAGAGCCTTTGCACCTCCACCATGGCCCTGTTTTCCTTTCAGCCCTCCCCATCTGCCCTTTCCAGCAAGGGAGAGGAGGGAGACCTGCGGGGAAGGAACACCTGCTCATGGGCACCTGCTATACAGGGCAAGGGGGAAGAAACCTGGCTCTGAAAGTGGATTCCAGGGGTTCCCAATCCCAGCCCCCCATCCCTTACAGCTCTGGGACCTTGGGCAAGCTACTTGCCTGTCTGTGCTTTGCCTTCCTGATCTGCAGAACCAGTGAATTAGGACCCAGCTCTTAGGTAGGGAGGCCTAAGTGAAATGCGGTGTGGAGAATTTGGTATCTGGTGAATGTTCAACAAGGGATGGTTGTTATTATTGCAACCACCACCTCACTGGCCAAGCGCTGTGCCAGGTGCTCCTACATCCTGGGAAGGTTTCGGCCATGCCCTGGCCAGCGAGGCAGGGATGTCAAGTCCATTCCACGAAGGAGGCAGTGGGGCACTGAGGCAGCACAGGACTGCCGCTTCTCCTCGCCACCCAGGGCTCAGGCGTCTCCCACTCTCCTGGAGAGTGGTGGAGGCCCAGGATGCAGAGTGAGGGCAGCTGCAGATTTGGAATGCGTCACGCCCAGCCTGGAGTGCCCAGCATAGCCTTGAAGATGGAGGTGGGAGCAGCACAGCCTTGAAGATGGAGGTGGGGGTGGTGGTTAAGGGAAGTAACAGGCTGCAGGGCTAGGGATGCAGCCCAGGTGTCAGCTGATCTCACAAGGCGGAGGGACCTTCGCATTTCTTCTGCTCATTGCACTCCCCCAGTGCAGGTAGAAAGGAAGGAACCTCCATTTTCTGAGGTCTTCCTATGTGACAGGAGAGTGCAGAGCTGGGAGCTTTGATATTACACCCGTTCCCACCAACTCCCAAGAGCTGGTGTTACTGCCCGGTGTCCATGTCAGTCCAAGATGAAGCAGCTGGGACTGTCCAGGGAACTGGCACAGTCCCCTCTCCACCACCCTTGCACTAGAGTCGAGGCCTGTCTGCCCATCACAATAGTGGGTGTGGCTGAATCGATGGGCAAGGTCAATTTAGGATCACAAAGACCCTGGACTAAACACCTGAACCTGAAGCTTTACCCCAGCCCTTTCTGCTTAAATCCCTTGGCTTATACACAGGTTACACAGTACGCAACCCACACAACTGCACACAGCAGCCCTGATCATCCTCAGAGGAGAAGTCTTTTGAACCAGAGCTGTGGATTCTACCTTCCTGAGCTCTGGGACCACAATCCATTGCTTCAGGATCCAGGTGTCCCGGTGTTAAAACAGACCCACATTACTGGGGCCTGATGGTCTCCTCTGCCTTCTGTCTTGCATCTTTGGCAGCCAAATGCCTTGGAGTGGCCTACATGCAGGGTCCCTTGCCTCCCACACTCATGGGCTCTGGGCTTCCCTCCGAGTGATTCCCCCAAGAGCACTCCCCAGTTCCGTGTCTTCTCACTGCTCCTGGGCATTCGGTGACCACTGTAGTCCCTCTGCGCTGAGGGACCACCACAGGGATCCTCCCACTTCCCCTTCTCCTCCCCGCTCAAGCCATGACCCGAGGCCCCGGCTGAGTGCCCTACCTGCCTCTCTCCAGTCCTGTGGGTGAATCTCCTCAGCCGTTCTCCCTCCTCCGTGTCTCAGTGAGGCCGGAGGAAGCTTACCCAGAGAGAGCCTGAGGGTGGTCACACTGCTCAGAAGGGCATTCAGGGGGCTGCCCAGAAGCCTTGGTGGGGTAGAGGTGGTACAGGAACCCTCACGCCTTTGGCTTCTCCCCCCTGGACTTGTCGTCCCAGCCCCACCCCAATTCCTCGCCAGCTTGTAACCCACCCCTCCCCTTGCCCCTCAGCCAAAAGTGACATGTGAGCGGTCCACATTTTGTCTGGCCTGCCATACTTTTTGAATGTTTCACTTAGGTGCTATCATTTAAAAAATCAGAAGATATCACTTAAGAATCCAGCATTCTAGTTTCTTTCGAAAACTCAGAAGATCTGGCAACACTAGGCCCACATTCCGGCACGGCAACAACCAGCTAGAGCGGTGCTGGCTGTTCCCCTCTGTGGGGCTTGTGCTCTGGTTTCTGAAGTTCTAACCCTCCCAGGCCCAACTGCCACCTACGCCAGCTGCATGGCCCCTACGCTGTGTCTCTGCACGAGGCAGCCCAGCAGGAAGGAACAAAAGTGGGGTTGATGAGAGGTGGTCCTGTTCAGCCCTCCCCACTCACAGGCCTTGGCACGTGAAGGAGGTCAGAGTAGGGTGAGCAGGAAGGCGGGGGGGTCCCGGCCAGGACACACTCCAGCCTCTCTCTGATCACTGTGCATGGCAAGCAGCGTCCCAGGCACCCCACGTGTCCTGGCCCAGCCCAAGCCTGCCTTGGAGGCCGGGTGGCTGCAATTGCGTAGCTTGCTGTCTTGGTCCTGGCCACTCCACATCCTGTCAGAGCTGGGCCTGCGACCTGACGCCTTGTCCTGAGCCTGAGCCATGTGGACTGTCGGTACAGGCTTCCTCACTGTCCATCCAACTCAGCTGAATGTGCACCAGGGTGTGGCGGTCTTGTCACAGTCCAACATGATGTTGAGGACAGTGCAGGGGGCCCCGCCCACAGACAGGGCAGTGCGGGAAGCCACATGGTACTTCACAGTGTTCAGGCCTCCCTCCCTGTCCACCTTGAACTGCTCCTGGGGAGGAGGGGAGGAAAGAGCACGGACTCAGCGCTGCATGGGTGCCAACTACCCGCTGACCCCACACAACCTCGCCATCAGAGGTCCTGTGGTCCCCACTGGAGAGGAAGAACCCAGAGCTCAAAGCAGTGAAGCCTCTTGCTCAGGGCTGTGCCCCACTAGGAAGCAGGAGAGCCAGGATCTCCTGTTGGATGCATATGCCTCCTAGAGAAGGGGCTGTTTGAGGGTGGGATCCCTGCATCCCGGGTGTGGCTGGGATTCTGGCACCTTCAGCTACACCTCCCCCACCCCACCCTGCCAGCCTGCATGGACCCTGAGGTCTGGGCTGACCCACAGTGCCCAGGGTGCCCACAGCAGCCACCAGAGCAGGGCACGGTGCCTAAGCAGAATGCCCGTCGACTGACCTGGGCCAAGCAGGGGAGGATGGGGCCATTTGGGCCAAGGAGAACTTGGTGAAAGCCAGGGCCTGCTGGCTCCCCACATCACCACCTATCCATCCCCGATGAGGAGCCCTGCCAGCACCTGTTTTTGAGCCGCGATGCGCTTCTGGTCCCTCTTCCGCCAGGCTGGGTCATGCAGGTGGCGAAACGTCTTATACCCAGTTGTGATTCCCGAGGGGCGGAAAAGCTAGGGAGGTCCAAGGAAGCTGGGGTCAGGCTGCCCTTCCTGGAGCCCCAGCCCTCACCACCAGCTGCCCTGAGGTCTCACAGGAAGGGGCCTGCACTCCCAGCCTGCAGGAGAGGACACTGGGGCCCACAGGGCAAGGAACTGGCTAAAAGACCATGCAGGGCAGGGTTAGGGCAGGGATCAGAATCGGCCATCTCCAGACGCCGGGAGCTTCATCTGAGGAAACAGAAGAAAATCTCAGGGCAGCCACCACAGCTGAGGTGGCAGCAGGGCCCTGGGGAACCTCACCTGGAGCCCAGCTCCTTTAATGCGACGGTAGAACTCGTCGTCCTCGCGGCCCCAGCCCCAGAAGCGGTTGGACATCCCA
Source organism: Pongo abelii (assembly GCF_028885655.2). Taxonomy (NCBI): domain Eukaryota; kingdom Metazoa; phylum Chordata; class Mammalia; order Primates; family Hominidae; genus Pongo; species Pongo abelii. Next base: position 185,209,579 of record NC_071989.2, read on the forward strand.
TTGCACTGACACAGAGACAAGCAGCGTCACTCGGCCCATCTTCCCGGGGGGGGCCTTTGGTCTCCTACCACTCGGGAGTGCCCCTCTCCCCTGGCGGTTCTGAATAAGCCCCAGGTGCTTACAGGCTCCTCCACCTCTGCAATGCTGGGGGCGGCAGGAAGCAGCACATCCCAGTCCCTCTCCTGTTCTCATGGGGCCTTGAATCTGTGTGAGATGCTCACCTTCTCAAAAATGTCTGGCTGGCCAGAGGGGATCTCTTTGGGGAACTGTCGATGGGCAGAAGCACCAGCTCCTACTTGATTTCTGCTTCCCCCATTCCCCTTTCTCCTCGTGGCCCTGCCCTCATCTCTTCCTGTGTGTGTGAGCGGGGTAGCAGGGTTCCATGACAGACACCCATTCTTGCACCTGGCTCAGGGGCTTCATTTACATAAAGGTGGCTCCTGCATGGCCTGGAGAGGAGGAGACCCAGGCCTGAGCCACATGGTTCTTCCTGCCTGCCCGTCCACCAGCCAGTGACTGGCTAAGGGGTGGGCTCAGCACTCAAGCTGGCCAATCAAGAGCCAGTGCAGCTCACTGCTGGACTCCTGCCTGAGCTAGGAGGGAAGGGCCCCATCTCCCGCCAGACCGGGGCCTAGATGGATACAGACTGCAGTGACAACCACCACCTTGCCAATAAACCCAGTGCAGGGAAGGAGAGCTGGGAGATGGACAGAGAAACAGGGTCCTGGTGACACTGGCTGAGAGGTGGGCAAGGTGCACCTGAACCGCCCCTACACTCTTCAATGTTAAGGGCCACTAACCACCCAAGTTTCTGAAGCCAGCTTGCAAGCAGTTCTGCTGCTGCGGCTGACTGGCTCGCCTGCTCTTCGCACTCTTGCTGCTCCTAAGTCCTCCTGCTAGGCCAGGGCAGGGCTCCATCTGCTGGGCCCCAGAGGTACTGCCCCATCCTTCCCACCACCTGCCGCCTGGAGGGAGCTCCCGGCTCTGAGCAGAGCAGGCTGTCCGGGCCTCACCAGCTGGTAGTGCTGCTTGGAGAGCAGCAGGATGCCGCCGACATAGGTCTTGTAGTGGTAGAGAGGGTGGAGCTCCGGGGAGGCCACGTGGAAGGGCCCAGCCTCAGGAAAGCCATAGTCCAGCTCCTCGTTGAGAGGGAGCAGGTCAACGTCGTGCATGGCAATGTAGTCCGTGCTGTTGCTGCTCTCCAGGAAGCCCACGTTGATGAGCGCTGCCCGGTTGAACCTGTGCAGGGTGGCCAAGGCTGGGCAGGGGCAGCACACGGGCTCACTGCCTGGGGCTCAGCACCCACCTGGGGGTCCCCATGGTGCCTATGCTGCCCTCTGGCCCAGCACTGACTTCACTCAGCCTGTGGGGCTGTCCCTCCACTCATCGCACAAATATTTACTAAGCACCCACTATGTGCCAGAAACCATTCAAAGCACGGGAGGTACAGCAGTGAAAAACCAGGCCCTGTTCTCAAGGAACTGAGATTCCAATAGAAGGAAACAGAAACAAACAAGCAAACACAAAGCGTGGCCGGCAGTGGTTAGTGCTGGGGGGAAAAGCAAAGCAGGCAAGGAGGGTGATCTTGCTGGGGGTAGAGGTGGCTCCTGTCCTCAATGGGGCTATCAGGGAGGGCCAGGGGAACTGAGTGACAGAAACCTGAAGGCCTGAAGAGATCACCCACCGGGCAGTGGGTGCCTAGGGCTCTGCATAGGGGAGACGGCGCTGCCACAGCAGGAGGCAGGAGCAGACAACGGGCAGCTAGGCAGGGCGAGGGTGGAGAAGGAGATGTTGGGGGTGACACAGTGACTGCACAAGGCCCAAGGGCCACTGAAGGACGGGGCTTTGACTCGGGTAAGATGGGTGCCATGGAGGCTCTGAGCAGGGTAGAGGCGTGCTGTGACTTATGCCTGGACAGGACTGCCCTAGCTGTTGTGCTGGAAGAGACTGTCAGAGCAGGGGTGAAAGCAGAGAAACCAGCTGGGAGACTATGGCAATGATTTAGGTGAGAGACCAAAAGATGAAGGTGGCCCAGCTCAGGAGGTGGCAGTGGAAACAGCAAGAAGCGGGCAGATTCTAGATGGATTTTGCTGACGAATAGGATGCGGTGTATGACAGAGAAGGAGCGGCTGAGGATGACCCCTGGGCTTTTGGGCTTGAGCAATGGGAGCAAAGAGCTTCCATTCCCGTGGAGAAGAGGACAGAGCTACAGGTTTGGGGCAGGGCAGGCCACCAGCAATTCAGCTGTGATCATGGAAGCTTGCAGTAGCTCTGAGGCCACCACGTGGAGGGACTGTGTAGATGGCTGGGCTGTTGAGCCTGGAGTTCAGGAGAGAACTCCAGGGAATAGCCTCAGGAATCATCAGAGTAGAGACGTGGTTTAATGCTGGAGATGACATGAGATGCCCCAAGGAACACCTGGAGTTAGAAAAGGGGGGGCTGCCGAAGCACCGAGTCTGGAGAAGCCCCGATGGGGAGAGCTCAGGGAGACGAGCAGAACGCACAGACACAGAGGCCCAGCCAGTGTGGAGGGAGAACCAGAGAGTGCTGCCCCAAGCAGGGGCATTTTACGAAAGAAGATGCTGCTGGCAGTTCCACAGGATGAGGGCCCAGCACGGCCTCTGGACCAACAGAGTGGAGGTGGCTGGTGACCTCAGTGAGAGCTGCTCTGTGACATGGTGGGTGCAGGAGTCTGAGCGGAAGGGGTTCAAGAGAGACGAGGGGAGAGAAAGGGAAGGAGGTCTGCCAGAAAGCAGAGAAGGGTGACAGCCTCGAGGGATGTGGGATCCAGGGAGTCTTTTTCCTTTGAGAGAGGAGCCACTTCAGGGTGTGTGTGCTCACAGGTATGCTCCAGGAGAGGAGCGCTGATCAAGAGGGAGAGGAAGGGGCCAACTGTGGGGTGGGGGGAAACACTGAGGGATGGGGATGGTGGGAGTCAGCCCGGACAGAAGCTGGGACAGCCTTGAGTCCCTGTGCACAGAGGCTGGCAGGTGAGTCATGGAGGGAACTGGGGAAAGTTCTCTTCCATTTCATTCTGTTTTCTGAAATTGGAAGCAAAGTCATCAGCTAAGAGTGAGGATGGAGGATGAATGAGGAGAACAGATGGTTTTAAAGGCTGCAGTGGACAGACCAGAGGAAAGTGAGGCTCCCAGCAGGGCAGAGGGCCTTCCTGGCAGGGGATCATCAGCATGGGGACAGCAGCGTGGCCGCCTCACGTGCTGTCTTTTCTCTCCATACCCTCCAGTGCCCAGGCACAGGTGTGGAGCAGACAGCTGGAGTAAATCAGGCTGGGATTACGCCAGCAGCAAGGGGTCAGAGGCTTGAGGGAGTATGCCAGGAAGGATTTTAATGGCGGACCTTGGACTCCAGGTTGGGTAAGGAGGAAGTAAAGACAAGAAGGGTGGCAGGGAAAAGGTGGGGGGATCTGGGGATCTGGATCAAGGGGACTTGAAAAGGTGGGAAGATCAGGCTGGTGGGGCTGAGAATCCATCTTCCACTGGGAGTTACCTAGAGGGAAAGAAGTTGGGGGCTGGTGGGTGAGATCTCAGGCTGTGGTCACGGAAGGGAGCGCTTTTTGGTAAGGGCGGGGATTTTAGGATAACGCCAGACTGTGGGCAACTTTAAAGCCATGGCCTTGACCCTCCCTTTCCCTAATCCCCGGGCCAATCCCCAGGGAGTCCTGTCTGGACTTCCTCCACAGCACCTCTCTACCCACCCCCCACCACGCCATCAAGCCACTGTCATCGCAGACCACAGCAGTGACCACCTAACTGGTCTCCCTGCTTCTCCTCTTTTCCTGGTATAATCCATTCCACATACGGCAGCCACAGTGAGCTTTTCAAAATGGAAATTAGATCAGGGCCCTCTCAAAGATTCCTGTCACACCCAATGAGAGGGGTCTGCCACCTCCCGCCCTCCTGCCCCTGCCCCAGCTGGCCTCTCACAGGCCCCGAGAAGCCTGAGCCTGGGAAGGGCGCCGAGAGGGCAGAGGGTGGGGGCAGGCGCTACCTGAAGTGGTCCACCTGGTTAAGCACGTAGATGTGGTGCTGGATCTTCTTCCTGCTCAGGAAGCGGTGCATGTGGGGCACAAAGACCAGGAGCTCCTCGAAGCGTTCGCGGAAGGGCACCAGCACTGCCAGGCGGTGGGGGCCCCAGGATGCATCTTCTTCCCAGTGCTCAGGGGGCGGCTCTGGGGGGCAGGCCTGGGGAGGGCCCGAGGTCTCCTGCCCTTGTCCCCTGACTGCCCGGGCCACGTCACCAGAGCAGCTGAGCTGCAGCCAGAGTAGGGAGAAGCAGCCCAGTGAGAGACAGGCCACGAAGAGGTGGAAGACGGAACATTTCCGAGGGAGGCCGCCGGAGAGCAACCTGGACCTGGGACAAGAGCAGGACAGGGTCAGAAGGGCAGGGCAGGGCTGGCCCTCTGACAGACCCTTTCTCTGGCCTCCCCACAAGGAGGCTGTACATAACTGGTCTACCCCAAGCACCTGGGAATTAGTACAAAAGCAACTTTAATGTTTTTGCTCATGCCACTGCCATGCATGGGAATCCTGCCTCCCTCTCTAGACCCAACCCATGCCACCCGCTCTTGGGAAGCCCTGTGAACCACTCCCAGTTCACAGGGCTGCCCCAGCTCCTCAATGCTCTCTTACTTTCTGTGACTGAGTCCTGGTCAGAGCTGCTCAGGGCAAGGATGAGGAGGCTCCTGTCACTTGTATGTGCTCCTCCCCACGACAGTGGCTCAATGTCCTGAGCCAATGACAGGAGTCCCCACCTTAGAGATGCAACCCACAGCTTTCCAAACCCACTCCCCTACAGATCCACCCCAGCAGAAACCGTGGCTCCATCCTGCTTCCAAGAATGACCAGAAAGGCCACCCAGACACAGGTGTGTGCTGGCATTAGTCCAGGTAAAATGACCAATGTTTACTCTGGGAAGATCAGACCTGCCCCTGAAGCAACGCAAGGCCCAAACTGTCAGTGGCAGTTCACTGAACGAGCCTCAAACCTTTAGACCAAGAGGCGGCTCATGTGATAAAAGATGGGAGATGGAGAGGGAAAGAAAGATGAGGGCTGGGTACAGCACAGGCACTGATTTCAGAAACTGGAAAAACAGCTGAACATCATAGACGCTGGGGTGATGCCAGGAGACAGCCTTTTGGTTAGCAAATACAAAGAAACAGAATTCACCAGATTCCTTTACCCCTCCTCTGGAAGTTCCTGAGTATGCTGAGACAGGAGCTGAGGAATCCATGAAGGGGGAAGCTTCTTCTGTACTCCCCCTACCTGCTCCCCAAAGTAATCTGCAAAGGAATCCACTTCACAATCTTAAGAGTCAGCGATTAGCTATCAGGTCTTATAAATTCTATCTCCTGGCCGGGCGCACTGGCCCACACCTGTAATCCCAGCACTTTGGGAGGCGGAGGTGGGTGCATCACGAGGTCAGGAGCTCAAGACCAGCCTGGCAAATATGGTAACACCCCATCTCTACTAAAAATACAAAAATTAGCTGGGTGTGGTGGTGCGTGCCTGTAGTCCCAGCTACTTGGGAGGCTGAGGCAGAAGAATAGCTTGAATCTGGGAGGCGGAGGTTGCAGTGAGCTGAGATCACGCCACTGCACTCCAGCCTGGGCAACAGAACGAGACTCCATCTCATAAATAAATAAATAAATAAACAAATTCTATCTCCTAAGTCCCGCTCTGATCCTTCCTCACTCATCTGTTCCTTGCCCTGCTCAGACCCCTTCAATCTTCTGAATGACCCTCCTCTGTTTGCCAGACAAAGGCCAAGCCCTTTGGCCTGACAGTCAAAGCCCTCTGTGACCTGGCCCCAACTCCAGCTGCTCCCAAGCCTTCGCCCCATGTTCTCATGCTGGGCACCTCGGAGCTTCTCCACTTGCTATATTCCTTCCTGCTCCAGCCCTCACACAGCCTACTCCTTCTCCTGAAATGTCCTCCTTTATCTGCCTGAGGACCCCTGTTGATCCTTCAGAGCCAAACTCCAATGTCATGGCCAGCACTGCCCCCTGCCCCCATAACGCTCCCACTTTTGTATTCCCACGGCATCTTCCTTCCCACTTTTTTGTAATGCCTTGTGTCCTTGCTTCTCAGGCCATGTCAGATTCTTATCTGTGGCCCCAGCACAGCAAGCACAGGCCAGACAGCAGAGAGCTTGCCAAGTGAGTTACAGAAAGGGTTAAAGCAGTCAGGGCATACCTTAAGTCACACGCTAAAGCCAGACCAACTCCTCCCTTTTTCTAGAGAAACTGCCAACCTGGAAGCCAGTAGCCTTGAAGCCAGGCCCAGGTTCCACACACAGCTGAGAGGTGGCCTGGTAGGACACCCCCCAGGGCTTCTGACTTACCCCCCATTATCCTGTGGTGGGGATTCAGCTGGGGAGGAGCACAGCCCAGTCCTGAGAGTGGTCTGGGAAGGCTGGAACCTCTACAGATTCTCCCTTGCCCTCTGGGCTTTTTCTGGGGACAGGGTAGAGACTGAGAGATGGATATGGGGTGATATCCCACCTTCAGGAAAAGAAGCAGTGACTATTATCCAGGGGAACGGCGTGGACTGGGTACTCCAAGCACTTCCACACGCTATTCCCTCGGTCCTGCTCCCCTCTCCTATGAGGAGCACATCCCCATGGGCATCATCCTGTGCTCTAAGAGCACAAACTGCTGAGCAACTGAATTGAACCCAGAGTCTCAATTCCTCAGGACAGTGGACACTGGGAACAATTGCTCCTGGTGCCCCCAGGTGGCAAACCAGATTTGCAGTCCCAGCGGCTCCCAGGCCCAGGGCATCCTGGCTCTGAGGGGCAGTCCAGAAGAGGCTTTGTCTCCCTCATCAATCACTGCCCAAGGCTAGTAAGAGGCGGATTCAAACCCAGGCAGGCTGGCTCCAGAGCCTACACTAGATAGCTACACTAGCCTGCATCAGTTGCGTGGATCTTTGCACCATCCCTGTGTCAAAAGCACAGAACTGACATCAGTAAATTTCTCTGGAAACAGCTATGGAAAAGGATCAGGAAATAGAAATGCTCCTCTATTACCTTTCCTTTCTTATCTCATACAAACCTTCGTACTACAAGGTTTGAATCCTCAGGTGCTCTGGTTACAGCACCTCAAAACTGCAAAGGTAACTGGAAGACAACTGTCATCTCCTCTTGTGCTAGGCAGTGTCATGGTCTTTACATGTATGCTGTCCTTTAATCCTCACACAGCCCTGCAGAGTCAATACTGTGATAACTGTCTCAGCGATGGAAAGGCTGCGGTCAGAAAGATGCAGGGGTCTCTGCTCACATAATTAAGGAGGACTCCTGCCCAGGTCGAACTCTAGTCCACGCTTTCTATTGTATTCCTGTCTTCTCCTTTCAACACCAAGTCTGAAAAATCCCCAAAAGTACAAGTTGTGGCCACTAAATTCCAGAATCTTATGGCACCTGACGGACTTAAGAAACATGAAGGAAATGAGGTGTCATTCACCAGGAGGAGATCCAGTCATGTGTTCTGTGAGAAGACTTACAGGGACACATCTCAAGTGCCCCACAAATGGAGGCAGTCAAATCGCTTTCCCCATTCTGCTTTAGCGAGAAACAAAATTAGCTAAGGTGTGGGCCAAGCTCACATCTTTCACGTAGGGCCAATACAGCTGCACAGGAAATGGACTACTGCGTGTATAAGGAGTGTCTAGTACGTGCCAGGCAGTGACCAGCCAGGCAGAGCACGGAGCTTCTGTCTGGTGGGTTCTGCTGGTGGCCTGCGAAGGATGGGGGGGAAGTGTTAAGGAGGAAGGGTAGGGTCTGAGGCTATATGGATGTGATGAGGAAGGCAGAGACCAGAGAAACGGAATACATGTCCTCAGGGATCAGAGACAAATTGAGAAACACAAATCCATGGTGAGAGGTCAGCGGAGTCAGAGACCCGCATGCACACAGAGGGAGGCTGGTGGAGAAACACAGACACAACGAAACACATAACGAGAGAGACTAGCAAAGAGGGGATCAGAAACTCACAAAGGGAAGTCAGTGGAGAAATACGGCCCCACGGGCGGGGGGGGAAGGTGCTGGGGGAAGAACGAGTGCCGCGGAAAGGGAGACAGGGGGCGGGGAGTGGCGGAGGGCAGGAGAGGCAGAGACCCACACGGACAGACAGAAACCGGAACAGAGCGCCAGGGACCCACAGGGAGAACCACACGCCCTCACAGAGACCCGCAGACATGGAGACGTGATGGCCTCGGGTTCCCAGATTCCGCGGGCGGCCGAGAAGGGAGCGGTGCCCGGGAGGACGGACCCCGGGCCGACCGCCGCCGCTCACCTGCCGTCCTCCCAGGGCAGCTGCACCGCTTTCCTCCGCGAGGGGAACATCGTGCGGAGAGGCGGCGGCGCATGGGGCAGGCGCTCGCAGCCCGGCCGGCCCGGCCTCCCGGGCCTACGCGGCGCCTCCGCCTCCCGCTCCGCCCAGGCCTGTCCGCCCCGCCCCCCGGTCCGCCGGGTCCGCCGCTCCGGCCGCGCCGCCAGCTCCCGGAGCCGCCGCCTCCAAGGTTCTGCTTGCGAGCAGCGCGGGCGCGCCTCCCTCTCTGGGCCGCTCCTTCCTAGCCGCCCCGGGACCCGCCTGACAGCCGGAGAAACTGAAGCCCAGAGGCCCAGGGCCTCCCAACAAATCACTGGGCTGGGACTGGACCTAAGAGTCCAGACTCTCAAACCAGCGATCGGGGAGAATCTGCATCTCCGTCCTCTTCCCGAGGGGAGGCGGGAGCGTCCCGGGGTCCCCGTCTCGGCCCAGGCGGCGCGTTCTCCGCGCAAGCTTGGAGGGGCAAAGCCAAGCTCACGGCTCGGCGCTGAGTTCAGCTGACAGCCCGCGCAGGCGTTAGGAGCCGAGCTCTGAAGACAAGTTGACTGAATTTGAAACCCGACTCTGCCGGCCGGGCGCGGTGGCTCACGCCTGTAATCCCAGCACTTTGGGAGGCCGAGGCGGGCAGATCACGAGGTCAGGAGATCGAGACCATCCTGGCTAACACGGTGAAACCCCGTCTCTACTAAAAATACAAAAAATTAGCCGGTCATGGTGGCGGGTGCCTGTAGTCCCAGCTACTCGGGAGGCTGAGGCAGGAGAATGGCGTGAACCCGGGAAGTGGAGCTTGCAGTGAGCCGAGATCGCGCCACTGCACTCCAGCCTGGGCGACAGAGCGAGACTCCATCAAAAAAAAGAAAAAAAAGAAAGTCGACTCTGCCAATTCAGCTGTGTTTTGACCAAGCCACATCTCTGCATCTGTTTCCTCACCTGGGTATATCAATGGCTCCTATTCTATATGGTAGCTGCGGGGATTCAAGAAGAAAGTGCAAAAACACTTGTGCAGCGCTAGACACACAGTTCAACGCCATATAAATGACAGCTGTCATCCAGGAAAAGGGTACTTTGGTGGAGCTGAGAACTGAAGAAGGGAATAGGAGACTGAGTTCCCATATCTGCCCCCTCACCGTGGGAATTTAACCATCCCCCTCACCCCCAGCCCCCCAACCCCTCCTGCTAGCCTCCTACCTGGGGAAAGAAAGCGGCAGTTGTTAGACTAGACCTCCTCTGCTCTTCCAGGCAAACTTTAAGTTTCCTAATAGATAGCAAACACCTATTAAGTTCTTATTATGTGCCAGTCATTATTAATAGTTCTTACTACATGAGGGTTATCTCACGTAGTCCTTATCGTGGGTGCTTATCCCCAAGTTAAAGTTGAGGGAACTGAGGCACAGAGAGGCAAATCAGGTAGTTTGGTTGCACGATCTATGGGTTTGGGGGTTTTGTTTTGTTTTTTTTCCCCACAATCTATGATCTTAATCACTCTGCTCCAGAGAGAACTTCACCGTGGGTGGGAAATGAATCATTCCCACTAACCCCTTTACCCCGTAAACCTGGAAGTATATAATCCACCCATTCCCGTTCCTGTTGACTCCCCCAGCGCACTGCATCCTACGCCAGAACCGTGGCCAATGCACAGCCCATCTAAAGGGGACCGCTCCATCCGGTTAGCTGTTACTACATCAGGATGAAGCCCTACTTCAGATTGTCAGATTCACTCTCTCAAGAAATCAGATCTCAAATGAAAACCCACATTATCTAACTTTTAAATGTGATATCCAGCTAAGAGCCATGTTGCTAATGACACTTCAACTCCGGTCTCTTTTCTTTTTACTTTTTTATTTTTTTTTTTATTTATTTTATTTTTTGAGACAGAGTCTCACTCTGTCACTCAGGCTGGAGTGCAGTGGCACGATCTCGGCTCACTGCAACCTCTGCCTCCCGGGGTCAAGCAATTCTCCTGTCTCAGCCTCCCGAGTAGCTGGGATTACAGGCACATGCCACCACGCCTGGCTAATTTTTGTATTTTTAGTAGAGATGGGGTTTTACCATGTTGGCGGCTGGTCTCGAACTCCTGACTTCAGGTGATCCGCCTGCCTCTGCCTCCCAAAGTGCTGGGATTACAGGCATGGGCCACCATGCCCAGCCTGTGGTCTCTTTTCAAAAACCCACAACTCTAGTCTAATCATGAGAAAAACATCAGGCAAATCCTAGCTGAGAAATTGTACAAAATACCTAACCTGTACTCCTCAAAACAGTCAAGGAATCATCAAAAACAAGGAAGGTCTAAGAAACTGTCACAGCCAAAAGGAGCCTAAGGAGACACAGTGACTGAATGTGATGTGAAATCCTGGAACAGAAAAAGGACAGTAGGTAAAAACTAAGGAAGTCTAGATAAAGTAATGCATGATGTTAATAATAGGGAAAATGTCTTCACAGTTTTTCTGCAATTTTAAAGCTGTTCTTTAAAAATATATATATATATTTTTTTTTTTTTGACATGGAGTCTTGCTCTGTTGCTCAGGCTGGAGTGCAGTGGCATGATCTCGGCTCACTGCAAGCTCCGCCTCCTGAGTTCATGCCATTCTCCTGCCTCAGCCTCCCAAGTAGCTGGGACTACAGGTGCCCACCACCACGCCTGGCTAATTTTTTGTATTTTTTTTTTTTTTAGTAGAGACGGGGTTTCACCATGTTAGCCAGGTTGGTCTCGATCTCCTGACCTTGTGATCTGCTCGCCTCGGCCTCCCAAAGTCCTGGGGTTACAGGTGTGAGCCACCGCTCCCGGCCTTTTTTTTTTTTTTTTGAGACAGAGTCTCACTGTAGCCCAGGTTGGAGTGTAGTGGTGCGATCTTGGCTCACTGCAACCTCTGTCTCCTGGGTTCAAGCGATTCTGCTGCCACAGCCTCCCAAGTAGCTGGGATTTCAGGCACGCGCCACACCTGGCTAATTTTTTGTATTTTTAGTAGAGATGAGGTTTCACCGTGTTGGCCAGGGTGGTCTCAAACTCCTGGCCTCAGGCCATCCACCTACCTCAGCCTCCCAAAGTGCTGGGATTACAGGTGTGAACCACCGTGGCCGGCCAAAAAACTTTCTTTCATGTGGAAGAATTAGTTGGCAGCATGAGCCCAGATTGCATCATCCCATTAGGGGAAGCAGCCCCCAAACTTGTCTCCTTCTTCCCGGTCTTTCTCACACACTGCTGTAACCTCCCTCACATTTCTTGTCAGAAGGTTCTTCTCAAAACTGCCTGCCCATTTGCCTCCCCCAACCCCTAACAGCAGCCTCACATCCCTGATCAGTAACACTGTGATTCTGAGGTGCCAACAGGGCTGTCAGTGGCTTTACCAGCCCCTGGGTGATTACTGCAAAGGGCCCACAGGCCAGAGGCAGGGGGCAGGCATTTACCCCACCACCTACTCAGTATTAAGCCAGCCAAGCTGCTGCCTTCAGCTTGTGCCCGTGGGTGCCTGCAGCCCCTCTTGAAAGGTAGGCATGTCCAAATCGCTTACCTGGGGCTCGAGGCTTCTCCAACTCTAATCTAACCTTCCTTTCCAGCTTCCTCACAACGCCCATCCACCTCCATTCCAGCTGTTTGTCTCCACTTCTCCAACCACCCGTCCTGCCATCTCCTTCCAGCAGAAGCCTTCGTCTCCTTCATGGTCCTGCTTGAAATCACTTGCTGTTGGTTTAGCCCATCAACATCCTTGTTCCTGCCAGCCCAGGGTGGCTGTCCTGTAGCACTCCCCTGCTCAATGCACCTCCTTACCAGGCACTTCCTGGCAGCATCCATGACAATCCTGCTTACTGACTCTAGAAACAGAGGGAACTTCACCAGGGAGCTGGCACGGAGGAAAGAGTGTAGATTTGAGCCCCAGCCCAATTTACTTGTTGTATAATCTTGGACAAACCCACTATTCCCTGCCACAGGAAGGCCTGGAGAAGAAGGAAAAGAATGAAGCTGACTGGTAGGAATTCACTTTGGAACGTGAAGTGCTTTGCTCTTTGGAAGAACTGACATTCTCTGAAGCACCTTGCAGTTATGCCCACTGATGATTAACTTGCACTGGACAAGAAGTCATTTTTTTTTTTTAATTGGGAAACTCATGTAACAAACCTAAATTTATTGAAAATGAAATCAGTAACTAAGACTCTGCAGGCCCCACCCCAACCAGCACCAAGGCCTCTACTTGGTCTGGTCCCAGTTCTTTAAGCCCCAGAATGGACAACCATGTGAAGCAGCTCAGGTCAACTGCAGGGCCACATTCCCACACTGCAAACCCTCCACCCACCCTCAACTCACACACACCCTGGATCAGCAGGTCTAGGCTGAAAGAGAGAACAGTGAGGTTCCCAGGGTGGCAGGTGGGTATGACAGGCACCATACCCCAACCTGCTCAAAACCCTAAGTTAGCAAAGGAAGACAGAAGACTGGCTTGCCTGCCCATTCCCCTCCCCCGACCCCCAACAGCAGCCTCACATCCCTGATCAGTAACACTGTGATTCTGAGGTGCCAAGAGGAGGGGCTTTACCAGCCCCTGGGTGACGACTGCCAAAGAGCCCAGAGGCCAGAGAGAGAGGGCAGGAATTTGCCCCACCACCTGCTCAGTATTAGCCAAGCTGCTGCCTTCAGCTTGTGCCTGTGGGTACCTCCAGCCCCTCTCCCTTCCAGAACAGTTATGGCTGGAAACCAGTCCTCCTGACAGAAGAAGTCAGTTCCAGGAGGTCCTTTCTCCCCCAGCCTGGGAGGATGGGTTGTGACGCCCGGGACAGCTACACAAGCTTCTTGGCTTCAAAGAAGCTCTTGAGGTGCCGCATCTGCCAGACACCAATGGCCACGAGGATGAGGGTCTGCAGAATGGACCACCATAGCACCCGCTGGTTGGTGCTCTCACTGGTCTGCCGGAAGCGCTCCTCTCGCCACTGTAGGGGAATATAAGGTGAGCCTGAGTTGGCTGGAGCTGCTACAACTGCTGGATTCCCAGACCAAGAGGATGCCCAAGGTCAGCCAGCTTTGCCCAGGTTCCAGCCAAGTGCCTGCAAAGTGTCACTCTACCCGGGGACTATCTTTACCCTCAGGCAACCTACTCATTCTCCCAAGTCTGTTTCTTCATCTGTCAGGCATAGCCCTCACCTAGTCCTGCCCTGGTGCCTGAGAGAGAGGTAAGGTAGTTGTGGTATCACCCCACGAGGCAGAGCTGTCCTGGAGCACACAGGAGTGGACTTGCTCTAAGCCCTCTGCCTAGGTCTCCCAGACTGCTCCTTGAAGATGGTGGACACAGGCTGTAAACTGGCAGGCTGGGGGCTGGATCTGGCCTTTGTGTATGTTTTGTTGGGCTCACACAGTGCACAGTCTTTTGTCAACATTTAAAACACAGGTAATTTGTGCAGCAGCAATAGAAAAAAATAAAAAATAAATTAAAATGTTCACATAAAAATGCTGACTATTTCCTCTTGAAAAAATGGAACATCTGTAAACCCAGGGCTGTTATTTCTGCAAGGAGGCCCCCAGGTGACACTGAACAGCGGCTGTGCTTGTTTAGATGGGTCACTGCCCTACTAGTCCTTAAGGTCACAGATTCATTCATGGTACTCTCTGGTTCCTGGTCACCGGTAAGTTTGAGACCCTGGTCCTGGGAGCATGTGGACCCACTGAAACAGCACCCAAGGTGTTGGTATCAAATCCTACTGTGCCATTCTGTGTGTAACTGTGATTTAGGGCAATGACAGCCTCTTATGAGTCTGTATCCTCAATTACAAGGTCGAGTTAGTAATACCCGCCCCACAACCTACAATGCAGTACAGATAAGTCCCTTGGGGGTCTCAGAATGAATTTAATGTGAAATTCCTGGCTGAGCCAGTGGGCAGCTTCTAGGGAGAAGCCCACTGCTCCCGGCCCAGTCACTCACCCGCTGGTAGTTCTGCTCTTTCTGGATCTGCTCCACTTGTTCCACCAGCTGTCGCACTCGTAGCTGCAACTCACTCAACTTGTCTTTAGCAGCAATTTCTGCATAGTCGTTGGCATGTTCACCTACCTGGATGTCCAGGTGAACTCTCTGAGGACAGACAAAGGAGATAAGGGAAATCTGGTAGCCCTGCTCCATCTTCCTGCCAGAGACTGACAGCTCATCCCCGACTTTCCTTCATCTGTTCATTTAGCCAAGAGACTGGGCCCTCTTCAGTGTCTTAGCCCCATGGGACTCTGGGCACACAAGCAAGTATTAAGCCTGGGCTGGTGCTCTGAGTGAGGCATATACAAAGAGCTCAGTCACTGTGTCCTGGATATCCACTGGAAACCCAGTGTTCTTAGGAGACACAAAATCTGACATAATCCTCTCATCCACAGCACCACCGGTCCCCCAGTCCTCACCAAAGGATGAAGGCTGAAACCTGCAAGTCTCACATGGGCCCACTTACCAGCATGCCTCCAGCAAAGAGGGAGAACTTGGTGGAATTGGAGTGAAGACAGATCTGGTGCTCGCCAGGGGTATGGGAGGTGAAAGTGAACCTGCCCTCAGAGCCATACTGCCGGGCCAGGATGACCTGGAGGAAGGTAACAAGCTTCAGTCAGTATTATGATAGGGATGGGAATGGAGGAAAACAGTGCTTAAGGCTCTAAGTACTGCAAAAGTTGACAGGCACAGCCTTTCGCACCTCACAACACTGAAAGATTCAAAGCTGGTCAGCAGCTGTTGCCATATGCTTGTGTGAGAACGCTCTGGGGCAGGTGTTTAGAGCCTGAGAGTCTGACATCAGGGTGGCAAGTGACTGACTGCTCCTGGGAAGGGCTTTCCTTTATAGCTCATGCCCTTTCAACTTTTTTGGTATGAGTTGTTTTTTGGGGGGTTCTTTTTTGTTTTTGTTTTTGAGACAGAGTCTCACTCTGTGGTCCCGGCTGGAGTGCAGTGACGCTATCTCAGCTCACTGCAGCCTCAGCCTCCCAGGTTCAAGCGATTATCGTGCCTTAGCCCCCCAAGTATCTGGGATTAGAGGTGTGCGCCACCACACCCGGCTAATTTTTTTTTGTATTTTTACTAGAGACGGGGTTTGCCAGACGGAGGCTGCCCAGGCCGGTCCTGAACTCCTGGCCTCAAGTGATCCACCCGCCTCGGCATCCCAAAGTGCTGGGATTACAAGCAAGAGCCACCACACCCCGTCATGAGTTTGTTTTTTAATGAAAAGTGACGGAAAGTGAGAGCTGAAGGGTTTTGCCGTTCGTTTTAATATCTTTACTTGTGAAGATTAAAAGCTGCTCATTTTGTGGGGAAAGTATCATGTTCTGTGAAATCTTAAAGTCTAGATGACTTTAAGAGTTGACAAAACTCTTTGATTTTTATCACCACAATTAATCCGCCCGTTTCACAGACCGGGAAACTGGTTCCGGGAAGGTAACTAACTTGGCAGGGTCATGCAAGTCAGCAGGATATTCCCACAACATCAGCTGTCTCTCCTACTTTAGCAGATGCAGGAACTAGAAAAGGAAGTACCAGAGCCCGCCTAGCTGAGAGGCTGGCGGAGAGGAAGAGGGGGCGGGGGTTGGCTCACCTTGTCCTCTGGGTCCTTCACCTCCACAAACATGCCAAGCCCCGGGGTGGCCGGCTGGTACTCCTCCCGCTGCTTGTCATACAGCTGCGTCCGGTAGTTTCCTTGAGGGAAGCAGGGCGAGCCCAGGTCAGAGGAGCGCGAGGCGGCATGGGTTCCGCGACCGCCTGGGCACAGCGAGGCCGTCTCCTCCCGGCTCTAGAGAGCTGACTGTCTCGCATCCCCCACCCCAAGACCACGGTCACGTTCCAAACTCGCCCCTTCCTCCCCGCCCCCGCACCTATGACCATGGTCTCGTCCGGGATCTCCTCAATAAAGCACTTCTTCTCCGTCTCTCCGATGTGAAAGTAGAGCGCGCTTCCGCGCGTCGCCAGCCACAGCAGCAGCAGGAGGGCCCGCATCACTCTACCCAGCCCGGTTCCGGGCCAGGGCCGGACGACCAGCACGCCCAGCTCCACAGCCATCTTGCTCCCCCTGCCTGCGCAGCCGCAGCCGGCCGCGCCACGTCGCCCTGCCGCCGCCGCGGTGCCTGCCGGGACCGCGAGTTCCGCCGGGTGGACCACAAATCCCGAGACGTCCCGCGGCCCTGGCGCGGCAGTACCTGATTGGGGCGCGGCTTTTACCTGAGAGAGAGCGGGTGCCCTAGAATAAAAACTTATTTCCGTTGACTCTCTTCATGGCCTGGCAACTGACGATGTTACCAGTTTTTTATAGATGAAACTGAGGTCGTTTGTTTGAGGTCGCGGAGCGAATTGCGAACAGAGACCGGATTCGAACCTAAGATCCCTGACTTTCCTTGGCACAGCATCTACCACTCTTGATTTGCTTCTACCTTTAAAAATGAATTTAAAGAGAACGACCAAATAATGCACAAATGTATTATCAAAAAAGATTAAAAGAAAAAAAAGGCAAGGTCTCCCATACCACTTCTTTGTTCTCATACCCTGTCCACTCCTAAATCGGGTGTTACCCTCTCAAGCATTTCTCCGAACACACACACACACACACACACACACACACACACACACACACACACACACACACAGCCTCTGCTGCCAGATCCCGACTGCAATGGCTCGTTACTATCAATTCTACAAAAATAGAAAGGATCATAAGAGAGTACTATGAGCAAATATAAGCCAACAAATTGGATAACGTAGATGAAATGGACAAATTCATAGAAATGCAAAACTGACTCAGAGTAGATAATATAATCTGAATAAACCTATAACTAGTGAGGAGATTGAATCAGTAATTTAAAAAAATCATCCTTACTTAATAGTTAAGATGTCAATACTACCCAAAGCAATCTACAGATTTAATGCAATTCCTATCAAAATCCCAATGACATTTTTTGTAGAAACAGAGAAACTCATTGTACAATTCATATACTCTCAAGGGATTTTGATTAGCCAAAACAATCCTGAAAAAGAAGAATAAAGCTGAAGAACTCACACTTCCTGATTTCAAAACTTACTTCCAAGCTCCAGTCATCAAGACAGTGTGGTACTGGCATATAGACAGACATATAGACCAATGGAATACAATAGAGAGCCCCAAGATATGCCCTCTCATATATGGTCAAATAATTTTTAACAAGGAGACCAAGCCCATTCAATGCGGGGAGGAGGGACAGTCTTTCCAACAAATGGTGCTGGGAAAACTGGATATTCACATGCAAAAAAGTGAAGGTGGATCCTTCTCTAACGCCATAGATAAAAATTCACCCAAAAAGACCCAGAACTTT
Source organism: Pongo abelii (assembly GCF_028885655.2). NCBI lineage: Eukaryota > Metazoa > Chordata > Mammalia > Primates > Hominidae > Pongo > Pongo abelii. The sequence continues at coordinate 185,227,212 of NC_071989.2, forward strand.
TAAAATCAAAGCATAAAACTCATAGAAAACATATGGCAAAGGCTTTACCACATCGGATTTGGCAACAGACTTCCTGGATATGACACTAAAGGCACAGGCAACAAAAGAAAAAATAGACAAATTGGACTTTATGAAAATTAAAACATTGTGTGCATCAAAAGACACTGTAGCAGAGTAAAGAGGCAACGCACAGAATGGGAGAAAATATTTGCAAATCATATATATCTGACAAAGGATTAATATCCAGAATATGCAGAGACTCCTAAAACTCAGCAACAAAATAAGAACAATCTCATTCAAAAATCACAACAAAGGACTTGAATAGACATTTCTCCAATGATCAACAAGTGGCCAGTGAGCACATGAAAAGATACTCAACATCACTAATCATTAGGGAAACACAAATCACAATGAGATAAAGAACAATGAGATACTACGTCATATACCCATTAAGATGGCCACTAGAAAAAAAAAAAAGAAAAGAAAGAAACTACAAGCATTGGCAAGGATGTGGGGAAATTGAACCCTTGTGCACTGTTGGTGGGAATGTAAAATGGTACAGACACTGCAGAAAAGAGTATAATGATTCCCCAAAAAAGTAAAAATAGGCTGGGCGTGGTGGCTTACGCCTGTAATTCCAGCGCCTCGGGAGGCAGAAGCAGGAGGATTGCTTGAGCCCAGGAGTTCAAGACCAGTCGGGGCAACATGACGAAACCCCATCTCTACAAAAAATACAAAAATTAACTGGATCTCGTGTCATGCGCCTGTAGTCCCAGCTACTCAGGAGGCTGAGGCAAGAGGATTGCTTGAGCCTGGGAGGTCAAGGCTGCAGTGAGCTGTGATCATGCCACTGCACTCCAGCCTGGGTGACAGAGCAAGACACTGCCTGAAAATAAATAAATAAAAATAGAATTACCATATGATTCAGCAATTCCATATCTAGATATATCCTCAAAATAATTAAAAGTAGGGTCTCAAAGAGATATTTGTACACATATGTTCGCAGCAGCATTATTCACAAGCAAAAAAAAAAAAAAATGGAAGCAACCCAGTTCTTCATCAGTAGATGAATGGATAAGCAAAATATGGTACATCCACACAATGGAAATCCTTTCAGCCTTAGAAAGGATGGGAATTCTGACACATGCTACAACATAGATGAACCTTGAAAAAACATTACGCTAAGTGGAATAAGCCAGACATAAAATGATAAATACTGGGTAATTCCATGTATATGAGGTACTAGAGTTGTTAAAATCACAGAGACAGAAAGCAGAGTGGTGGTTGCCAGGGACTGGAGGACAGGGAGAGTAGGAAGTTATTGTTTAATAGGTATAGAGTTTCAGTTTTCCAAGATAAAAACAGTTCTGTAGATGGATGGTGGTGAGAGTTGTATGGCAATATAATGTACTTAATCCCACTGAATTGTACACTTAAAAACAGTTAACTTTGGCCGGGCACGGTGGCTCACACTTGTAATCTCAGCACTTTGGGAGACCAAGGCGGGTGGATCACGAGGTCAGGAGATCGAGACCATCCTGGCTAACATGGTGAAACCCCATCTCTACTAAAAATACAAAAAATTAGCCAAGCGTGGTGGCAGGCGCCCGTAGTCCCAGCCACTCGGGAGGCTGAGGCAGGAGAATGGCGCGAACCTGGGAAGCGGAGCTTGTAATGAGCCGAGATCGCACCGCTGCACTCCAGCCTGGGCGACCGAGCGAGACTCCATCTCAAAAAAAAAAAAAAAAAAAAAAATTGGAAAAAATCCACTAAGTAATAGCCATTGTATGATATGCCACAGTTTGTTTCATCATTGAAGGACATCTGAGCTGTTTCCAGTTTGGCACTATTATAAATAAAAATGCACAGTGGTGGCCAGACTCGGTGGCTGTAATCCCAGCACTTTGGGAGGCCGAGGCGGGTGGATCACCTGATGTCAGGAGTTTGAGACCAGCCTGACCAACATGGTGAAACCCCATCTCTACTAAAAATACAAAAAGTAGCCAGGCATGCCACGCCTGTAATGCCAGCTACTCAGGAGGTGGAGGCAGGAGAATTGCTTGAACTGGGAAGTTCGAGGCTGCAGTGAGCCATGATGGCTCCAGTGCACTCTAGCCTGGGAGAAAGAAAGACCCTGCCTCTAAAAAATAAGTAAATAATAACAATGACAAACAAGCCTATGAAAATATGTTCATCATCATGTCATTAGAGAATTGTAAATTAAAGCAAAAATGACATACATACTAGTATGTATGCCCTGATTAGAATGGTCAAAATCTAGAGCACTGACAATACCAAATACTGGCAAGGATGTGGAGCAACAGGAATTCTCATTCATTGCTGGTGGGAATACAAAGCAGTATGGCCACTTTGGAAGACAGTTTGGCAATTTCTTACAAAGCTAAACATACTCTTATCATATGATCCAGTGACTGCACTCCTTGGTAATTACCCAAATGAAGTAAAAATTATGTCCACACAAAAACCCGCACACAGGCCGGGCGCGGTGGCTCACACCTGTAATCCCAGCACTTTGGGAGGTCGAGGCGGGCAGATCACGAGGTCAGGAGATCAAGACCATCCTGGCTAACATGGTGAAACCCCGTCTCTACTAAAAAAAAAAATACAAAAAAATTAGCCGGGCGTGGTGGCAGGTGCCTGTGGTCCCGGCTACTCGGGAGGCTGAGGCAGGAGAATGGCGTGAACCCGGGAGGTGGAGCTTGCAGTGAGCTGAGATCGCGCCACTGCGCTCCAGCCTGGGCAACAGAGCGAGATTCTGTCTCAAAAAAAAGAAAACAAAAAAAAAAACCCTGCACACAGGGCCGGGCATGGTGGCTCACACCTGTAATTCCAGCACTTTGGGAGGCCGAGGAGGGCGGATCAACTGAGGTCAGGAGTTTAGGACCAGCCTGGCCAACATGGTAAAACCCCATCTCTACTAAAAATACAAAAATTAGCCAGGTGTGGTGGCAGGCACCTGTAATCCCAGCTACTTGAGAAGCTGAGGCAGGAGAAAAACTTGAACCCGGGAGGTGGAGATTGCAGTTAGCCAAGATCGTGCCATTCTACTCCAGCCTGGGTGACAAGAGAGAGACTCTGTCTCAAAAAAAAAAAAAAAAGAAAGAAAGAAAAAGAGACAATTTTATATAATACTACAATGTTGGATACATGTCAATATAATATACACTTGTCAAAACCATAGGATGTATAGCACCAGGAGTGACCCCTAGTGTAAACTGGACTTTGGATGATAATGATATGTCTATCCAGGTTCACTGATTGTAACAAATATACCACTCTTGAGTGGGATGCTGATATCAGGGAAGTTGTGTGTGAGGGGGTGGTGGGGTAGGGAGTATATGGGAAATCTCTGTGCTTTCCATTCAATTTTGCTGTGAACCTACAAGTGCTCCAAAAAATAAAGTCTATTTTTTAAAGACTATCTTTCCTCCATTGAATTGCTTTTGCACCTTTGTAAAAAATCAGATGGGCATATTTATGTGGGTCTGTTTCTGGGTTCTCTATTCTATCCCATTATCTATGTGTCTATCCTTCTACCAATAGCACACGGTCTTGATTACTGTAACTATATAATGTCTTGACATTGTGCAAGATGATTTCTCCCACTTTATTCTTCCTTTTCCAAAAAGTTTTAGTTATGGCCAGGTGTAGTAGTGTGCCTGTTGTCCCAGCTGCTTGAGAGGCTGAAGTGGAAGGATCACTTGAGCCCAGGAGTTCGAGGCTATAATGCACTAGGATTGCACCTGTGAACACCCAGTTTTTTCCAGCCTAGGCAACATAGTGAGACCCTATCGCTAATTTTATTGTATTTCTTTTTTTTTTTTTTTTTTTGAGATGGAGTCTCGCTCTGTCGCCCAGGCTGGAGTGCAGTGGCGCAATCTCAGCTCACTGCAAGCTCTGCCTGCCAGGTTCTCGCCATTCCTCTGCCTCAGCCTCCCAAGTAGCTGGAAGTACAAGTATTTTTAGTAGAGAAGGGGTTTCACCGTGTTAGCCAGGATGGTCTCGATCTCCTGACCTCATGATCCGCCCGCCTCAGCCTCGCAAAGTGCTGGGATTACAGGCATAAGCCACTGCACCCAGCCTCATTTCATTTTTTGAGATGGAGTCTTGCTCTGTTGCCCAGCCTGGAGTACAGAGGAGAAATCTCAGCTCACTGCAACCTCTGCCTCCCAGGTTCGAGTGATTCTCCTGCCTCAGCCTCCCAGATAGCTGGGACTATAGGTGTGTGCCACCACGCCTGGCTAATTTTTGTATTTTTATTACAGATGGGGTTTCACCATGTTGGCCAGGCTGGTTTTCAGGAGGCTGACTCGCTCCTGACCTCAAGTGATTCACCATCCTCGGCCTCCCAAACTGCTGGGATTACAGGCATGAGCCACCATGTTTGGCCCCTTATCTCTAATTTTCTAAAATGTTTTAATTATGCTGGTGGAGCTTTGATAGAAATTGTGTTAAGCTGGCCAGGCATGCTGGCTCATGGCCTGTAATCTCAGAGCTTTGGGAAGCCAAGGCCAGAGGATTACTTGAGGCTAGGAGTTCAAGACCAGCCTGGGCAAAATAGCAAGATCCCGTCTGTACAACAAATTTTAAAGATCAGCTGGTTGTGGTGGCTCACACCTGTAATCTCAGCACTTTGGGAGTTCAAGGCAGGAGGACTGCTTGAAGCAGGCCTGGGCAGCAAAGCAAGATCTCATCTCTACCCCTGCGAAAAAAAAAAAAAATTAACTGGGCATGGGAGTGCATGCCTGTAGTCTCAGTTAACTGGCAGACTGAAGTGGGAGGATTCCTTGATCCCAGGAGTTCAAGGCTGCAGTGAGCTATGATTATGCCACTGCATACAGAGCAAGACCCCAAGTCAAAAAAAAAAAAAAAAAGAAATTGTGTTAAACCTGTATACCAATTTGGAAATAATTTCCATTTTTACCATGTTAAATGTTCCACTCCATGAGCATGGTATGTCTCTGCATTTATTTAAATCTTCTGCTATATCTTTTATCAGAATTTTATAATTTTCAGCACACAGACATATGTTTTGTTAAGATTTTACCTAAGTAATTCTTTTTTTTCCAGAGTGATTGTAAATGGTACTGTGTTTTTAATTTTGGTTTCCTCATGTTTATTGTTATATTTATATAGAAATGTGATTAATTTATGTGTGTTTCTCTTGTATACTGCAAACTTGCTTAACTCCTTTATTAGTTCTAGGGGATTTTTGTAGATTCCCTGGGATTTTTGTATAGAAAATCATGTCATCTACAAATAAGGACAGTTTTCTTTTTCTTTCCAATCTGCATGTCTTTTATTTCTTTTTTTCTAGTCTCATTACAGTTGCTTGAACTTCAATCTCTCTCCATGTTTACACTTTTTAAAATGTCATTGCCTTAATTTGGGTCCCTTCCCTCCCTCCCTCCCTTCTAGATGGAGTTTAGCTATTGTCACCCAGGCTGGAGTGCAGTGGCGCCATCTCAGCTCACTGCAAGCTCCGCCTCCCAGGTTCAAGCGATTCTCCTGCCTCAGCCTCCTGAGTAGCTGGGACTACAGGTGCCCACCACCACGTCCGGCTAATTTTTTCTATTTTTAGTAGAGACAGGGTTTCACCGTGTTAGCCAGGATGGTCTCGATCTCCTGACCTCCTGATCCGCCCGCCTCGGCCTCCCAAAGTGCTGGGATTATAGGCGTGAGCCACCGCGCCTGGCCTGCTTTCTCGTAGTTTTTAGCATATATGTCTAGTACATTTTTGCTAGATTTATACCTACATATTTTACCTTTTAGGGTTATTGTAAATAGTATTGTACTTTAAATTGCTGTGTTCATGTGTGAATTGCTAGTATATAGATATACAATTGGCTTTTTTCTTTGTCTTATATCCTGCAAACTTGTTAAACTCATTTATTAGTTCTAGGAATATTCTGTAGATTTTTTGAGATTTTCAATGTAGATAATCATGGCATATGCAAATAGAGACAGTTATTTCCTCCTTTCTTCTCCTTTCTTTTCTTTTTTTTTTTTCTTAGACATGGGGTGTGGAGACAAAGTGACTCCATCTTGGATGCTAACCTGCCATGTTGATTTTTGATTAGTCCCAGTCCCAGGAATGCCTCCTGATTCCTACTTTATTTACTGTCCTTAGTGTCCCTAGTTTACATGTCAACCTTGATGTTATCACACAAATTATAGGCGATTATGCATATAGCATTCTTGCCTGTTCTGGAGGGTTGCCTCCCATTGCCTCCCTGGAACACATATCCTCTTTTCCTGTTGAGAGGTGACAGCGTGCTGGCAGTCCTCACAGCCCTCGCTCGCTCTCGGCGCCTCCTCTGCTTGGGCTCCCACTTTGGCGGCACTTGAGGAGCCCTTCAGCCCACCGCTGCACTGTGGGAGCCCCCTTCTGGGCTGGCCAAGGCCGGAGCCGGCTCCCTCAGCTTGCAGGGAGGTGTGGAGGGAGAGGCGCGAGCGGGAACCGGGGCTGCGTGCGGCGCTTGCGGGCCAGATGGAGTTCCGGGTGGGCGTGGGCTTGGCGGCCTGTACTCGGAGCAGCCGGCCAGCCCTGCCGGCCCCGGGGCAATGAGGGCTTAGCACCCGGGCCAGCGGCTGCGGAGGGTGTACTGGGTCCCCCAGCAGTGCCAGCCCACAGGCGCTGCTCTCGATTTCTCACGGGGCCTTAGCTGCCTTCCCGCTGGGCAGGGCTGGGGACCTGCAGCCCACCATGCCTGAGCCTCTCACCCCCTCCATAGGCTCCTGTGCCTCTGGAGCCTCCCCAATGAGCGCCGCTCCCTGCTCCACGGCGCCCAGTCCCATCGACCACCCAAGAGCTGAGCAGTGCAAGCGCATGGCGCTGGACTGGCAGGCAGCTCCACCTGCAGCCCCTGTGCGGGATCCACTGGGTGAAGCCAGCTGGGCTCCTGAGTCTGATGGGGACGTGGAGAACCTTTATGTCTAGCTCGGGGATTGTAAATACACCAATCGGCACTCTGTATCTAGCTCAAGGTTTGTAAACACACCAATCAGCACCCTGTGTCTAGCTCAGGGTTTGTGAATGCACCAATGGACACTCTGTATCTAGCTACTCTGGTGGGACCTTGGAGAACCTTTGTGTGGACACTCTGTATCTAGCTAATCTGGTGGGGACGTGGAGAACCTTTGTGTCTAGCTCAGGGATTATAAACGCACCAATCAGTGCCTTGTCAAAACAGACCACTGGGCTCTACCAATCAGCAGGATGTGGGTGGGGCCAGATAAGAGAATAAAAGCAGGCTGCCAGAGCCAGCAGTGGCAACCCGCTGGGGTCTCCTTCCACGCTGTGGTAGCCTTGTTCTTTTGCTCTTTTGCTCTTTGCAATAAATCTTGCTACTGCTCACCCTTTGGGTCCACACTGCTTTTATGAGCTGTAACACTCACCGCGAAGGTCTGCAGCTTCACTCCTGAAGCCAGCGAGACCACGAGCCCACCGGGAGGAACGAACAACTCCAGACGCGCTGCCTTAAGAGCTGTAACACTCACCGCGAAGATCTGCGGCTTCCCTCCTGAGCCAGCGAGACCACGAACCCACCAGAAGGAAGAAACTCTGAACACATCCGAACATCAGAAGGAACAAACTCCAGACGCGCCACCTTAAGAGCTGTAACACTCACTGCGAGGGTCTGCGGCTTCATTCTTGAAGTCAGTGAGACCAAGAACCCACCAATTCCGGACACACTGTGACATATAAGCCCTGGGTCTGGGGAGTAATTGTGGAGATCTACCTGTTTTGCAGCTTCCCAAGACCATGCTTCTACCTGTAAGTTCCTACCTCCTCTTCCCAGGTTCAACCATTCTGACTCAGCCTCCTGAGTAGTTGGGACTACGGGCTCCCTCCACCATGCCCAGTTAATTTTTGTATTTTTTTTAGTAGAGATGGGGCATCACCATGTAAGCCAGGCTGGTCTTGAACTCCTGACCTCAAGTGATCCACCTGCCTTGGCCTCTCAAAGTGCTGGGATTACAGGCGTGAGCCACCACACCTGGCCCAGGCTCTTTCAATAAGCAGTTCTCCTGTGAACTAAGAGTGAGAACTCACTCACTCTCTCTAGAATGGCATCAAACCATTCATTAGGGATCCAATCCCACAATACAAATACAATACAAACACCTGCTGCCAGGCCCCACCTACAACACTGGGGATCAAATTTCAACATGGGATTCGAAGGGGACAGATATCCAAACTATATCATGTGTCATCGCTCAGAAACAGGTTGTTCTATCAGCACAATACATTTGCTACTTGGAAAACCACATCACCCTTCCTAATGTCTGGGTTATGGGCTTTGCAATATTGCTGTGAAGCCACTGGTGCACTATCTCCCTACATGCATGTCACTGCAAGCCCTAAGAAATTTTCCTTTTTATCCCTTTAGGGTATTTATATGGGCAATCTGACCACTGGACCACTGCCATGGCACAGTGCAATACACAGTGTGATCTGCGGGCCAGCCCTGGTCTCTCAGGTTTGTTACAGGTCTGCAACAAGGTAAGTATAGAAATTTGAACCAGGTTCAGTGGCTCATGTCTGCAGTACAGCACTTCGGGAGGTTGAGGCAGATTCCTTGAGCCCAGAAGCTTGAGAGCAGCCTGGGCAATACAGAAAAATCCCATCTCTACAGAAAAAAAAAAAAATTAGCCAGGCATGGTGGCATGTGCCTGTAGGCCCAGCTACTGAGGAGGCTGAGGTAGGAGGACCTCCTGAGCCTAGGAGATCGAACCTGCATTATGCCATGATTGCTCCACTGCACTCCAGCATGGGCACCTTGTCTCAAGAAAGAAAAGGGGAGGGGAGGGGAGGGGAGATTGGGAGTAATTGTTTAGGATTTTTTTTTTTTTTTTTGAGATGGAGTCTAATTGTTTAGGAATTTTTTTTTTTTTTTTTTTTTTTTTTTTTTTTTTTTTTTGAGATGGAGTCTCGCTCTGTCGCCCAGGCTGGAGTGCAGTGGCGCAGTCTTGGCTCACTGCAAGCTCCGCCTCCCGGGTGCACGCCATTCTCCTGCCTCAGCCTCCCCAGTAGCTGGGACTACAGGCGCCCACCACCTCACCCGGCTAATTTTTTGTATTTTTAGCAGAGACGGGGTTTCACCGTGTTAGCCAGGATGGTCTCTATCTCCTGACCTCGTGATCCACCCTCCTCGGCCTCCCAAAGTGCTGGGATTACAGATGTGAGCCACCACGCCCAGCCTTGTTTAGGAAATTTTTATAGACATTTGACATTGGTATAACATCCAAGCACGTGATCAGGGTTGTTTTTTTTTTTAAATTTAATTTAACTTAATTTAATTTAATTTTTTTTTTTTTTTTTTTTGGAGACAGGGTCTCACTCTTTCTCCAGGCTGGAGTGCACTGGCATGAGCTCAGCTCACTGCACCCTCTGCCTCCCAAGTTCAAGCAACTCTCCTGTCTCAGTCTCCCAAGTAGCTACCACACCCGACTAATTTTTGTATTTTTTGGTAGAGACAGGGTTTCACCATGTTGGCCAGGCTGGTCTTGAACTCTTGACCTCAAGTGATCAGCCCACCTTGGCCTCCCAAAGTGCTGGGATTACAGGCGTGAGCCACCTTGCTGGCATTTTTTTTTTTAACTTAAGTTCCGGGATACATATGCAGGATTATGCAGGTTTGTTGCATAGGTAAACATGTCCCGTGGTGGTTTACTGCAGCTATTAACCCTAGGTATTAAGCCCTGCATGCATTAGTTACCTTTCCTGAGACTCTCTCTCCCCACTCCCCTGCCCCAATCAGTTTTATTTTTTATTGGATTTTACAAAAATACTCGTTTGTGAGGGGTTGGGAATTTAAACAACAAAAATGGCCGGGCGCAGTGGCTCACGTCTGTGATCCCAGCAGTTTGGGAGGCCGAGGCGGGCGGATCACGAGGTCAGGAGATCGAGACTATCCTGTCTAACACAGTGAAACCCTGTCTCTACTAAAAATACAAAAACTTTTAGCCGGGCATGGTGACAGGTGCCTGTAATCCCAGCCACTCAGGAGGCTGAGGCAGAAGAATCGCTTGAACCCAGGAGGCAGAGGTTGCAGTGAGCCGAGATCATGCCACCGTGCTCCAGCCTAGGTGACAGAGTGAAACTCCGTCTCAAAAAAAAAAAAAAAAAAAAAAACCCTGCCACCCCACACACAGGTTCTTTATACAGTTGATAGTACAGGTCTAGAATGGTTCAGAACCATGGACAGCACCTCACTCTCCCTCCCAAACCCTATGGTCATTGCCTCTGCCTGTTTCCAGCTCCAGTGAATGCCACTGGTGAGCTCCTAGCTACCAAATCCTATGTGTGCTTTTAAGCACGTGCCTTAATTGACGTTTCTAAAGCGTTTAACTTTTATCAACATCTGCATCTGTCATTTTTGTTTAAAAATAATTCCCAATGAAATAATAGAAAACGTTCCCCTAGGATTATCAAGATGCCATACCACTAGAATGAGCGGACAGTTTTTTGTAGCTGAAACATATTATTAATCTTAAGACATTGCATTAACAGTTTTCATGTACTTTTTAGTGGGCTCTTGGAGGCAGGAGACAGGTTTTATTCAATTTTGTATCCAACATGTATCATAAGGCCCAGAGTTTGTGTGAGCAAATGCCTGCCACTTATCAGCTGGATGACCTTGGACAAAATATTACTAAACTTCTTTTTGATACTGTTTCCTGAGTTATGAAATTATTATAATAATAAAGTCTATCTCATGCCATTATATTTAAGATTAAATTAGTTAATACCCTTAAAAGTGCTTAGAACAGTGCCTGAAACAGAAGAATAAAAGATATTATCATTTTAAGCCAGCCACGGTGGCTCACGCCTGTAATCCCAGCACTTTGGGAGGCAGAGGTGGGTAGATCACCTGAGGTCAGGAGTTCAAGACCAGCCTGGCCAACATGGTGAAACCCCATCTCTAATAAAAACACAAAAATTAACCGGACCTGGTGGTGGGCACCTGTAATCCCAGCTACTCAGGAAGCTGAGGCAGGAGAATCACTTGAACCCAGGAGGCAGAGGTTGCGGTGAGCAGAGATGGCACCACTGCACTCCAGCCTGGGTGACACAGTGAGACTCTGTCTCAAAAATAAATAAATATCTATATATATATATATAAACAAATAAATAAAATAAAACCTGGGAAATTTGACTCAACTTTTGGCATTCTTTTCTCTGCACCAGATACTTTTCTCCAGATAAAGGAAAGACCCCATACAAAGAGTTAAGACTCACTGCCTCTGTCTTTAAAGAGCTGGCCATATCAGGGAGAGTATGTTGATTCTTATGGCTTCTGTAACAAATTGCCACAAGTTAATATGGCTTTTCCATTATTCTCTCACAGTTCCAGAGGTCAGAAGTCCAAAATCAAAGTGACAGCAGGGCTGTGTTCCCTCCAGAGGTTCTAGGGGAGAATCCTTCCTTGCTTCTCCCAGCTTCTGGTGGCTCCAGGCATTCCTTGGCTTGTGGCTGCATCGCTCTCGTCAGTCTCTGTTTCCATCTTCACACAGATTTCTCCTCTGATGTCTTTTCTACTCTTCTGACTCTTACGAAGATTCATGTCACCTGGATTTAGGGCCCTCCCAGGTAATCCTGGGTAATTCACCCCGAACGATCTCATCTCAAGATCTTTACATTAGTTATATTTGCAGCTAGGTGCAGTGGCTCATGTCTATAATCCCAGAACTCTTGGAGGCTGAGGTGGGAGGATCATTTGAGCCCAGGAGTTGGAGATCAACCTGGGCAACATAGTGAGATCCAATCTCTACAAAAAAATTTAAAAATTGGCTAGGCGTGGTGATGCATACCTGTAGTCCCAGCTACTTAGAGGCTGAGGTGGGAGGATCACTTGAGCCTAGGAGGTCAAACTTGCAGTGAGCTGTGATCTTGCCACTGCACTCCAGCCTGGGTGACAGAGAGGGACCCTGTCTCAAGAAAAAATTATTATTATATTTGTAAAGACTCTTTTTCCAAATAAGGTCATATTCAAAGGCTCTGGGGGCTGAAGCATAGCCATATCTTTTTTGTAACCACTAGTCAACCCATTACAGAGAGCAAGAAGTGTACACATGATAAGGTATCCAGTGACATTAAAAAATGGGACAATTGGCCGGGCACGGTGGCTCACGCCTGTAATCCCAACACTCTGGGAGGCCGAGGTAGTCAGATCACCTGAGGTCGGGAATTCAAGACCAGCCTGACCAACATGGAGAAACCCTGTCTCTACTAAAATTACAGAATTAGCCAGGCGTGGTGGTGCATGCCTGTAATCCCAGCTACTTGGGAGGCTGAGGCAGGAGAATCACTTGAACCCGGGAGGCAGAGGTTGCGGTGAGCCAAGATTGCACCATTGCACTCCAGCCTGGGCAAGGAGAGCAAAACTCTGTAAAAAAAAAAAAAAAAAAAAGCACTTGAAGTGGCTTAACCCTTAATTACATAACACGTTAAGGTTAGAGGCTTTTTCTGAGACAAAGTTGCAGCCTCAGCCTCCCAGGCTTAAGCCATCCTCCCACCTTAGCCTCCAGAGTAGCTGGGACTATAGGTGCATGCCACCACATTCTGGCTAATTTTTTATATTTTTTTGTAGGGACAGGGTCTCCCTATGTTGCCCAGGCTGGTCTCCAACTCCTGGGCTAAAGCGATCCTCCCACCTTGGCCTCCTAAAGAGCTGGGATTACAGGTGAGGGCTACCATGCCTGGCCAAGATAGAGGCTTTTTTTTTTTTTTTTTTTTTTTGAGAGTCTCTCTGTCACCCAGGCTGGAATGCAGTGGCGTGATCTCGGCTCACTGTGACCTCCGCCACCAAGGTTCAAGCGATTCTCCTGCCTCAGCCTCCTGAGTAGCTGGGACTACAGCCACCTGCCACCACGCCTGACTAATTTTTGTACTTTTAGTAGAAACAGGGTTTCACCATGTTGGCCAGGCTGGTCTCTAACTCCTGACCTCAGCTGATCCACCACCTCGGCCTCCCAAAGTGCTGAGATTACAGGAGTGAACCACCGTGCCTGGCCAATAGAGGCTTTGAAAAGGAAAGGTTCAGCTGGGCATGGTGACTCACACCTGTAATCCCAGCACTTCGGGAGGCCAAGGCAGGCACATTGCCTGAGGTAGGTAGTTCAAGACCAGCCTGACCAACATGGAGAAACCCCGTTTCTACTAAAAACACAAAATTAGCCGGTTGTGGTAGCGCATGCCTGTAATCCCAGCTACTCGGGAGGCTGAGGCAGGAGAATTGCTTGAACCCAGGAGGTGGAGGTTGTGGAGAGCCAAGATTGCGCCATTGCACTCCAGCTTGGGCAACAAGAGCGAGACTCCATCTCAATTAAAAAAAAGAAAAAAATAAAGGTTCAGGAAAATAAATGTGGCTTGATTAGAATGAAGCCAGGAGAGAGGTTAGATCAAACAACGGGTGGAAGTGAATATCCTTACTACAAGTTGGACAACTAGAAGTAGGCTGTCATCAGGCTGCAGACTGGTGGCCTGCAGGCATATTTTGTTTGGCCGGCATAATGTTTACAATTTTTCTTAGACTAGTTGCCAACAGTGACAATGCCACAGTTTCTATATAATAAGAATTTGGGGGATGGGTGTGGTGGCTCACGCCTGTAATCCCATCACTTTGGGAGGCTGAGGCGGGCAGATCATGAGGTCAGGAGATCAAGACCATCCTGGCCAACATGGTGAAACCTCGTCTCTACTAAAAATACAAAAATTAGCTGGGCGTGGTGGCAGGTGCCTGTAATCCCAGCTACTTGGGAGGCTGAGGCAGGAGAATGGCTTGAACCTGGGAGGCAGAGGTTGCAGTGAACTGAGATTGCACCACTGCACTCCAGCCTGGTGACAGAGCGAGACTCCATCTCAAAAAAAAAAAAAAAGAATTTGGGGACATATTGGATAGGAGCTTGAAGCTGTTTTGCCACATTTAACATAAACATGAGAAAATGACAGCCGTGCATATCCCAAGAGGAGCGATGGAGATTATGAGGAAGAAGTGGATTCATCAGTCTGCCCCGCTCAGCTCTGTTGCTAACTTTAAATGTAAAATTAGGCCAGGCGCGGTGGCTCATTCCTGTAATTCCAGCATTTTGGGAGGCCAAGGCGGGCAGATCACGAGGTCAGGAGATGGCCAACATGGTGAAACCCCGTCTCTACTAAAAATACAAAAATTAGCTGGGTGTGGTGGTGGGCACCTGTAGTCCCAGCTACTCAGGAGGCTGAGGCACAAGAATCACTTGAACCCAGGAGGTGGAGGTTGCAGTGAGTCGAGATCATGCCGCTGCACTCCAGCCTGGTGACGAAGTGAGACTCTGTCTCAAAAAAAAAAAAGTAAAGTTAGCTGGGTGTGGTGTCACATGCCTGTAGGCCTGTAGTCCCAGCTACTTAGGAGGCTGAGGCAAGAGAATCACTTGAGCCCAGGAGGTCAAGGCTGCAGTGAGCTATGATTGTGCCACTGCACTCCAGCCTGGGTGACAGAACAAAACCTGTCTTAAAAAAAAGTACATGTGGCCAGGCGCAGTGGCTCACGCGTGTAATCCCAACACTTTGGGAGGCTAAGGTGGGTGGATCACCTGAGGTCAGGAGTTCGAGACCAGCCTGGCCAACATGGTAAAACCCCGTCTCTACTGAAAATACAAAAAATTAGCCGGGGATGGGTGGCAGGCTCCTGCAATCCCAGCTACTCGGGAGGCTGATGGAGGAGAATCGCTTGAACCCGGGAGGCAGAGGTTGCAGTGAACTAAGACCGTACCACTGCACTCCAGCTTGGGCGACAACAGTGAAACTCTGTTTCAAAAATTAAAAAATAAAATAAAATAAAATAAAACATGTTGAAATGATAATAGTTAAAATACATTTGGATAAATAAATTATATTAATAAAATTAACTTCACCTGTTTCTTTTTTTTTTTTTTTTTTGAGACGGAGTCTCGCTCTGTCACCCAGGCTGGAGTGCAGTGGCATGATCTCTGCTCACTGCAAGCTCCGCCTCCTGGGTTCAGGCCATTCTCCTGCCTCAGCCTCCCGAGTAGCTGGGACTACAGGTGCCCACCACCACACCTGGCTAATTTTTTGTATTTTTTTTAGTAGAGACAGGGTTTCCCCATGTTAGCCAGGATGGTCTCGATCTCCTGACCTTGTGATCCGCCCTCCTTGGCCTCCCAAAGTGCTGGGATTACAGGCGTGAGCCACCGCGCCCAGCACCTGTTTCTTTATACTTTTTTTAATGTGGCTACTGGAAAATCTTAAAGTAACATATACGTCTTATTCTGTTCTAGTTGAATAGTGTTGCTCTATCTCTCCAACCACCTCCTGAGGTCTCTCCTGTGAGCTTTGGGAGCTAGAAAGTTGACAACATGATTAAAATGAGACTTAAGGCAGCTGGGATAGGGAACAGAGTAAGGGTTTGGATCAGACATGGACTGACTTCCAGGCTCTGAAACTCTCTAGCAGCATGCCTTCCATTGAGACACTTACCATTTCTGACCTCGTAAATATAGTCTAAAGGTTCCGTGGGCTTTATATATAGTCTAAAGTTTCCGGTGCCACTAAAAGCAAAGCACCGGGCACAAGACCTGGCATGTAGTAGGGACTCAATCAGCAGGAGCTGCTTTCCATCACAGGGGGCACTGCTCCAGTACTTGTTACTGTGCAAATATAACTAGACTGCAAATACAGGTCTAGACATGCAAATTTAATGGGGATCTGAGAGTTAAGAAATCTACTTCCTGGCCGGGCACGGTGGCTCACGCCTGTAATACCAGCACTTTGGGAGGCTGAGGCAGGCGGATCGCCTGAGGTCAGGAGTTTGAGACCAGACTGGTCAACTTGGCGAAATCCTGTCTCTACTAAAAAATACAAAAATTAGCTGGGAGTGCTGGCAGACACCTGTAACCCCAGCTACTCGGGAGGCTGAGGCAGGATAATTGCTTGAACCCGGGAAGTGGAGGTTGCAGTGAGCTGAGATCACACCATTGCACTCGAGCCTGGGTGACAGATTGAGACTGTGTCTCAAAAAGAAAAAAAAAAGAAAAGAAATCTGTTTTCTAAACTGGGGCAGCTTCCAAACCCCACTGGAGTGGGCCCGGGAACATCCTGCAGGAAATTGGGCAACAATTCATGTTTCAAGTTTCATGTGGCCTCAAGTGAACAAAAGATCAGTTCACAGGTGGGGCACTGGCTTTGGACAGGTGAAAAGCAGGCAAAGATGTGTGAGCTCAGTTAGCTTTGGGAGAGTATCACAGGCAGGCAGGTGACATTTCCCTCTGATATGGCCCACTAAGAATAAGGGGGAGCAGTTTAGGGATCTTAGGCAGAATGACATCTTCAAGTAGCCACTGAAGGGAATGATATCTGAAAAGAGAAAAATAGGACTGCTGCGTAGGGCTTGTAAAAAGTAAAGTAGAGGTTCCTCTTCAAAGACTTTCCTTCCCATCTAATTAGGAATAAATAGTAATTTCTCTTAGAAGCAAAATTTATTCAAAGACCTGTGCTAACATCTTAAATATCTGCTAGCCATAATAAAGAAATCAATGTGCTTTATGTTTTTAGCTCCCACAATTTAGCCTAAATATTTGCCCCAGCATGCTTATACCAGTCCAAGCAAGCATTAGGTCATAGCCTGTTCCTCTTCCTTATTTGAAGGTGTTTTTATCTTTCTCAGCATTCTACAAGTTACTTCCTCCTTCCTTTGTTCTCCTGTGCCTTTGCCTCTTTTAAAAAGTTCTAAGTTACTAGCCAATCAGGACAAATACAAAATGTGAGGTCCCGTTCCAGCCAATAAAAACCGGACACAGCAGGAAGGCGGAAGCGTCAGGTTATAAATGACCCTGTCTCCTTTGTTCAGTGTACTCTCGTGGCAAAACTGATGGCGAGTGTATCCTTTCTGCAAAAAGTAAAAATGGCCTTGCTGAAGAAATTAAATTTATGTTCAAGTGCTATTTCTTTACGGCACCGAAAAACCACCATTTCTAACAGGCTGAAGGTCAAAGGAGAGATTGACCTTCTAGATCTCTCCCTTGGAGCTAGATCTGCAATGTGGCCAACCCAAAGGTTGTCTGCAAAGCCAGGAGAATAGAGCAAGCTGGATGAGGAGGTGGGCAGAATCCTGGGGAGGAAGGATGATTAGGGAGAGTTCAAAAGGAGGATGGCAATCAGGAGAGTGGTGCCATGGCCTCCAGGGGATGTGGGTACATGAAGACAGCACGTGTCAGCCTTGGAGCCGTTGAGAGGGCTGATCCAGTGGAGGCTGAAGTTTCCAAGGCCCCCAAGACCTTACTGTCATGCTAATCCGGAGCAGCTTCTTGGCGTGAGGAAAACAAGAGCCAAGAGTGAAAGGGAGATGAGAATGTGTCTTCTGCTTTTTGGAAGGCAGGGAGAAAGGAAGGGCTATACCTACAGAAGGGCCATATAGTCCATCCTCATTATTGTCATTGTCAAAAATAGGGTTGATAGGCCAGGCGCAGTGGCTCACACCTGTAATCCCAGCACTTTGGGAGGCCAAGGCAGTGGATCACCTGAGGTCAGGAGTTCGAGACCAGCCTGGCCAATGTGGTGAAACCCCGTCTCTACTAAAAATACAAAAATTAGCCAGGTGTGGTGGTGCACGCCTGTAATCCCAGCTACTCAGGAGGCTGAGGCAGGAGAATCACTTCAACCTGGGAAGTGGAGCTTGCAGTGAGCTGAGATCTCGCCACTGAACAGTGAAACTCTGTCTCAAAAAAAAAAAAAGGTTGATAGGTCATTTATATTCTTAGGCAGAAAATGTAGCAGAAACAGGATTTAAGATAACAGAAGAGAAAATAGAAGAAGCCAGGTCCTCAAAAAGGCAGGAGGAAGTGCAATCAGAACCCAGGTGGAGAGATTTATCTGGGATGGAAGGGAGTCCTTGACACCTGGGACAGAAGGGACACAGAAAGAGAGGAGTCTTATGTCTTCTGTTCATGGCTCCACAGACATACTGTTAAGAATCTGCTACACTGAGGAAGTCTGTAGGCAGGGATTGGGGTGTCCCACCTCTATTCTTGCCACTTTAGGAAAGAATGAGGATAGGGAATTTTTTTTTTTTTTTTTTTTTTTTTTTTGAGACAGAGTCTCGCTCTGTCGCCCAGGCTGGAGTGCAGTGGCGAGATTTCAGCTCCCTGCAACCTCTGCCTCCAAGGCTCAAGCGATTCTCATGCCTCAGCCTCCCGAGTAGCTGGAAAAATAGGCATGAACCACCATGCCTGGCTAATTTTTGTATTTCTTGTAGAGATGGGGTTTAGCCATATTGCCTAGGCTGGTATCAAACTCCCGGGCTCAAGTGATCTGCCGATCTCAGCCTCCCAAAGTGTTGGGATTACAAGCATGAGCCACTGTTCCCAGCTGGATGGGGAAAACTAAGAACTTGAAGGGGATCAGAACATGCCACCCAAAATATGCCACTTTGACATATCAATTATTTTAAGCTAAAGGCAATTGAGACACAGCAAATGCAGGAAGCACTCTTTGACCTCCCACTTTCTACCTAAAAGAACGGCATAAATTTCCCAAGAGAAAGGTGCCCTTCTTTTTTTTTTTTTTTTTTTTTTTTTTTTGAGACGGAGTCTTGCTCTGTCGCCCAGGGTGGAGTGCAGTGGCGTAATCTCGGCTCACTGCAAGCTCCGCCTCCCGGGTTCACATCATTCTCCTGCCTCAGCCTTCTGAGTAGCTGGGACTACAGGCCACCCACCACCACACCCGGCTAATTTTTTGTATTTTTAGTAGAGATGAGGTTTCACCGTGTTAGCCAGGATGGTCTTGATCTCCTGACCTCGTGATCCGCCCACCTCGGCCTCCCTAAGTGCTGGGATTACAGGCGTGAGCCACTGCACCCGGCCGAAAGGTGCCCTTCTAATAACAGGAAGTGAAGAACATTATAATCACTGGAGATGAGGAGTCGATGCTGAGATGAATCTGTTCAAAGCAAGCCTTATTCAAATAGCCTTTATCAAGCTGAGCACAGTAGCTCAACCTGTAATCCCAGCACTTTGGGAGGCTGAGGTGGATGGATTGCTTGAGGCCAGGAGTTTGAGACCAACCTGGGCAACATGGCAAAACGCCATCTCTACAAAAAAATTAGCCGGGCGTGGTGGCATGCACCTGTAGTCCCAGGTACCCAGGAGGCTGAAGTGGAAGGATCACTTGAGCCCAGGGGTCAAGGCTGTAGTGGGCCGTGATCATACCACTGCACTCCAGCCTGGATGGCAGAGTGAGACTCTGTCTCAAAAAATAATAATAGCCCTATTAGCTGGGCACAGTGGCACACATCTATAGTTCTAGCTACACAGAAGACAGAGGTGGGAGGATCACTTGAGTCTAGGAGTTCAAGACCAGCCTGGGCAACCTAGAAAGACCCTGTCTCTTAAAAAGAAAAGAAAAGAATTCATCTTTCATTAGCTTCCCCCATATATTCCTAGTCACTTTCCCACAATTTTTCAGTCCCAGCTCAACTCCCTTTTTTCTTTGTCTTGTCACATGTCCACAGTTTATCATTCATTGTTAAAATGGTTTATAAGCTGTTTCTTTGGGTCTTTATTTCTTTTTAAATTTACTTTTCTTTTTAATTTAATTAGAGACAGGGTCTCACTATGTTGCCCAGGCGGGTCCCAAACTCCTGGGCTCAAGTGATCTTCCTGGCCTGGCCTCCCAAAGTGCTGGGATTACTGGCGTGAGCCACTGCACATGGCCTGCGTCTTCATTTCTTTTCTAGGAAGGTCTCCAAGTACACATAAAAATTAAAATTTTAACATCAAAATTTGCATGCTTTCCCCCTGCTAATCTTCTTAGGTCAGTTCAATTCACAGAACCTAAGGGGGTAGAAGAAAAGTCTTTCCTCCTATACAAGCCTATTACCTCATGGGGCTGCCGTGCCAAGATCAGAATCTCCTCAAAACCTTCACATCTTCATTTCCTTGTATTCACCCTGGTTGTCCAGCATCAATGCTCCATGTCATAAAGGAATCTAGGGAAGCTCACAGAGCATCCCTGTTCTCAGCTTAAAGCTCCTTCCACTCCCCTATTTGGTTTCCGTGCTTCACTGTTCACAGCCCCTCCTACTGCGGAGACGAGGGAGACCAGACTGCAAAATCCACAGTGTGGGCAAGAGACCCACGTTAGGTTCTTGGGGCAAATTCCTCCCTCAGCTAGATGGTGGCTTTCCAAAATTCTCAAATTCCCAAAACCTAGCATATCTTAGTCCATCCAGGCTGCTATAGCAGAATACCATAGACTGCATATCTTAGTCCATCCAGGCTGCTATAGCAGAATACCATAGACTGCACATCTTAGTCCATCCAGGCTGCTATAGCAGAATACCATAGACTGCACATCTTAGTCCATCCAGGCTGCTATAGCAGAATACCATAGACTGCACATCCTAGTCCATCCAGGCTGCTATAGCAGAATACCATAGACTGCACATCTCAGTCCATCCAGGCTGCTATAGCAGAATACCATAGACCGCACATCTCAGTCCATCCAGGCTGCTATAGCAGAATACCATAGACCGCACATCTCAGTCCATCCAGGCTGCTATAGCAGAATACCATAGACCGCACATCTCAGTCCATCCAGGCTGCTACAGCAGAATACCATAGACCGCACATCTCAGTCCATCCAGGCTGCTACAGCAGAATACCATAGACCGCACATCTCAGTCCATCCAGGCTGCTACAGCAGAATACCATAGACCGCACATCTCAGTCCATCCAGGCTGCTACAGCAGAATACCATAGACCGCACATCTCAGTCCATCCAGGCTGCTACAGCAGAATACCATAGACCGCACATCTCAGTCCATCCAGGCTGCTACAGCAGAATACCATAGACCGCACATCTCAGTCCATCCAGGCTGCTACAGCAGAATACCATAGACCGCACATCTCAGTCCATCCAGGCTGCTACAGCAGAATACCATAGACCGCACATCTCAGTCCATCCAGGCTGCTACAGCAGAATACCATAGACCGCACATCCCAGTCCATCCAGGCTGCTACAGCAGAATACCATAGACCGCACATCTCAGTCCATCCAGGCTGCTACAGCAGAATACCATAGACCGCACATCCCAGTCCATCCAGGCTGCTACAGCAGAATACCATAGACCGCACATCTCAGTCCATCCAGGCTGCTACAGCAGAATACCATAGACCGCACATCCCAGTCCATCCAGGCTGCTACAGCAGAATACCATAGACCGCACATCCCAGTCCATCCAGGCTGCTACAGCAGAATACCATAGACCGCACATCCCAGTCCATCCAGGCTGCTACAGCAGAATACCATAGACCGCACATCCCAGTCCATCCAGGCTGCTACAGCAGAATACCATAGACCGCACATCCCAGTCCATCCAGGCTGCTACAGCAGAATACCATAGACCGCACATCCCAGTCCATCCAGGCTGCTACAGCAGAATACCATAGACCGCACATCCCAGTCCATCCAGGCTGCTACAGCAGAATACCATAGACCGCACATCCCAGTCCATCCAGGCTGCTACAGCAGAATACCATAGACCGCACATCCCAGTCCATCCAGGCTGCTACAGCAGAATACCATAGACCGCACATCCCAGTCCATCCAGGCTGCTACAGCAGAATACCATAGACCGCACATCCCAGTCCATCCAGGCTGCTACAGCAGAATACCATAGACCGCACATCCCAGTCCATCCAGGCTGCTACAGCAGAATACCATAGACCGCACATCCCAGTCCATCCAGGCTGCTACAGCAGAATACCATAGACCGCACATCCCAGTCCATCCAGGCTGCTACAGCAGAATACCATAGACCGCACATCCCAGTCCATCCAGGCTGCTACAGCAGAATACCATAGACCGCACATCCCAGTCCATCCAGGCTGCTACAGCAGAATACCATAGACCGCACATCCCAGTCCATCCAGGCTGCTACAGCAGAATACCATAGACCGCACATCCCAGTCCATCCAGGCTGCTACAGCAGAATACCATAGACCGCACATCCCAGTCCATCCAGGCTGCTGTAGCAGAATACCATAGACCGCACATCCCAGTCCATCCAGGCTGCTGTAGCAGAATACCATAGACCGCACATCCCAGTCCATCCAGGCTGCTGTAGCAGAATACCATAGACCGCACATCCGAGTCCATCCAGGCTGCTGTAGCAGAATACCATAGACCGCACATCCGAGTCCATCCAGGCTGCTGTAGCAGAATACCATAGACCGCACATCCGAGTCCATCCAGGCTGCTGTAGCAGAATACCATAGACCGCACATCCGAGTCCATCCAGGCTGCTGTAGCAGAATACCATAGACCGCACATCCGAGTCCATCCAGGCTGCTGTAGCAGAATACCATAGACCGCACATCCGAGTCCATCCAGGCTGCTGTAGCAGAATACCATAGACCGCACATCCGAGTCCATCCAGGCTGCTGTAGCAGAATACCATAGACCGCACATCCGAGTCCATCCAGGCTGCTGTAGCAGAATACCATAGACCGCACATCCGAGTCCATCCAGGCTGCTGTAGCAGAATACCATAGACCGCACATCCGAGTCCATCCAGGCTGCTGTAGCAGAATACCATAGACCGCACATCCGAGTCCATCCAGGCTGCTGTAGCAGAATACCATAGACCGCACATCCGAGTCCATCCAGGCTGCTGTAGCAGAATACCATAGACCGCACATCCGAGTCCATCCAGGCTGCTGTAGCAGAATACCATAGACCGCACATCCGAGTCCATCCAGGCTGCTGTAGCAGAATACCATAGACCGCACATCCGAGTCCATCCAGGCTGCTGTAGCAGAATACCATAGACCGCACATCCGAGTCCATCCAGGCTGCTGTAGCAGAATACCATAGACCGCACATCCGAGTCCATCCAGGCTGCTGTAGCAGAATACCATAGACCGCACATCCGAGTCCATCCAGGCTGCTGTAGCAGAATACCATAGACCGCACATCCGAGTCCATCCAGGCTGCTGTAGCAGAATACCATAGACCGCACATCCGAGTCCATCCAGGCTGCTGTAGCAGAATACCATAGACCGCACATCTTAGTCCATCCAGGCTGCTGTAGCAGAATACCATAGACCGCACATCTTAGTCCATCCAGGCTGCTGTAGCAGAATACCATAGACCGCACATCTTAGTCCATCCAGGCTGCTGTAGCAGAATACCATAGACCGCACATCTTAGTCCATCCAGGCTGCTGTAGCAGAATACCATAGACCGCACATCTTAGTCCATCCAGGCTGCTGTAGCAGAATACCATAGACCGCACATCTTAGTCCATCCAGGCTGCTGTAGCAGAATACCATAGACCGCACATCTTAGTCCATCCAGGCTGCTGTAGCAGAATACCATAGACCGCACATCTTAGTCCATCCAGGCTGCTGTAGCAGAATACCATAGACCGCATATCTTAGTCCATCCAGTATAGCAGAATACCATAGACTGCATATCTTAGTCCATCCAGGCTGCTATAGCAGAATACCATAGACCGCACAGCTTATAAAGAGCATACATTGGTCAGACGCGGTGGCTCACACCTGTAATCCCAGCACTTTGGGAGGCCAAGGCAGGTGGATCACCTGAGGTCAGGAGTTCGAGACCAGCCTGGCCAACACGGTGAAACCCTGTCTCTACTAAAAATACAAAAATTAGCCAGGTGTGGTGGTAGGCGCCTGTAATCCCAGCTACTTGGGAGGCTGAGGCAGGAGAATCGCTTGAACCTGGGAGGTGGAGGTTGCGGTGAGCTGAGATCGCACCATTGCCTGCCATTCTCCTGCCTCAGCCTCCCAAGTAGCTAGGATTACAGGCGCCTACCACCACGCACAGCTAATTTTTTGTATTTTTAGTAGAGACGGGGTTTCACTGTAATTACAGGCCTGTGCCACCACACCTGGCTAATTTTTGTATTTTTAGTAGACGTGGGGTTTCACCATCTTGGCCAGGCTGGTCTTGAACTCCTGACCTCGTGATCCACCTGCCTCAGACTACCAAAATACTGGGATTACAAGTGTGAGCCACTGCACCCGGCCATTTTTTTTTTTTTTTTTTTTTTTTTTTTGAGACAGAGTCTCGTGTCTCGCTCTGTCACCCAGGCTGGAGTGCAGTGACGTGATCTCAGCTCACTGCAATCTCTGCCTCCCAGGTTCCAGCGATTCTCCTGCCTCAGCCTCCCAGGTAGCTGGGATTACAGGTGCCCACCACCACTGCCGGCTAATTTTGTATTTTTAGTAGAGACAGGGTTTCACCATGTTGCCCGCCTCAGCCTCCCAAAGTGCTGGGATTACAGGTGTGAGCCACCCTGCCCAGCCAATTTTACTCTTGAAATGAATGCTTCTCTGCTTTCATTTCAGAAAGCCATTGGGGGGAGTTGGGGAGGAAACAACTGTATGACTGGGAGTTCTCACAATTAATTTCCACATAGAACACAATGTTTATTAAAGGGTAAATAAAAAATAATAATGATTTGAAGCATACATGTATATTATTAAAACTTATCTGCCAGGCATGGTGGCTCATGCCTGTAATCCCAGCAGTTTGGGAGGCCTAGGCGGGAGGATCACCTGAGGTCAGGAGTTCAAGACCAGACTGGCCAACACAGTGAAACCCCATCTCTACTAGAAACACAAAAATTAACCAGGCATGGTGGTGTGTGCATGTAATCCCAGCTACTCGGGAGGCTTAGGCAGGAGAATTGCTTGAACCCGGGAGGCAGAGCTTGCAGTGAGCCAAGATTGTGCCACTGTACTCCAGCCTGGGTGATACAGTGAGACCCAGTCTCAAATAAAAAACAAACAAACAAACAAAAACTTATCAGTAACCCCAGCAATTGTTTATATTAATAACTTAGACCAACAGAAGCTGGTAAAATACTTCCCTGGGGAGTGTTTCATCAGTGACACTGCTTAGAATTACCAGCACTTGATGATGATAAAAAGAATGCAGACCAATTTTTAGTCAGTGTTATTGTTTTTAAATTCTCTGCAGACACATCCCCGACTGCCTGTATGCTGCACAGAAGCCTCACTGCCTGTACTTGGTCAGCTGCCGCCATCTTTACAGAGGAAAGAGCGTGTGCAAAGGCCCTGAGGTGTGAGTATGGAGACCAAGTAAGGCAAGTGCCTGGGATACAGCGCGAAAGGGGAAAGGAAGAGCTCAGGAGGAGGAGGGCATCCAGTAAGGATTCTGGCTTTCACTCTAGGTGATATGCAGGTCTAGCTAACTCCAATTTTCACAGTCTGATGAATAATTGTCCAACAACTAATAATTGTCCAATAATGATTATATGATTGGCATACTCCTGGGTGCATCTGAGTAGCTGGACAGCCAGAGGACTCGCCCCTGGGAGATAAAGGTATCACTGATATACGGGATATCATTTGCCAGATGAGACAGTGAGAAAATGCCTCCTCCAAGATCCAGGCTCTCTGAAGGGCTATCTTATCTGTGAAAATCCTCAGCACTACAAGGTGCCCTCCAAGCAAGGATTTTTAGAGAAATGTTGTCACTTTGTAAATAGCTGTGAAGATTTATCTGCAGAGGAAAAGGTAACCAGGTTAGTTTCTTCCCATCTCCCCAAGCGATGCCCCTCTTCTGGGACAGAAAATGAGGGAAGGCTTTGAAATGGGGGAAAGGAAGCTACTCCCAAACTGGCTGCAAATGCGGTCCAGCCTAGCATCAGAGAACCTCTGGAGGCTGTCACAGGGAAGAACTGCTTTTCCTTTCAAGGAGACAGCCAGGGCAAGCCAGATCCTGGGCCCTACTACTGTTTTCTCCCTTCCCAGAGCCACTGACAGTGGCAGAAATGAAGAGGACAGAGCCCCAGCTTCCCAAGGGCACTCCAGCTGCACCAGAAAAGCACCCCCGCCACCCCACCCTGCTTCCCTGCTGGACCTCTGACCACACCGTGGGGCCCCAGCAGCAAAAGCAGCCAGAGAAAAACAGAGTGCTTCCGGGGCTTCTCCAAGCTTTCCAGGGTTCTATCCTGCAAAAGCCTCACCCAACTGGCCAGGCACCTGAGTTGCAGACAGTGCAGGGAGGTAAGGAAAAAAAGACATTCTTGGAATGGTAAATAGGGCTCCAGGCCAATTAATATGAACTTTTTTTTTTTTTTTTGAGACGGAGTCTCGCTCTGTCGCCCAGGCTGGAGTGCAGTGGCGTGATCTTGGCTCACTGCAAGCTCTGCCTCCCGGGTTCACGCCATTCTCCTGCCTCAGCCTCCCAAGTAGCTGGAACTACAGGCGCCCACCACCACGCGCGGCTAATTTTTAGTATCTTTAGCAGAGATGGGGTTTCACCATGTTAGCCCAGATAGTCTCGATCTCCTGACCCTGTGACCCGCCTGCCTCGGCCTCCCAAAATGCTGGGATTACAGGCATGAGTTACCGCGCCCGGCCTGATGTGCCTCTTTCTCCTGGCCCTGAAGATGTCCCTTACTTCCTTTGAAGCTGAACAATGCATCTACATTTTGTATCATATTTTGTGTCTGGAGTGGAAGGACTCCTCTTCCCCTCTGTCTTGGCTGGAGACAACCTCCCTTGGGTAGCCGGCCTCCAAGGTGGCCTCGATGATTCATATTTCCTAGTGTTCATGCTCCTGTGTTATCCCACTTCACACTGAAGAGGGTAAGTCTGTGTAACCAATAGGATGCGGAGAGGCCCACACGGTGAGGACAGGGGCCTCCCACCAGCAGCCTGACTGCGCCCTCATGGGTGTGGCTCCTCCAGCTCCATCAAGCCTGCAGATGGTTGCAGTCCCCAGTGACATCTTTCTTTTTTTTTTTGAGATGGAGTTTCTGCTCTGTTGCCCAGGCTGGAGTGCAGTGGTGCAATCTCGGCTCACTGCAACCTCTGTCTCCCGGGTTCATGCAATTCTCCTGCCTCAGCCTCCCGAGTAGCTGGGATCACAGGTACCCACCACCACACCCAGCTAATTTTTGTATTTTTAGTAGAGACGGGGTTTCACCATGTTGGCTAGGCTGGTCTTAAACTCCCGACCTCAAGTGATCCACCCGCCTTGGCTTCCCAAAGTGCTGGAATTACAGGCATGAGCCACCACACCCAACCTTCGAGTGACATCTTGCCCTCACCTTTCATGAGAGATGCTGAGTCGATCCACCACCCAGCTAGGCCACTCCCAAATTCCCAGCCCGAAGAAACTACATGAAATAATAAATGCTTATTTTTGTTTTAAGCCACACTAAGTTTTGGTGTAATTTGTTACTTACACACCTCTTCTCTCCAATTAAGTATCCTTCAAAAAACCACCCCCTCACCTTTATCCAGACCCCCTGTCATGGGCACTCTGGGTGTGAGATCCTATGCGGGGTCCCCATTCCCTGCAGATGCTCCTGGGGTGGTCTTCAAGCCCATTGGAATTCATGTCCCTTGCAGACCATGAGAGCTCTTGTCTCCTGGCCCGACTCTAAGCCAAGAGATATCAGTGGGACCAGGAAGTGAGTGGGTTAGGTGACCAGCAGATTTCCCATCTGCACTCTGCCCTAATGAGAGTGACTTCCTGCTGGACCACGCATTTTCAGATGTGTAGGTGAGACCCTTCTTAATGTCCAGTGATGAGGACTCATTGTTCCTATTTGGTTTGCCTATTTCAGTGGGCGCTCAGAAAAGGCTATGCATCAGAAGCACGGATGTGGAGAGCCATTTCAGAATGGAAACTACTGAAACCCTCGGTTACATTATGACATCTATTAGAAAATTCACTCTGGGGCAGTGCATGGCAGGGCTGGAAGGTATAAATGTCTGGAGGCAGGGGGCCCTGAGATGAGGCTGTTATTGTCCAACAGAGCGGTGATGACTTTGCTATCTTTCCGTAATAAGTCATTTTGTTAGCTGACCTTTTTTCTTTCTTTTTTCTTTTCTTTTTTTTTTTTTTGATGGAGTCTTGCTCTTGTTGCCCAGGCTGGAGTGCAATGGCATGATTTCAGCTCACTGCAACCTCCAACTCCTGGGTTCAAGCGATTCTCCTGCCTCAGCCTCCCAAAATGCTGGGATTACAGCATAAGCCACTGCACACAGCCTTGTTAGCGGACTTCTGACGGGCAGGCTGCGTTAGTTATTGGAGGCACTGAGAACCACACACCGCATTTCTATTTTTTGAGAGGGAGTATCACTCTGTTGCCCAGGCTGGAGTGCAGTGGTGGGATCTCGGCTCACTGTAACCTCCACCTCCCAGGTTCAAGCCATTCTCCTGCCTCAGCCTCCTGAGTAGCTGGGATTACAGGCATGACACTGTGCCTGGCCACACACCACATTTCAAGATGCCCTGGCCTTTAACTCTGTCTGTGCCAGGCTCTTGTTAGGGTGCTCTTGTTTTTGGACACCCTACTGTATGTGCCAGGCACTGTGCTAACGCCTCCATTTATATCTCACAATGCCATAAGATACTCTTTCTGTTTGTTTGTTTTTCAGATGGAGTCTCACTCTGTTGCCCAGGCAGGAGTGCAGTGAAGTAATCTTGGCTCACTGCACTCTCCATCTCCCAGGTTCAAGCCATTCTCCTGCCTCAGCCTCCCAGGTAGCTGGGATTACAGGTGCACGCCACCACACCCAGCTAATTTTTGCATTTTTTAGTAGAGACACGGTTTTACCATGTTGGCAAGGCTGGTCTCGAGCTCCTCGTCTCAAGTGATCTATTCACCTCGACCTCCCGAAGTGCTGGGATTATAGGCGTGAGCCACCGCACCCAGCCAAGACACTACTTTTATCCCTATTCTCTAGATGGTGAGACTGAGACCTAGAGAAACTGACCAGACTTTCCTGGAGTCACGCAGCTAGCAAGTGGCAGAGCTTTTAACTTAACTGTCTGACTCCCAAGCCTTTCCTCTACAATGTACAGCAGAGTGAGTCCACAGATGGCTTCAAAGAAGAAGGCACCCTTGACCTGGTCCTTGAAGGATCAGTACAAGTTTATCAGCCCTGGGAGGCTTAAGGGAGAGAATCCAGAGAGTTGAGCACATCGAAGTTGTAAGATGTGGCTAAAACCCAGGGTTCAAGGTGGAGAGTAATGGGGAAAGATGCTGCTGTCAGTCAAAGTCTAGAAGGAAATACCAGGCCTGGGCTGAGCGTGGTGGTTCATGCCTGTAATTCCAGCACTTTGGAAGGCCAGAGGCAGGCGGATCACTTGAGGTCAGGAGTTTGAGACCAGCTTGGCAAACATGGCAAAACTCCATCTCTATTACAAATACAAAAATTAGCCGGGTATGGCGGCACATGCCTGTAGTCCCAGCTACTCAGGAGGCTGAGGCAGGAGAATTGCTTGAACCCAGGAGGCGGGGGTTGCGGTGAGCCAAGATCTCGCCACTGCACTCCAGCCTGGGCGACAGAGCGAGACTCTGACGCAAAAAAAAAAAAAAAAAGAAAAAATACGTGGCACTTATTCTTCAGGCAGGGGGCCTCCTGAGTTGTTCTAATCAGGGGTGACAGGGCCAGACTTAGTGTTTCAAGACAGCACTGGGAGCAGCATCAAGACTGGTTTGGACAGTGGTTCACCACAGTACTGTGTTTGAGAATCACCTGGAGGTTTGTAAAAAAAAAAAAAATACCTGAAATCCACCTCAAAGTGTCTGATTCAGTGGGGCTGGAGAGTGGCCCATGGATCTGCATGTCAGTCAATTTTCCAAGTTTTTCTGACACAAGTGGTCACTTGAGGAAACACCAGTAATCTAGAAGGGAGAAGAAGCAAGGAGATTAGTTACCAAGCTGCTGCCAGAAGTAAATGATGAGTCCTGAACTTGAACAGTGGCAAGGAAAATGGAAACAGCAGGATAATGTTTGTCAAATGTTGCCATTTGTTTTTTTCTCTAGTAATTCACGTCTGCCCTCCCACCCCTGCTTTCAAATAGCTAGTCCATTCTGTGCTCATTGCACCTCAGGGGCAGGACATGACGGTGCAGAAAACAGAAACAAGAGTTCTGGTTATGATGCACTGGACTTGTTTCAACACAGGTGTGGGGAGAGAAGGTAGAGGTACAGATGAATCAAATAGGCCATGTGTGCCAGGCGTGGTGGCTCACACCTATAATCCCAGCACTTTGGGAGGCCGAAGCAGATGGATCACCTGAGGTCAGGAGTTCAAGACCAGCCTGGCCAACATGGTGAAACCCCGTCTCTACTAAAAATACAAAAAATTAGCCAGGCATGGTGGCACGTGCCTGTAGTCCCAGCTACTTGGGAGGCTGAGGCAGGAGAATAGCGTGAACCCGGGAGGCAGAGCTTGCACTGAGCCGAGATCGTGCCACTGCACTCCAGCCTGGGCAACAGAGTGAGATTCTGTCTCAAAAAAAAAAAAAAGTGGCCATGAGTTGATAACTGCTGAAGCTGACTGATGGTTGCATGGGGACATGGGGATTTATTATGGAATTCTGTCTATATTTGTCTATGTTTTAAAGGTCTGTAATAAAAATATCTTTAAAAATATTTCTGGATTTGGTTTCAAAAGGACTTAGAGAAAACAAGTCTCAGACATAGCTGAAAAGTTCCAAGAAACATCAAGAGCAAGAGGAGGGGGAGGAAGGATTAGGAGAGATGCCTATTCCTCACTCTTTCCAGGTGGTAGGGCCCCACAGGCCTGCTACTTCTGCACCGTGGGGAGAAAATGAATCCTCTGATCAGTGCGTCTGGAGAGTCGGGTGCATGATCTGCTCTGTTCTGCCCTTCTTCCTCTTGGGATCTCCCTGCCTGCAATGGGTCCACGCCCACTGCCCCTACAGGGATTCTGAGAGGGAGGCCTACCCAGTCCAGTACTGCCACGGCTCAGGGGCTGCGGAGGGTGTCTGCCTAACTTGGGGGTTCAGTCATCAGCCCACACTGAGCAACATGCTCTGACCTGGGGCATGACTTAGTTGGTAATAAGGTTGATATTGCGACTCCATCTGCCTTTCCTTTGCTTCATTTCCCAGTGTGTTTAGAACCCTGGTCAGGGAGACAGGGCCATCTCTTGAGGGTCTTCCAGAGACCCCAAAACAGAGGTTTCTGGAGTCTAGAGAAAAGGAAGGAAGGAAGTGAAGAAGAGAATGGAGGTAAGTGACAACAGCACCTGAGGGGCCCAAAGAGGGGGCACAAAATCCAAGAGCAGAGGGAACTTATCCCAGGAAGCAGGAACAGTCAGCATGGAAACGCCAGTGAGGTATGTCTAGGAGAAGACCTTAGATAGCCTCACCCAGATTCCCACAGGCAAGAATGGCTGGAGGAGGAAAGCCAGCTGTGGGGAAGAACGAGCCAGGTCTCAGCAACAACCAGTGGGGACCAATGACCTCTCCATGAATGCCTGTGGGGACAGATGATACTAAGAACTAGATTCCCCCAACACACACACTCATAAGGCTCTGAGCCCTTATGCACAGCCTCAGGGAACCCTAAATTAGCTGAGATTAAATTTCTGTCACTCCAGCAGAGTGCAAAGTGGAAATTAGGTGGAGTTATAGAAAACTTTATATTTCTTGCACACATGGGTTTATGAACACAGATTCATCCTAGCCGGAGTAAATATTTTGGAAGCAGAATCAACAAGACTCAGAGGTCAGATGATGATGGAGTGGTGAACAACAGGAAGTCTCTCCTCCCTTATTTGGGAGGTTTGTTTCCTAAACACCCCAGACAAATTCAGGTTCTTCAACACTGTCTGTGATGTTTTATTCCTTCCCCTGGTGTTGTTCCCTCATAGGGCCTTTAGTATAGGTTTAATTGTTCTTGCCCAGTTAAGTAATGATCAGGAGTAATTACCATTTACTTTAATAATGCAATCTACTTTACTAGCAATTTACTATTTGTAGAAAAAGAGTATCTGTTAAAAATTTACCATTAAAACTTTTAATAATAGTTACTATAACATTTAGGCCTGGAAAAGATCAAGGCAAAGTCCAGCATGATTCACCTCCCCAGAGGGCCTCACCTGGATTTCCCTATTTCCTTCTTCCTCTGTGCCCCAGCGCCGTCACCCTAGAGGAAGGTCCAATCTCACCCTGGGATTCAAGATCCCTCACACTGACCCCATCTCTCACCCTCTGCAACCACATTTCCTCTCCTCTAAACTCCTTTTGCCCAAAGGTGCAAGCCCATTCTCAAGGTTAGAAGGAGGAGGACTGAGGAAGAGGGGATCAGAGTTTGTTTCCTCCCTCAAAAAGTGCTAAGAAATCCCTCTGTCTGGCTGAGGTCCAACTGCAGAACTCAAGGAGAGGAAGGGGCTTGGATCTGCTTTCCTCTGGGATGAGGGGGATTGGACAGATGGTGCTCAGTGACTTCCCTGGGGCTGGCTGAAGCACACACCTGTGAGGCTCATCAGCACCGAACATTACCTGTGCCGACGGGAAACAATGCTGAGAGGGTAATCTAGTTCACATTGCCCTTGCAATTTCCCCTTCCTTTCTCTCCACGCGAGCAACTAGGGATTCCATGCCTGTTGCCTTGGAAGGGGAGACTAAGTCACAGGGTGGAAAGGAGGAGGCCTTGCAAACCATCCTGGATTTGGGGTTCCAAAAGCCCAAGCACTTAGTGGCTTTCAAAACTTTTACTTGCAGTGGCGTGGTGGTTCATACCTGTAATCCCAGTACTTTGGGAGGCCAAAGTGTGTAGGGTCCAGCCCCACAGGGTCAGTGGGTTTTTCTCCCCGTGTGCGGAGACGAGAGATTGTAGAAATAAAGACACAAGACAAAGAGATAAAAGAAAAGACAGCTGGGCCCGGGGGACCACTACCACCAAGACGCAGAGACCAGTAGTGGCCCCGAATGCCTGGCTGCGCTGTTATTTATTGGATACAAAGCAAAAAGGGCAGGGTAAAGAGTGTGAGTCATCTCCAATGATTGATAAGGTCACGTGAGTCACATGTCCACTGGACAGGGGCCCCCTCCCTGTTTGGCAGCCGAGGCGGGGGGAGAGAGAGAGGACAGCTTAAGCCATTATTTCTGCATATCAGAGACTTTTAGTACTTTCACTAATTTTGCTACCGCTATCTAAAAGGCAGAGCCAGGTGTACAGGGTGGAACATGAAGGCGGACTAGGAGCATGACCACTGAAGCACAGCATCACAGGGAGACGGTTAGGCCTCTGGATAACTGCGGGCAGGCCTGACTGATGTCAGGCCCTCCACAAGAGGTGGAGGAGTAGAGTCTTCTCTAAACTCCCCCAGGGAAAGGGAGACTCCCTTTCCCGGTCTGCTAAGTAGCGGGTGTTTTTCCTTGGCACTGACGCTACCGCTAGACCACAGTCCGCTTGGCAATGGGCGTCTTCCCAGACGCTGGCATTACGGCTAGACCAAGGAGCCCTCTGGTGGCCCTGTCCAGGCATAACAGAAGTCTCCCACTCTTGTCTTCTGGTCACTTCTCACTATATCCCTTCAGCTCCTATCTCGGTATGGAGCTGAAGGTTTTTCCTAGGTTATGATTGTACAGCAAGGATTATTATAATACTGGAATATACAGTAATTGCTACAAACTAATCATTAATGATATTCATATATAATCATGTCTATGATCTAGATCCAGTATAACTCTTATTGTTTTATATATTTTATTATACTGGAACAGCTCGTACCCTTGGTCTCTTGCCTTGGCACCTGGGTGGCTTACCGCCCACAAAGGTGGGTGGATCACTTGAGGTCAGGAGTTCAAGACCAGCCTGGCCAACATGGTGAAACTCTGTCTCTACTAAACATACAAAAATTAGCCAGGCGTGGTGGCACGCACTTGCAATCCCAGCTACTTGGGAGGCTGAGGCAGGAGACTCACTTGAACCCGGGAGGTGGAGGTTGCAGTGAGCCGAGATTGTGCCACTGCACTCTAGCCTGGGGGACAGAGCAAGACTCCGTCTCAAAAAAAAAAAAAACTTTTACTTGTATGTCCCCTAAAAGCAGTTAAAAACTTTTACGTGTATGTCCCCTAAAAGCAGTTAAAAACTATACAATTTATGTAGCTCGTCCTGTGTCCTGCAACATAAATTATAGTGCCCAGTGCAAAATGAAAATGTGGGCCCCTTGTTCAAACATTAAGAATTTCAAGGCTGGGCACGGTGGCTCACGCCTGTAATCCCAACACTTTGGGAGGCCGAGGCGGGCGGATCACGAGGTCAGGAGATCGAGACCATTCTGGCTAACACGGTGAAACCCCGTCTCTACTAAAAATACAAAAAATTAGCCAGGCGTGGTGGCGGGCGCCTGTAGTCCCAGCTACTCGGGAGGCTGAGGCAGGAGAATGGCGTGAACCCGGGAGGTGGAGCTTGCAGTGAGCCGAGATCGCGCCACTGCACTCCAGCCTTGGCAACAGAGTGAGACTCTGTCTCCAAAAATAAATAAGTAAATAAATAATAAAGAATTTCAAGAAAGTGACAGCAGAGCATCAAGCCAGGCACATAGCCCTTCTGAGTGTGGAGCCCTATGTGTTGGCACAGGTTATGTATCCAGGAAGCCAATCCTGCTCTCACATGTTAACATGTAAAAAATATATGTTTAAACAGTTACACGTGATATAATTTCACTATATTGTGCATTGTAT
Organism: Pongo abelii; assembly: GCF_028885655.2. Classification (NCBI taxonomy): domain Eukaryota; kingdom Metazoa; phylum Chordata; class Mammalia; order Primates; family Hominidae; genus Pongo; species Pongo abelii. Next base: position 185,261,756 of record NC_071989.2, read on the forward strand.
ACTTGTTTTAAATATATTTTATTTTCATTATTTTTATTTTTTTAAGAGATTTTTATTTTTTTAAGGCGTCTTGCTTTGTCACTCAGGCTAGAGTGCAGTAGCATCTTCTTACCTCACTAGAGCCTCGAACTCTTGGGCTCAAGGGATCCTCATGCCTCAGCCTCCCTAGTAGCTAGGACTACAGGTGAGTGCCATCATGCCCAGCTAACTTTTTAATTTTTTGTAGAGATGGAGGGTCTCACTATGTTGATTGGGCTGATCTCAAACTCCTGGCCTCAAGTGATCCTTCTAGCTTGGCTTCCCAAAGTGCTGAGAGTACAGGCGTGAGCCACTGCACCCAGCCTTTATTTACTTCTTACAGATACAGGGTCTTGCTTTATCACCCAGACTGGACTGCAGTGGCAGTGATCACAGCTCACTACAGCTTTGAATTCCTGGGCTCAAGCAAGCCTCCCAGCTCAGCCTCCTAAGTAGCTGGGACTACAGGCACATACCACCATGTCAGCTTTTTTTTCCTTTCTTTCTTTTTGGAGAGACAGGGTCTTGCTTTGTTGCCCAGGCTAGTCTCAAACTCCTGGCTTTAAGTGGTCCTCCCACAGTGTTGGAGGTACAGGCATAAGCCACTGCGCCCAGCCTGTACTGGGCTTTAAATATATTTTCTTCCAGTTCTCAGAGCAGCATAATAAGCTAATTTAATGCATGAGAAATGTTTGTCATGACTGCTCATCAGCACTGAATGGATACAAAATGTGATACTTCCGTACAATGGAATACTATTCTGCAGTATAAAGGAATGAGCTATCTAAACACGCTACAATATGGATGAATCAAAATAATTGTGCTGCAGGAAAGATGCCTGGCAAAGCAGAATACATACTGTATGAAAATGCAAAATATTCTGTAGAAACAGAAGGCAGATCAGTGCTGCCTGGGGAGAGAGGAAGAAGTAGGAGGGAAGGATTATCCTCTGGGGAAACCATACAGTGGAATTCTCCCCAATGGCGTGTGAGTAAAAGTGATGTATATTCATTTCTGAGTACAGCTCATAGAAATGTCCCATACAACCCTCAGTCTATTGCCTTTCCCATCCTCTGGATGGATGAAGAGGACTTCACCCGAGGTGAAGGCAGAGCCACAAGATCCAAGGAGACTGGATCCCTGAGTGACTGCAAAGTCCCCTTCAACAGGCATTGGACTGCGACACAAGGAAGACGAGATCTAAGGTGTTAAAACTCTTGCTATGTGAGGTTGGTTTGCTACAGCAGCTAACTAGTCCTAATACATAGTCCAAAGTAATCACCCTGCTAGAAGAGAGCTGAGTGTGCCCCTCAGAGTAAGGTTCCACACAGGGGCTCTGGCTGGTTCCTGCAAATAGGACTCAGCACTGAGAGTAGATTGGTCAGCTAGCCTCGGGGAGGAGACAGTCCAAAATGCTGAGCCAGTTTTCTCATGGAGCCATTGAATAAGTCCTTAAATAGCTGGGAAGAGACAGTCTGACAGCCACAGAAGGGGCCATACTGCCCATCGGGCTTTTAAGAGGTTCTTTTGATGAACGTTCATCTGGGACACAAATAGCCTTATGTTCTGAAGCCATTCTGGGCAATCTTTCCACATCTGTCATCCTCAGAACTTCCTGTCACTAAGCCTGCAGTCTTTTTTTTTTCCCCAAGTCCCTCAACAACAGAGTAAATCATGATCCAATGGCCAGGAATTGATGTGTCTTTATTTCAGGGTCTTTGCATGGATTTCCCTTTTCTATGCCTTTGGGCCCTATCTGAGGAAGACTAGAACACTCTAGCAATTTGCTTCTGGCTGGAGCCAGCACACCATGCAGAGCCATCTGCAAACTGGACTTTGGATTTTTCTTCCTTAGTCAACTCATCATTAAACCGTTCATGAAACCACTGATCCAGCTTGAGGGATGGAATGAAGAAGAGGGTGGCAGGAGAGGAATGTAAGTAACTTGCTCTGGCAACCTACTTGTGCTTTAGGACTTGCATGGACCCAACCCACACATGTCACTTCCTCTTGATGACAGGGTGTTGTTGAGCACCCCTGATTTTATGGCTGAGTAGATCAGATAACACTCAGTTCAGGTCACGTGGTCACCTGGTATGCCAGGATCAGGCATCCAATTTCACCAGACCCCTGAAGCAAGCCAGGAGCTACTTCTAAAATGGAGTATAACTATTTGCTGAAGGAAAGCATAACTTTGCTCCAAAATCCAATGCTTGAGTATTAAGACCAAACCCAGAACTATTTACTCTGCAGCCTGGTCCAGTAAGAAAAGTTTCTCTTTTTGTATGATCCTGCCTTAAAGTTGGCAGCTTTCAAGTGACCCAGTAACTGGTCAAAATAACGTACCTAAATACAGGCCGGGCACGGTGGCTCACGCCTGTAATCCCAGCACTTTGGGAGGCTGTGGCAGGAGGATCAGGAGGTCAGGAGTTCGAGACAAGCCTGACCAACATGGTGAAACCCCGTCTCTACTAAAAATACAAAAATTAGCTGAGCATGGTGGTGCGTGCCTGTAATCCCAGCTACTCCGGAGGCCAGCAGGAGAATCACTCGAACCCAGGAGGCAGAGGTTGCAGTGAGCGGAGATCCCGCCACTGCACTCCAGCCTGGGCGGCAGAGATTCCATCTCAAAAAAAAAAAATAATAATAATAATAATAATAATAATGTATCGAAATACATCTGTGTTACCTACCAAGTCTAAAGAAGCCCCAGCCCAAGTATTGCACCTCTTCCTTGGTAGGGAGTGTGATCTACAGCAGCTTTTCCTTCACTTTGTGCGAAATAGCTCAACATATCCCAGACTCCTAGATGGCTTACTGAGACGCCCCTATATATTTGTGAGATTTATTATGCATCCTCTGGCACACACATCATGCCTTACCAAACCATCCAGGATATCTGTTATGGTCCATCAAGATGATGTCATCAGTGCCTCGGTAGATTAGCCTGATATCCATTAGAATGGAGATTTAGTAAAAAAATCCCTGTAAACTGGCAGGGTGCAGTGGCTCCACCTGTAATCCTAGCACTTTGGGAGGCCGAGGTAGGTACATCACCTGAGGTCAAGAATCCGAGACCAGCCTGGGCAATACCGCAAAACCCCGTCTCTACTAAAAATACAAAAAAATTAGGGGGAGTGGTAGCACGTGCCTCTAATCCCAGCTAATCTGGAGGCTGAGGCATGAGAATCCCTTGAACCCAGGAGGCTGAGGTTGCAGTGAGCTGAAATTGCTCCACTGCACTCCAGCCTAGGAGATAGAGTGAGACTCTGTCATTAAAAAAAAAAAAAAAAAAAAAAAAGTCCCTGTAAACTAAGTGGCTGGGTCCAGAGCGTGACATACCCTGAAGCAAGACAGTGAGGGTTTACTGCTGCTCCTGCCAGATCAATGCAAGGGACTTCTGGTGTTTGATACAGAAGAATAACCATTGACCAGACCTCTTGTTGCCTATTAGAGAACAACAACTGTGCTGATCTGTCCCAAGAAGGACCACATCTGGAAGAGTGCCTGCAGTTGGGGTTCTTACCAGAATAAGTAAGTTTATCATAATGCTCTGTTGTTCTTCAAGGCCGTCTCTCTTCTATTCTGGCCAAACTGAAGAGGTAATGGTGATGCGATGGGACTCACCCTGCGTCTTTCAAATCTTTGATAGTGGCATTAATCCCTGGGTGAGATAAGGTACTATTTTTTATTTATTTTCTTGGTAGTTAAGGAAAGCTCCAGGGCCTTCCATGTAGCTCTTCCTTTCAAAATAGCCCTTGCCCCATGGGTTAGGAAGCCAGTGTCAGGATTCTGCCCCTGTTGATACCGATAGCAACTCTGCATATAACCACAATTTCAGAGTACATAGCCCAGGCATGAGACAGACTTCACTCAAAACTTTTTTTTTTAATCTGTGCCATGTGCATGTATTATACAGTATATTCATAAAAAGAAAAGGGGGAAAATTCCATTTTTAACAAGTAAATACATAATTATTAAGTTTTAAAAATTCTCCTTTGTGTACCACTCCAAAATCCTCTCCTGCACATACTATTTTTTTGGAAACACCTAGTCGTCTCATCGTTATCACACCGGTTGTAACTATGTACCTACGTGTCTACCTTCCCCATCAGACTCGGGAACAAGGAGTCGGGTCTGAGTCCCACTGTCCCAAGCACAGAACGCTGGACTCCCAGTAGACCATATGTTGCAAATAAAGACCTTCGTCCCTTTCAACTCAGGCCGTCCACGAGCCCAGGAGTTCCAACAAAATGATGTACAGCAACCTTTGCAGGCCTTTCTGTTGCCTCAACATTTCTCAGCTGCAAAATGGGAATGATCCGTACCTGCCTCGCTGTGCTGTCGGAAGAAGTCTGACGATGGGTGTGAAAATATTGTAACATTATAGAAATTAATTCACTCATCCATTTAACAGGCAATTATTAAGTGCTAGGGTGGTGTAGCGCGATTACCACCGCGTTACACGCGTTCCTCCAGCAGGTTGCATCCTTCCCGTCCCGCGTAGGGGGGAAGGGCGTCTCCCCACCAAGTTTTTCTCCCACGGAACTCCGGGTGGTGACCTTATTCAAAATGGCGCAGGCTGCCTCGGGAGCTAGTGCGGCGGCGCGGACTCCGCGTGCCCTCTGACCTGTTGGCAGCAGGCGGAGGGGGGAACCGGGCGCCGCCATATTGGCTGTTGTCCTGTGAGGGGAGCGGTAGCGGCGGCGGCGGCGGCGCGGCGTGTGGAGCGAGGGAGCGGCGCGAGCGGCGGCATGACTCGGAGGCGGAGCAGGCCGAGCGGCGGTGCGGGCAGGCGCGAGCGGGCTCGGGCCGCGGGGCCGCAGAAGCCCCAGGCGCCCGAGCCCCCGCCGCCGCCAAGCCTGGAGGCGGGAGCGGGTGCAGGCCCCCCGGAGGCGCCGGCGGAGCCCGACCACGACGGCCCCAGGGAGGATGACGAACCCAATCTGGTTCCCGGCCCGCAGGTAGGAGCGAGCGAGGAGACTTCGGCGGCTCGGGCGCTTTCACCTTCCCCGAGCGGGAGCGGGAGTGGGGCGGGGTTGGGGATGGGCCATCCTGCCGCGGCTGGGGCAGCAGCCTTCCCCCGGGTCCGGCGCCGAAGCTTTCTCCCCCGGGGCGGGAATGGAGGCTGGACCCCTCTCCCCAAAGCCGAGGCTCGGTCCGCGCCCCTGCGGCTAGGCTGAAGCTGCTCCCCTCTCCCCGCCGCCTCCGGGCGTTCTGGCCGTACACCCACACTGGGACTGGGACTGGGCTGTGATCCCGAGGCCGCAGCTCCGCGCTCGGCCCGCCACCTCCCCCGGGCCCACCTGCTCCCTCAGCCACAGGCCATCGCGGGGCTCTGGGACTGGACGGCTGCAGCCTCTTCCCTCTGCCCCCGGGAGCGGCTCCACTCCGTCCCCTGCAGCGCCTGCAGCCGCGGCCCCCTCAGCAGCTGTGTCTCCTGGCGCCTCCTCGCCATACCCAGCAGAGCAGTTGGAGCAGACAGCCAGGCTGCCCGGAAGAGTTTTTGGTGGGGTTTCTGCATTGAGGTGGAAACCCAGCAGAACCTGCCCTTTCTTCCCTCCCCTGCCCCGCAAGGCAGCCCACCCCGACCTTGAGATCCCGGGTTTGGAGAATCCTGCTGAGAGTAGGAGGATTCCCCAAAGCTTCCAGCTTGCCACCTGGAAGAAGGTCACTTTCTTTTGAGCAAAGGAGATAATGGGAGGTATCCTGCCAATGTTCACTGAGAGGCGGGGGTGACATGGGCCACGGTTGCTCTGGGAGGGTTGTGGCACTCGGGGCTGGGTGGCTCTCCCTAAGCTTGCTCTGACGAAAGAGTTTTGAGTTGGTCTTTTGGCTGAGCCTGCCCAGGAAGGCAGGCTCCTGCAGGAGTCTTGGAGGGTCGGATGCGGCGCCGGATGAGGATGAGGCGTGGCGGAAGATGCGTTTGGCTCTGCAGACACTGCATCGGGCAGCAGGGGACTCTGGGAGGCTGGTGCAGCCAGAAGGCATGGCTCTTGACAGCCTTCTAGTAGAATCTCTGGAATTGTGCATGTGAGTGGGGTTGCCGTTTGGGGTACCTTCCCACAAAGCCTCCCCTGACCTCCCCAGTTGCGTCAGGTGCCCTCTCTGTGCCCACAGCCCTCTGTGCGTCCCTCTGGTAACACTCCCCTTCTGTGATGAAACATTCTGTTGATATGTCTGTTGCCTGCCCTGGACTGGGAACTCCACAGGGGCACAGGCTATGCCATCTTTCTCTGATCTTCTACGCCTCGCCCAGGGCCTTGGTAACACAGAGTAAAAATAACTAGGTGAATGAGAGAAAATGAATCAGTCCAGAACCCGTGCTTATTGTAACCCAGTTTTCATGCTGATTTCCTTTGTGTCTCAGATCACAATAAGGTTTTTAATTAATGAAAATGTCACCACTTATTGAGTGTCAGAAGCTCCACCTTCATCCCCATCCCCATCTCCTATCCTAGGCTGACACTGCTTCCGTAGGAGACTCCCCAGGTTGGACCCCCAACCCCTACTGGGTCCAGCTTCCAACCCCGAGGGTGCTTCCCCCACTAGCCTACGCTGGGACCCCCGTGGGAGTGCTGTTATCCAAAAAGGGAGAGTGGGAGAAGGGAGAGCCGGAAAGCTGTTGTCTTTTCATCCCATTCAGCAGACCATAGAATACTTTAGGGTCTCTGCCACATAGAGATGCCAAAAAGCTTGGATGATGGCTCAACCATTCAGTTTTTATTGAGGACACAACTTTGCCAAGAGCTCTAGGTTTCATCAATTTCTTTGACATCTAGGTTCCTACCATGTTCTTACCTACTCCACTGCTTGACCTGCTGATTCATTTATTTGTGCCAGGCACTTTACATACCTTATTCTAATCTTCCCACCTACCCTGTATTTCTCTGCAGCGTTTAGCACAAATATGATGAATTGACCATTGATGTGATTATTTGTTTTTATTTGTGAACTCTGCGAGTTGAGGAGCCATGTCAGTCACCATTGTACCCCTGTGCCTGGTGGTTAACAAATACTGCTCAACAAACTGGAGGATATAAATATTATTACTCCATTTTTCAGATGAAGAAACAGAAACTCAGAGCAACTAAACATTTGCCCAAATGACTCCAACTGTAGGTGTCAGACAAAAGAAAAGAAAAGAATAGAAAAGGACTCTTAGGTACTTTGGGGGATTTTCAACAAGGCATTTTTTTTTTAAACTGTAGCCCCAAAGAAGGGAAACAAACTGGTAAATTTGGTTCTAGTTATGCCCCACTTTGACCGGGGGTGGGGTCTGGAAGCAGGCTTTTGTGCCCTGGTGCAAAGCACCTAGTGTAAGGGTAGGGTTCAGTCATTGCTCTGCCTACAAGCGTGTCTTTGGTGAGGAACTCTGGCTCCCATTGCCACTCATAACCCTGTCTTACATATACAGAGTGGATAAGGAAGATGAAACTCAGTGTCATATACCAAACTGAATCCAAAGGTGGCAAATAAGACCACTTCCAGTCCACAGGCTTGTTGTAATGCCCCAGCTCACATATTGTTTTATTTCTGTTTTTATTTTCATTTGAGCCAATATTTTAAAGATCAAAAGGTTTCCCACACATTTGGATTTGGGGCTCTTTTTTAAACTAAAGATATGGTGATGCTGGGTCCACTTTTCCACAAGGCAGTAGTCTCTGAGTAGCATTTGGCCCTTTTAGACAGCATATGCTCCTTAGGCCTCTTCCGGTTCTTTCCAGGCCCCTTCACTCATTGGCATAACCTGTACACATTTAAAGCAGGACCTTGAGTTTAACTGGGATCCCAAACGGCTTAACTTTCAATTGTTTCAGGCCACTAAACCACATTGATCTGTTTCCTAACAACCCAAATCCTCGTTTATAGCACAAGAAGGCTGAAACAATTACTACCTTATTAGCAAAGGAAAACAAACAAACAAACAAAAAACAAAAAGCAAAGAACAACTGAAAAAGCAATTGTAGGAGGCAGTGGAGAATAGTGTTTAGAGACTTGGATTGAATTCCCAGCTTAGCCTGCTAGCTTTGTGACTCTGCAAGTTGCTTCTCTCTGACCCCATCAAGAACTTCACAAGAGGCTTTGGTGGCTCGTGCCTATAATTCCGGCACTTTGGGAGGCTGAGGCAGGAGGATCTCTTGAGGCCAGAAGTTTGAGACCAGCATTGGTGACATAGTGAGATCTCTGGTTCTATAAAAAAATAAAATCAAAACTTAGCTGGGCATGGGTTCACACCTATAGTCTCAGCTAGTTGGGATGCTGAGGCAGGAGGATTGCTTGAACCCAGGAGTTAAGTTACCCAGGACTTCAAGTGCACATCACTGCACCCCATCCTGGGGGAGAGAGGGAAACCCCATCTCCTTCTCTTAATACTTCACAAGAGAAGCAACCTATGTAGCAGCTAGTACATAGAAGTGCCTCACCTAAGAGAGGAGGCAGGAGCTGTGCCAGGTGGCCATACAAAGCCTGAGTGTTCTGGCCTATTAGCTCTGCTAGCTGTCTTTCATCTCTCTTGGACCACTGAGTTTGTAATCCAGCGTACACTCAATAAGCCTCCAGGAGACTTGCTAGGATGTAAACCAGCAGTTGGTGAGGAGAGGTGAGCTCATCCTACCCTTCCCCACCTCTTGTTCCCCCCACATCGTCCTCTGGGACTTTGCCCAGTCTAGTTTAAAGGGACTCTAGGGATCCGATTCTTCCACTGCTCCCTCAAGAAGTTGGAGCAGATGATTAGTCAGTATCTTTAATAAAACCATCTCATTATGTTTAATTCACTCAGCAGATATCAAAACAACCTCTGTGCCAGGACCTTTATTTGGGGTGCACAGATGGATAAGATAGTTCCTATCTTTGGGGACCTCCCCCTTAGAATCACTGCCTGCCCAGCCTGCACTACTTCCATTGTCAGTAGGAGGAAATGATACTGAGGGAATCCTTGCCACCTCTGGTTCTTCTTTGTAAGCCAGTAGAGACTCACTATATAAAAATGTCAAAAGACCTTTGAAAATGAAGACTTACCCACTTAGGATTTTAATTTTTTTTTTTTAATTTAGAGATAGGATCTTGCTATGTTGCCCAGGCTATCCTCAAACTCCTGGACTCAAGTGATATTCTCCTTAAGCCTCCCAAATAGCTGGGACTACATGTGCATGCCACTACACCCAGCTGAGTTTTAAATTTTTAATTTCTGATATCAGATAGATGATCCTAACACCTTTACTTACTTCATCTAGAATTTTTTAGAGCAGGGTCTATGTTTTAATTTACTTGGGGGATATATATTGTGTGTGGTCCTTATATACTCAATACATGGCTGTTAAAAATTATAATAAGTAAGGATTCTACCACTTTGTTCTTATCTGCCCCCACAACTGGGCCAGGCTGGCAGTTATTCATTTAGGCCAGCCATTCGCATGCTGTGATGCCCAGTTTTATTTCACATGGCATTTATTGTGCAGACACTAACCGATCCCAGCTCTGTGCCAGGCCTAGGCTAGCTGCGCATGCAGAAGTGAATCAGACATAGTCCCTTCCCACAAGGGGCTCATAGTCTAGAGAACGTGTGTATAGTAATTGCAGTAATGCTAGAAGGAGGTACAGCATCGGCTTCCTCTGAATAAAGGTTCAAATCCTGGACCCTATTAAGTGGCCTTTGGAAGTGTTTCAGCCTCTTGGTTTGTTTTCTCATGTATAAAATGACAATCCAGGCTGGGCGCGGTGGCTCATGCCTGTAATCCCAGCACTTTGGGAGGCCGAGGCGGGCGGATCACAAGGTCAGAAGATCGAGACCATCCTGGCTGACACGGTGAAACCCTGTCTCTACTAAAAATACAAAAAAATTAGCCTGTCATGGTGGCGGACACCTATAGTCCCAGCTACTCGGGAGGCTGAGGCAGGAGAATGGCGTGAACCTGGGAGGTGGAGCTTGCAGTGAGCCGAGATCGCGCCACTGCACTCCAGCCTGGGCGACAGAGCGAGACTCCTTCTCAAAAGAAAAAAAAAAAGAAAAGACAATCCAGTCTTACACGGTTAATGTTAGGGTCCAACAATGCTTAACACAAGTGGTAGCTCTGAGTATTGTAGATGTTTGGTGTCGGGGTTGCCCAAGACATAACCTAGAGGAAGATGGGTCAGAGAATGCTTCTCAGAGCTGAGTCTTCAAGGTTGTGTAGAAGTTCTCCAGAGGACAAGGTGGGAGAAAGGAGTCTAAACAAAGGAAGGAACTTGTACAAAGACCCAGGGCGAGCACCACTCATTTGGAGAGTTGGGAGAGATCTGGCTGAAGGGGCTAGCAGGGTTCTTGAAAACCACACCAAGAGGTTTAGGCTTTATCCTGTAGGTGGTGAGGAATCAATGAAAGGTTTTAAGCAGGAAAGAGAACGTGATGTGCTTCAATACATTCTCTGATAGCATGTGAGGAAGTAATTCTCAGTAGGAGAGACAGCTGTGATTGCTTGATTCCACCTCTCCCTTGCCCCAACCTAATAATCATCAGATCCCCTGTGCTTTGCTGGACCCTATCCCAGACTTACAGAATCGATCTCCAGGTCTGGATCCCAAGTATCTATTGTTGAATTGTCCCCAAATAACTCTGACATGTGGCTGGGTCTGGGAACTGCTGAATTGAGGGTGCCAGGGGGATCTTTGAGGAGACCTAGGGTATTCTTCAAACAATGGATTTCCCAGGGAGGAGCTTTTCCATAAACAAGAATAGAAACAACCTTCATTTAAAACAGAACAAAAAACCTTCCCCCAGTTCTGATCTATTAATGATATTTGCCAACTGCTAATCTTCCATTGTGTATCCAGACACTTACCTGTGCCTATTCTGTGCTACAGCCTCTGCTGAATGACTGCAATACAGTGACTTGTGGGACACAGGCTCTGCCCTTGAAGAGCTCACAGTATTGTGGAAAGGACAGATTTCAACCACTAGAATATATATGATAAGCTCTATTCTAAAGATATGTTTTTAAACAAAAGAGTGTTAGGATATCCCAGAGCAAAGCCAAGTTCATTCTTCCTATGGACTTAAGAGGATGTAACACCCAGATCGAGCCTAAAAGAAAGAGCAGAGAGAGGCAGAAGGAACAGCATATGGGAAGGTGTGACTACTTTATGTATTTGGTCCTTCTTGGCAGGATGTGCAGAAGTAGAGAAGGACGGAGGAGAGGCATGCTGTGTCTTGGGAAGGGCCCTGTGTTTGTGCCTTCGGTTCTGTGCGTGTGAGCCTGCCTTCATCCTTCAAACTCTGGGTGGCTCCCAGCACAGCAGCTGCATGGTTGTGCAGCCTGTGGGCCAACATGCTGCAGTCCATCTCCCCTTCGTTCTCCACCAAAGGCCCTTAGCTCCCTTTATTATTTCCTCCTCCATGCTTAGGATGCTTAGCGCAAGTGGTAGCTACGAGTAGATCTATCTACTGTGAAAAATGATTGTAGGGAAACTAAAGCAGAAAGAAGGGGCTGGTGGAACTGCAAACACTGAAGGTTTTATTAGGAAGTTATAGCCGGAAAACAAGGAGCTGGGGGTTCAAAGAGGCCTTGAAGTCACTTGTCTAGTGCTTCTGTCCTTTGCTTCAAGAAATAAATTTGGTTTGGGCAAGTCTCACTTAGTAAGTTTCCCTGTCATTTCTTCCAGGGCAGAAGAGGAAAGAAACTAACGGGTATTGCGCACCTACTTTGTGCCAGGCCCAGGCCAGGTACTTTACCTAATTTATTTCCTTCTGTCCTCACAATTCTGTAAAATATGGTTTTATTCCCATTTCATAAATGAGGAAATTGAGGCTCAAAAAAATTGAGTAATATTCCAAGATCATATTCAAAGCGACAACTGGGATTTGAACTCACAACTGTGTGTCTCGTCCCCAAAATTCATGCTCTTCCTCCTCCATGAGTAACGTGTGCTTGGGTTAGAGTAGCAGAGTGGCAGTTTGACCTGAGGATTCAGGTAAATCTGCGGCTTGCGCCCTCCTTGTGGCTCATTGCACCCAGGAGGCAGTTCAGCGGATGAGCTAGCCTTGTGGGGATATTAAAACTGAGAAAGTTTTAGGGTTAAGGTCACTAGGATCAGAGAGACTCCCTCCCAACCGAGCTTGTACAACCAGAAAGGATTCTCCACTGACTAGTCTTGTAGTGTGAAACAGCTGTTCTACCTCATGGAAGGGCCTGAGCCCACAGCCTGCATGGAAGTTTGGGTAACAGCTCCGGGGCACTGAGGTGGGGTTGTGTCAGCTCTCTTAGAATTAACTGCAGCTCTGATTGTCAGCACTAGAATAGTCTGAAATTCTTCTCACTGATTGCCCTCTCATCAGTGGCTCAGAGTGACTCATAGCATGTTGGGAAATGCACTGGTTTGGCTCTGTTTTAAATTCTGCCTTTGTGTTGAACAGCTGAGACATGAGCCAGATGGGCTTTAAGCTTTCATTTATTCATTCAGTGAATGCCTGCAATGTGCCAGGCCCAAGCCAAGCCTAGGTTCCTGGGCATACTTAAATGACCAAGGTCCACACCCTGCCCCCAGAGGGCTTACATTCTACCAGGAATTTAGGAACAGACAGAATACATCTATGGCACATTTTGATGATGCTATACTAAATAGAATCAGTTGTGCTTAGCTTGACCAGCAAAAGCTTCACTGACCTTTGACCAGAATCTTAGGGGAATAGGAATTGTCAAGGGTAGATGTTTCCCAGCACTTAGCACAATTGGCAGGAGATAGGGACTCTGACAATGTTGAATGAGGGAATGAATGGGAGAATGGAAGAGTGAGTGATGATAACTATGACAATGAGTTTTTCTAGGCTGAGGATTAATCATTTTCTCTGCTTCTGAAAGGGAATTTTAGCTGCTGGTGTTGTCCTCTGCCTGCCTTGGTGACAGAGAGGCTCTTGGAGTTGGGTGCCTTGAGAGTAGAGTGCTCTAATGGGCCATTTCAAAATAGAATTTGGGACCTGTTGCAGGGCAGCTGGTTAGATACACCATGTGTCTTGGGGCAATCCTGTACAAACATACACAAACTCTGGAGATGAAAAAGAATCCATGGAATGAATGAGGCCAAGTTGAGTGCTGGAAATTCAATCCAGCTTCACAGTAGTCCTTGACAGCTGTCTGGTCTGGCAATGGGTTATTCCCAAATTGTGGACAGAAAGGCCAAGCTAGAAAATTGAGTCATGCCCCCAAAGAGCTATCTTTTATTTTATTTTTTTGAGACAGGCTGTCACTGTTACCCAGTTTGGAGTACAATGGTGCAATCTTGGCTCACTGCAACCTCTGTCACTTGGGCTTGAGCAATCCTCCAACCTCAGGAGACCCTTATGTATTCCTAAAAATTATTGAGGAACCCGAAGAGTTTTTGTTTGTGTTGTTTATATCTATTGATATTTACCAAATTAAATATTAAAGCTGAGAAAGCTTTAAAATATTTTGTCACTAATTCATTTCAGAAAGACAATATTAAAGCTATCTTGTTAACATAATGAAAACTATATTTTCCAAAACAAAATTAGAAGAATGGCCAGGTGTGGTGGCTCATGCCTGTAATGCCAGCACTTTGAGAGGCTGAGGCAGGCGGATCACTTGAGGTGAGGAGTTCAAAACCAGCATGGCCAACATGGTGAAACCCTGTCTCTACTAAAAATATAAAAATTAGTCAGGCATATTGGCAGGCGCCTGTAATCCTAGCCACTTGGGAGGCTGAGGCAGGAGAACCACTTGAACCTGGGAGGTGGAGGTTGCAGTGAGCTGAGATCATGCCACTGCACTCCAGGCTGGATGACAGAGCGAGATTTCATCTTAAAAAAAAAAAAAAAATTAGAAGAATGGTCTTCTTTTCATTTTTGCAAATTTCTTTTCATCTGGCTTAATAGACTAAAGCTGGCTTCTCACATATGCTTCTGTATTCAGTCTTTTGCAATACATTGTTTTGGTTGAAGTATATGAAAAAAAATCCAACCTCACACAAATATGTAAGTGAAAAAGGGAGGAATGTTTCAGTAGCCTTTCCAGATAATTTCCAGTATTGAATTTGAGCCCATATTAGTGAAGTCTTCATACTCATTTACATTAAAGTCTATTGGTCGAGCCAGTGCTTTGAACCCATCATACTTTGGTCATTTGGAAAATAGGCTCACTGGATTTTGCAGATCTTCCAAATGTTTTCCATTTCATTTTACAATGCCAAAAGATAACATTTGTTAATATCACCACCAATTTCATCAGGAAAGTCTTCAAGTATTTGGAAGCTGTCAAACTCATGGTGGTGGATGCAAGTTTCAGAATTCTAATTTTCACTTGAAAGCTTGCATTTTATATCATTGACCACAAATACTGTCAGTTGTTTTCCTTGAAGTGACAGGCTCATTTTATTCAGTGTTCATTTTTTTGAGAAAATGTCTGCCAATACCCAAGTCTAAATAGTAAGTCATTCTTTCAGTTAAAAAATGGTGTTCCATGAAAAAAAAGTGGCTTCCTCTTCCTTTGATTTTATCTTTTATCCAGGAAAAACTAGAATGCCCTAACTTAATGCTTCTCAGGCCAAGACAAAAAAGTCTTGGGCCTGATCTGGTAAGGGAGCAGAGATAATGGTTCTAATGGCTACAGATGCCAGCCCCCTAGGCCGTAGAGTGCACCTAGAGCTCACTTGGGCCCTTCACTGCTCTGGGGATGTGCATGCTACAGCATGGATCCCTTGTGAGTAATCTCACACTCTCCAGAGATTCTGGTTGTGCTTAGAGTGAAGAAAAATTATCTTGGAGCTTTTTTGAGGACATCCAAAATCAGTAGAACCCCCAGAACTTTTCTTCCCTCATCTTTTGCCTAAGGCTAGACCTGCATCCTCAGAGGCTCTGAAATTTAAACTGAGGTGAGCAGGAACAACGGGCTGCTGCCCAGGGCTGCTGGATTCAAGAATCAGTTCCATCAGCCTTTGTGATGAAGAAAAATGGTTGGAGTTTTCATTCATTCGATGAACATTTACTAATCATGTTCTTTGTGTAGGAATACTGTGCCAGGTGCTAAAAATACAGCTTGGGAGCAGCTGATTGAAAGTCTGGGTTGACTGACTTTTCAGGGCATAAGGGGTCATGAATGCCAGAATTTGGGAAATGGCAGCAGATCACAGTCAAAGGGAACTCTGAACCAAGAGCTTTTCTCTGCCAAAGCAAAAATTTGAAGGAACCAGTGGCATTACTGACTATAAACGTAACATCTCTAGGGCTTGGGATTCTCATCACCCTCTAGCAATTAAAGTGGAGATGAAAATAGCAGAGGAAAGTTCCCAGTTCCACAAGGCATCATACCCAGGGGCAGGCACCAGGGCCTAGAGTTAAGACATCAGCTTTAGGGGTGGTCCCCTCAAACTGCCTGGGCCTGAAAGAAGTACTGAAGTGTACCAAACTCAGAGAGGACAGTGGATAAACTAGTCTTCAATGTAGACTTAGAACAGAACAGCCAAGGGGTTTGGATAATAGATTGAGTGCCTACAGCCTGGATCCCTTGAGCTAAGTGCTTTGTATCTCTAATGTGACTTAATCCTGCGGGCAGCTTTATGCAGCATGGGTGGTATCATCACTCAGTCCTGTGGGTGGCTTCAATTAGAGCTTAATTAGCTTTTCAGGCCCTGTGTTTCTTGCTTTAACTAGGAGACAACCTATCCTGTAAAGTCACTTCTAGTGATGGCTAATCTCATTTATTTTGTGTACCATTTTGGCTCTAGGGAGAGTCACATTATTTCCATTAACTGGGGGCATCTCATTATAATCCCTAAAGAATGCATCTTTTACTCTTAACGCGGTTAAGATTGGAACCATTCCAGAGGTCAGGTGGACAGATGGGCCTTTCTCTGTAGGCAGCAGTAATTTCAAGCAGTGTCTCATTGGACTGCCTGCCGGCTGCATTGCCATGGGGACACCTAGCAAATCTGAGCTCTCTACCACATGCCCCACTGAGTCCATGCCTCAAGCCAGGCCCTGTGCTGCACTGTGAGGGATCCAGACAGGAATCAGACCTGGCACCTGCCTCTTGTAGAAGGGATGGAAGATACAGGTAAATAAATTGTGCAGAAGGCACAACTACTGTAACCAAGGCACAGTGTACTAGGAGGAGATGGGAGAGGAGAAGTGAATTACAAGAGGAGAAAGCCTAGAGGAGGTTGGACTTAAATTGGGCCTTTAGTCTCAGCTAGTCATTGGAAAAACATGAGAAGAAAGTGGGTTTTAAGCAAGGGATCACCTTTAGCAAAAGCATGAAATAGAAAAAGGCAGAGATTATTTTGGGAACTTAGGGAATGACTTCATGGGGTTGAGGGGAGAGATTAAGATTTCTAACAAGTCAGTTTAGATTCATCATATATGAGAGACTCACGTTTGTGTAAAATGCAGTGACCATTTATTGTTTCCTATTGTTCCTGTCGTGTTAATGATTAATACTATGAGCAACATCTATGTGCCTAGCACTGGACTAGGTGCTTTATCACATTTATTTCTCACAGCTGACCCTACAAATTAGGACTCAATCTCATTTTACAGGTGAGCAAACAGAGAGGGTAAGTAGAACTAGCCCAGTGTCATACAGCTGGTAAGTGATAGAGGCCAGGATTAATGCCAAAGCCAGTATTGTTTCCACTGCGCCCCAGTGCCTTCCCACAAGTACTTTGGCACTAAGTGCAGTCACACTGATTACACACTTAATTTATAAGAATCGTGTATTTGCTTTTAAAAACAGAAAACACACGTATCATACGTTTTATTACACATTTGAATTATTGTTTATAACTACAAAACCATATACAGTCATTCCTCCACATCTGTGGATTCAACCAATTGTGGGTAGAAAATATTCAAGGAAAGAAAAGGATGGTTGTGTCTATACTGAACAAGTATAGACTTTTTGCTTTGTCATTATTCCCTAAACAATACAGTATAGCAGCTATTTACATAACATTTACATTGTATTAAATATTATAAGTAATCTGGAGATTGTGGGAGGGTATGCATTGGTTATATACAAATATGACACTATTTTATATCAGAGATTTGAGTATCTGCAGATTTTGGTATCTGGGGGTTGTCCTGGAACTGATCCCCCATGAGTACTAAGGGATGACTGTATATTGTGCTTTATAGGCCACATAAAGAATTTCAGGCTGGGCACAGTGGCTCACGCCTGTAATCCTAGTACTTTGGGAGGCCGAAGCGGGCGGATCACGAGGTCAGGAGATGGAGACCATCCTGGCTAACACGGTGAAACCCCGTCTCCACTAAAAATACAAAAAAATTAGCCAGGCGTGGTGGTGGGCGCTTGTAGTCCCAGCTACTCGGGAGGCTGAGGCAGGAGAATGGCGTGAACCCGGGAGGCGGAGCTTGCAGTGAGCCGAGATCGCGCCACTGCACTCCAGCCTGGGCGACACAGCAAGACTCCGTCTCAAAAGAAAAAAAAAAAAAAAGAATTTCAAGAATAACTATACAAGATTTTAATTGTATGTACTGACTTTCAAACCTAGCATGCAAATGAAACTGTTGTAGTAAAATTACATGTCCTGGTGCTCGCCTTGTGGTCATCATCATGGCAGGAAAAGGGACTCTATCTAGAGTTACTGTGGCACTTCGTAGCTATGGAAAGTTTCCTCTTTGCCTTAATTTCTCTGAATACCATCCTTCTCTATCAACGTTCCACTCCTGCAGTTGCCATTAAACAACTGTCTTGCTCATTGAAATGTTCCCTTGGCAGAGACTGATTTAGGCTGTATCTTTTGTGAGTTCCACATGTAAAATTTCTGTCTCTCTGGTACTCTTTTTCTAAGTTCCTTGTACTTCCCAAAGGTTTCATTATGCTTCTGGTACTACTGTTTGGTTCCTTTCTTTTTTGAGAAACCAAGGAACCAAGTCAGTGTAATGGTAACATTAGAGGTTTAAGGATACCCTAATGCTAAGTCATTATGAGAAAGTAATTTCATGGGAGAAAAATGATGGCATTATTTTATTGGTAGGATGAGGGTGATGCCCTTATTATTCCCATAGGCCTCTGCAGACACATGTTACGCAGTGTTGGGTAAGTTTGGAAGGTATGTCAGTTAACTACCATTGCATAACAAACCACCTCCAAAACCTAATGGTTTAAAACAATACCACTTTCTATCTCTCATGATTCTGCTCTTGGCTGGGCTCACTCATGTTTCTCTGATCAGCTGGCCAATCAGCTGGGAAGACTTCGCTTTCTCCACAAGTCTCTCACATCCCTCCAGCAGCTAGCCTGGTCTCGCTCTCAGGCCATGGCAGAGGTTCAGGAGCGAGCAAGCCCAGCCGTGCATGGAAACAAGTGGAAATGCATACACACCTTTCAGGTTTATGGCTGGCAGCCTGTTTGCTAACATCCCGTTGGCCAAAGTGACATAGCCAAGCCCAGTGTCAGAGTGGGGGCAGATACAAAGTTGCAGGATATAGGAAGCTATTAATTGGAGGCATTAAATGTAATCAGTCTCCCAGTCAGGACCCCTCAATGTGAAAGCAAACCTACAGACTTATATTTCTTTTTTGGAGACGGAGTCTTGCTCTGTCGCCCAGGCTGGAGTGCAGTGGCTCGATCTTGGCTCACTGCAAGCTCCGCCTCCTGAGTTCACGCCATTCTCCTGCCTCAGCCTCCCAAGTAGCTGGGACTACAGGTGCTTGCCACCACACCCAGCTAATTTTTGTGTATTTTTAGTGGAGACGGGGTTTCACTGTGTTAGCCAGGATGGTCTCGATCTCCTGACCTTGTGATCCGCCCACCTCGACCTCCCAAAGTGCTGGGATTACAGGCATGAGCCACCGCGCCCGGCCTGAGTTATATTTCTAAGTCAAGTTCGTCATAGAAGGAAAAAAAAAAAAGTCCAAATAATGACTGTATTAGGCCTATGCTATGGGCATACATAGGGTAGACACTTTACCTGCTACGTAGTGATGATCCTTAAAACAACTCTGCAAGGTAGGTAGGAATTGGAGCCCAGAGAAGTTAAATAACTTGCTCAAGGTCACCCAGCCAGTATGTGTTCAGGCAGGGATTAGAATGCATATCTGTTTGATTTCAAAGCCCAGATTGTTTTCACCATACTCACTACCTCTCAGGAGCACCAACCAGAGCCTTACCTTCTCTCTGACACAATTTCCCATTGAGTTGATGCTTTCTGACTAGCTGTACAAACGCCTCCTCCAAAATGTTGCTGCGATCCTAAGAGAATTGTGCAATTCTTCAGAAAACCCACACATTCTCCTAAACTGTCCACTGACTAAAAGCATTCTTTCCTTCCAGATGGGCATTGGTCCCTGGGCTGCAGAGGCAGCCCAAGAATTGTGCCCGCTCCCAGCCATTGCCAGAGAGGGAAGGGCCATCTTCTCTTTAACCTTCAAGATTTGGGGATGTCAGAGAATTAGGACATTTGAGCATGAGTTTTGGAGTCAGACTCACTAGGGTTCAACCACTCGCTAGCTTTATAACCTTGGGCAACTCATTTAACTTCTTGAAATCTGTTTCTTCGTCTTAAAAAATGGGAATAAGAACACCTCGTTTGCAGAGCTGTTACAAGGACTAAATTTTAATTATGTCTAAAAAGTGCCTAACCCAGTGCCTGGCACGTAATAAGTGGCATTACTAATATTGTTACCATTATTTTGAAGGAGAGCCTTTCCCCTCCTGGGAAACCCTGTTTCTGTCTGTTGGACAGGTCCCCCCTGCGTCCAGCCAGCCTGTGCAGACTTGCTGCCTGCTGTGTCACCGGGAACGCAAAGGCTGGGAAGAAAGCCCTTCTCAAAATGGACTGGTGTTGCAGGGTGAGAAGCTGCCCCCTGACTTCATGCCAAAGCTCGTCAAGAATCTCCTAGGCGAGATGCCTCTGTGGGTCTGCCAGAGTTGCCGAAAGAGCATGGAGGAAGATGAAAGGCAGACAGGTCGAGAACATGCAGTGGCGGTAGGTAACCACCGACAGGGGTCCCTGAATGCAGGAGGGCTCCTCCCCAAGGAAGTCAGGCTGTTCCCTGTCCTCAGGTGGCTCTCCTTGGGCAGCTCCCTTGCCCAGGCACTGAGAGACTTCTGGTCTGCACTGGCACAGCATTGGCAGCTCAAATTCAGATTTGGGGGAAGAAGAGAAACTTCTGGCAGCCCACCGGTCAGTCCCTCAGGGTGGTCTGTGCACAGGATGAGGGCCCACTCATAGGTACTGGTAGATCATGAGCCTGCTGCCTTCAGCTCTGTGGCAGCTTGAAAGCCAACCAGTATGACATGGGAGACGGAGATGAGTTTGAGGGTCTGAAATGTGCCCTAGTTAGAAGGACAGACACTTGGGAGTCATTTAAGTCTGCTGTCTCATGAATCACGATGGCCAGACTTTCCTCATTTCTCACGTCGCTGCAGATCTTCCCTTTCACCCAGGAACAGTTTAGCTTCAGGACTCCTGGTCAAAAGGCGCTTCCTGTCATTGGCCGCTCTCTACTCCCCAAAGGCCTGCAGTTCACAGGCAGTCTCTGCCCCTACCAGAGTCTCTCTCCCCAGTCTCCACACATTGCATGTAAGTGGGACCACCACAGCCCTTTCCCAGCAAAGGCCTGGCCCTCATTTGTTCTTATAGCCGGAGTTGTATTCATTGTGTTTTTGCTATGGCACATGGCCTGGAGGAGAAGGAGCTCCCTCAAGAAAAGCTGAGGCAGCAGAGGGTCAGCTCTGATGCTTGCTGTTTGACCGTGAGCCTTTTTCCTCCCCCTTCTCCAGATCTCCTTGTCACACACATCCTGCAAATCACAGTCTTGTGGAGATGACTCTCATTCGTCCTCGTCTTCCTCTTCATCATCCTCATCCTCGTCCTCCTCTTCCTGCCCTGGGAACTCAGGAGACTGGGATCCTAGCTCGTTCCTGTCGGCACATAAGCTCTCGGGCCTCTGGAATTCCCCACATTGCAGTGGGGCCATGCCAGGCAGCTCTCTTGGGAGTCCTCCTACCATCCCCGGTGAGTCTCCACGCTCGGGAGAGAGCCAGGCCCTATAAATGTGGACAGCTGTGTTTTCCTATCCATTTTGTTCAAACAAATCATAAGACTGGTTACTAAAATAAGTAAAAGTGGAACTGTTCTGGTGGAAGCAGGGGCAGCTTAGACCTTGACTATCTCTGGAACTCCTTTCCTCACAACTCTGAACTTGAAAAATACTGCTAATAGGAAAACGTTTGCCTCTCAAAGTTGTCATTGGCTCTGGTAGTTCACACTGGATCAAGAGGGCACCCGGTGAGGTCTGTCTGAGTAGAAAGTGGAGTTGTAGGACTTAGATCACCTGACCCCTGCAGCACCACAGAAGACCTGGGCAACCTTGTCTTCCTAGGCCTTGATTTCCCCACCTAAGAGATGGGTATAAAAGCACTGAATTTAAATGCCCAAGAGATTGGCAGTGTAAGCCGTAATGGTTATTAGCTAATTTAGCAGCTGTGTAAGTCTTCTTTGACCCTGAAATAACTCTCAGAGACCCAGAGACAAAACTCTTGGGTTATTGGTTTATTATGTAAATATGATTTACTGTCATACTTATGAAGGAGCTGAGTTCTTCAAAGTGGGGCTGCCCCCAGAATTATGAATGTTAAGCAATATATATAATTCCATTAATTTTGGTACATAAGCTAGAGAGTCATCAGAACCTTTTTCCCCACTTCTCTGAAATCTGGGGCCTTCAGGGGTCTGGCATGCCCTGCTGCTTTGGTACACGTGGCACAGAGGCAGAGCCTGGGCCTGCTGCTCCACTGGCTTCTGCAGATCATCCTCCAGGCCTGAGGAGCACCTGTGTACAAGCAGATCCTAGAGAGACCCTGAGAGACAGAATGCATGTCCTCTGCTCATGCTGCAGAAAAGGCATGGGGCCTTCTGTGGAATCAGCATTCCTAGTACCTTCTTGCTTGGGCCTGGGCTCCTTGAGCCTGCTCAGCTGTGTTGCTGCCCACATAGAATCTTCTCCAGCTCCAGGGTCCCCTGTGCTGAGAGGCTGTGCCCTCTGGTCACAGAAGCAGGATGCTGTGGCAGTGAGCCTGCGGGCTTTCCTTCCCAAGTCTGGGCTCCCATTCTGACCCCTTTCTCCTTCCTCTGCCCACAGGTGAGGCTTTCCCTGTCTCGGAGCACCACCAGCACTCAGACCTCACTGCTCCCCCTAACAGCCCCACCGGCCACCACCCCCAGCCAGCATCTCTAATCCCGTCTCACCCCAGCTCCTTTGGCTCCCCGCCCCACCCACACCTGCTGCCCACCACCCCGGCAGCACCTTTCCCTGCCCAGGCTTCAGAATGCCCTGTTGCTGCTGCCACCGCCCCCCACACTCCAGGGCCATGTCAGAGCTCCCATCTACCCTCCACCAGCATGCCACTCCTGAAGATGCCCCCACCATTCTCGGGGTGCAGCCACCCCTGCAGCGGGCACTGTGGTGGGCACTGCAGTGGGTCTCTCCTCCCACCCCCGAGCTCTCAGCCACTCCCTAGCACTCACAGGTAAGTGTGCTGCATGAAGGGCAAACTCTCTACCCACTTGAACTTAGAATTTTGGAAAATTTGGGAGTAACTTTGAGGTGGCAATTAAAAAGTAGACTATGTCTTTCCTTTCATTATTTTTCCAGTTGTAAAGAAGTATGTGTTTTGGCCTGGCACAGTGGCTCACACCTGTACTCCTAGCGCTTTGGGAGTCCTAGGCAGGAAGATCACTTGAGCCTAGGAGTTTGAGGCCAGCCTGGGCAACATGGCAAGACCCCCCTCTCTATAAAAAATTTTGAAAATTAGCCGGGCGTGGTGGCATGCAACTGTAGTCCTAGCTACTCAGGAGGCTGAGGCAGGAGGATTGCTTGAACCCAGGAGTTTAGGGTTGCTGTGAGCATTGATCATGCTACTGCACTCCAGCCTGGGTAACAGAGCTTTAAAAAAAAAAAAAAAAAAAGTACGTGAGTTTTTTTTGTTTTGTGTTTTGTTTTGTTTTAACTTGGAACAATTTCAGAAATGTATAAGGAAAAAAATGTCTTCACAACCTAAACTACCACTGTGGTATATTTTCACCATGTTTCTGTATGTAAATAACATAATTAGATATTTGATGTACCTTTTATGTAGTAGTAATTTTTTAACATTATGTCATGATCATTTCTCCAGTTAAAATTCTTCAAGAAACTTTTCAATGGCCATATAATGTCTTACTGTATAGCTCAAGCATACTTTATCATTCCCCTATTCCTGGATATGTAGGCATTTCCAGTTGTTTAACCATAATGAATGAGACTGTAATAAGCATTCCTGCACCTAAATCTGTTTGAATGAGAAATCATGTCCTTCAGGGAGATTCCTAGAAGTAACTCTTAAGTACTAAGAAAGGTTATACTAACATATATTTGAAAGAGAATTCTTTGGAGAAGATAGAGGTATATTTTTATGTTAGAAATCAGATCTGTGTTTATCATGCATTTCTATTTTCCTATTGGAAAGTCTCCTGTGTCTGACACATGCCGGGTTGACGGTGTCTGCAGTCTGCCACCCGCCGGTTTTCACTTAGCGTTGCCTCCTCAGCATATTTATGTTCTCGTGTGGTGTTCTTAGCCCCTAGCTTCAAAGGCTGGAGAACATCGACCGCAATTCGTGTTATTGTTCTCCAGTTGCTGAGCATTTGGGTTATTCCGACATTTTAACATTACCAACAGTGTCTCTAAAGATGTCTTTGCTTAAAGTCTTTTTCCTCTTTTGGATTTTTCTTGGAATCAAGTTCTCAGAATGAAAAAAGTTACTAGTTAAAGGCTGTTTAGGTGTTTTTTGTTCTCTTTGAGGGTTCTTAATACACATTAAAAACTGCTATCTAAAGGGGTCTCCAAATTGATGTAACCACCAGTGAGTGCTGGTTTCCCATATTCACGGGCACACTATTTTAATTTTTCTAAAATCAATTTTGTGGCCTGGTGCCCAGCTCATGCCTATAATCCCAGCACTTTGGGAGGCCGAGGCAGAAAGATTGCTTGAGCCCAGGAGTTGGAGACTATCAAGGGCAACATAATGAGACCCTGTCTCTACAAAAAATTTAAAAACTAGTGGGGCATAGTGTGCATGCCTCTAGTTCCAGCTGCTTAGGTTGCGGGGGCTGAAGTGGGACAGGATCGCTTGAGCCTGGGAGATACAGGCTGCAGTGAGCTGGCATCGTGCCACTGAACTCTAGCCTGGGCAACAAAGTGAGAGCCAGTCTCAAAATAGAAAATAAAATCAATTTTGCTGGCCAGGCGTGGTGGCTCATTCCTGTAATCCCAGCACTTTGGGAGGCTGAGGCGAGCAGATCACAAAGTCAAGAATTCCAGACCAGGCTGGCCAGCATGGTGAAACCTCATCTCTATTAAAAATACAAAAAAAAAAATTAGCTGGGCATGGTGGCGTGTGCCTGTAGTCCCAGCTACTCAGGAGGCTGAGGCAGGAGAATCGCATGAACCCGGGAGGCGGAGGTTGCAGTGAGCCGAGGTCGCACCACTACACTCCATCCAGCTTGGGCAACAGAGTGAGACTCTGTCTCAAAAAAAAAAAAATCAATTTTGCTAATGCAATAGATAATGAATGGATGGTTTAGAACAAACTTCTGTAAGCATCACTGATAATGATTCCTGCCACCATCTTTTTTAATCCATGTCACATGCTTAGCATCCTTTCTAGCAGCAGAGAGGGCTGCTTTGGACTGCCCTGGAAGCTGGGCCTCCACACAGCTCCTTGAGATCCGTCCTTGCTCTCTGTTCCCCTGCCACCTCAGCCTCAGCCCAGCATTGGGACCAGCCCAATGGGTGCTTCAGCAGCTCATGGCCCAGCCTAAGGCTTCAGCTCTGCCTGGCTCAAATTATGGGATGTTTCAGGCATATGTCTCATTCTTACCCTGGGAAAATATTCTGTATTACAAGATATCCCAGTGCTTCCTGAAATCCAGAGGCAGGACAGTACAGTGGAGAGAATATGAGCTTTGCATAGAGAGAAACGTGGGCTTGAGTTCCACACATCTCCCCTGCCTGCACCCACCATGTACCCCTTCTCAGGGCACTGTGCACACCTCACTTTATCCTCCTGTTTATCGTGCATCATTGTCATGGTCTGTTTGCATCCTTGAGTCCCGGCCACCTGTTGGGCAAAGCAGTCAAGTACTCAGCTTCACTCTCTACCACTGCAAAGTGGGGATAATGACACTTATTTTGGAGGACTTGGGGGATGGTTAGAAATAATGTGCCGAGGCCGGGCACGGTGGCTCACGCCTGTAATCCCAGCACTGTGGGAGGCTGAGGCAGGCGGATCACTAGGTCAGGAGATGGAGACCATCCTGGCTAACACCGTGAAACCCCGTCTCTACTACAAATACAAAAAAATTAGCCGGGCGTGGTCGCGGGCGCCTATAGTCCCAGCTACTCGGGAGGCTGAGGCAGGAGAATGGCATGAACCTGGGAGGCGGAGCTTGCAGCGAGCCGAGATCACGCCACTGCACTCCAGCCTGGGCGACAGAGCGAGACTCCGTCTCAAAAAAAAAAAAAAAAAAAATGCCGACTCTAGAACCTGGCACAAACAGTGGCTCTTATGGTTGGTGTCCCAGAAGTCACTTGCTTTTTCTCAACTCCGTGCCCTGTGGTTAAGGCAGCTCCACCCATCTGCTCCAGAGCACCAGAGTCTGCTCAGAAGCACCTTAGAGAGTGAAAGGAGACTGGCCTCATGGATAGCCCTGAGTGTTCCAGAGGAGCCGTCAGCCCACTAACGGGTTCAGGCCTATTTATTGAGCACCTGCTGTGTGCAGGGTTGTTAAACTACACACTGGGACCCAAAAACTGAAGCAACACGGCCCCTGCCCTTGAGGCGTGCAGTCCAGTTTAAGAGACAAATGCGCAAACAGACCATGACAGTGATGCACAATAAGCAGAGGATGGAGTGAGGTGTGCACAGTAACCTGAGAAGGGGTGCATGGTGGATGCAGGCAGGGGAGGCATGGGGAAACCTTTCCAGAAGAGCCACATTTGTGTTTGGGATGGGCCTTGAGGGACAGTGCAGGTGTTCGCCCTGTTCAGGTGAGAGGTGCAATGTAGTTGGACCGCCTGGGACCTCTGTGGAGTGGGGCAAGTGAAGGGCGGTCAGGATGGCAGGTGGTGGTTGGGATGCTTCCTGGGCTTCTGCATCACCCTCCCTCACCTCTGGGCCTTCCTCCCCATCATCAGGGATCCCGGGTGCAAGGGGCACAAGTTTGCACACAGTGGCCTGGCTTGCCAGCTGCCCCAGCCCTGCGAGGCAGATGAGGGGTTGGGTGAGGAAGAGGATAGCAGCTCTGAGCGAAGCTCCTGCACCTCGTCCTCCACCCACCAGAGAGATGGGAAGTTCTGTGACTGCTGCTACTGTGAGTTCTTCGGCCACAATGCGGTGAGTGAGCCTGCCCAGGCCAGAGAGGGCTGGGGGCCAGCCAAGGTGAGCAAAAGGAGCACCCTGCTCTCCCCAGAGACCCCGTTGCTCACGGTGGTAATTACTGCGCTGGGGCCATGAGTCCTTGCACCTGCGTCCGCTCGCTTGCTCCTCACAGCACATTTGTGAGGTAGGGGTTTTTAAAGATTTTGCTACCTTTGCTCTTCTCGTGGTTTCTCTTAAGATTGACTTTTTTTCCTTAGGCAAAAGGAAAGGAAATGGCAGAGAGAAAGCTATGATTCTGATGAGTATGTATACGTGTGTAATCCCAGAGAAGTGAACGCTTGGGAGTGATGAAGGCAGAGTGGAAGCAAAAAGGCTCTCAGTCCCCCAAGTGTGACAGCCAGCCGAGGGACAGGCCGTGAGCACAGACGGCGCCAGGAAGGAGGCTCAGATCAGAGGGCATGCTGGCTCTGGCCAGGGGGAGAAAGCAGTGCAGAAGTCTCATAAGGTGAAGAGGAGAGGGCCGCTGGTTAGGGTAGAGCAGCTGAGGATAGAAGAAATGAAAGTAATTAAATTGCTAGTCACCTTTGAGCTAGGGGTTATCCTCATTTTAGAGATGACAAAATTGAGGCTCACAAAAACTTGGTGACTCGCCCAAGGTCATACAGCTTCCTGGTGACGAAGCCCAGGCTCCAACTTGCTTTCCTGGCTCCCCAGTCAGTGTTTGC
Organism: Pongo abelii; assembly: GCF_028885655.2. NCBI lineage: Eukaryota > Metazoa > Chordata > Mammalia > Primates > Hominidae > Pongo > Pongo abelii. The sequence continues at coordinate 185,288,874 of NC_071989.2, forward strand.
CCAGCTCTGCCCTGTTCCCTCCTAGTCCCTTCACCCACTGCCGCCTGGATTCAGCCTGGCTGAGAGGGTGAAGCCATGTGGCCTTGGTGGCTAATGGTAGAACAGTTGTCTTGCTTCTCATCACATACTTGGTGCCAGTGGGTGGGAGTACTATGGGCTTCCCAGGCTCAGGGTGTAATGTCAGCACCTCCCCCCCCCCCACCCAGCCACCCGCTGCCCCGACGAGTCGGAACTATACCGAGATCCGGGAGAAGCTCCGCTCGAGGCTGACCAGGCGGAAAGAGGAGCTGCCCATGAAGGGGGGCACCCTGGGCGGGATCCCTGGGGAGCCCGCCGTGGACCACCGAGATGTGGATGAGCTGCTGGAATTCATCAACAGCACGGAGCCCAAAGTCCCCAACAGCGCCAGGGCCGCCAAGCGGGCCCGGCACAAGCTGAAAAAGAAGGTGGGTGTAGGGAGAGCCCAGCTCTGCCGTCTCTCCTCCCTGAGGACCCTCGCCCCAACCCCCAGGACTTCTGGGGCATGAATGATGCTGGCTGCCAAAGGCCTCAGCTTGGCTCACTGTTCTGGGAAGGTCTGAATGAGTTTGGGAGGCATCAGGGTCAGGGATCCTGGGGGCAAATAACTGGAGGAAAAAACGTGTCGTGGCCTGAGAAGTTGCTTGCTGGATTCCTCCAAGCTGAGGACTTGCTTCAGTCAGTCATTTATTCATTCAGCAAACACTTCTACAAATACTGGCAGCCAAAGTGTGACACAGTTAATTTCTCACCCAGGAGAAGCTGTCCAGTGGGGAGACTGACACAAAACTGGACAAGCATATTAGCATGTGACAAGTACTGGGATGAGGGAAGTCCCCCATCCTGCCTGGAAATGGCTTTACAAGAGGCTGACTGTGAGTACAGACTCCTCAGGAGGGCCCTCCTGGCAGCAGGCATGGCACATTCCACAGCAGCTTGACAGCCAAAACTGAGCAGAAGAGAGGCGGGATGGACAGTGTTGTTGAGGGAGGGCCTCTGAGGACTTGCGGAAGAGCTTTGGCTTTATCCTACCGGTGAGAGAAGTCACTGACGGTTTTAATCAAAGAATGCACTTGGTCACACCTGCATCCTAAGATTATGCCGTGGCCAAATGGAAGGTAGCTTAAAGGGTTCCAGGCAGGAAGACCTTGAGTTCGATGCCTCAGGCAGGAAATGCAGGCCAAGGGAGAGATGATTGATGGTGGGGCCAGAGAAGAAGAGAGGGATTTTCAGAGGAAGCCGAAGTGATGGGCCTTTGATCTGATGGCAGGAGAGGGAGATGGAGGCAAGGGATGTCTCCCAGGTGTTTGCTTGGTGACCAGCAAGATGGTGGTGCCTTTCACTGAGCCAGGATGGGATTTGCAGAAGACAGTGAATTCAGTTGAGGCATGTTGACTCGAAGGTTCCCGTGAGACATCTAAATGGAGAAGTGCAGGGCTAGCATTTACCAGCACAGAGATGTAATTGAAGCCAGGGGAATGAACCAGGCCTCAGGACTGAGGACAGAACCTGGTGATCTATTCCTGGGCAGCCCTCCTGCCAGATGAGCCCTGGAGCTTGATGGCTTGTCCCTTGTGGCTTCATTACCTCTTCACCTGCCTACTCCCAACTGCATCTGCACAGTGACACGTTTAGGAGCCCAGCATCCGAAGAGATTTTGGTGTAACAACCAGCTAGTTTTAGTTCCTGGGTGGTCAAACAGCCCTAGTGCTTTGGAAAGCAGAAGTGATTCACTATCTTTTTTCAGCCCCAAGGACAACCAGGATCCTTCTCCCGCCGCCTGAAGTAGTGAGCCAAGGGGTCCCACCGCTGCCTTCTGAAAGTGGTCAGCACTGTCTTTCTCCCATGCAGTCACCTGGCCAGAAAGGCTCAGTGGGCTGCAGTAGTCTCTGGCCTTTCCTGGCTTCTTAGGACAGTGGTTCCCAGTTAGGTCCCCAGAGAGCACATCCGGCAGTTCCCAAGTCTGGTGTGCTTTTCCTAAATATGTGTGCCCAGATGTCTCTTCCCCTTTACTGATAATGCTATCTTCTCTCACTTTTTCTTCTGACAAACTTTCCTTCCAAGTTCAGTTCAGCTGTTTCCTCCTTCATAGCCATCCTTGGGTAACTTCCATTGTACTCCCAACCCACCTCACATATCTGGAGGCTCTGCTCACTCATCCCACACTGCACAGCTCCTGTCTGGCAGGCCCAGGCAGAACCAGGCAGCCCTGCCTTTCCAGACTTAGTCGTGGGGCTGCAGGCAGGGACAGACACGCAATGGCAGCGTCATGCATTAAGTGATTATGGTCATTATCTCTGTAGACAGCAGCCTCCTCCCTTGTCTCCCTCCACCTCCTGGACTTCACAGTCTGGCTCTCCACCAAAGCCCAGCTGCTCCTTCTCTCCCGCCTCAGGAGATGGAAAGAGCTGTGTCTCTCTGCTCCCTTCTCCCACTGCCAGCCCGTGACTCTCTCACCTTGTCTTTGTGTCTTCTGTCTACACGAAGGTGAGAGAGACTCTCTCACCTTGTCTTTGTGTCTTCTGTCTACATGAAGGTGAGAGAGTCATGGGCTGGCAGTGGGAGAAGGGAGCAGAGAGACACTCACCCTGCTTCTTAAAAACTGCACCCCTGGCTTTGTCATCTGTGACTTCCTAGCCACTCCTCCACATCCACTGAAGACTCTCCTGCCCTGTTCTCTTCTTCCCAGGTCAATCCGTTTCTCACTCACTTGAATGGAGTAAGCATTGCTAAGTATTGGTAGGAGGGCAGGCAAATTGACCCATCACTCACTCACTCACCAGTACTCAATTCCTTGTCCCGCTGTCTTTCCTTCAGACCCACTCAGAAACACCGCAGCCCTGGGTTCCACCCCAGCCTGGCTCTCCCTTTCTACAGCTCAAGAAAACCACGAGTGAATCTGTGGCAGCCAGCCGTGTGGGCTCCCAATTGCTGACTTCCCGTGTTGCCAGGCGGGCCTCTCATGGTTCCCTGGGCTTCCTGTACCTTAGCACGTCCATTCCCCACAGTCCTTCTGTCAGGCCTCCAGTCTTCTCAAACCGCTAGGCCTTCCGAGCCCACACCTTATTTTTTGGCAAATAACCTCACTTTCTATTTCAATGAGGAAAAAAGCCATTGTACAGGGATTCTCCCACTGTTTTGCCATTCCCACCTGCAAACATACTTTCTTCCTTGTCATGAGTCACCCTTTTCCCGCCTTAGGCCTGTGCGGTACTTTCTTGACCCCCTCAGCCCAGCAGCAGGCTCCTGGTCTAGCTTAGCCTCTCCTCTGTGCTGTTCCCATCCACATTTCATTGTACCCACCACTCTTTTTTGGAAGCAAACTGCTCCTTGAGCCTGTTACCCCTCTCTCAACCCCTCCCCAGCCTCTTTCCTCTCATCACAGCCACATTTCTTGAAAAATGATATCTGCATTCACTGTCTTCACTTCCACCCATTAGCTCACTGCAGGCGGTTTTCTACCCACACCCTCTCCAGAGGCACCGGTGACTTTTTTGTTGCCAAATCCATCCTCCTCTGCTGTTCCCATCGTGTTAGTCCACTAGAGAATATCTGGCGTTTGTGTTTGTTCTCCTTTTCACGCATTGTCTTTGGCTCCCCTGTCCTCAGCCAGGCAGGAAAGGGCAGGGGGAGTGCCATGTTCTCCAGATGTCTTGCCTGCCTCTCTGACGTCCTTTCTGTCTCCTTTGTGAGCTCCTCGTCCTCCACTTGGCCCTCCTTCATGGGGACACCTCCCTGGGAAAGAGGTGCCATCTAGAGACAGCCCAATAGTGTTTCCTCCCCGCCCTGTACATCCACATCTCCAACTGCTACTGGACACCTCCTTGTGGATGTCCCACAGGTATCTCGGACTCTGCACATCCAAAGTTCAGCTTGTTGTCTTTCTCCAAACAGGCCTGCTACCCCTTCTCTGTTGTCTGTCTAGTCAATGGCACCGCCTCCCACCCTGTTGCCTGAGCCGGAGCCCTGGGCGCCAGCCTGGGGAGTGCATCATAGTGACCCAGAGCAGCGTGCCTGGAACTGGATCTCAGTTTGACACTTGGCTCTGCCACACTTGCTGTATGACATTGGGCAAATCACTTAACCTCTAAGCCTCAGTTTCTTCATCCATAAAATGAGAATAACAGAACCTAAGTCATAGATTGTTGCGGGGATGAAATGGAGCGATGCATGGAAAGGTTGGGCAGAGTGCCTGGCAGGTGTGAGTGCTCAGGGAGTGGGGCTGCTGTGGCAGCCATAGTGGCCGTCAATGTTTCTCTGACTTTTCTCATTCTGTCTCCCTACCCAGCGCCAAAAGCCCTATCCATGCCACGTCGCTGATAGCTCAGACCAGTCCACTGCTCTCCACCCTATTGCCACTACCTTAAAAGCCATCAGTGGCTGGACATTGCCCTCAGGCACAAACACTGTAGGGCCTGCAGGGCCCTTCACGATCAGCCCCTGCCAGCTTGCCAGCTTTCTCTCTCAGCCTCTCCTTTCTGACCTTTCTGCCCACCTGCCCCACCCAACCCCCACATCCCCCAAAAAATCTGGGCTACAGCTGTACCTCTGAATGATTTGCATTCCCAGAAGATACTGAGCTTTCCCATTTCCAGCCTTTCCGCTTGCTATTCCTTCTCTCTAGAAAATGCTTGTCTCACTGCCTCCAGGATGATCCCACTCCCCATTCTGTGCTCAGTGCAGATCCTGCCGCCTCCAGGAAGCACTCCCTGGTGACCCAGTCTGTGTTGGGAGCATCTCCTCTAGATTCCCAGATCACCCTGTGCTTTCTTCCATGCAGCACTTGTCACTGTCACTCTGAATTCAACAGGCTGTTTGCTGTTGTCTCCCTCAGCAGACTAAAGTCAGTGAGGCAGAGAATGTCTCACGTACGCTAAGCTCACAGGGCCTGGCCTGCTGCCTCACAGCCTTGATGGTCGGTAAATGGTCATCAGATGGAATTGAGAAACATAGGAACTTCTGAAGATCAGGCCTGGGTGTATTGTCCTGGCTCTGCCACTTCCTAGCCACCACCTCCTCCTGTTCTTTCCAAAGTCGAGGTTTCTCACCTGTAAGCAGAGGGTCATGATGCAGCAAAGACAGTGGCGAGGATTAAAGGAGACATCTATGGGAAGTGCTCACGGTACAGAGCAGAAAGTGTGTGTTTCTGTGCTTTCTCCTCTGGCTTCCAGAGTGTATATGGTTCCATATCATTCCCTCCACACCAGTAGTTGTCAAACTTTTTTTGTTTGTTTGTTTTTTGTTTTTTAAGCAGCCAAACTTTTCTGTGAAATCTATGTGGTGCTGGGGGAGCGAGGTGAAGGGCCCGTGGTCCTCGTTGGTCCAACCCCAGGGCCTCTGAGCCCTACTCACAGCTAGAAATGCTGCTGCAGACCAAGCTGCTCCCTGAGGGCCATGAAGCCCAGCCCCACCTTCGCACATGGGAAAGCACCCCACACAGACTCTCAGCTGTCCTCATACTGACCCTGGAATGTAGAGATACCTCTTCTTCCTAATTTACAAATAGGGAAAGTAAGGTTCAGAGAGAATAAGTAATTTAAAAAAAAAAAAAGAGAGAATAAGTGATTTGTCCAAGGTCCCACAGAACAATTGACTGTAGTCCATTGTGGAGCCAGGGTTCACAAAAGATAAGTGCCTGCTGGGACACAGGGTCACCCTCTTTACATTGACTCTGAGGTTGTAGCAAGCCCTGGTTTCTCTCACCAGCTGCCCTTTCATGTTTCTCTTCCTCCATTTCCAAATCAGCTGGAAGTACAGGAGGCAGTGGGAGTCAATGGCGCCAGGCACACCACAGCAACCTCCTTCCCGAGGGTTTTGTTGTCTGCCTCCTGTCTCCCTCTAAAGGCATCGTTGGCCTTGAGGTGGGATGGAGAGGTTGGGGTGACTCAGATCCCACAGACTTTAATTTTCATTCCCTAGATCCAGATCTATCAAAGCCAACTGGCAGGGCCTGGCCTCTCTGAGCCTTCCAGGCCTCACCTGGGCAAAGGAGCAGCTCTCACATCTTGCTGTGTAGGCCAGTGTGGTTGTCCATGGTATGCCATTGGGCACACTCTAGGTGTGGCCTTGATTACTTGAGACCAAGTGTGCAGCAAGTGGCCTTTCTACGGGAACACCACCCTCTTTGGTAATACCCAGACATAGCATCAGGAAGGCACATGCCCTCCCAACCAGAGTAATCTCATCTACCCCCACACCTGCCTCCTGTAAGACCCCGTGATGGCATGGCTTTTTCCCCACCACCCGCAGGGGTGGAGAAAATGCCTCTCTAGTAGTGGTCTTCACATGCATCCCCACTTTGGCTTTACTCCAGAATTATTGTCCCCATTTTGCAGATTAGTCCACTGAAACTGGGGCTCTGGGTGAACAAGCTGTAAAAACCCTACCCTCTGTGGGTGTGACTACCCCTGCCCCCAGGACACGTACCTGTCTGGCTGCAGTTTGCCCTCACTCCTGCAGGGTGGGTAAGCAGGCTAGGAGTTTAAGGCTTTGCTTCCAGCAAGTTAGTGGCAAAGCTGGGCCCCAGGCTGATGGGTCAGGTATCACATTGTGCCTGGCAGTTGACAGCCTCCTTCTAAAACTGCCTCTTGCCTTGGCAGGAAAAGGAGAAGGCCCAGTTGGCAGCAGAAGCTCTAAAGCAGGTGAACCGTGTTTCTGGAAGCCGGGAGCCAAGGCCTGCCAGGGAGAGGCTCTTGGAGTGGCCCGATCGGGAACTGGATCGGGTCAACAGCTTCCTGAGCAGCCGTCTGCAGGAGATCAAAAACACTGTCAAAGACTCCATCCGTGCCAGCTTCAGTGTGTGTGAGCTCAGCATGGACAGCAATGGCTTCTCTAAGGAGGGGGCTGCTGAGCCTGAGCCTCAGAGTCTACCCCCCTCAAACCTCAGTGGCTCCTCAGAGCAGCAGCCTGACATCAGCCTTGACCTGTCCCCTTTGACTTTGGGCTCCCCTCAGAACCACACGTTACAAGCTCCAGGCGAGCCAGCCCCACCATGGGCAGAAATGAGAGGCCCTCACCCACCATGGACAGAGGTGAGGGGGCCCCCTCCCGGTATCGTCCCCAAGAACGGGCTCGTGAGGAGACTCAACACCGTGCCCAACCTGTCCCGGGTGATCTGGGTCAAGACACCCAAGCCGGGCTACTCCAGCTCCGAGGAGCCAAGCTCAAAGGAAGTTCCCAGTTGCAAGCAGGAGCTGCCTGAGCCTGTGTCCTCAGGTGGGAAGCCACGGAAGGGCAAGAGGCAGGGCAGTCAGGCCAAGAAGAGCGAGGCAAGCCCAGCCCCCCGGCCCCCAGCCAGCCTAGAGGTTCCCAGTGCCAAGGGCCAGGTCGCTGGCCCCAAGCAGCCAGGCAAGGTCCTAGAGCCTCCCAAAGTAGGCAGCTGTGCTGAGGCTGGAGAGGGGAGCCGGGGGAGCCGGCCAGGACCAGGTTGGGCTGGCAGTCCCAAAACTGAGAAGGAGAAGGGCAGCTCCTGGCGAAACTGGCCAGGCGAGGCCAAGGCACGGCCTCAGGAGCAGGAGTCTGTGCAGCCCCCAGGCCCAGCAAGGCCACAGAGCTTGCCCCAGGGCAAGGGCCGCAGCCGCCGGAGCCGCAACAAGCAGGAGAAGCCAACCTCCTCCTTGGGTGAGTGCACCAGGAACCGAGCGGCTGACCCCCTACCCCAGCCAGGCCACGGGGTGGAGGGGCAGCCTTTGTGTGTAGGCAGCGCTGCCCCCAGAGCATAACCCCAGAGGCCTGGCCATGGGCACTGAGCCCTCCTGGCTGTGTCTTCCTAGACGATGTGTTCCTGCCCAAGGACATGGACGGGGTGGAGATGGATGAGACTGACCGAGAGGTGGAGTACTTTAAGAGGTAGGTGTGGGCTGCCTGCTCTCCCACTTGTGGAGGACTCCAGGTCCTGCCCACACTCAAGCCCTGTGTTGTGCCTCAGGCCTCAGAAAGGCCTGCTCCCTTGGCCCTGACCCCTTGGGGAGGCTCACCGTCCCCTCAGGCCCTCTCCCACCAGCCTGCCTGCCGAAAACCCACAGAGCCACTGGGCAGGATGGCACATCTGGGAAGGTGCAAGAGATAGGAGGAGGCATGTCAGGCCCCAAGAACCAGGGCTTTTTCCAGCTTTATTCACTTTGTGTCTTCACTTGTACATTCTCTGCTTTGCCTGGGCTGAGGTCAATGAAGCAATCTAGACCAGGAGTCTGGCCATGAACATGCAGCCTACTGATAAATGGCATAGAGTTGGGGAGGATAGAAGGGGTGGGGGCTGGCCAGGAGGCCTTCCCAGGAAAGGTGGTAACCAAGTTGAAACCTGAAGAGTAAGAATGAGTTGGCCAGATAAGATGAAAAGGTATTCATGCCAAGGGGGCCAGTGAGTACAAAAGATTAGGGTGAAAGAAACACGGCATACAGTCACCCTCCATATCTGCAATTGAAAATATTCAGAAAAAAAATAGCAATACATTACTAAATAATGCATATTTTTTAAAAATTAGTATTTTTGGCCAGGTGCGGTGGCTCATGCTTCTCATCCTAGCATTTTGGGAGGCCGAGGCAGGTGGATCACCTGAGGTCAGGAGTTCAAGACCAGCCTGGCCAACTTGGTGAAACCCTGTCTCTACTAAAAATACAAAAATTAGGCAGGTATGGTGGCACGTGCCTGTAATCCCAGCTACTCGGGAGGCTGAGGCAGGAGAATCGCTGGAACCTGGGAGGCAGAGGCTGCAGTGAGCTGAGATTGGGCCACAGAACGAGACTCCGTCTCAAAAAAATACGTATTTTTACAGGCAGTGGCTCATGCCTGTAATTTCAGCACTTTGGGAGGCCAAGGCGGGCGGATCACTTGAAGTACTTGAGGTCAGGAGTTCTAGACCAGCCTGGCCAACATGGTGAAACCCTGTCTCTAATAAAAATACAAAAATTAGCTGGGTGTGGTGGCGGGCGCCTGTAATCCCAGCTACTTGGGAAGCTAAGGCAAGAGAATCGCTTGAACCTGGGAGTCAGAAGTTGTAGTGAGCCAAGATCGTGCCATTGCACTTCAGCCTGGGTAACAGAGTAAGACTCTGTCTCAAATAAATAAAAATATAATAACTACATAGCATTTACATTGTATTAGGTATTTTAAGTAATCTAGAGATGATTTAAAGTATATGGGAAGGCCAAGCACAGTGTCTCCCACCTGTAATCCCAGCACTTTGGAAGGCCAAGGTGGGAGCATCACTTGAGCTCAGGAGTTCAAGACCAGCCTGAGCAATATAGTGAGACCCCATCTCTTATTTAAAAAAATAATAGTAATTAAAAAAAAAAAAAGTATATGGGAAGAGCAGTGCAGGTTTTATGCAAATAATACACCATTTTTGTATAAGGGATTTGTGCATCTGCAGAGTTTGGTATCTGGGTAACTAATCCCCAGCAGATTCAGAGGGACGACTGTACTTAAGGGAATGACGGAAGCCAACCCAGCAGAGCTAGAGAGTCAAACACCAGATGAGAAGGAACTGGAATCCCAAGGCAGTTTCACTGTCTTCATACGTAGTTCCCTGGGCCCGGTCCAGAAGCCCCCAAGCCAGCAAAGCTCCTATGCCTGCTGAACCCTAACACCTGAGAGCCAAAGAGGTTTTGTAGAGAACCTGGTTTCTTAGTGATGGGGACATGGTACCTTAGGAGTCCAGTGAGCAAAAGAAGGAACCTCTGATTGTGCTTCTCATTTGTCCCCCAAACCCAACAGGTTCTGTTTGGATTCTGCAAAGCAGACTCGTCAGAAAGTTGCTGTGAACTGGACCAACTTCAGCCTCAAGAAAACCACTCCTAGCACAGCTCAGTGAGGTACAGAGACCCCAAGAGTTACATCCACTGCCTCTCCCTGTGCTTGGCCACCCTCTCTATACGCCCACCAGACCATTCTGTGCTCTGGGGCACAGGGAGTTGGACTTTGGGCGTGGGAGCCCTGGCTTCTGTCTGCATCCCACAGCAATGGCACAGCTGGCTACAGCCTCCAAAGGTCTAGGCCCCATCTCCTCCTACAGCCACTCACCTGTAGGCCTCTGTTCTTCTATTACTCCTCCCTGGGCCCTCCTGCCCATGCTCCTGAAGGTCTCCTTCCTGGACTGGCATCTCCTAAGGCATAACCATCAGGGTCTTAACCAGCTGATTTCAAAAGTGCCCAGGTAGCCATCAGACCCATGGGGCTGCCCTCACCCTTGATGTTATCAGTCCTTGTGTCAAGTCCCACTTCCTGCCCTGGGCTCCTCAGTGTAGGCTACCAAGGTGCTTCCCAGCTGAAGCAGTGTAAGAAGGGGCCAGCCCTGAGTGAACATCGTGGGGGTGCAGATGGGCTGGGCCGACGCCTTGTGGGTCATTTAGGCATGGAGGAGTTGATGGGGGCTACCCAAAGCAGGACAATGAGGATATTGGTAGCCACACTGCTTCCTAGAGGAAGAGACCTGGGTGCCAGATGGCTTTGGCACCCCTCCCATCCACCCACACAGGTCCTTTTGTCTGAAACAATGATGTACCAGATGATGATCTGGACTGGGAACAGACAACTGGAGAAGGCACTGTGCCTGGAACCCTATTGATGAAGAGAAGGGCAGCTAGCAGGCAGACCTTGGGCTGGGGGCTGAGTGGCTCTGCAGTTTCATATCTCAACCCTCAGCTGCGTCCCTGGGGTCAGGCCTTTTCTGGCTGGCAAGCACACAGCTGTCCTGGAGACTATGGAAGGCTGGGGCAGGCAGACTGAACTCACAAACAACTCACTTCCCCCATGATGGCCCCAGCTGTCTTTCTCCTCTTTCCAGTGCCAGGCCAGCTCCTCTCTGGGCCTAAGCAGCAAACTTCCTGGACCCTCAGCTCCCCAGGGGCAGCTCAGAGAGCCTGCAGCCAGGACAGCCTTCAGAGCTGGGGCTCCCTGTGACCCTTGTGCTGCGCCAGAGTCCGGACTGTCTTCTTTACACTCATTTTAGTCCTCCTCTGCTCTGAAGGGGTTGGGCTCAGTCAGCCCCCTTTGTCAAATTGAGATGCCTACAAGCCCCAGAAGCATCTTCCAGATCCAAGGTGCCCTCCTGCCGCTCTTCTCCACCTCCATGGGAACCAGGAGTAGCAGGAACCCCAGGCACTTCATCTGTTATCCCTACTGAGAGAAAAGAGATCGCATTTCCTCCCACAAGCCCAGTTCTGTCATCCAAGAAATCAAATGCAACTGTCTCCTTCCACTGCCTCCTCTTGACCCTTTTTCACCTGGTCTGGCCTCTTTTCCAAGATAGGAGATGCCCCTCTCCCCACCCCCTAGTAAGCACTCTCCTTTGACCCTCTTCACCCTCCCCTGGGCTGTGCACCTACAGTCAGAGGCAGGAGCACAGCTGCACAGCTGGCCTCCCGGCCCCTGCTGATGGACAGCAAGTGCCAAAGTCTGGATCTACTCAAGGATTGTCCCATACCTTGTCAGGATCCCGGGACTGGGGCTCTGTCTCCCAACCCGTTAACCTGCATCCTCTGCTACAGGTGATCCAGGGAATCTTCAACATTTTCAGCCCGGGGAACAAAAATAGCAGCCAGCTGTTTCTGCTACCAGAGATCCATGGGTACCCAAATGGCATGGGGAGGCTGGAGCATGGCCCATTGCTTACTGTGATTCTGCTCTTTTTTTCTTTCTCAGGCCCTGCCCAGGCTGAGCTTCTTCAGGGCGTCCTGAGGCCCCGACTGCCAGCTGAAGGCCTACAATTTTTCCCTCCGTGTGCCCCACCCACCCGTCCAAGACCCTCTCTGCTCCCCACCATCCTGGACCAACCAAAAGCTGAACGGATGCCACACTGTGCTGGGGCCCCTTGACCTCAGCAGAGCCGCTTCCTGGTGCTACGCAGCCTCCACACTCAGAGCCCGTGGACTGGGCTGGCCTAAGGGCCAGGGCTGATGGTACTGCTGGCCCAACACTGCTCTCTTTGTGTTTGGTTTTTTTGTTTTTGTTTTTATTTTTTTCCAATTCTTTACTTTTGATACTGTGAAGATCTTTCGTGCCGAAAGATAAAGCAACATTTGGACACAGAGTTGGCATGTTGGTGATTTGTGGGTCTGGGCGGGGAGGGAGTTGAGGGTGTGCTCAGAAGCATGGGCTCTCCCTTAGTCACTAACCCTAGCATGCGCCATGCATTAGCAGTTTGGTGCTGTTGTCCCATTTTACAGGTGAGGAAACTAAAGCCAATAGGAAAGTGACTCAGCTCAACTCAGTCTGGCCAATTAGGGTTGAGTGCAGACTGGTATGACTCTGGCATCTGTGCCCTTTTCTCCTGTTGGGAGGTCTCTGGTATGTGAGCCTGGGGCAGCCCCTTCCCCACTCCTTCTTGTTTCCCTCTTTGCAAGATGGGTGAGTTGGAGGGGTTGAAGTTGGTCTCTGTGCATCTGGATGTGAGAAGAGGTCTAGGAAAGACCCTGAGGCCTTCATGGATCTGTAGCCTGGGCCATCGAGGCCCCTCACACTGCACACAGTCAGGGGAAGTTGGGGGTAAATTGAGTTTTTTATAAATTAGATCTGATTTTCCAGTGGGGGTGGGACATATAGCTGAGGGCTTGAGAGTTAAGAGGATAATGAACTCTTCTGTAAAGTCAGGCAAACTACCTCATCCCCCGAAATGGATCTGGTTTGTAAATTTGGATTTTAATACAATGAGTTTGCCCAAAATGCCCCTCACACACTTGTGTCCAAACTCCATGCCCCAAATTTAGTTTTCGCTCCTAAAACCAACTCGAGGTTACGTGGGGAGCTAACAGGGTCACTAAGAGCCATGTATTTGGGTGTTGTGAGCAGGACCAGAAACCATGTCCTCCTCCATCTCTCCCAGGTTGAGACCCACCATGGGACTGGCAGTAAGCACCAGCTTCTTTATTTTTTTATAGAGATGAGGTCTTGCTATGTTGTCCAAGCTGGTCTCGAACTCCTGGCTTCAAGCGATCCTCCTGCCTTGGCCTCCCAGAGAGCTGGGATTATAGGAATGAGCCACTGTGCCCAGCCTAAGCTTTCTTTACTAAAGAAGAGAACAGCAGTGCCCACAGACTTCACAATTCCTGGTCCCTGGCCTTTCCCAATCCCCAAGGGAAATGTGGACACTTCCCTGTGAAACCTCTCTCTGTATATTTCTTGGCTGTGTTCCCCTCTCCCATGGACTCCTGTACTACACTCCTGCCATGCATTTGAACTGGCAACACTACCTAAAATTCTGCTTCATTCAAAATTTGCAGGTCTGATCAAGCAGCCCATCTACCTACACAAACAGACTTCTGTGGCATTTGGGACCTTCGTGCCTAGGCCCCTGACTCCAGTACTTGTTCCAGCCATGCTGGACGACCTTCCTCTCCAGTTAGGTCCCACAACCTCAGGTCTCCCAACTTTCACATATTTTCCTCCTCTCAGTTTACCCTTTTTTCATGAATTCCTGTGTATCCTTCACATCACAGCTAAGAGGCCATTGTACTATGAAAACTATGATACTTCCAAAAGCGGTATCTTGTCTTAAGATCTTTCTCTTTAACTTCAAGACCAGTTATCTATGTTTCTAGTCTCAACTAATCCATAAGCTCCTCGCACACCAGGTATGTGTCTTGATTATCATCTGCTTGAGCGCAGTGCCAATGCCCAGCACACACTCTTGAAGGAAAGAAAGCACAGAGCTGACCAAGTCATTCCTCAGAAGTCTCTAATAAAGTTGAAACCACTTACTCTGACAATCACAGCAGGCATGCTCTGGTCGCAATCTCCTTTTCTGGCCTTAGGTCCGGCTCCCCCATCCCACCCTAGCCGCAATGCTGTTGCCTGGTGAATCTGTGTACTTGCACATCGCCAGACCTGTATTCCTGCAGCGCCCTGGCCCAGGACGCCTCTCCTCTCCCGGCCTCAGATTCCCACGCTTCCCTGGAAGCGCCCCCCAGACAGCTCTGTTAGAGCATTTACAGTAACAACCGTTTACATTTATACAGGGCCTCCCAGTTCAAAACAACTGCCATCCGTATCTGATGCGTGCCCCACCAGTGAACGTAGGTGTCACACAGGCGCAGTCAGGGAGGCAGGGTGCGTCGAGCGGTTTATCCCGCAATCCCGGCGTCCGCGGCAGGGATGGAAGCGCAGGCGGCCCACGCAAACTCGGCCCGGAGCTCCGGGCCCTAGAGGACGCACTGTCCGCCGGCAGGGGCGTGCCCAAGACGCCATGCTCTGGGTGAGGTTGGGCACCTGGCAGGCCGCCCCGACTCCGGATCAGCTGTCTCCGCTGCGTACGTCTTCCTCTTCCAATGGGCTTGGGTTGAGCCTTCTAGCGTATGTTCCAAGTCCTCCAGTGTTCCACAATTCCTTGCAGCCGGTTTCGCCCTCGGTCCTGGCAACTGTCGCGTAACCACCCACGAAAGCGTCCATGCTTCGCCGTGCGATGGCATCTGCGGAGCAAATTTGTCCCTCTGCGCGATCCGGAACTCCGAGGTCGTTCCTAGGCGCCGACGTTCGCTTCTTCACATCGGATTGGGTCTCACGCAAGGATGAGGCGGGGTTTCGCCGTGGCGCGCATGCGTGCAGCAAAGAATGGAGGAGTCGGAACCCGAACGGAAGGTAAGAGAAAGGCGAGACCCCGTGCGGGTGGGAGCTGGCCTGAAGAGGGGAGCGGGCCGTACCTGACTCGCGTGTGCTTGCAGCGGGCTCGCACCGACGAGGTGCCTGCCGGAGGAAGCCGCTCCGAGACGGAGGATGAGGACGACGAGGACTACGTGCCCTATGTGCCGTTACGGCAGCGCCGGCAGCTACTGGTGAGGGGCCCGCGTCCGGGGAGGGATGGGGCCGTGACCGCCGGGTCGCAGGGGGCAGGTGTGGCCTCGGCCTCCGTGGGGAGGAGGGCAGTCTGAGGAGTGAGCTTCAGTACACCGGGGCGCGGCCCCCAGACAAACGAGGGACCGACGGCCTGATCTGAGGAGTAGGGCAGCTCTGCGCCTTGGGCACAGGACCCTCGCCCCAAAGCCAGGATCCTGGCGCTGGCCTTGTGGACTCTGTGCCCATTCTATCTGTGGGTCCCGGGTGGAACCTCAGCTCCAGAAGCTGCTGCAGCGAAGACGCAAGGGAGCTGCGGAGGAAGAGCAGCAGGACAGCGGTAGTGAACCCCGGGGAGACGAGGACGACATCCCGCTAGGCCCTCAGTCCAACGTCAGCCTCCTGGATCAGCACCAGCACCTTAAAGAGAAGGCTGAAGGTGGGCTGGGCAGCACTGCCTGGGCGGGAAAGAAGAAGCTGAGCCTGGCGCACCGTGTTGGTATCTGTCTGACATCTTCCACTTCTTTTCTCAGCCCGCAAAGAGTCTGCCAAGGAGAAGCAGCTGAAGGAAGAAGAGAAGATCCTGGAGAGTGTGGCCGAGGGCCGAGGTATGGTTGTAGCCAGGATAGTGAGAAGGTGGACTGAGTCTCCTCCTCCCAGGCCCAGGCATGTTATATCTCAAGGGATCTGGCTTCTCAGAAGCAGGAGCCAGCCCTGAACCATGTCTTTCTTCTCAGCATTGATGTCAGTGAAGGAGATGGCTAAGGGCATTACGTATGATGACCCCATCAAAACCAGGTATGTCTGTACAGTCTGCAGTTGCCCTTGCTTAGCATGGTACATGCAGGGATGCTCCCAGGCCAGCTATTCCCAGGGCTCTCTTGATCCCTGTTACCCATCCACAGCTGGACTCCGCCCCGTTATGTCCTGAACATGTCTGAAGAGCGACATGAGCGCGTGCGGAAGAAATACCACATCCTGGTGGAGGGAGACGGTATCCCACCACCCATCAAGAGCTTCAAGGAAATGAAATTTCCTGCAGGTAGTCAGAGGCTGGAGAGAGATACCACACTTTTATAATCAAATGCCTGTGAGGTTATGTCCTAGCTCCCACTGAGCTCAGCCACATCTGCATTGGATCCAGTCACTGGGGCTGGAGGGATTTGAGGAGAAGTTTCTTTAGGTTCCTTGTTGCCCCAGCTGTACGTGTTCATTGTACTCTGCTGTTACAAAGCTTCAGGAGGAAAGTGCCATTGGGCATAGACACTGGGTACAAATCTTGGCTGCACCTAGCCTGTGGGCCTTGGACAAGTCTCTTTTTTTCTTTTTTTTCTCCACTCTGTCTCTCTGAGCCTTAGTTTCATCATCTGCAATTTGTAGGGGTAGTGCCAGTTTTACAGGCTTTGGGGCTCTGAGAAAGTACCTGTGAGTCACGAAGACGATGTCGGTTGGTTTTCATAGCCATCCTGAGAGGCCTGAAGAAGAAAGGCATTCACCACCCAACACCCATTCAGATCCAGGGCATCCCCACCATGTGAGTGTGGACTGTGGACCTGGGGTCCTTGAGGAGGGCTGGAACAGGGAGGAGCAATGGCTAGGTGTCCTTCATCTTCTGTTGAAATTGGCCCTCGGGTCATCCTCTCCCAACAGTCTATCTGGCCGTGACATGATAGGCATCGCCTTCACGGGTTCAGGCAAGACACTGGTGTTCACGTTGCCTGTCATCATGTTCTGCCTGGAACAAGAGAAGAGGTTACCTTTCTCAAAGCGCGAAGGGCCCTATGGACTCATCATCTGCCCCTCGGTAAGATAGGCTGGCCTGGAGGGCAGGCCAGAGACTGGGGCTGCCATCTGGTGCCAGCCTTTGTCCCTCTGCCTGCAGCGGGAGCTGGCCCGGCAGACCCATGGCATCCTGGAGTACTACTGCCGCCTGCTGCAGGAGGACAGCTCACCACTCCTGCGCTGCGCCCTCTGCATTGGGGGCATGTCCGTGAAAGAGCAGATGGAGACCATCCGACAGTGAGTGCTGGCGCTCCCTGCCCCTCACCTCTGCCACCTGCGAGTCCATGGAAAAGCTAAAGGACCCTTTACCTTAGCCACTCCACAGATCTTCACAGAGGGTTGCTGTGAGTCCAACCCTCAAGGAGCTCCCAGTCTAATGGGGAGGTCAGCTGGGGGAGGACAGAGGGATGTGGCCAGGTACTGTGGGAGCACAGCAGATGGAATGGCCCACCTTGCTGGGAAGTGGCCTCCCATGTGGGAGGTGGGAGCTCAGAGAAGGCTTTTCCAGGAAGGTGACGTTTGAATTGGGAAGAGGGGTAGTCCAGGCTGAAAGCACAGAGGTGGACGGCCCAGGAAGGTCAGGGTAATTCAGTGGTCAGTCAAGGAGGTTGAGGCACTGGGGTAGGGCTGGATCCCAGCGGCACCTGTGTCCTTTCCATGCTGTGCAGTCCTCTGCAGACCACCAGAGGCCCTGGACCAGGCCCTCTGTTCACAGATGGGCCAGACCCCATCCTGGAGGTCTTCCTCCGTGGACTTTGAGTCTTAGGGAGATGTGGGCACAGAAAAGGTGAAGCCAGTGGGCCAGGAAAGTGAGCCCAGAGTAAAGCCTCTGGAGCTTGATGACAGCGCTTCTGGGTGAGAGGCTGACCCAGGAGAAGGGGGAAGGCGCGCCAGGCCGAGCGGTGGTGAAGATGGCTGCAGTGCCTTGGGAGAGAGCTGTGTGCTATACATAGGGTAGATGGTGGGAATGATGAGAAGGGGACAGACAAAGAAACAGGAAGGAGGACAGAGAGCAGAACAGATGCAGGGTGCCTGCTTGCCTCTAGGTAGGTGATAGGCCAGTGGCCCCAACCTCAGGGTCTCTCCTTGGTCCCCAGCGGTGTACACATGATGGTGGCCACCCCAGGGCGCCTCATGGATTTGCTGCAGAAGAAGATGGTCAGCCTAGACATCTGTCGCTACCTGGCCCTGGACGAGGCTGACCGCATGATCGACATGGGCTTCGAGGGTGACATCCGTACCATCTTCTCCTACTTCAAGGTGCCGCCCCCACCCGGCCCCCCACCACACACCACATCAGACTGCAGAGCCCGGACAAGGCACCCTGCCCCGTCCCCCAACGCACACCACATCAGACTGTGGAGCCCGGCCAGGGAACCCTGCACCACCCCTCACTGCACACCACATCAGACTGCAGGGACCCCATGCCCCTGGCCACCCCACCCACTGCTCATACTCTGTGGGCTGTGTCTCAGTTGCTCAGCTTCCCCAGACCCCATGCTCCTCAGCCCAGTCCCGTGTGCCATTGGTCGCAGCCCCCCTCTTCCTCAGGGCCAGCGACAGACCCTGCTCTTCAGTGCCACCATGCCGAAGAAGATTCAGAACTTTGCTAAGAGTGCCCTTGTAAAGCCTGTCACCATCAATGTGGGGCGCGCTGGGGCTGCCAGCCTGGATGTCATCCAGGTGGGCAGGCGCTCCTGATGGGCGGTCTCTCACCTGTGGGGGCTGGATCTTACAAGTCTCCCTGAAGCTGATTGGAGCCGGGTGTCCACCTTGTGGGAACTGGGGGTTTTGTTCAAAGCCCCTGATGCTTAACCAGGGCCATTTTTAGGGCACCCAGCCCTTGGCAGCCAGAGGCTTCTGGTCACCTCCTGGTCCAGATGACGGGCTATGGCAGGGCTGTGGTGGGTAAGCCTAATCTCAAGATCACCTGACCTGATCCTTGTGGTGGCAGGAGGTAGAATATGTGAAGGAGGAGGCCAAGATGGTGTACCTGCTCGAGTGCCTGCAGAAGACACCCCCGCCTGTGAGTGCAGCCAGGCCAGGCCGGGACCAGAGTCCCCAGGACCAGGGAGGGCTTTGGAGGGGACAGAGTGCCAGGGGAGGTGAGGTGGGTGCCCAGACAGTTAGCCCCTGACTGGAGTTGGTCTTTCCGGGCAGGTACTCATCTTTGCAGAGAAGAAGGCAGACGTGGACGCCATCCATGAGTACCTGCTGCTCAAGGGGGTTGAGGCTGTAGCCATCCATGGGGGCAAAGGTCAGGGTGGTGCAAGCACTGGCTTGGACCCTGCTGCAGTAGCGGCGCTTTACCTAACGCCTTCCCCTGCCTGGTTGGCCTGCCACTCCCCTATCCCATGGTAGCTCTGACAGTGTCTGCCTGACCCTCCCCAGACCAGGAGGAACGGACTAAGGCCATCGAGGCATTCCGGGAGGGCAAGAAGGATGTCCTAGTGGCCACAGACGTTGCCTCCAAGGGCCTGGACTTCCCTGCCATCCAGCACGTCATCAATTATGACATGCCAGAGGAGATTGAGAACTATGGTAAGGGCCTGGGGCCCAAGGGCATGGGCTAGGCCAGAAAAGGGCCGAGCCAGGCCCCTAGTGTCCAGCGATGGGCCAGAGACTCTGTCCTTCTCTCTGCAGTACACCGGATTGGCCGCACCGGGCGCTCGGGAAACACAGGCATCGCCACTACCTTCATCAACAAAGCCTGTGGTGAGTCTGTTACCAGAGCCACCTTAGCTGTTCCCTGGGTCCCCTGCCTGTGGCCACCCAGGTTCTGGCCGCAGGGCCCAGGATGGGCCCTGATGCTTCCCCACTCCTCCCCCAGATGAGTCAGTGCTGATGGACCTCAAAGCGCTGCTGCTGGAAGCCAAGCAGAAGGTGCCGCCCGTGCTGCAGGTGCTGCATTGCGGGGACGAGTCCATGCTGGACATTGGAGGTGACTGCGGAGCGGGATTCTTGAGTCCCCAGCCAGCGGGTGGCAGGGAGGGGTGCTGGAAGTCAGAAACATGAAAGCGGTGGACCGAGGGTGCCTAACGGGGGGCCCAAGGTCCAGGGCATGGATCCTGGCCCTTGACTTGGCTGACCCCTGTCCCCATTCCCCCAGGAGAGCGCGGCTGTGCCTTCTGCGGGGGCCTGGGCCATCGGATCACTGACTGCCCCAAACTCGAGGCTATGCAGACCAAGCAGGTCAGCAACATCGGCCGCAAGGACTACCTGGCCCACAGCTCCATGGACTTCTGAGCCGACAGTCTTCCCTCCTCTCCAAGAGGCCTCAGTCCCCAAGACTGCCACCACTCTACACACACAGCAGCCCCCTGGACAGAATCAGCATTTCAGCTCAGCTGGCCTGGACTGGGCCAGGCTGGTCCTGGCTGCCTGTTCCCTGTGCTCCTCAGAATTACTATTTTTGTTTCCTTTCACCCCAGCTGCCATTAAAGCACAAACCTCTATCCCAGCCCTGGCCTTGCCTCTGTGTTTCACCTCATCCGCCCCCTGGTTCCTGGACAGACATCACCTCTGACCTCTGGAGCCCCTCTGAGGCAAGGCCCCGGCATCTCCCGCTAGCACTGCCAACACCTGGCCCGCTGGTACTTGGCTGTGGAAGGAGCCACCGAGCTGGTGCCCGCCTCTGGGGACTCAGGGTCTCTCCACTGGGTTGTCTGAATTTATGACTCAAGGAGGGACCACACTGGCGGGCCAAGGAGAAGTGCTTGGATTCTCTGGTGTCCCTGGCCAGCTGTCATAGCTCTCAGGCTCACTCTTCCTGTCAGTGCTGTGATGTTTCAGGGGCTTCTCCTGAAGCCCCTTGGGAGGCTGCTTCTTGCCTCAGGACCCCCACCCACTGCCTGCCTGTGCCGGCCACCTGGAGGAAGCCCTCCACTCCGTTGACGGAGGAGGCAGCAGACGTCATAGAACTGCCATTTAGGCCACAAGCTCTCCCTAAGCCTGCTCTGTGCCCAGCTCTGCTGAGCTGTGAGGACCTAGACGGGCCAGGGAGATGGCTGCCTGGGAAGCCGTCAGGCGAGGGGAGAGAGAGACGCACACACAGAAATGTGGACGGCAGGCACAAGACCGCTAGCAGACGAAGCAGGATCTCGGCATCTGGTGAGAGGTAGGCAGGGAACGGCACAGACGGCCACACTTCTCTGAGCCAGGCACTTTGTGTGTATGGCCACATGCTCTTTCCAGTGAGACGGCGGTTGCTCAAGCCGTATTTGTCACTTGGTATGTGGCCTTGGGCAAGTTACTTAATTTTTCTGAGCACCGATTTCCTCACTGTTGAAATGGCGATGAGAACGCAAAGGATGTGGCGTCTGAGGTGGCCGGAGCTTAGGGCTGCTTGGGCCACAGCGGGCACAGAGCCGGGTGCCAGGAGGCCTTTAGGACATATTTCCTGGCCAAGTGCATTCCCAAATGGCATTCCTTATCCTCTTCCATGTTCTCTCCCAGAGGTGGCGCTGAATGACCTGAGGCTGTTCCAGAATAAAGGTATACACACAGCTCCGCTATTGGCCTCCTGCTAGGCAAGCCAACAAAAGGAGCCCCCAGCAGGAAGCAAAGCTTTAAATGAACATGTGACCTCTCCGGGGCCCCCTGGGACCTGCCACCCACACTCACGTGGTTGGGGCCATTCAGGGCTGTGGGTCCCATGTGGACTGGATGCCCAGCGTGAGTGTATACCGTGAGGGCCTTTGTGCTCTCGGACAGCGTGGAGTGGTCAAGGAAGGCCTCCAGGAGGAAGAGGCGGCCCACCGCCCCAGGCAGCACAGTGGTGAGGGGGCCCTGGAGGGGCTGGTCTGGGGGAATGAGCCTGGGGGAGATGGAGGCCAGAACACACAGGTCCCTGAGTGTTGGCCTTAGGAGCCTGGGCTGCACCCCAGGAAGGGGAGAGACAGGTTGGTCTTGGGTTGTGGAGAGTGTTGCATGGAGCCCCAGTGGGGCAGTGGCCCCTGGGGGGATGCCACGGCTGGTGATGTTCAGCGGCTCGTGAGGTGGAGAAGAGCAGGTGAACATGAGAGAGATTTCAGGGAGAAAGAAGAGCAGCAAGATGGGGTGAGGCACTCAAGCCAGGACGCCGAGTGGGAAAGCCAGGAGTTGGCTAGAGAAGGGTCCCGGGTGGAGGCAGGGCCAGGGAGTGTCAGGCCCAGGGTGCGCAGCTGCCCAGGACAGGACGGGGGAGGGGCGGGAACTCATGACTCAGGGAGCCAGACTGCGATCAGACGCTCGTGCCCAGCTGAACCAGGTGCGTGCAAAGGCTGTTTGCCTTCAGGTGGCCAGGGGCTCCCTCCAGCTAGGTGTGGGCACCTTGGGCAGCCAGAACCCCAGGGAGGAAATACATGCTGCCCCCAGCCCCTGAGCTGAAGACAGGCTCCCCTCCCCCCAGCCTGCAGCTGCCTCTGGACGGAGGGACGGGAAGTGGCCAGAAGGGGAAGTGTGAGGAGTTCCCGTCCAGCCTGTCATCAGTCTCCCCAGGTCTTGAAGCGGCGGCCCTGCTCCTGGCCGTGACCATGGACCCTCTGGAGACCCCTATCAAGGATGGCATCCTCTACCAGCAGCATGTCAAGTTTGGCAAGGTGGGGACCCCTGGCTGCCAGGCAGCTGCCAAGGACCAACAGTGGGTGGAGAATGCAGCTTCCGCCCCTGCCTCGGACAGCCCAGGCAGACCTGGGAGACTTGGGAAGGGAGTCAGGGTGGAGGATCCTACCCAGGTATGGGGAGTGGAACAGAGTGTGGGTGTCGGCCTGAGACGGCAGGGGCTGAGCAGGCTCTGCCAGACCCTGCCTCCAGGAGAGACGGGAATACAGGAGCGGGAGAGGGTCGAAGGCTCAAACCTCCCAGCAGGGAAGAGCTTCACGGCCTCTGACCCATGAAATAGTGCCACCGAGGGCCCTAAATAGGGTGAGGAGCTGAGCTGGAGGAGGCCCCAAGGGTGGAGCCCCTCCCTGCAGTGGCACTGTCCTGGGAGCAAGGAGGCAGGGGTGTCACCTCTCCTCGGCAGCAGCCCCACACCCCCGCAGCTCAGCTGCAGCTGCTGCCCAGGCAGATAAACCGTCAGTTTCCTTTACTCGAAGCTATTTGCATGTTTCCTTCCTTAACAGCGTGAGGCGGAGGCCTCCCTCCCACCCCAGCTCTTGGCCTGTGGCCCAAGTGCCCCTTTTTGGGGGTGGGAGGGAACCAACATCATGGCAGTGTCTGATGGTCTGCCTGGCCACTGGATGCTTTACAAACATGACCCAGTAGCAGCCCCAGCTCGAGTTCCATGGCCTTTTGAGAGATGACATTGATGCTTGTGGAGGTCACAGTTAGGAAAGAGCAGGCTGGGATTTGAACCCAGGGCTGACCAATCCCAAGCACAGCCAAGGCCTCCTTCCCTGGCGCCCTGAGAAACTGGGGAGCAGAGGCCCGCTCCTGGCTGGGAGCGTTTGCCGAGCAGCTTGTGCTGAGCCGAGTGGCACGGACAATCTGCCACCCAAGGGTCTTCGCCCTCCCGCTCCTCTCCCGCAGAAGTGCTGGCGGAAGGTGTGGGCTCTGCTGTATGCAGGAGGCCCATCAGGCGTGGCACGGCTGGAGAGCTGGGAGGTCCGGGATGGTGGCCTGGGAGCAGCAGGTGACAGGTCAGCAGGGCCTGGCCGGCGAGGGGAGCGACGGGTCATCCGCCTGGCTGACTGTGTGTCTGTGCTGCCGGCCGACGGCGAGAGCTGCCCCCGGGACACCGGTGCCTTCCTGCTCACCACCACCGAGCGAAGCCATCTACTGGCTGCGCAGCACCGCCAGGCCTGGATGGGCCCCATCTGTCAGCTGGCCTTCCCGGTGAGTGCGGCAGGCAGCGGGGTGGTTGGGCTGGGGCACCTGCCCCCGACTTGTCCACCTCCACGCTCACATCCCGTCACCCAGCAAGCTCCACCGAGCACCTACAAGCCTGGGAAAAGTAAATCTATAATGACTCTCAGAGGGCTGTGCATGCCGTGGAGAAAATGGACCGGCAGGGGAGCAGGAGGAAGTGAGGGAGCGACGGGCAGGGTGGTCAGGGAAGGCCTCTCAGAGGAGGGCCCTGAATGACAGGAACCCGCTGGGCAAAAGTCTGAGGACAGGGGCAGCCTGGGGAGTTGTGAACACAGGGAGTCCCGTGGGCAGAGGCCCCGAGGCCGGACAGTGTCGGGTGTTTAAGGGCAGAAAGAAGGCGACGTGGCTGGAAGGGAAGGAGTGCAGGAGGAAGCCAACTCACAGAGCTTAGGGGAGCGGCTGAAATGCCCCAGGCCGTGTGTGTGGTTTTGTTCCGAGTGAGAGGCGAAGGCTTTGGAGGGTTTAAGCCAGACATGTTTGTAAAGCCCCAAAAGGTCTGTGATGGGTCAAAAGGAAGTAAGCCTGGGGGTTCTTCAAAGAGGTAAACAGAGTTACCATGTGGCCCACAGGTCCACTCCTAGGTGTGTGCCCAGGAGAACTTGAACAGGTGCGTTCAAACAAAACATGTACATGTGAGGCAGGAGGATCACGTGAGCCCCAGAGGTCGAGGCTGCAGTGAGCTGTAATCGTGCCACTTCACTCCAGCCCGGGAGACAGAGCAAGATCCTATCTTAAAAAAACCCCACATGGACGTGAACGTCCATAGCAGCACTACTCACGGCCACCAGAGGGCGGAAACAGCCTGCATGGCCAGCAGCTGACAAATGGATAAACAACACACGGTCCGTCCACAAGATGGAATACTACTCAGCCATAAAAACAAACAAACGCCTGGCACAGTGGCTCTTGCCTGTAATCAGCACTTTGGGAGGCCGAGGTAGGAGGATTGCTTGAGCCTAGGAATTCAAGATCAGCCTGGGCAACATAGTGAGACCCTGTCTCTAAAAGAAAAGAAGAAAGAAAGAAATGTACAGACTAGGTAACTCCATTGGGATAGAAATCAGATGAGTGTTGCCAGGAGCTGGAGGAAGGGAGAAGTGGGGAGTGGCTGCTCATGGGTACAGGGCTTCCATGTGGGATGATGGAAAAGTTCTGGAACTAGACAGTGGCAACCGTGCACAACCTTGTGAATATACTAAAAAGGACTGGTGGCCGGGCGCGGTGGCTCAGGCCTGTAATCCCAGCACTTTGGGAGGCCGAGGCGGGCAGATCACCTGAGGTCAGAAGTTCGAGACCAGCCTCAACATGGAGAAACTCTGTCTCTACTAAAAATACAAAATTAGCTGGGCGTGGTGGTGCATGCCTGTAATCCCAGCTACTCGGGAGGCTGAGGCAGGAGAATTGCTTGAACCTGGGAGGCAGAGGTTGCAGTGAGCCGAGATTACGCCATTGCACTCCAGCCTGGGCAACGAGAGCAAAACTCTGTCTCAAAGAAAAAAAAAGCACTGATGATACACTTTAAGATGTAAAATGGGCCGGGCATAGTGGTTCACACCTCTAATCCCAGCAGTTTGGGAGGCCGAGGCAGGCGGATTACCTGAGGTCAGGAGTTCGAGACCAGCCTGGCCAACATGGTGAAACCCCATCTCTACTAAAAAAAAATTACAAAAATTACCTGGGTATGGTGGCACACGCCTGTAATCCCAGCTACTACTTGGGAGGCCGAGGCAGCAGAATTGCTTGAGTCTGGGAGGCAGAAGTTGCAGTGAGCTTAGATCACACCACTGCACTCCAGCCTGGCCAACACAGCAAGACTCTGTCTCAAAAAAAAAAAAAAGAAAAAAAAGTAAGGTGGTTAAAACAGTAAATTTTATGTTCTCTGTATTTTATCATATTTTAAAAATCAAAAAACAAAAGGCAGTTGAGGTTAGGCATGGAAGCTCATGCCTGTAATCCCAGCACTTTGGGAAGCCGAAGCACGTGGATCACCTGAGGTCAGGAGTTCAAGACCAGCCTGCCCAATATGGCAAAACCCTGTCTCTACTAAAAGTACAAAAAATTAGCCGGGTGTGGTGGTGGGCACCTATAATCCCAGCTACTTGGGAGACTGAGGCAGGAGAATCACTTAAACCCGGGAGGCGGGCTGGGCGCGGTGGCTCACGCCTGTAATCCCAGCACTTTAGGAGGCTGAGACGGGCGGATCACGAGGTCAGGAGATCGAGACCATCCTGGCTAACATGGTGAAACCCCGTCTCTACTAAAAATACAAAAAAAATTAACCAGGCGTGGTGGCGGGCGCCTGTAGTCCCAGCTACTTGGGAGGCTGAGGCAGGAGAATGGCGTGAACCTGGGAGGCGGAGCTTGCAGTGAGCCGAGATCACACCACTGCACTCCAGCCTGGGTGACAGGGCAAGACTCCATCTTTAAAAAAAAAAAAAAAAAAATCCCGGGAGGCGGAAATTGCAGTGAGCCGAGATCTCACCATTGCACTCAAGTATGGGTGACAGAGCAAGACTCCATCTCAAAAAAAAGGCAGTTGACAGGAGCAAGGAGCCTGGTGAGGAAGCTGTGGCATTTGACCCGGCTGTGTTGCTATGGGCCAGGGTGGTCCTAGTAGAGGAGCTGAGTGGGAGAGAGCACGGGGGACATGCTGAAGGCCGGGGTGTGGGGATGAGGCAGAGATTGGGGGCACCTTGCAGGGTCGTAGCAGGTGGTTGCGGTGAAATGGAGGAAGACACCTGGGGTACTGCTCCCTGCCCAGCTCACATGTGTGTCCCAGCCGGAACACTCCTGTCCCTACACTGCTCTAGGCTGTCAGAGACATACAGAAGCTGGCCCAGCCAAGCCCAGGGGCTGCAGGGGACATCCCCTTGTGTCCCCAGTGATCTGCAGCTCTCAGACACCCTCAAGCTCAGCGCCTCTTTCCCAGCTCAGCACTCTCAGTGGGGAACCAGGTGGGAGAACAGGCTCGGAAGGGGACCCAGGCTTATGCAGCGAGCCGGGCAAAGCTGGAACTGGAGCCCAGGTCCCTGGATGCCCTGGCTTGTGGTGGAGTCCTGGGATACTGAGGGGAGGGGACAAGGCATGGGAGTGCGGTGCTCTCACCTTTGACTTGAACTCATTCCCCAGGGGACAGGGGAGGCCTCCTCAGGATCCACAGATGCCCAGTCTCCCAAGAGGGGCCTGGTTCCCATGGAGGAAAACTCCATCTACTCCTCCTGGCAGGAAGGTAAGTTGGAGGAGGTGCAAGGGCAGCCTCAGCCCCCCACACCCAGGGCTGGGTCTTTGTGGGACTGACGGGGCTGTCCTGGCCACCTGCCACAGTGGGCGAGTTTCCCGTGGTGGTGCAGAGGACTGAGGCCGCCACCCGCTGCCAGCTGAAGGGGCCGGCCCTGCTGGTGCTGGGCCCAGATGCCATCCAGCTGAGGGAGGCCAAGGGCACCCAGGCCCTCTACAGCTGGCCCTACCACTTCCTGCGCAAGTTCGGCTCCGACAAGGTGAGGTGCAGGGGTGGGAAAGGGTGAGGGGCTGATAACCTGGACCCTCCTACTAATCCCCACCCGTGTCCCCTGTGCCCAGGGCGTGTTCTCCTTTGAGGCTGGCCGTCGCTGCAACTCGGGTGAGGGCCTCTTTGCCTTCAGCACCCCGTGTGCCCCTGACCTGTGCAGGGCTGTGGCCGGGGCCATCGCCCGCCAGCGGGAGCGGCTGCCAGAGCTGAACAGGCCCCAGCCCTGCCCCCTGCCACGGGCCACCTCTCTGCCCTCCCTGGACACCCCCGGAGAGCTGCGGGAGATGCCACCAGGACCTGAGCCACCCATGTCCAGGAGGGTGCGCCTGGCCGAGCCCGGACCCCAGAGCCTGCCGCTACTGCTAGGCCTGGAGCCCAACGATCCAGCGTCCGGGCTCTACGCCTCAGTGTGCAAGCACACCAGTGGGCCCCTAGGCAATGAGCACCTCTATGAGAACCTGTGTGTGCTGGAGGCCAGCCCCACGCTGCACGGCGGGGAACCTGAGCCACACGAGGGCCCCGGCAGCTGCAGCCCCACAACCAGTCCCATCTACCACAACGGCCAGGACTTGAGCTGGCCCGGCCCGGCCAGCGACAGCACCCTGGAGGCCCAGTACCGGCGGCTGCTGGAGCTGGATCAGGTGGAGGGCACAGGCCGCCCTGACCCTCAGGCAGGTTTCAAGGCCAAGCTGGTGACCCTGCTGAGTCGTGAGCGGAGGAAGGGCCCTGCCCCTTGTGACCGGCCCTGAACGCCCAGCAGAGTGGTGGCCAGAGGGGAGAGGTGCTCCTCGTGGGACAGGAGGGGTGGGCTGGTGGGCAAACAGTGGGCCCATGCGGACACACGCCTGTGTCCACCCTGGCCTGCAGGAACAAGGCAGGCTGCCTGTGGAGGACCTCAGCCCTGCCCTGCCCTCCTCATGAATAGTGTGCAGACTCACAGATAATAAAGCTCAGAGCAGCTCCCGGCAGGGGCACTCACAGCACACGCCCTTGCCCACGTTCATTGCGGCCAACACCAGCACCCTGTGCCGGTTCCAGGGGCACAGGTGACCTGGGCCTTACCTGCCACCCATGGGCTCAAATCCACTGCAGCAGACAGACGGGATGGAGATCATTAGGACTCCATGTTGCCCTGCACGGCCGGAGTGACACAAAGAGGCAGGCGGAGGGAGCCGTGAGGCTTACTGGTCAGACTCAGAAAGGAGCAACATGAGGGCCCAACTGGAGACCCGGAGGCCCGAGCTGGGGGAGGCAGTGGGGGCAGGGGGCAGGTGGAAGGGATTTCAGAGACACCCTCACCCAAAACACTTGTTCCCTGCTGAAATTCCAACAATTTGCAGATACTTCTGGGAACCCCAGGCCTCAGTCTCCTCTTTAAAGGAGAGAGAACAGATGACGTATCAGGCATAATTCTTGATGAGAGTTTTGCTGCGTGCCTACTCAGTGCCAGGCGCTGGGGGACACGGCCGTGTTCAGGACAGCCTTGGTCCTGTTCTCCGGGAGCCGACATTCCAGGGGGAGAGAAGTTTCCTGAAGACTTCCATGCTGCGTTCCCTCTGCTCCTGCTCCTGTCGCCATCCTAGGAGCCAGCCATGCACACAAGCGTCATACCTCCAGGGCTCTGGCTGCTCAGCCCCTCACCGCAACTCCACCTCAGCTGCCCACACCCTTTGCACATCCTGAACCTCATTTTCATGACGGACACACAATTTTTGCTCTCTCCTGTCCAAGCCTCATCCTCTGGCCTCCTTCCAGCTCACTTCCTTTAGCGCGGCCAGTACCGCCCCTGCCTAGCCATGTCGACCTGCAGGGACCCTTTTCTGGCTCTTCGAGGCGTCTGCCCACCATCCCCTCTTTGTTCTCCATAGTCCCCCTGTTCTCTCTCGTTTCATCTTATTGGTCTGGCAAAGTCCCCGGCCTTGGGTGAGCCCAGACCTCCTCTGTGCCTGCACACAGCTGCCCACAGCCAGAGAAATCCATTTAAGCAGACTGCCTGCATCCTTCTTAACAGTGTAAGGCAGGCACTCTCTGCCACCAGAGACCCTGTTCCCTAGTGGGGCAGCTTTTCTCCTCCCCAGAACCTCCTGTCTATCCCCACCCAGTGTCTCCTCACAGGCATATTGGGGAAACAGGTCAGCCTCTCCCACCGCATCTGCAAGTGTACTGGCATCCATCTGTCTTCTTCCTACCCCGACAGTAGAAACAGTGTCTGTCCCCAGCTATGCTCTGATCCCGGCTCCTCTCACCTCAGAGCTTGGAAAATTGAGCTGTCCTCACACTTTCCTGGACCCATTCATCCTACCAGCAGCTTTTCCAGCCACACGCAAACATGCTCTGTAATTTCACATCTTAAACCTTCCCTTGACCTCACATTCCCCTTCGGCCACCTCCCTGTTTCTCTGTTCCTCTTCACAGCAAAAACTGTTCAAAAGAGTTGTTGATTACTTTCATTTCCACTTTCTCACCCCCATTCTCCCCTCAATTAACTCTCCTTCATCCCCATGATGCCATTATGTGGCTTTTATTAGAGTCACCAACCTTATTCTCCAAAACAAACGCAACAAGGACTTTGACTTCTCAGCAGCACTCAACTCTAGTTCTTGAAACACCCCCGTTACTTGCTATTCCTCCTACCTCATAACAATCTCCTTCCCAGCCTCTACTGCTGCCTTCTGTGAGTTCTTCCCAGGGTCCTAGGCTCAGATATAGTGTAGCTCAACCCTGCTACACAAAGAATCTCCTGAAAGCCTGTAAAAATGTCCATGCATGTTCTGTGAGTGACCTACCAAGAGAATAAAAAAAATTTTAAATCAAATGCCCATGCCTGGGCCCACACGCAGGGGCTCTGATTTCATCAGTCTGGGTAGGTGGGGTCTGGGCATCCACGCTCACTGGATTTCCGGATGATTGTAGTATGCAGCCTAGGCTGGGAACCACTGGCCTCAGCAAGCCAGTCATTCTCCAGGTGTCACAGACCCTCTAGGTGCTAATGACCCCGAAGTTCTGTCTTCAGTGCACACCTCCCCCTGAGCTCCAGATTTAGGAATCCCACTGCACACGAGACATCTGGATGTGGAAAAGACATCTCCAGATCCTATGGGTAAAAGGGGGCTGGGGGAATGGAGACTCTGGTGTTCTTCCAGGATGTGTGTGGACACAAAACGCAAAGCTTGGAGGGATGCTAGAGCCATAGGAAGATTTCAGCTCACTCATTCATGCAAGCACTTCCTGATGGGTAAGGGCTTAGAGCAAGCTGAGGCCAAGAGGCGGGCAGTCGGGGTGCTGCTGCAGGCACCCCCACTCCCTACAGTGGCAAGCCCAAGCCCAGCCCTTGGCAGCTTAACAAATCCCAGTACACACTGAAGGTCACCCAGAGAGTCAGGGACATGGCTAGAACCAGAGCCCAGGACTCTGGGTACCCAGCATGGCATTCTTTCCTTCATTACAAATCTGAGCTGCTTTGTTTCCTAGGGATTTCTGTGATATTCCAAGGGGACTGTGGGAAAGAAAGTCCTTGAAAACCACCAGGACTCTAGAGGCCTGGCCTGGAGCCTCAGGAGTCTCGGCCACCAGAGGGCGCTGGGTCCCTGTCCAGGTCCAGTTGCTACGCAGGGGCTGCCTGTGCTGGGAGGCTCCCCAGGGGACACAGACCAGAGCCTTGCACCAGCCCAAGGAATGGGAGCCGGGGGTCCTCTCTGCTGGAGGACTGCCAGGACCCCCAGGCTGCCGCCTCTTCCTTTGCTCATTTGCTGTTTCACTTTGTCAGTCCTTTCTTCTTGTGTTCATTCACATCCACTGTGTGCAGGCCCTGGGGAAATGTTAGATAAGACACATAAGCTGTGTGTCTTCATTGTCCTAACAAAGAACACACCCTGGAAAGAGCACCACAGAGGGTCCCCATTCCCCCGTCTCCCTCCACACATGGAATCTGGAGATGCCTTTTTCACATCCAGATGTCTCTGGTGCTGTGGGATTCTTCAATAAACAAACACTTCATACAGAATGTAAGATGATGGAGATGCTATGGGGAAAAATAAAGCAGAGGGAGGGCCTAGTGTGTGATGCGGGTGAGGCGTCCAGGGATTGCTGTTTCAGCTGTGATCAGGGAAGGCCCTGGGAGGAGGCAACATCTGAGCAGAGACCTAAATAAAGTTGGAAGCCTGTTGCTGAGATACCTGGAGAAGTGTTTCAAGGGCCCGGCACTGGGCACGGCAGCTCACGCCTGTAATCCCAGCACTTTGGGAGGCCAAGGCGGGTGGATTGCTGGAGGTCAGGAGTTTGAGAGCAGCCTGACCAACGTGGAGAAACCCCATCTCTACTAAACACATAAAAATTATCTGGGCATGGTGGTTCATGCCTGTAGTCCCAGCTACTCGGGAGGCTGAGGCAGGAGAATCACTTGAACCCGGGAGGCGGAGGTTGCAGCGAGCCGAGATCACACCACTACACTCCAGCCTGGATGACAGAGCGAGACTCCGTCTCAAAACAAAGAAGAAAAGAAAAAAGAAAAAAAAAGAAAAGTGTTTCAAGCAGAGGAACTGGCAAGTGGAAAGGCCCCGAGGCAGGAATATGCTTGGCCTGCTGGAGGAAATGTGAGTGAGGAGGTCAGGGTGGCTGGAGTGGAGGGAGCGAGTGGTAGGAGTCAGACCCAGTTTATTTGTGTTCTGTAGGTCTTAAGGACTTTAGTTTTATTTTGAGTGCAATATGAGCCTACTGGAATGCTAAAAGCTGAGAGTGACATGGTGGTGTGATTCTGGCTTTAAAAATATCACTTTGGCTGCTTCACGAAGACTCTGGAAGGGGCAAGGGTGAAAGCAGGGATGCCCATTAGGAGACTGTTACAGGGGCGCATGCGGAATCTGGGGGAGGACAGAAGAGAAAGAAGCATAACTTCATCGTTTCTGCTGAACCAGTTGGATAAATGTTGGTGGCACTTCTTGAAGTGAGGAAGGAGTCGGGAAGGTGGGAAAGGCACAGGTTTGAATCGGGCCATGATGGTCTGAGATACCTAGTACAGTGGTTCCCCAACCTTTTTGGCAGAAGGGACCGCTTTCATGGAAGACGATTTTTCCACAGACTAGGGGTGGGGTGGGGATGGTTTCAGGATGGTTCGAGTGCAGTATATTTATCATTAGATTTTTTTTTTTTTTTTTTTTTGAGATGGAGTCTCGCTCTGTCACCCATGCTGGAGTGCAGTGGAGCCATCTTGGCTCACTACAACCTCTGCCTCCCAGGTTCAAGTGATTCTCCTGCCTCAGCCTCTCAAGTAGCTGGGACTACAGGCGTATGTGCCACCATGCCCAGCTAATTTTTGTATTTTTAGTAGAGACGGGGTTTCACCATGTTGGCCAGGATGGTCTCGAACTCCTGACATCAAGTGATCCTCCCCCGCCTCAGCCTCCCAAAGTGCTGGGGTTACAGGCGTGAACCACCGCACCCGGCCCACTTATCATTAGATTCTCATAAGGAACGAGCAACCTAGATCCCTCGCGTGCACAGTTCACAATAGGGTTCACGCTCCTATGGGAATCTAATGCTGTCGCTGCACTCAGCTTCTCTGGCTTGCCGCTACTCACCTTCTGCTGTGCAGCCCAGTTCTTAACAGGCCACAAACGGGGAGCTGGGGACCCCTGATCTAGTAAGCATCTAGGCAGGGTTTTGGATAATGGAGTCTGGAGTTCCTGGGGAGAGGTCAGGCTGGCCATGAAACATGGGATGCCCTGGCATATAGGTGGTGTTGAAAGCCACAGGACAGTACGGGGTCTTAGGGGGTGAGCATAAAGAGAGGTGACATCAGATGGCCAAGGCCAGAGGCAGAGGAGGATGGGAAGGAGGGGCCAGTGGGGCAGGGGGAAGCTGTGAAGCCAGGGAAAAAGGGTGTTTCGAGGAAAAGGATCAACCTGGACCAGTGCTGCCCCTAGGCAGGCCAGGATGAAACTGAACCACCACGGATTCCATGGTCCGATGGCCTCCAGGCCACGGGGGACCTTGGGAAGAGAGATCTCAGGGGACTGGTGCGAACAAGAATCTGCCTGGCATGGCTTCAATAGATAACTGAAGGAAAGCAAGTGGAGA
This sequence comes from Pongo abelii, assembly GCF_028885655.2. Lineage (NCBI taxonomy): Eukaryota > Metazoa > Chordata > Mammalia > Primates > Hominidae > Pongo > Pongo abelii. The sequence goes on from NC_071989.2 coordinate 185,321,870, forward strand.
CGCGATAAACCGGCAACTCCCTGGAGGAACGTTACTCTCAAGAGGACAATTAAAGGGTAGTAGTTGGAGAGGCGGTTTGTGCAGAACAGGGTAGGCGTGATGACTGCGGATGGAGAGGGGAGAACTGCAGCGACCATGTCCTAGGAGGAGCTGATGGGCCGGGACCACCAAGCGAGTGGAGGGTGGACGCCCCTTCCCTCACCCTGATACCCGCATGCGCTCAGTGTCCGCGCTGCCGGCCCTAGTGCCCGGGCTGAACGCGGGGCCGGGACTCCGAGGACGCCTCCCAGGCGGCGCAGTCCGCTCTGGCCAAGGTGGAGCGGGACGCGGCGCTTCCGACGGTGCGCGGATCGGCTCGGGGTTGCAGGGATGCGAGCGAGGGCAAGGCCTGCAGGCCAGGGACCCCCGGCGTCCGCTCCTGCCCTGTTTTCCTGCCTTCGGTAGAGCGTTGCGCAAATCTAGCTTTAAACGCCCCTGTCTCCCTCAACTTCCCCACCTCGACTTGTCTCCCCCAGCCCCTCTCATTTAGAGATTCTGCAGTCCCCAAGGGTTGCGCCTACGATACCGATCCTCCCGGCAGCCCTGCGAGGCAAGTATGATCATCCCATTTTTCGGAGTAGCAAACTAAGGTTCAGAGACTACTAGGGCCCAGGTCGGTCTGGTTTGAAGGTCCGCTTTCCTCTCCCTCCGCCAGCCGGCGGTGCGAGGGACTGGGAAAGGCAGCGCCTCCCTAAGGAGGCGACAGGCAGCCCCGGCCCCGTCCCGACTCCGCCCCGCTGCAGGACCCGGGTCTGCGAGGCCTCTCAGCTGGAAGCCCGATGGGACTTGGTGATTGGGCGGGACCGAAGAGCTGGGTGGGGCTTTCCACTAGCGGAGAGAGTCTAGTGGGCGTGGTCGCGACGAGGGCGTGGCCTGGTGCCCCGCCCCCGTTCGCGCGCTCAAAGTGGAGGGTGGCTGCGGGGGCGGGGTCAGAACACTGGCGGCCGATCCCAACGAGGCTCCCCGGAGCTCGACGCAGAGCAGCGCCCTGGCCGGGCCAAGCAGGTATCGACGACCGCGCGGGGCGTCTTGGGCTGGACCAGGCGGGCGCCCGGGACCTGCTGAGGACCACAAAGGGCACTGGGGGTCGTGGTCCAGGCTGTGCTTCTTCCCGCTGGCCCTGGCCCCTGCCTCCGCCCCCGCCCCCGCCTTCCTGCCGCTAAGCCGGCTGCGGCTGGGCCGATTGGCGCCTGCGCCGTTTCCTGCGGCCGGGGCCAGTCTAATGCATGGGGCCTGGGCGGGGGACTAGGGGGAAACTGAGTCACGTCGGTGTGGGAGCAGTTCTGTGTGGGAGGCACCACCCCCCACTGGGCTCGGGGAAAGATCCCCCTCCAAGCTATGCTTTAGGGTCCCAGCCCCCATCTGTCTCCACAGGGGCCGCACCCCACTCCCGCCTTCCCCTTCTTCAGCACCCAAGGGTCCCGCCCTGGCTCCCAGCAGCCTCGACTGGTCCCGGAATGGCTAGGAGGATCCGCTGCAGCCACCTCCCTTCCCTTCCCTCCCCTCCCCCTCGCGTCCCAAGCCCCCATGTGCTCCCTCCGCTGGCTCTCCGCACAGTGTCAGCTTACACGCCTTATATAGTCCGAGCAGTCTCCAGCCGCGGCCTGCCTGCCCGGACCTGGGGGCGGGGGAGAGGAGAGCCGGCCCCTGACTCACCCGGCCGCCCGAGGCTCCAGGCTGGCTTGGGGGGACGCCGTGCCAGTTTAGTCCCTCGGCCCACCCCTGGTTGCGAAGAACCTCAAGCCTGGATTCAGGCACCCCTCACCGTTCCAGTCCCAAGGGGAGGGAGGCTGCTCCTGTCTTTCCAAAGTGAGGTCCGCCAGCCACCAGCCCAGCCCAGCCTGACGAAACACCTGCCTACTATGGCTTGGGTGTGCTCGGGGGCTGCCCGTGCCTGCCTGGCCCCTGTCCAAGGCCGGTATCTTGAGCTGGGCCGGCCTGCCTGCCTGCCCGCCCATCATGCTGGCCACTCACCTTCTCTTCTCTCCTCTCAGGAGCCGGCATCATGGATTCCTTCAAGGTGGTGCTGGAGGGGCCAGCACCTTGGGGCTTCCGGCTGCAAGGGGGCAAGGACTTCAATGTGCCCCTCTCCATTTCCCGGGTGAGCCTAGGTTTGGGGAGGAGGCTCCCCCAGCGGTCTTTCGGTGCTCAGGTCTCCAGAGGGTGATGGGGGGAGTCCTAACAGGAGCTGGTCAGGGGCCAGCAGGCCAGGAGATGTCTAGGTCCAGAGATGTAGTGGTACCTGCCTGCCACAAGGACTCCCAATGAGGTGGATACTGGGAGGGAGCACCCAGGCTTCTCCAGCCCTGCACTCAAGCTCCTGTGGCCACCTCTGAGGGCTGGAGGGAGGCTCATTGTGCAGGACGGGAGCCTAACATTTCAGGAGGTATCTAAACTTGAGGTGGCAATGCTTGGAGCCAGGCCCCAGGCAGGACACTGTGACTATAGGATTTCACTTCAACCTCACTGCTGCCCAGGGAATAGCAATCCTCATCCTGTTTTTCCAGATGAGAGAAGAACTCATGGAGAGGTGGCCGGGCTCGCTCATCGAGTCCATGGTGAAGCAAGGATTGGAATTGAGGCACAGCATGGCGTGCATTTTTTGTGGGTAGAAGGGGTCTCTCCCCAGCCTATGTAAGGATCCGCATCCACTGTTCCCATTCAGGATGTGGTGGGTGGCTTTTGACCCCAAGCAGAAGTGTAGGACAGGGCTCCGTTCTAGGGGCTTAACTTCAGCTTCCAAGAGCCTGCCCTGGTGGGGGTGGAGCTGGAGGCTGGCTCCTCCCTGTAGCAGGGGGATTGCCTTATAAGCCCAAGAATGCAGCCCCACGCTGGGATGGCCAACAGTGGCTGCAGTCTGCAGAGCTGAAAAGGGCTGGCCTAGGCCTGGCCCCCTGGACCCCACTGGTGGGCCTCTCAGCTAGTCACCAGGCTGCAGCTCCAGCTGTATGGTCCAGTTGTGAGACACAACAAATTGCCTGCCCAGAGTGGGTGAGGCCAGCCTGTGGGCTGGCATCTCTGACTGGCCTGGGGGTCAGGAGGGGGTGGGGACTTCCTGCCCCTATATCCGCCTGCCCGGAGAGACCCACCCAGGCGCCGGGTGGGCAGGCAGCTGTTGTCAGGAAGCCCAAGGCAAGCCCGGCCTGGAGGGGCCCAGAGGGTCGTGGCCTGAGGAGGGGCTGAAGCTGGAGTCTGTCTGTAGGAGCTGGGCGTGGGGGTTAGGGTGGGCAGGCCAGCAGTGCTCTTCTCAGAGGTCGTTTCGTGGCGTTCTCCTGGAACCTGCCCCGCCAGCAGGGTAGTGAGGCGGTGGTTGCCCTATCACACACATCCCCCTACATAACCCTCACACAGCCCTGAAACCTACCTGACGTCCTGCTCCCTGGGAAAGTGCTGGCCCAGTGTGTCTGGGCAGACTGAACCTCAGTTTCTTCCCTGATAGAGATGACTTTCAGATATGGCCTGTTGGGGGCACTCCGGGCTCCAGCTCCCTGGTCAGCATCCCCGGCATGTGGGCGGGGCCACTAGCTGATCCTAGCCCTGGAGTTGGACCTGGGCCCACGTGGGTGGGTGAGGTGGGCTTTTCTGAGTTAGGCCAGCCCCCTCCCGCTCCCCTGACCCCAGAATGGAGGGAGGTGGGAGGGGCGAGGGCTGGCTGTGGGCCCAGGCCTGGGAGATGAGGTAACGTCTGGGACTGGGGGGCTGGGCTGCTCAGGCTGACTCACCCCCACCTCATGCAGGGTCCAGCCCCCTGGCTTTTTCTCTCCTTGGTTCCTCTGGCCTTACCCTGCCCCTAGCCTGAGCCCCTCCCTGCCTCTCTCCAGCCACCCGCCCAGCGCTGTCTGCTGCTCTCCTGCTGCCCTCCCCACGCTCTGAACACCCCTCATCCTCTGTGCTTCCTGCCCTCCTCACTCTAGGAAGGGAAGCCGTCCCCGCCCCCCACCCCCTCTCCAGGAGCCAGCTAGCTGCACCCCAAGACCCCCACTTCGGGCTCAGCCCACAGCTCCCAGGAGCCAGCCCTGTGGGCAGGGAGTGGCTGGGCCAGGTTTCCCTTGTACTGACTCACCATGACCTTGAGTAAGTCACTTCCCCTCTGGGGTGTCGCTTTCTCACACACAGTATAAGGGGTTGATTTAGTTGGATTGGACTAAAGGTGAGGAGTGGCTCAGGGTGTCTCCCGGTGGGCTGACCCCTCAGTTGGGCCCCCATGCTCAGCAGAGGTGGCCCACAGTGGTGGAGCCTTAGGGTCAGAGACTTCCTGGCCCTGCCTCTTACTAGCTGGGTGACTTGAGGCAAGTTGTTTAACCTCTCTGTGTACATTTGCAAGTGGAAAATGGGTAAAATCCCAGATTACTCCACAAGGTTGTTGGAAGATTCAGTGTCAATATGTAGCATACTTGGTGCTCAGTAAACTGAAGCAACTCTTCTTATTTAGCGAGTGAGGAAGGGGCCACTGAGCTCTCTTAGCCTTCTGATCTCCTACGCAAGCAAGAGGTCATGTTGAGCCCAGCTCGCCTTTCTTTTCCCGGTGCTGTCAAGCTCTGTGCCTGGCTGCCCTGCCCTCTGACATCTCTCTGAAACCTCTTGCCTCCCTCCTCCCTGCCTCAGCTCAGTCTGTGCACTGACCCACCTGAGGAGCCTCCTGGGGCCACTGGCAGCCTGGACCCCCCGATCCCCCCCACCCAGTGAAATTGTCTTCCAGCACTGCCTCACAAAAGCCTACTTGACGCAGTGCTAGGCCTCTTGCTAGACGGCTGGGTGGTCCCTTGGGCTCGGACCCAGTCAAGCTGCCCTGCCTGTGTTGCTGGGGCTGGGCTAGAGGCCTGGAAGGGGTTTATCAGGGTCACCCTCTCAGGGCCTGGGAGCTACCCAATCCCAGACATTAAAACTGCCAGTGGCCCCTCTACCCTCAAAGCCAAGTCCTGGTCCCTTCCCCTGGCATTCAAAGCCATTGTAAGTGAACTCTCACCCGCTAGGCAGCACACCCCATTCTCCTTTACCGAGGCCCACCGCTTCCTCGAAGTCATTCCTGATGGTCTCAGCTCATGCTGGTGGCAGCCATTTCTCCCAGCCTACTGTCTCTACTCATTGCCACAGGAACCAGGGACTCCCAGCTCAAGAGCCTGAAGGTTTGGGGTCAGGGGAAGTTGGCAATCGAGGGCTTGGGAGTGACAGCCATGTATGGCCTATGAAGCCCCAGCTGTCAACTTAGGTCCCATTCAGGCAGTGTTCACAGGGAAGCGGGAGATAACAGGGCCTGTCCCTGGCTCTCAAAGGGTCCCAGCAGACCCCTGTAGATGGCCCCTGACAGGGTGCTGGGGGGTAAGAGGTCCATAAGAGCCCCCGGTGGTTTCAGGGAGGAAGCTGCCCCCTGCATGGGCCAGAGGGCATATCTGGTAGGTGGAGTGGCCTGGGCAGGAGGCCAGCAGGAGTCTCAAAAGGCAATGGTCCTCCTGAAAAACTTGGGCTTTAGACTGAGCGTGGCTGTTTGTGGACATCATAGCAATTTCTGGACTGTGGGGGAGGGTGGTGGCGGTGAATAGATAAGCATGGTGACTGGGGAAGCTCGGGTGAGCACCACCTGAGGGAGAGGGTCGTGGCGGTGAATAGATAAGCAGTGTGACTGGGGAAATTGTGAAGCTCAGGTGAGCGCCACCACCTCCTGGGTTGCTTTAGTGCCCAGCAGCTGCCTAGAATTATGTTGAATGAAGAGCTCTCTGGGTTCTGGAAGTGGGGCAGCTTTGAGTGGGGCAGTGTTACCACCGTCAGCCTGGCTTGGGTCTGCAGGGTCCGGGGCCTCGGTCACTTTGCTTCTCTCTCCACAGCTCACTCCTGGAGGCAAAGCGGCGCAGGCCGGAGTGGCCGTGGGTGACTGGGTGCTGAGCATCGATGGCGAGAATGCGGGTAGCCTCACACACATCGAAGCTCAGAACAAGATCCGGGCCTGTGGGGAGCGCCTCAGCCTGGGCCTCAGCAGGTATGCGGGTGGGCATGGATGGGTGCCCGGCGCTGGCAGTGGGCATCCCTGCGGGCCCGGCCCGCTGTCACGCTTTCCTTCTCCTCCAGAGCCCAGCCGGTTCAGAGCAAACCGCAGAAGGTACGAGGCTGGCCGGGACATCCGGGCGGTGGGCGGTGTGGGCTTGGACGGCCAGGCCTGCTCGCCCTCCTGGCGCATTCTCGGTACCCCAATCCCTGGCCGGGAGTGGAGGGCAGAAACCGGAGCTAAGGCGGGTCTAGGGCCCTGGAGTTGAGCCAGGGGCTGCCGCACGGTCCTGGCACCACGCATGTCCGCCTGTCTGTCCGCCTGCTGCCTCCCGCCGCCGGCGCTGCGTGCTCGCCCGCACTCGGTCAGCCCTCGGTCGTGCGTGGACTGAGATCGCCACTCCCAAATGGGCCCCTTGAAACCTGAGTCGTCCTCTCCCCGTAGCCTCCAGACAGATGTGGGGGGTGGGGGTGGGGGGCTGGAGCTGCCGCTGTCCTCTGCTGCAGGCGCCCCACTTCCACCCAGGCCCCCACCCTATCCTGCCCGCCCGCCCTGCCCGGCTGTGTCTCTGCCCAGGCCTCCGCCCCCGCCGCGGACCCTCCGCGGTACACCTTTGCACCCAGCGTCTCCCTCAACAAGACGGCCCGGCCCTTTGGGGCGCCCCCGCCCGCTGACAGCGCCCCGCAGCAGAATGGGTACGTCGGCCCCTGCCCGCCCGCGCCCACGCCCACGCCCACGCCATCAGGCCCCCTGTGGCCCCACGCCCGCTGCCCGCTGCTGCTCAGTCTGTGCTGCGCCCCAGTCCGGCGGAACCGTGCGGCAGCGACCCCTGGCGGCCGGGGTGGGGCTGCAAGCACAGGGCCCCTCCCGAGGCTGGCGCCTTGCAGGGCACCGCCCTGGGGAGGGGTCTCTGAATGAGGCCGCGCCCCCTGCTGGCGGCGGGGGGTTGGGTTGTGGTGTCGGGCCAGCTGAGCCCCAGACACTCAGTGCCGCCTCGTCCCCGGCTGTTCTGACCCCTCCCCGTCTTTCTTCCTCTCCTGTGTCTGTCCGTTTGTTCCTTTATCTGTCTATCTGTCTTATTTCCTTCACAGGTGCAGACCCCTGACAAGTCAGTGAGCCCCCTCTGCCTGTGCCTTTCTTCTTCCTTTTGGCACTCTGGGTGGCGGCCCCTCCCCACCCTGGCTGCCCTCCTCTCCACTTCGCCCTCCTGTCCTCTCACCTACCCGCCCAGCAGGGCTCCTGGCCTCACCCTTACCCACTCCCTCCCATCACTGTAACCCAAACCCACATGCACCAAATCCTGGGAGGGGCTGCCCCCACCGCCCACCCCCAGTGTGGGGTTCTGAGCCACACCCTCCCCACAGACAGCCGCTCCGACCGCTGGTCCCAGACGCCAGCAAGCAGCGGCTGATGGAGAACACGGAGGACTGGCGGCCGCGGCCGGGGACAGGCCAGTCGCGTTCCTTCCGCATCCTTGCCCACCTCACAGGCACCGAGTTCAGTAAGTGCCAGCCCAGGGCAGGGGGTACTCTCCTCGCCCCCAGACCAGGCGTGAGCCCTGACCCTGTGTCTTTTTTGGTCAATGCCTGCCTCTGCCCTCTCAGTGCAAGACCCGGATGAGGAGCACCTGAAGAAATCAAGGTACAGGGACGGGCAGCAGCCCCTCTCTCACCTCCTGCCTCTTCCATTCCAGCTACTGCCCTGTGTCTACTCCTGAGGCTCCCAGCTGGGGCTCTCAATTTTCTCTTCCTTCCTTCCTTCCTTCCTTCCTTCCTTCCCTCCCTTCCTCCTTCCTTCTTTCATTCCTTCCCTCCCTCCTTCCTTCCATCCTCCCTCCCTGCCTCCCTTCCATCTCTCCTTCCTTCCACTTCTTCCTCCCTCTCTCTCTGCCCCTCAGGGAAAAGTATGTCCTGGAGCTGCAGAGCCCACGCTACACCCGCCTCCGGGACTGGCACCACCAGCGCTCTGCCCACGTGCTCAACGTGCAGTCGTAGCCCGGCCCTCTCCAGCCGGCTGCCCTCTCTGCCTCCCTCTTTCTGTTCCTCCTGCCCAGGGCACCCCCTTAGTGCCTCCAGCTTCTGCCTACCTCCCCCCTCCCCCCTTTCCTGCCCCTGGCCTGAGCCTCCTGCCGGCCTGGCCCTGGCCACCCACCTGGATTCATCTGACACTGCCTTCCCTCTTTGCCCTGTGGTACTGCTGTCTGCCAGGTCTGTGCTGCCTTGGGCATGGAATAAACATTCTCAGCCCTGCTTGCTCTGCCTGTCTTCTATCTTTGTGGACCTGGTTTGCATTTGGGGTGTGGGGGTGTTTTGTGGTTCGGACTCAGTTTGGGCCCTGCCGTCCTCGTTTTCAGTGGGAGGGGGTACCTGGCAAAGGGGCCTGCCCTGCCATCACAGATGGCTTCCTGGCATGAGGGGATTCCCGGGAGCTGCCTCAGAAGCGGGAGCCCTGCCTCGTCTCCCACTAGAGACCACACACCAGCTAACTGGACGTTGCTAGGAGAAGCTGCCCTTCCCATCCCTACCCCAGTGGGACCTGGAATCCAACTCGGCAGTTTCCATGCCCCCAGGCATCTCCTATGGGGCCAGCAGGACCCAGGTTGGGGGGTGGGGCCATGCCAGGAAGCTCAGCCATGCAGGGCCTTGAATGGCAGATCTTGCAGCCAGGTGCCCAGGACAGAAGCCCCAGCCCCAGCCTCATCTACACCCCAGGAGACCTGGCCTGGTGAGAGGGAGTGGGCTCGGGCCTGGGCAAGGGTGGGCAGCCTCCAGGGGCTTGGGGGTGGTGGGCTTCTCTCAACTGCCTGGGGCTCCACCCCCGTCCTTTGGGGTCTCTGGGCACCCCTTTAGAGCCACTTTCCCTGGCAGGCCCTACCGCCCCCAGCCCTACCAGCCGCCCGCCCTGGGCTGTGGACCCTGCGTTTGCCGAGCGCTATGCCCCGGACAAAACGAGCACAGTGCTGACCCGGCACAGCCAGCCGGCCACGCCCACGCCGCTGCAGAGCCGCACCTCCATTGTGCAGGCAGCTGCCGGAGGGGTGCCAGGAGGGGGCAGCAACAACGGCAAGACTCCCGTGTGTCACCAGTGCCACAAGGTCATCCGGTGGGTGGCCTGTTCCCGTCCAACCCTGGCTCTCCCATGCTGCAGCCCAGCCCCACCTGTCTGCCTACCCGTCTTGCCTCAGCCGCAACTGGGGGGAATAAGGATTCAGTTCCCAGCTGGAGTAGGAGTAGGGACCTCGGCTGGGTCCTCCGATTCTTAATCCCACACTACCTATCCCAGCCCACCCACAACAACTGCTAGCAGCATCTGCCGTGGCGAAATGGCCGAAGGGCCAACCATAGGCTGAAGCTGCACCCCTTCCTTTGCTGCTCTCTGGGCAAAGAGGGGCCTGCCCCCTCCCAGCGCCTCTGCCCCTCCCTCCTGCTCTCTGTCTCCCTCTGCTCTCAGAGCATACAGGCCTGAAGCCACTCCCTCTGTGCACTGCCCCGTGGGGCCAAGCAGCATCAAACACCCCCCAGCATCAGCATGCCAGATTCTAGAGCCTTCGTAGTCGTCAGGCCTGGCCTGCTCTCGACTCTGTCAGCTCTTTTTTTTTTTTTTTGAGACAGAGTCTCACTCTGTCGCCCAGGTTGGCATGCAGTGGCGCGATCTCGGCTCACTGCAACCTCTGCCTCCTGGGTTCAAGAGATTCTCCTGCCTCAGCCTCCTGAGTAGCTGGGATTACAGGCACCCACCACCACGCCCGGCTAATTTTGTATTTTTAGTAGAGACGGTTTCACCATGTTGGCCAGGCTGGTCTCGAACTCCTCACCTCAGGTGATCTCAGGCCTGCCTCGGCCTCCCAAAGTGCTGGGACTACAGGTGTGAGCCACCGAGCCCAGCTGACTCTATCAGCTCTTGCCAGGTAGAACAGGCAGGCCAGCAGGACAGGGCAGCTCCAGGGTTTGCCCAGGGGCAGCTCAGCTTTTATGAGGCTCCAGTCGTCAGCCCTTCCTCCCGGGGTCCTCCCTGCTCTAAAACTGCCTCTCCTGTCACCAGCAGTTCAGTGTGGCGGGCTGGCTCTGCAAGCTTCATGGCTGCCACGGTCATTTTCCAAGCCTGTCTTCTACCCTATGTGGAAAATGGGGAGAATGAACTCTCCCTCCCAAGGCCTCCTGGTGGGTGGTCAGTCAACCTGAAGGGGGCCAAGACCCCCACCTCTCTGCGTGCGCTCCCTCTCACTGCTCTCACCTCCCTGCAGGGGCCGCTACCTGGTGGCGCTGGGCCATGCGTACCACCCGGAGGAGTTTGTGTGTAGCCAGTGTGGGAAGGTCCTGGAAGAGGGTGGCTTCTTTGAGGAGAAGGGCGCCATTTTCTGCCCACCATGCTATGACGTGCGCTATGCACCCAGCTGCGCCAAGTGCAAGAAGAAGATTACAGGCGTGAGTAGGGCTGGCTGGCGGGGAGGTGGTCCCAAGCCTGTCAGTGGGAAGGAGGGCTGCTGGGAAACCCTCAGTCTGGGTCTCTCCCCGAGTAAGCCCTCCGGGTCCTTACCAGCCTAATAAATGGGCTGCTGTACTGGCCTCACCCTGCATTAGTCAGGATGCTCTTAACAAATGACCATGTTCCTGCTCAGAAACCGCCCAAGGCTGCAAAGAGCATGAGGACCAAGCCAGGAGAAGCCCTGGGCCCTCCTGACTCCCACTTTGGGCTCTCCCTGCCCTGGTGAAATGACAGAACGGCCAACTTGACACGGTGAAGCTGCTCTGTCTCATGCTTCCTCTTTATTTCTGGATCCAGAGCCAGGGCTGCCAGGGGTAGTCAGAGAGCTCTGTGTGGTAATGTTCATATTAGTGAGGTTTACCTTGACCACGAGCAGTGGGAAACTCAAAATAATGGTGGCTTATTTCTCATCTAAAAACATCCAAGGGTGGGTGGTCTGGGACTGATCTGGTGGACCCAGGCTCCGCCTTGTTGCTTGACTGTTTGCAGCACCTGCTTACTTACCACTCATAGTGCAAGATGACACTTCAGCCTCTGCCAAAATGCCCACCTTCCAGCCAGCAGGAAGTTGGAAGGAGAAGAAAGGGGACAGAGCCCCATGGCGTCCATCCTTAGAGGATGCTGCCACCTGAACCTCTGCTTCCATTCTGTTGGTCAGAACTCAGTCACATGACCACACCCAGTGGCAACGGAGGCTGGGAAATACAGTCTTTATTTTGAGCACCCATGTGTCCAGCAAAATTGGGGGTTCCATCAGTAGGCAAGAATGGGAGAATGGCTGAGTGCAGTGGCTGATGCTTGTATCCCAGCACTTTGGGAGGTCGAGGTGGGCAGATCACCTGAGGTCAGGAGTTCACGACCAGCCTGGCCAATATGGTGAAACCCTGTCTCTACTAAAAATACAAAAATTAGCTGGGTGTGCTGGCGCACCTGTAGTCCCAGCTACTCGGGAGGCTGAGGCAGGAGAATCGCTTGATCTTGAGAGGTGGAGGTTGCAGTGAGCCAAGATCGTGCCACTGCATTCCAGCCTGGGAGACAGCAAAAAAAAGAAAAAAAAAGGCCAGGCACGATGGCTCACACCTGTAATCCTAGCACTTTGGGAGGCTGAGACGGGCGGATCACGAGGTCAGGAGATTGAGACCATCCTGGCTAACACGGTGAAACCCCATCTCTACTAAAAATACAAAAAATTAGCCGGGCATGGTGGCGGGCGCCTGTAGTCCCAGCTACTCGGGAGGCTGAGGCAGGAGAATGGCGTGAACCTGGGAGGCAGAGCTTGCAGTGAGCCAAGATCGCGCCACTGCACTCCAGCCTGGGCGACAGAGCGAGACTCTTGTCTCAAAAAAAAAGAAAAAAAGAAAGAGAAATCTGCCTCCCAGCCTTGGGCTCCCGCCCTACCAGCCCACACCCCTGGTAGAGCCCCCTCTCCCACCAGCCCAAAGCCCAAGTCCCTTCACTGTGACCTTGTCTGCTCCTCTAAAACAGGCAACGCCAGACAGTGAGAAGAGCCAGCCAGACATGGGCACAAAACCTGTGTATGTGATCTACTGACTGTGTGAGCAGGGGCTAGTTGCTCTCTCTGGGCCTCACTAAAGAGAAGGGTGGCACTATGCTAGGGCCAGCACAGTTGCAAGGTAGATGTAAGATGGGGTACAGGTGTTGTGGAGGGCAGAAACGCACCATCCGAAAGCTACATGTCACCCACACTTATGTCTTGCTTGGCCCACACTGTTTCATTTTAAAATCAGTAGCCACCAATTGAAAACATCCGAAGAGTTGCCTGCATGATGCGGCGGCTCATGCCTGTAATCCCAGCACTTTGGGAGGCCGAGGTGGGAGGACTGCTTGAGCCCAGGAGTTCAAGATCAGCATGGGCAACATAGCAAGACCCCTGTTTCTACAAAAAAAAAATTAGAAAATTAGCCAAGTGTGGTGGCATGCACCTGTGGTCCCAGCTACTTGGGAGGCAGACGGAAAGTGAGATCTCCTGCTTTTTATTTCTTTATGTATAATGATAGGGTCTTGCTCTGTTGCCCAGGCTGGAGTGCAGTGGCATGATCACTGCTCACTGCAGCCTTGATCTCCTGGGCTCAGAGGATCCTCACACCTCAGCCTCCCAAATAGCTAGGACTAGAGGTGCCCACCAGCATGCTCAGCAGATTTTTAAATCTTTTTGTAGAGATGAGGTTTTGCAATGTTGCCCAGGTTGGTCTCGAACTCCTGGCCTCGAGCGATCCTCCCACCTTGGCCTCCCAAAGCACTGGGATTACAGACGTGAGCCACTGCGCCCAGATTTCTCTTTGACACCTAGATTTCAGCCTGAGCCAGGCAGGCATTCCTGAATGAACCAGTAGTACTGCTCCCAGAAGAAGAGTTGCTCCTCCGTGTGACACAGTCCCCACTTGGCCCTTGCAGTGATTGGATCTGGGATCCCTGGATATAAACTCAGGGCTATCCTCATAACAGCCTCACGAGGCTGGGATTAGCTTCCCGGTTCACAAGGGAAGAAACCAAGACTTGAGAAGGTCAAGGTCTGGCCAAACCCACACATCTCGGACCCTCATACCGCCTTGAGGCCCCATGCTGCCCTCTGCCTGCTCCAGATGTCAATACTGCTGGCCCTGGCTGGCCCCGAGGGTCCTAGGGATGAACAGCCCAGCCCAGGGAGAGCTCAGCCCCTTGTGCCTCTGCCCCCTCCCACCTCCTGCGGAGCCCAGTCGACTCACCCACAAAGGGCCAGGCACTGTGGGGATAGATCAGCTAACAAAACAGTTGATGCTTCCTGCCCTTTTGGGCCTTACATTTTGGCTGGAAGAAGAGGGGAGAGGCAGACTGTAAGCAATAAGCGCAGTAAGTAGGTTGTCTGGAAGTAATGTTAGATCATGTTACGGAAAACAGGAAAGAGCAGAGCGACAAGTGCTGAGGCGTGGTGCAGGGAAGGCAGCTGGCTGCTGCTGGTGTGGTCAGAGTGGGCCCTTGTGGAGAAGACTGCATTCGAGCAGAAACTTGAAGGGGGTGAGGGGTGAGCCTTGAGATATCTGGGGCAGAGCAGTCCAGGCAGAGGGTACAGCCGGTGTCAAGGACAGGAGCGTGCCTGGTGTGCCAGTTTTGGGCAAGAGGCCAGTGTGCAGAGGCAAGGTGAGAACGCAAGGGAGAGCAGTGGAGGAGACGGGCGGGAACGAGGTCAGACCTGCTGGCCTCCAGCCTCAGCATGGGGCTTGGCTCTTGCTAGGAGCAATGGGAAGTAGTACAGGGTTTCATGCAGGGGGATATGGCCTGTCTTGGGTTGCAGGGGCCTGCTGTGGCAGCTGGGATCAGAGAGAGGAGCTTGTAGGCCAGTTGTGTGTGGTCCCACGGGCCAGATGGCCGTGGCTTACCTCGCTTCAGGGAGGCTGTGAGAAGCACTCAGAATCTGGATGTGCCTTCTGGGTGGGCCCCACTGGATTTCCTGGTGGACCTGGTGTGGGCTGTGAGAGGAGGGTGTGTTTGGGTGCAGCAGACAGGAGAATGGAGTTGCCATCCATGTGATGGGGATGGCTGTGGGAGGAGAGGTTTGGGGTGAGGGAATCAGGAACTGAGTGCTGGACGTGGCAAGTCTGAAGGCGCAGTGGTCGTCCACTCAGAGACCTTGGAGTTGGAGATGGAGGTATGGGAGTCCTGAACAGTTAGATGTAGTGTTTACCGTGAGAAGGAACAGGGCTTGCGACCAGCCGTCCTGTGTTCCTGTGACCCAGGGCAGGGCGGGAGGGGCCTGAGCCTGGCGAGTGACTGGGACCTCCTTCCAGGAGATCATGCACGCCCTGAAGATGACCTGGCACGTGCACTGCTTTACCTGTGCTGCCTGCAAGATGCCCATCCGGAACAGGGCCTTCTACATGGAGGAGGGCGTGCCCTATTGCGAGCGAGGTACCCACTGGCCAGTGAGGGTGAGGAGGGATGGTGCATGGGGCAGGCATGAATCCAGGTCCTCTTTCTCTCTGCCCCCATTCTCAGACTATGAGAAGATGTTTGGCACAAAATGCCATGGCTGTGACTTCAAGATCGACGCTGGGGACCGCTTCCTGGAGGCCCTGGGCTTCAGCTGGCATGACACCTGCTTCGTCTGCGCGGTGAGAGCCCCGCCCCTCGAACTCAGCCCCAAGCCCCCCGGCCCTCTGTTCGCTCCCCGGGAGATGCAGGAGAAGTTGGGAAGGGGCCTCTCCTGCTGCCCCCAACCCCATGTGACTGGGCCTTTGCTGTCCTTAGATATGTCAGATCAACCTGGAAGGAAAGACCTTCTACTCCAAGAAAGACAGGCCTCTCTGCAAGAGCCATGCCTTCTCTCATGTGTGAGCCCCTTCTGCCCACAGCTGCCGCGGTGGCCCCTAGCCTGAGGGGCTTGGAGTCATGGCCCGGCATTTCTGGGTAGGGCTGGCAATGGTTGCCTTAACCCTGGTTCCTGGCCCGAGCCTGGGGTTCCCTGGGCCCTGCCCCACCCCCCCATCCTCCCACCCCACTCCCTCCACCACCACAGCACACCGGTGCTGGCCACACCGGCCCCCTTTCACCTCCAGTGCCACAATAAACCTGTACCCAGCTGTGTCCTGTGTGCCCTCCCCTGTGCATCCGGAGGGGCAGAATTTGAGGCACGTGGCAGGGTGGAGAGTCAGATGGTTTTCTTGGGCTGGCCATCTTGGTGGTCCTCGTGATGCAGACATGGCAGGCTCATGGTTAGTGGAGGAGGTACAGGCGAGACCCCATGTGCCAGGCCTGGTGCCCACAGACATGAGGGGAGCCACTGGTCTGGCCTGGCTTGGAGGTTAAAGAAGGGTAGTTAGGACGGGCATGGTGGCTCGTGCCTGTGATCCCAGCACTTTGGAAGGCCAAGGCGGGCAGATCGCTTGAGGTCAGGAGTTCGAGACCAGCCTGGCCGACATGGTGAAACAACGTCTCTAGTAAAAATACAAAAATTAGCTGAGTGTGGTAGGGCACGCCTGTAATCCCAGCTACTCAGGAGGCTGAGGCGGGAAAATCACTTGAACGTGGGAGGTGGAGGTTGCAGTGAGCTGAGATCACACCACTGCGCTCGAGCCTGGGTGGCAGAGCGAGACCCTGCTTCAAAAAAAAAAAAAAAAAAGCGTAGTTGTAGTTGGGGGTGGATCTGCAGAGAGACAGTGTGGAAAACAGCAATGGCCACAGCAAAGGCCTGGAGGGGCCAGCTGCCGTCCAAACAGAAGAAGGTGGGGCTGGAGAGGGTAGCCCTTAGGTCCTGAGAGGCCCCAAGTGCCAGGCAGTAGAGCTGGGGCTGTCTCTTGAGGTCAGGGCAGGGCACGGCACAGCAGAGTTTGAAATAGGTTTGTGTTGTATTGCAGAAAAGAGGCCCCAGGACACTGAGGGAGTGCAGGAGGGAGGCTGGGAGGAGGAGTTGCAGCAGCGGCCTAGGGGCGGGGGCCAGGCAAGGGAGGGGCAGAGAGTAATATGGCAGAGATGGGACCCAGTGGCAGGTCCGGGGGATGAGAGATGGAGAGAAGGACAGCAGCGTTGCCAGGCATCTGGCCTGTACCGGACATGCTCACGCCATCTCCCACGAACGTCCTAGCAACCTTGCGCCATGTCTGCAATCACTTATTTCATTTTTTCTTTTTTAACTTTAATTTTTTTTGTTTTTAAGAGACAGGATCTCCCTAGGTTACCCAGGCTGGTTTCAAACTCCTGGGCTCAAGCAATTCTTCCTCCTTAGCCCCAAAGTGCTGGCATTACAGGTGTGAGCCACCACGCCTGGCCCACTTATTTTCTAGATGAGGCACAGAAAGATTGGGAGACTTGACTAAGGTCACGCTGTCACTGAGCCATGAGCCAGACTAGAATCCAGGCCTGAAGCTGGGTGCGCTGTCCCAGGACTGGCTGGCACTGAGTACCATTTGCCAGCGAGCATCTCTCTGGGAAGCTGACTTCTGCCCGGTACCTGGAGGACCGTAGGCCTTGGTGGTGGTGCCGTCACTCCGGGGCTTCCTGCCTCCCACTGATGCCCGCACCACCCTAGAGGGACTGTCATCTCTCCTGTCCCAAGCCTGGACTGGAAAGACTGAAGGGAAGCCTTAAGTAGGCCAGGACAGCTCAGTGTGCCATGGCTGCCCATCCTTCAGGGGTCCCTGGCATGAAGACCTGCAACACATCTGTTAGTCTTCTCAGCAGGCCCTTGGCCTGGTCCCCTTTAAGAGACGAGAAGGGCTGGGCACGGTGACTCACACCTCTAATCCCAGCACTTTGGAAGGCTGAGGCTGGAGAAGGGCTCCAGCCTAGGAGTTCAGGACCAGCCTGGGCAACACGGTGAGACCCTGTTTTGTTTTGTTTTTTGTTTTTTTGAGATGGAGTCTTGCTCTGTCGCCCAGGCTGGAGTGCAGTGGTGCAATCTCGGCTCGCTGTAACCTCCGCCTCCCAGGTTCGAGCGATTCCCCTGCCTCAGCCTTCCAAGTAGCTGGGACTACAGGCTTGCGCCACCATGCCCGGCTAATTTTTTTGTATGTTAGTAGAGACAAGGTTTCACCATATTAGCCAGGATGGTCTGGATCTCCTGACCTCATGATCCGCCCGCCTCGGCCTCCCAAAGTGCTGGGATTACAGGTGTGAACCACCGCGCCCAGCCTGGCGAGACCCAGTTTCTACAAAATATTAAAAAACTAAGAGGCCAGGGCTGGGCGCGGTGGCTCACGCCTGTAATCCCAGCACTTTGGGAGGCCGAGGTGGGCAGATCACCTGAGGTCAGTAGTTTGAGACCAGCCTGGTCAACATGGTGAAACCCCGTCTCTACTAAAAATACAAAAATTAGCCGGGTGTGGTGGTTCATGCCTGTAATCCCAGCCACTCAGAAGGCTGAGACAGGAGAATCCCTGGAACCCAGGAGACAGAGGTTGCAGTGAGCCAAGACTGCGCCACTACACTCCAGCCCGGGCAACAAAGCAAGACTGTCTCAAAAAGAAAAAAAAAAAAATCAGCTGGGCCTAGTGGTGCATTCTTGTGGTCCCAGCTACTTGGGAGGCTGAGGTGGGAGGATCACTTGAGCCCAGGAGGTTGAGGCAGCAGTAAGCTGCACTCCAGCCTGAGCAACAAAGCGAAACCCTGTCTCTTAAAAAAAAAAAAAAAAAAAAAAAAGGAGAGAGAGACAAGAAGGGTCTCTGCTGTGTTCTCTCTTGGAATCCTGGAGAATGAGTGCAAAGCTTCGTGTGTGATATTCGTGTTTTTTTTTTTTTTCTGCCTGCCTCGGCCTCCCAAAGTGCTGGGATTACAGGCGTGAGCCACCGCGCCCGGCCTCGTGTTATTTTCATGATGTCTTGCTGGAGTGCCTATATGTTAGTGCCTGGCATATAGTGGATGCCCAGTAAGTGTTTGTTGAATGATCACGAGGAGCCTGTGGGACCTTTAGGAGACACATTCAGGAAACAGCTGAAGATTCAAGTCTGGATTCACCTCCACTTCAATTCGGGAATGAATTTGAGACAGGCTCAGGGCAGTCAACATAAATGCTGGTCACTGGGGCCTAGGGAGAACCGGGAGTGGGGCCCACACAGGGAGCATCAGGAGTCAAGCCGGTGGGATGTGGTCTTCTTTCAACCTGGACATCCTTGGCATGTTAACCACAGAGTAGCTTTCACTTCCACAAGGAAACGTGCTCTCTCCCACTTCTCTTGAACTGTGAAGCCCTCTCAGTCCGTCCTCGGTTCCCATGGATACAAGCGAGAAGGACACAGGGACGGATGGTAACTATCCGGGAGCCCGTCTGGGAACGCCGAGCAGCACAGCCAGATCTGCCAGTTTATCGACAGCGTCCAGAGGTTCAGATTTGTATGTGAGATCTGGTGTTTGAATATTGGCAACTACATTAGATTTTTTTTTTAATCCTATTAGAAAAATAACAAATGTGGGCCAAATCCAGTATGAGGACGGCCAGGGCCCACCATAGTGAGGAGGTGAGACGCCCGAACACCAGCATCACAGCACTGGGCAGGGACAGCACGGCCAGGGCAGGAGGACAACAACCTCCAGGGAAGGGGCAGGGAAGCCTGGACAGGGCAAGAGCGTGTCAAGAAGCTGCCGACAGGACAGTGTCAACCAGGCAGATAAGGCCGAGGAGTCCCTCGTGGCATTTCACAACAAGGTGACATTTGCCAGATCAGTTTAGCCGAGCTGGGGCCGCTGCCAGGGTTAAAGAGGAACAAGGCGGGAGGGTGGGGAGGATGTGGAAGGAGAGAGTGCAGACAGCTCTTAAGAGGTTTGGCTGTGGTGGGCTAAGAGGACCGCCAAGCTCAGCTGAGAGGCCAGGGTGTGGGTGGCGGGAGGGGCCTGGGAGGCATCTGCTGGAGGATGGTGGGAGAAGTTGGGAGAAGTTGGGAGGGGGCTGTAAGGAGAGAATGGGGTGAAGCGCAGGGGCAAATGTGGAACCGTGGAGCCAGAGCTAGCCTAGAGTGGGGCAGGAGCAGGTGCCAGGCACCTCCTTGAAACAGCCACCCTCACTCCGTAGGACGGAAACGTGGTGCAATCACATGTCATTTAATCATCATAACACCTTTGAGAACACATTATTAAAGGCATGTTTCAGATGAGGGTACTGAGGCTCAGAGAGGAACACTGACTTGTACAGAGTCACCCAGATGGAATGGCTTGGCCTGCCACTCCAAGGATCAAAGGCCAAAGTGTTCCCCGCTGACCCACCAGCACTCCCCAGCTCCTGTCATGCGTCCCCCATCACCTGGGCTCATGTGATGGAGTGCACTCAGTTTTGCACCAGACTTTGCTACTCCACCAGCTGTGTGCCTCCGGGCAAGACACTGCCCCTCTTTGAGCCTTGGTTTCCCCATCTGGAAAATAATAGCAGCTGGGCGCAGTGGCTTACACCTGTAATCCCAGTACTTTGGAAGGCCGAGATGGGTGGATCACCTGAGGTCAGGAGTTCAAGACCAGCCTGGCCAACATGGTGAAACCTCGTCTCTACTAAAAATACAAAAATTAGCCAGGCGTGGTTGCGGGCGCCTATAATCCCAGCTACTCAGGAGGTTGTGGCAGGAGAATCGCTTGAACCCAGGAGGTGGAGGTTGTGGTGCGCTGAGATTTTGCCACTGCACTCCAGCCTGGGTGACAGAGTGAGACTTCGTCTCAAAAAAATAATAATAATAGCAACCACAAGCTGCAAAGATCACAGTGTTCCGAAGCTGGGGTGCAAGGCTGTGCGGGCGGAGGCCATGGGGACTGGGAAGTAAATGTCCTTCCTTGTGCCAGGCAGGGGAGGCCATTAGCACCCTTGGAGGGGGCAGAGCCCATGGCAGGGGGCTGAGTGGGTAACTGGAGAGGCAGCAGGCAAGGGGAAGGCTTTTCCCAGCTCAGAACGGCTTGAGCTCATTTGGATCAGCAGGGAGAGAGGCGGTGGAGGGCGAGGGACTGTTTTGCCAGAGTACAGAGGCAGGCATTCATGATTCTGCCACTGCCTCCTCAGTGCAGGGCCCCACATGCCCTTGGTACACACATAAGGTACACACCATCCTCAGACTCGCCACGTGGCCCTGCTACAGGAAGGGAGCTGAGGCCCTGGGCTAAAGGGCTGGCCACAGGTCACCCTTTGAACTTGAGACAGCCTAAATCCAAAGCTGACCCTGAGACTGGAAGAAGAACCCCTCCCAACTGAGGCCTTAAAGGAAGGAGGGGAGGGGACCAGGGTTCCGGGGCTCATGGTGGAACAAGAACCAGCTCGCTGACTGACAGCCTGGGGGAACTCAGGAAACCAGCACCAGCCACTTGGGAGATTGTGCAGGGGGAGCCACTTCTGAGCCAGTGAGGACCCCAGGACCAGCCTGGGCCCTCCTGCTCAGGTTTTTGGAGTACTGGAAGATCAACTGAGATTTCACCCAAGTTTCTTGCCACTGACAAAATGACCACTACTTGGGTACGAGGCAGATTAGGTAGGTCTCTCCGCTGCAATTCAAACTAGTTTAAGCAAAAATGGGGATAATTGAACTGAAAAAGTGAATGGCTTCAGACCTGGCTGGATCCAGGTACCCATGGCGGCTACCGGGACCCTCTCTCGTGCTCTCCACCTCTCGGCTCTGCCATCCTCAATGCTGGCTTCATTCTCAGAAGGCTCTCCCCACTATTGGCAAGGATGGCCCCCAGCAGCTCCAGGCCCATACCTGGCCAGCTCAGCAGCCCCAGTGGACAGAGGGAGCCTTTCTTTTCTTTTTTCTTTTCTTTTTTCTTTTTTTATTTTTTTGAGATGGCGTCTCACCCTGTGGCCCAGGCTGGAGTGCAGTGGTGTGATCTCAGCTCACTGTAACCTCCGCCTCCCAGATTCAAGCGTTTCTCCTGCCTCAGCCTCCTGAGTAGCTGGGACTACAGGCATGCGACACCACGCCCAGCTAATTTTTGTATTTTTAGTAGAGACGGGGTTTCACCATGTTGGCCAGGATGATCTTGATCTCTTGACCTCGTGATCCACTCGCCTGGGCCTCCCAAAGTGCTGGGATTACAGGCGTCAGCCACCGCGCTCAGCAAGGGAGCCTTTCTTAATGGCGCCAGCGAAAGTCCCAGGGCCGACGCCCATTGGACTAACTTGGGTCATGTGTCTGTCTCTGAATTAGTCACTGGGTCTGACCCTTCCTGGCTTGGATGACATACTCCTGTTTAGAGCTGAAAGCAGAAAATCTGCCCGAAAATGGGATGCGGAGCAGGCCTGGCAGGGATGTCCACGGCACTTCCTCCCCTCATGCCCAGGGCCCCGCCCCCGACTCCACTCCCAGACCTCAGAGCTGGAGCGTCTGGAACTTCTGATCAGACTCCAGCCCACCTCACCCCTGCATGCAGAAATAGGGGTGCTACAAGGGGAAGCGGGGAGGGTGTGTGGGGTACTGAAATGACCTGGGACAGACCTGGGTTCCCATTCAGACTTTGCCACTCACCAGCTGTGTGTCTCCGGGCAAGTCACTGACTCTCTCTGGGCCTCAGTTTTCCCATCTGTACAATAATAATAACAATCAACACATTGACAGCACCTACTATGTACTAGTCCCATTTTAAGCACTTCCTAGATACTTTTTGAAAATCCTCAAACTGACCCTAGGAGGTAGGTACCATCACTACCACCCCCATATTATAGTTGAAGATAAGTGATTCAAGATAGGTCAGGCACCAAGCTCAAGGTCACACCATTAGCAATAGACTCCTCAGGAGCAGAGCTAATGTGAATGAACGTGGCTGGCCCGGCGCCAGGGGCAGATACCTGGGAACAGCCATGAGCTTTGTGATGATCAAGGGGCAATCTGAATGTGTGCTTGGTGGGATCTTGCAGAGGTTGGAAGAGGCCAGAGAAGACTCCACCAGCTCTTGCTGAAAAAGTCTTGCAGCCTCCCCTCAGCCCTAAAACCTTCCTGGAGAGGTGTGGGGGAGCACAGAACAGGAAGGTGGGGGTGGAGGGTGGGGCTGTGAGGAGGGAGGGAGGGGGTTCTCCTTCTAAGCCTCCATCCAGTCCCATTTTATTCTCACAACAGGTTATCAAAAAGAAACTCAAGAGAGGGGAAGTGTTTCAGCCAAGGTCACACAGCAAAGGCCCAGTTTCTGGATCTCAGTCCTCCCTTGTCTCATCTTTTCCACTCTGGGGATCCAGAAGTCATTGGCCCAGCCTTCCAGTGTGTGTGTGGGGAGCTCATGCTCTGGGGGTGGGAGAGACCGACCTGTCAGCGACTTGAAGGGTGATCGGTTTGGGGGTAGCAGACACGAAGTCCTGGTAGGAGGAACCCACCAGCCGCCCACCCACCAAGGCTGAGTGTGTGGGCTTCAGGGGCAACGGCAGCTGAAAGGAGGTAGGTTCTCAGAGGACAGTGACCAGTGGCCACCCACTCCCACCAGTCAGAGCAACTGAGAACTATGGGTCCACTGAGTTTGGCAAGTTAGGGGTTACTGGTGACCTTGGCCAGAGCAGTGCCAGAGAAAATTCAGGGAGGAGACAGAGGACAGATGTCTGTCTGCATCCTATAGAAATGAGGGGATGAAGATAACCTGGAAGGGTGATGGGTACGGAGACCAGGGGAGTGGGCTCTAGGGCATGCCAGCAGGGAACACCCTTGCTTCCCTGAAAATAGGGAAAACTGAGTGCAGGGTGTATGGGAACTCTCTATACTATCTTTGTAACTTTTCTGTAAATCTAACACTGTTCTAAAATAGAAAGTTTATTTAAAAATGTTGATGGCAAGAGGTGAGAGTGGGCGTGGCTGGAGAGTTTGTAGGTGGCTGGTGGGGAGGCAGGAATTTGAGGAAGGAAGAGCTTAGATGCATTTAGGGCTTCTGTTTTTTGGATGCAAAATTGAGTGTGCAGGAGGCTGGAGGGTGAGGGGAGCAGGGGGGCGAGGAGCTGTGAGCTAGGACAAGTCAAAGGAAGCTGGAAGAGGCTGAGGCCACAGATGCTCATGGCCAGCCATCTGCTGCCCCTCCCCGGCTGCAGGGTCTCCCTCCTCCCCAGAATCAGGCTCTTCATGCCTAAGGGTGGGGGATGGCTGAAGCTCTGTCCCTCCATGGCTCTCCCCACTTCCCTTCCCCACCCTGTCACCCACTCCCTTAGGGATCCCTGTTGCAGGCCAACCACACCTACTGGCCAGTTGGTCTAGGGCACAGGGCCTGGCTGTGTCCCTGCCTGGGCCTCACTCTAGTGGGGGCCGTGGAGAAACTGCCATGGCCAGTGGTCCCTAGACATAGTGGGCACTGACTTCCCAAGGCAGGGGCCTGTGAGTATTTTAAGTTTTAAGAGGGTTCTCCCAACTCCAAAGCGCCAGGAACACTGCCACATAGGCAGCACTGCTCTCCTTCTCTTGGCATAGCCAATTACCCAACGCAGAACTCAGAGGCCTGGCTAGAACCACCTCCTCCTCCGCGGTGCGGTTGGGACCAGGTGAGGTTTGCTCAGGGAAGTCGAGGTTGGAGGCTTTTTAGTGGTGGAAAAGGCTTCTGAGCGCTGTGGACGGTTTCAGGGTCCCAACCCAGCAAGGAACGGAGTTCTGGGAGGCCCTGGCATGGTGTCCACTCCCTTGCAGGGGACTTTTCTGAGGCCCCCTCCCCTTCTGTGCTTAGAGCTTTAGGAGATAAAGGTGCCAAGAGGCTGGCCCTGAGCGTCCCTGGAGGAGCCCTGCCCTGGGAGTCTGGGGTTAGATGCTGCTTCCGGAACTCTACTTGGGACTCCTCTGGGAGGCGTGAGGCTTGAGAGAGAATGCAAAGGATTTCCTAGCTGGCCCCATCTGAGAGGGCACAGGCGTGGAGGGGAGGAGAGGCCTGGAATGGAGGGATAATGAGCTGGGTAGCGGCTGAGAATGGCCTGGAATAAATGGTCATGGAGCCGAGATGAGGGGCTGTGGTTGCGAATTGGGAGCTGGGATCAGGATGAGACTGGGATGGGCTGGACTGAAGATGTGCCGTGAGAAATGTTGGGGCGGGGGGGGGAGGGGACACGTGCTAAGCACGGGGCCGAAGCTGGGATGGGAAAGGAACTAGGTTGGATTTGAGGGTGGGATGCAGACGGCAGCGGATATGATGGGATAGACTAGGCAAGGACCTCTCAGGGAAAGGAGACGGGCCAGGGGTGGGGTGGTGTGTGAGCTGGGTTGGGATGAAAATGGGTTTAACATGGGGTGGGACGCACCAGGAATGGAGATCAATGAAGCAATGGGTGGGGCGGGACCGGATTGGGACGGGGGGGTGGGCGGGGGGAGGTGGGAACGGGGCTGGGTTCGGGGCTGGAAGGAGGGCTAGCGCCGAGGTTACGGACGGGGCAGGTGAGGGTTCGGGACGTGGGTGGGGCTGGCCCTGGAGCGGCGCGCAGGGGCGGGGGGTGAGGGGCGCGGGGGCGCCCGAGGCAGGCCGGGAAGGGGGGGCGGGCCTCCCCCTGGGCCGGGCCAGGGCGGCGCTAGGACCGAGCGAGCGGAGCGAGCGAGCCGGGCGGAGCCAGCGCCCCCCGCCCCCCGCCGGCCGGCTCCCCTCCCCCGGCCGCTGGCTCGCTCGGCTCGCGACGCTGCAGAGGCTCCGAGGCGGCGGCGGCGACTCCCTCTTTCCCTCCCTCCTCCTCCGTCCGCCCGTCCGTCCGCGCGTCTGTCCGTTCGGCCCGCTCCGGCCCGAAGCATGGCCGGCGTCAGCTTCAGCGGCCACCGCCTGGAGCTGCTGGCGGCTTACGAGGAGGTGATCCGAGAGGAGAGCGCGGCCGACTGGTGAGCCCCCCGCCCCCGCCCCCGGCCCCTTTGTCCCCGCGCCGCCGCCGCGCCTTTGTTTCTCTCCCGCCCCGCCACCCCGCCGCCCCGCCGCCGGGAAGGGAGGGGGACGCCGAAATGGTGCAGCGGGCCGGGAGGGCCGGGAGGGGCTGCCTTTGTGCGCTCCGGGGGAGGGGCCGGCGGGCCAGGCGGGGCACTGCCGGGCCCCGAGCGCCCGGAGGCGGCCCCAGGCGCGCGGTGGGAGCGGCGGCCGGACGCGGCCCGGAGGCGCGGGGTCCCGATGTGGGGCCCGGGGCCGCGTGGCCCTGCGGGATCCCATCCCCCACCCTACTCCCCGGGCCCGGGGGACAGGTGTGCATGGGGCGGCCAAGGGCACCTTCGCCACCTTCGAGCGGGCGAGGTCCGGGCGGGGACGGGGCGGGGACCGAGCTAGCGGAGCCAGCGCTGCCTGCCCGGCTCAGCCCGGCCCGGCCACAGCACAAAGGAAAGCGAGGGCGGGGGAGGAGCGGAGCGGGCTGGGGGCCGGGCGTCCCGCCCACCGGGGGCCTCTCGGAGTGGGCCGCCCTCCCCCCGAAACCTGGGCTGGAGTGGGGTGGAAGGATGTTTGCTGCCACATGGCGACCGCGAAGTGACTCCCTTACCGCGGCGGGTCGCGGAGGAGGCAGGGGTGAGCTCTCCTCCCCTACCTGAAGGGGACTGCGGGGACTAGGCAGCTGGGCTGGGGGGCACCGAGCTGTCTAAGGGGCCAGCTGAGGTCCCTGGGAGGAAGCCCTCTGGAGAACAAGTGTGGAGGGAGCCCCCGAAGAGGGCTGAAGGGGTGAACAGATCCACGGGCCCCTGGCAAGGGGCACTCGGTCCCTGATGGGGGAGGAGCTGGGCCGCCCCTCACCCCGCCCCCCAGCTGTTGTCTCCCCCTGAGCTGGGGGAGGGGATGGACCACCTGCTCTGGGGCTGGCGGCCCAGGGTGGCGGAAAAAGGAAACCGAGGGGTTCGTCACTGCCCCATGCTGGAATCCTTTTCCCCCCGTAATACTCTTCTTCTAGGGAAGGTGCCCATCTGGTTCCTAGGCCTCTTCTCCCTGCTGGCAGATGGGAACAGGTTCTTCTTGAGGAAACTGAGGCAAAGAGGAGGGCGGGTCTGAGGGACCCCGCTTGGGCTGGCCTCACCCACACACTGGGAGGGCAGCCAGGTGGGGACTCTGACCTGGGGGCTCCTGGAGGAGAGGATGAGATAGCTGGGCAATCATGGCATGGTACTGCAGCACTGGCCAGCAGCCAGGCCTGGAGGGGTGGACGCGAGAGCTCTCGTGTCCTGCAGGTCAGTCACAGGAGAGGCCGGCACAGGCTCAGCAGGCAGGCGGCCCACCCATTGTCCCAGCCCTGCCCCAGGGGGGCTGAGATCATGGGAGGAGCTCTGGGCAAGTGGCCGGCTTGGCCTGGTGAAGGAGCTGGCTTTGGGATAAGGCCCTGCTTGGGGAGAGGCACAGCTCACCCCAGAACACCTCCTTTGCTCTCCAGTCTGGAGGGGTGTTGTCTACCAGCACTCCATTTTCTCCTAAAAGCAGAGCTCTGGTGGCCTATTGCCAGGGCCACACAACCCCTGCTGCCCCACATCCTGCTCAACAGAGGCCTGTCCCCACCCACCCCAGCAGCATCCATGTGGCCAAAGCGAGTTATTCATCACTGGTGTGCGTCAGCCCCCATCTGGGTTGTGTGTGGGACACACACAGATGCACACATGTACCCTTGCACATGCACACATTCGTTCACTAAGGGCCTGATAACATTTTGAAAAAGGGGTGTGAGGATCACTTTCTACACAAGAGAATATGAATACCCCAGTGCCCAGCATGGAACCAGGGGTACAGTGAGGTCTGAAGACTCAGAGGCAGACCCTGCACGTAGGTCCAGAGGGAGGGGTGTCGGGTAAATTGCTGCCTGTGTCCCCACCCTTACCTTGCCTCCAATGGGGAGAGGTGGTTGGGGGGAGTTCACTCCTCGGTGGCAGGGCTTCTGAAGTGCACCACTACTCTGGCGCAGGGAGCAGAGGACCCAGGAAATGAGGTTATATGGTGGAAAGGGCCACTGTTGTCCTGGTTGTGATATGACTCACGGTGATCATACACAAGTTCCTGGTCCTCTTGGAAAGAAAAGGGATTGGGCCCAGCACTACCTCGGATACTGAAGGCCTTTCTAGCACCACCATCCTGAGAGTGATGGTCCTGCGGGGTCCACCTGCCCTCAGCCCCCCACCCCAGCTCACCCCCCACCCCAGCTCACCCCAGGGTCTCTGGAACTGCCACATTCCAGCTCCCACCTCACGCTAGTTCAGTTTATCTGGTTAGATGGCTTTTAAGTTGGTGTCAGTATCACACATACTTCTGGTATGCGGTGTGCTGGACCCCAGGACCCAGAGAGCAGGATGTGCTGATTGACTGAGTCAGCGTTCCTGCCTTCACCAGGCTTACAGTTGGGGGCGGTGTCTGTCTCCAGGAGTTGGAGCTGGTGAGATGTGTAGATGCCTGGTCGCCTACCCCATCCTGATTCCCTGTGGTTTCGCCAGCTTCCACCTGCTGTACCACCAGGCTTGGGGTGCCTCTGATGTGTCTGAGAAGCACTGGTCTTTGTATTCCTGCTGGGATGTGGTGGGTGCTCTGGGAGGGGCAGCTCAGGGGAGGCTGCTGGGGGCCAGCACTGGGCTCTGAAGAACGGAAGGATTCCACTGGGAATAAGCGTGGGGTAGAGGAGCAGGTCTTGCCTTCCATGTGAAGAGAACCACATAGGCAGAGGCCCCAGGGTGAGCCCTGTCCAGAACCCTGCTTGGGTCAGGGAGCCGTCCAGTGTGTCCCAAGTGTGTGGTGTGGACAGGGCGGTCCCGTGGAAAGGCAGGCTGGAGGGTTTGAACTGGGGTATGGTTTCTGCTGGGGGAGGGCTGTGGCTGGAGCAGGAGAAGGTGGCCGGAGGTGGGTAGCCAGGGGCTGAGGATGGAAGGCGCCCCAGGGAGCCTGGGCAGGCCAAGACAGGTCCTCTCAGAGGGAGGCTTGATGTCTAGAGCAGTCTCTAGGAACTAGGGTCCCTGGGCTCTGCATTAGTTTCTCATCGGTGCATGGAGAGGGACAGAGCCTGCTTCTCCCAGGGCCCTTTGTTCCCGTGGTGGGTTAGGGCAGCAGGACAGGTGGTGGGCCAGCTGTGCTGGAAGCATCTGTCAGGGCCAGGCTGGGGCTGGGGGTAACGGTTGGACCAGGAGCTCCCAGCCCCACAGCCCACCTGTGTTCTTTCCTGGAGGTAGGAAGCCGGGAATCCAGGAAGGGGAGGGGCTGAGGCCATTTGGCCCTGGCCGCAACCTCCTGAGATGTCCCTTCCATCCCTCCCGCCTTCGTTTCCTTCGTCCCTTCACTTCTTCCTTTCTCTTCTTCGTCCTCTCCCTGTTTCTCCCTCCGCTTCTCCCCTCCTCTTTCTCTTCCCCCTTGCCCTCCGTTTCTGCCTCCCCTCCTCACAGCCCCAGCCTCCTGCCTTGGCACCTGGGGAATAGGAGTTTGGAGAAGGGGTTGAGAGCCCTTTCAAACCTCAGGGACAAGGCCCTTCATCCTAGGCCCCAGCTCTCCTCCCTCCCAGAGGGTCCTCAGCCTGAGCCTGCATGGGGTGATGGAGGAGGCATCTCTGCCTTCCCTTCCATGAAATGGATGCTCTGTCACCACAGCCTATCAAAAGGAGCCAGGGCACACAAAGCTAGGGAGGAGGAGGAAGGAGGAAGGCCGCCGGGTCAGCTTTCTGTTAGAGCTCAGGCAGAAGGAAGGGCCAGCAGTCTCGGGAAGCCTCAGCCAGGACTGAGGCAGCCTAGGGGCTGGAAGGCCTGGAGCTCACGCATGACCACCCTGGGGCCAGAGTCTGGGCGAGAGTGACTGCAGTGACCTCATCCCCATTTCAGAGAGGCGGAGATTGAGGCTGAGGGCGGGTCCCCAGGGTCCTTTGTGTTCAAGGAGAATGCAGTTGGGGTGGGCCAGTCGTGTGCCAATTGCAGGGTTGCCATGGTTACCGGGGGATGCCCAGAGCTGTGGGAGCACCAGGTTCTCTCTTCTCCTCCTCCTTCCCCGGGGGAGGGGCAGCGGGGACCAAGGCACGTACGTGCCAGGTAAGTTCCTGGCACTAGCCAATGGGGGATGAGGATCGTGGTAGCCAGGGAACGGTAACCAAGGAACCGTCGCCTTGGAATCTCCATCACACACCCGCTCCACTGGGTTGTAGGCTGCCAGGGCCAGGGCCGGGATGCTGCGCACTGAGCTCGACCAGCCAGCAATTTCTCCCCTCACTGCCTGCGCCCCACCTGACCCCGGCCTCCAGCGGCACCCTGCTGGGCTCCCGCCTGAACCGATGCCTGGCCCTGTTGTCATGGCTACAGCAGGAGCCCTCCCCGTTCCTGTCCTACCCCCTCCATGTCCCTCT
Source organism: Pongo abelii (assembly GCF_028885655.2). Taxonomy (NCBI): domain Eukaryota; kingdom Metazoa; phylum Chordata; class Mammalia; order Primates; family Hominidae; genus Pongo; species Pongo abelii. Next base: position 185,351,026 of record NC_071989.2, read on the forward strand.
CCCTCCCCAGAGCCGTCCCCACCCAGAATTGGCGGCCTGGGCCCTGACAGTTTGACAGCCACCCCTCCCTCTCCCCAGGGCTCTGTACACATATGAGGATGGCTCCGATGACCTCAAGCTTGCAGCATCAGGAGGTAGGAATTCCAGCCATTCCTTCGCCTTCCTCTCCACCCCCTCCTCTTGGTTGTTTTCTTCCCCCTCCACCTGGCTGTAGGCCACCTCCCTGCCTGCACCCTGCAGCCCCACACTTGTCTGGATCTGGTGGGTGTCCTTCCTCCAGTCATCCCTGTGTCCCCAGGGTGGGGAGGAATCTCAGAGCCTTGTTGAATGTTGGACTTCTGAGGCTGAGCCTCCAACAGGGAAAGTGACTTACCTGAAGCCACATAGCTGGGACACTTTGGGGGAAGGGCCCTATTCACCGCCTTCCCCAGAGCCAGAAGGCTTGATTGTGCCTCTGGGCACTGGCACCTGGTGAGACATGATGATGTGTGAAGAATCAGACCTGAGTGTGAAGAACAAACACTTTCTCAGTCCTACCTCAAATCAGGCCCTGCAGGAGTCATAGGCAAAGCTCCATCCCTGTGCACCCCCACCCCCACACATACCAACACAAAACTGGGACCCACAGATCCCAGAGGCCAGAAGACCCCTGGGGGTGCCTGTGGAGGCCTGGAGGAGTCTTTGCTTTGAGTTCCAGGCTCTTTTTGGGAAGAGTTTAGGAGGCAGAGACACCTGACACTCTGCTGATTACCCTAGAAGGGGGCTTGCAGGAGCTTTCGGGACACTTTGAGAACCAGAAGGTGATGTACGGCTTCTGCAGCGTCAAGGACTCCCAAGCTGCTCTGCCAAAATACGTGCTCATAAACTGGGTATGCAGCCGGGTCTGGGGAAGGGGGAAGGGGGCTGAGGGCCCAGAGCAGTCGCCCTCCCCGTTGGCCCTCTGACACCCGTGGAGAGGGAACCCCACCCTCTTCCCACCCCGGGGAAGATGCACCCTATCATGCAGGGCCCCCCTTGTCTTTTCCTGACCCCCTCTTTGCTGGGTACTTTGCAGGTGGGCGAAGATGTGCCTGATGCCCGCAAGTGCGCTTGTGCCAGCCATGTGGCTAAGGTGGCTGAGTTCTTCCAGGTGTGTGTCAGGGGCCAGGGCTCTTGGGGGTGGGGACAGCCACCAGGGTCTGCGTGCTGGGGTAGTGATGGCGGGAGGATGGTGCCGCCTGAGCACTGCCGTCTTCTTGCGGAAGGGCGTCGACGTGATCGTGAACGCCAGCAGCGTGGAAGACATAGACGCGGGTGCCATCGGGCAGCGGCTCTCTAACGGGCTGGCGCGGCTCTCCAGCCCTGTGCTGCACCGACTGCGGCTTCGAGAGGATGAGAACGCAGAGCCCGTGGTTAGTGTGTGTTTGGCACCCGTGGGCTCTGCCAGCGTGGCCTGGTGCCCGAGTCTGGCCTGCCTGGTCCCTCTTAGCCCTCACCCTTTAGGTGTCAGGGGCTCCTGGGGCATTCAGCCTGCTTATGCTGGGTCCTTCGACACTGCAGGGCACCACCTACCAGAAGACGGATGCAGCTGTGGAAATGAAGCGGATTAACCGAGAGCAGTTCTGGGAGCAGGCCAAGGTATGGAACCCTGAGCCTGGCCTGGCTGAGCCGCCCCTCATGGACCCCATGGGGCAGGTCTGAGTCCCTCACTGCAGTGGCATGGCCCATGCCACGTGCCCCGCCCCCAGCCCTGGGTTAGGGAGGGGCTGGAGGGGCAGGGTCCAGGCGCCCAGGCTCAGGGCCTACCCTTGCTTGCACCGGGGCTCGCAGAAGGAAGAAGAGCTGCGGAAGGAGGAGGAGCGGAAGAAGGCCCTGGATGAGAGGCTCAGGTTCGAGCAGGAGCGGATGGAGCAGGAGCGGCAGGAGCAAGAGGAGCGTGAGCGGCGCTACCGGGAGCGGGAGCAGCAGATCGAGGAGCACAGGTGAGCCCGCCCGCCCGGAGCGCTCCAGGGGCCCCTGGGCGCACTCTGACGGGTGCTGGCTGCTTATCGTTCCAGGAGGAAACAGCAGACTTTAGAAGCGGAAGAGGCCAAGAGGCGGTTAAAGGAGCAGTCTATCTTTGTAAGTTCTTTGCCAAGGCTCCCGGTCTCTGGGTCAGGGAAGTGAGGATGGTCCCTGTGTTCCTGGGCCTTATGGGGAGACCAGTGGCTCGGGGACAGTGGTGGCTGTTCTGGGGAGCTGCATGGGCACAGGGTGCCATGGAGCATCAGTCCTGGCACCTCATCACGTGGGGCTCTGGCCTCTGGCCATGGAAAAAGACTACTTTGGAGAAGCTTGTGCTCTAGATTGGAAGAGAAAATCCATCTAGACCCAGACCCTCACTGACCAGGCTCCCCCTCCCCTCCCCTGGGGGCTCTCGGCAGATTAGACACTGTTCCTGCACTCTGAGGGGCCACCAGGCCTGGTCCCACCACAGGAGTGAGGCAGGCGGCATGGGTGAGCCTGGGCCAGTGCTGAGCATCTGTAGCCAGTGTGCAGCATCTCCTTGGGAGCAGCCCCTTTGTTCCAGGGGTACTGTCTGAATCTCCACACATTGGGAATGGCCCGTAGGTCCTGTGGATTGGTCCCTGAGAATCCCAGCAGGGTCACATCTCCATGCTTTGAATTTAGGATTTTGGAAATAGCTAATATCTTTCAGGACTGAGCATGGCTGAGTTCAGGAAGGGAGGTGGGTTGATACTCATCTGGATTGGGACTGTGATGGGCAGAGGCAGGGCTGTGGGGACTCAAACGGGCTCCAGAGTCACCCACAGGAGGCTGAGAGAGAGGAGGCAAGACAGTCCTGCAGGCAGCAGCATTAAGTCACTCCAGTCACATCTGCCCTTGGATGGGGTGGGGATGATGTGTGGCTGGTAAGCTCCAGCCTCAGTCATTCATTCAACACACACTTGTCACCTGCCACATACAGAACATGGTGGAGAACAAGCTGGGTAAGATCTTTTCTCCATGAGCTGATTCATGTATTTTTTTTTTTTTTGAGATGGAGTCTCGCTCTGTTGCCCAGGCTGGAATGCAATGGCGTGATCTTGGCTCACTGCAACCTCTATCTCCCAGGTTCAAGCGATTCTCCCGCCTCAGCCTCCTGAGTAGCTGGGATTACAGGCACACACCATCATGCCTAGCTAATTTTTGTGTTTTTGTAGAGACGGGGTTTCACCATGTTGGCCAGGCTGGTCTTAAACTCCTGACCTCAGTTGATCCGCCCGTCTCGGCCTCCCAAAGTGCTGGGATTACAGACGTGAGCCACTGCGCCTGGCCACATGTATTTAACTGTGGCAAAATACATAAAATGTACCATTTCAGTCATTTTAAAATCTGCATTTCATTAAGCGGCATTAAATTCATTCACATTGTTGGATAACCACCACCACTGTCCATTAAACACAAATTCTGCCCTTCCCCACTCGCCAGCTCCTGGCAACCACCATTCCACTTTCTGTCTCTATGAAGTTGACTACTCTGGAGACCGCCTATCAGTGGAATCACAGTGTTTGTCCTCTTGCGTGTGGCTTATTTCACTTAGCATGATGTCCTTAAGATTCATCCATGTTGTAGCATGCGTCAGAATTTCCTTCTTTTTGAAGGCTGAATCATATTCCATTGTATGGATATACCACATTTTATTAATTCTTTCAGAGTGAGGTTTTTTAAAATTTATTTTTTTTTTTATTTTTTTGAGACGGAATCTCGCTCTGTCACCCAGGCTGGAGTGCAGTGGCGCGATCTCAGCTCACTGCAAGCTCCGCCTCCCAGGTTCACGCCATTCTCCTGCCTCAGCCTCCAAGTAGCTGGAACTACAGGCGCCCGCCACTATGCCCGGCTAATTTTTTGTATTTTTAGTAGAGACAGGGTTTCACCATGTTAGCCAGGGTGGTCTCGATCTCCTGACCTCGTGATCCGCCCACCTCGGCCACCCAAAGTGCTGGGATTACAGGCGTGAGCCACTGCACCTGGCCTGCCTCCCAGGTTTAAGTGATTTTCCTGCCTCAGCCTCCCAAGTAGCTGGGATTACAGGCGCCCACCACCACGCCTGGCTAATTTTTATATTTTTAGTAGAGATGAGGTTTCACCATGTTGGCCAAGCTGATCTTGAACTCCTGACCTCAGGTGATCCACCCGCCTCCGCCTCACAAAGTGCTGGGATTACAGGCGTGAACCACCGCACCCAGTGGATAAAGTTTATTATTTATTTATTTATTTATTTATTGTATTTTTAGTAGAGACGGGCTTTCACCATGTTGGCCAGGATGGTCTCGATCTCTTGGCCTCATGATTCGCCCTCCTCGGCCTCCCGAAGTGCTGGAATTATAGGCGTGAGCCACCTCACCCAGCCAAGTTTGTTTATTTATTTATTTATTATTTATTATTTTTTTTTTTTGAGACAGAATCTTGCTCTGTCGCCCAGGTTGGAGTGCAATGGCACGATCTCAGCTCACTGCAATATCTGCCTCCTGGGTTCAAGCGATTCTCTTTCCTCAGCCTCCTGAGTAGCTGGGATTACAGGTGTGCACCACCATGCCCAGCTAATTTTTGTATTTTTAGTAGAGACAGGGTTTCACCATGTTGGTCAGGCTGGTCTCAAACTCCTGACCTCGTGATCTGCCTGTCTCAGCCTCCCGAAGTCCTGGAATTACAGTCGTGAGCCACCGCACCCTGCCCGATAAAGTTTATTTTTTTTTATTTTATTTTTATTTGTTTATTTTTTTTTGAGATGAAGTCTCACTCTTGTCACCCAGGCTAGAGTGCAATGGCGCCATCTCAGCTCACTGCAACCTCCGCCTCCTGGGTTCAAGCGATTCTCCTGCCTCGGCCTCCCGAGTAGCTGGGATTACAGGTGCGCGGCTCCACACCCAGCTAATGTTTGTATTTTTAGTAGAGACGGGGTTTCACCATGTTGGCCAGGCTGGTCTCAAACTCATGACCTCAGGTGATCCTCCCACCTCGGCCTCCCAAAGTGCACTGCGCCCAGCCTCGATAAAGTTTATTTTTATGCTAACATTTCAAACATACACGCATGCAGGTAGGCAGAATAGTGTTGTGAACCCCCTGAGCTGATTTATTTTCACCAGTTTTCAACATTTCATGTAAAGTCTGAAGGAGCTTACCATTATTTTATAGTCCCATCTGGCCCTTCAAGTATACTTCACGTGAGAATGACAGTGGACATTCTAGCAGGTCAGTGCGGCACCCTTTCAACAAGTCCTCTAAGGAAGGGCATGTGTGAGAGACTTTGGGATTTAGCACCGTGAGATGCTTTCTCTTGGCTTAAGGAGCTATCTGCTTTCTCTCCCCTGTTACTAATTGTGTTCCATATCTGAGTTCCCTTTTTGCCTGGCCTGCAGGGGAGCTCCCGTGTATCTGAAAATGCTTTAGGCACAGCAGTGGCTTTGACCCATGTGGTTAGGTTAGTGCGTTGATCTGTCTCCTCCCTGTGGGCCTTACTTGTTTCAGTGCTGTTCACGTGGTTGGTAGTTTATTAAAGCCTTTGTGGTGGGCGGGCGCGGTGGCTCACGCCTGTAATCCCAGCACTTTGGGAGGCCAAGGCAGGCGGATCACGAGGTCAGGAGATCGAGACCATCCTGGCTAACATGGTGAAACCCCGTCTCTACTAAAAAATACAAGAAATTAGCCGAGCATGGTGGTGGGCGCCTGTAGTCCCAGCTACTCTGGAGGCTGAGGCAGGAGAATGGCGTGAACCCAGGAAGTGGAGCTTGCAATGAGCCGAGATCTCACCACTGCACTCCAGCCTGGGTGAGAGACTCCGTCTCAGAGAAAAAAAAAAAAGCCTTTGTGGTAGCTGCCTCTGGTCCTTTCTTTGAACAAGGCAGTGGAACCAAGTGAGATTACAGCAGGCAGTGGGCAGAGCAGCAAAGGCTGGTGGGACATAGGCTCATGGGAAGGTGAAGAGCCTAGGCTGCCTGGAACCCTGTGGGCTGAGGAGTGGGGGAAATTTGATTGGGAAAGGAGAGCAAGGGCAGAGGAGGAGTTTAGACTTCATTCTGGGGGTCACAAAGTTATCGTTGAGGTGACAGCTCTCCTGAGGTGGGATACTACGAAGGGCCCTTCTCCCAGTGCCCCTGACATAAGCTAAAATTTTAGATTATAGGCTAAAAAACAGAGCGGCCCTGGGACTTCACCACCTTAGCAGCCCCTCCTGCCCAAGCTGCCACCTGAGCAGCAGGGGACACCAACTAAGAAGCCTTTGGTGTGTGAGTACAGTTGAGCAAACATGCGCCCGCCTTGTGCTGGCCACCCGGAGACCCCAGTCCTCATCCTGCGTTGCTCACAGCGGAGGGGGAGGTGCCTCCGGAAACAGGAACTTAGGATGTGGTATCATCGTGGTGGAAGCCAGGAGCACCCTGTGGGGACCCAGAGGAGGAAATGACCTGAACAAGCCAGGGACCTCTTCCCCAGGAAGCAGTGGCCACACTGCGGCTGGAAACCAGAGGGCCTGGCCCCCGGGGTGGGGAGCAGACATTTGGGAGGGAGGCCAATCTCCCATGCTGAGGCTTGGAGGTGGGAACGGGTGTGCCTGTTCTGGGAACTGACTGCGTCGTGCTGAGGACTTGATGTCTACATCTCACCGTATGTGGGCGCCTTGGGGTGGGGGCCGGCAGGGGGAGGTGTTGGAGAGGTGACGGCTAGGTCAGGCAGGGGTGGGGGACGTAGGCCAAGCGCGGGCGCTGCCCACCCAAAACAACATGTGCAGTGAGCAGGTGAAGCCAGTAGGCGATGGTGGGGCTGGGGGTGAGCGGGCGGCACACGCCCGTCTTAAGGGGGCTGCGGCGAGGCCCCAGTGATGGCTGCTCCGGGCTTGCAGGTGATGTCGCCAGGGCTCTGGCACCTCAAGAGAAAAAGGGACCCTGATTTCAGTATGAAAGTTCCTGGTTTTTAAGTGGTGGCAACTAATTAACATGGTTTAAAAATATCATACCAGCAAAACAAAAGCCATCTGTGGGTCATATTTAGCCGGTGCTTGCTGTGGCTCATGGGAACCCCTGAGGGATTTTAAGCTCAGGAAAATCATGGTCTGATCCGCATTTTGGAAAGGTCCTTTCAGGGCCTATGGAGAGCAAATAAGGCAGGTAGCAGTGAGGAAGGCTGGACCATGATGCCACGGTCCAGGCAGCAACATTGGGAGCATGGTGGCCCCGGCACTGCGGTAGGAGGTCCGAGAAGTTATCTGCAAAACAAGGAGCACTTCTGGATGGCCCTAGGCACCTGCTTAGATATGGGGATGAGCAAGTGAGTGAGTGAGCCTGGTGCCCAGAGGCCTGGCAGGTCAGAGATGAGGTGGCTGAGGGCCCTGAGGGAAGAGAGGGGCTGTGTGACTCGGTTTGACGGGGCAGAGGTACCACCTCTGAAACCCTTCCTGCCAGACTGCAAAAGAAGCATGGGGTCTGTAAGAAGGCCAGAAGGCCGGGCACTGGTGGCTCATGACTGTAATCCATCCCAACACTTTGGGAGGCCAAGGCAGGAGGATCCCCTCAGCCCAGAAGTTTGAGACCAGCCTGGGCAACATAGGCAGACCCCATCTCTACCAAAAAATTAAAATTAGCCGGGCATGGTGGTGCACACCTGTAGTCCCAGCTACTCGGGAGGCTGAGGTGGGAGGATTGCTTGAGCCCAGGAGGCAGAGGCTGCAGTGAGCCGTGATTGCACCACTGCTTCCCAGCCTGGGTGACAGGGCGAGAACCTGTCTTAAAAACAAAATAAATAAATAAAATACAGTAAAAAAGAAGGCCAAAAGCCCCTGTGGGGGTAGGTGCACCAGACACTGTCCCTTTGGTTTCTAGGGTGACCATCGGGATGAGGAGGAAGAGACCCACATGAAGAAGTCAGAGTCGGAGGTGGAGGTGAGAGCTGGGGGCACCAGCCAGGTGAGGCGGACAGGGCTACCTCAGCTTGCCTGGCCCAGCCCCAACCTTTTCCTCGTGCCCTCAGGAGGCAGCGGCTATTATTGCCCAGCGGCCTGACAACCCAAGGGAGTTCTTCAAGCAGCAGGAAAGAGTCGCATCAGCCTCTGCGGGCAGCTGTGATGTGCCCTCGCCCTTCAACCATCGACCAGGTAGTCCTAGGCCTCACCCCCACGCGGCCCCACTCCTCAGGTCACGGCCCTGAGCCTCTGTGGGACTCTTCTCGGAAGGGAAGCCTTGCCCAAGGAACCCTTGGAGAAGGCGAGACCCTTCATCCAGCGTGCATCCGCCCACCACTTCCCAGGTGGCAGGACCCCAAGAAGGGCCGGGGATGGTGGTGAAGTGGCTTGTGGCTGAACAGTGGGGAGTGCTAGGGCCTGCGGGGCAGCTCTGGCATGGGCCGAGGCACAGCGCTGGCCACGGGGAGCAGCTCGGTTGGGGTGAATTAGGTCTGGCCTAGAAGGCCGGAATGCATGCAGGCTGGGCTCTTGCCCCGGGCCTGAGTGAGCCTCCTGGAGCTTGCACCCAGGTGTCCCCGTTCCGCTTCTCACTGTGCTGCTTCCGCCTCCCCTGAAGCTCTTCCCTGCCCTGTCTGCTGGTCTGAGTGTGCTTGCCCCACGCTGGGGTCCCACCACAGGCCGTCCCTGCTGTACTGCTCCCAGGCTGGCTGTGTGTCTGGGGCTGGTATGAGGCTGCGGCTGGCTTGGCTGAGTGTGCCCCTGGCTGAAGGCAGCTTGGACATCCATGGCCACCTCTGGGGGCGGGAGAGGCCTCGGGCAGGGGTGGGGGAGACTGACCCTCTCTTGTCCTCTGTCTCTTTCTCTGTCTGTCTCTCTCGGCAGGTCGTCCGTACTGCCCTTTCATAAAGGCATCGGACAGTGGGCCTTCCTCCTCCTCCTCTTCCTCCTCCTCCCCTCCACGGACTCCCTTTCCCTATATCACCTGTCACCGCACCCCAAACCTCTCTTCCTCCCTCCCATGTAGGTAGCAGCCCCAGGCCTCGGCGGGGGTGGTAAGGAGGGCCCCGCTTCCCAGCAGCCCCCCGCCCTCACTCCCCCAGTCTGACCGCTGATCTCTGGTGTTTGTCCCCAGGGCAGGCACTGCCTGCCTCTTGCCCCTGGCCTTATGGGGCACTGGCCCCCAGGGGCCTAGCTTACAGGGTCTGGAGCCGTAGTCTGGCCCCTGGGGGGGCTGGAGAGCTCCCAGCCCCCACCAGATTCCAGAGAGGAGGTGCTGGCCAGGCCCCCAGGTAGACAATCCTGTCTCACCCCGCTCCCCCGCCCTCACTGACCCACCTGGGGTTTGTTCCACAGGCAGCCACCTGGACAGCCACCGGAGGATGGCGCCCACTCCCATCCCCACGCGGAGCCCGTCTGACTCCAGCACCGCCTCCACCCCTGTCGCTGAGCAGATAGAGCGGGCCCTGGATGAGGTCACATCCTCGCAGCCTCCACCACTGCCACCGCCACCCCCACCAGTCCAAGGTGAGAGAGGGATGCTACCTGCACCAGGCCTCCCATCATCAGTCCCTGGCTGGGAGCCCCAGGTTGCCCTGGTAACCGTTCTCCAGGGATCTGGGCCACCCATCACCAAGACTGCACTGCCCTGGAGGCGGCTGTGTGGGGAGGAGCCCTGGTGTACAGTCAGACCTGCCCTCTCTAAAGCTTAGCACCCGCCCTCTCAAGTGGGAATCGGGCCTTGGCCTTCCTCCCAGAGCTGCCAAGGGGCTTAAAGTCACTGGGGTCACTGGGGTCACTGGGTAAGGGGGCAGTGGGACACCTGCATGGAAGTCCCTGGCTCCCTCACTCCTTAGTGGATGGGCGGGGTCTCCATCCTCCCCGAGGGGAGCTGGTTACATATCTCCTCTGCCTGTTCTGTGACAGAGACCCAGGAGCCCAGCCCAATCCTAGACAGTGAGGAGACCAGAGCAGCAGCCCCTCAGGCCTGGGCCAGCCCCATGGAGGAGCCCCCTCAGGCACAGGTGCCTCCCGGGGGCCCAGGCAGCCCTGCAGAGGACTTGATGTTCATGGAGGCTGCAGAGCAGGCTGTCCTGGCTGCTCCCGTGGAGCCTGCCACAGCCGACGCCACAGAGGTCCACGATGCAGCTGACGCCATTGAAACTGCCACTGCCACTGCTGACACCACTGTTGCCAACAACGTGCCCCCCGCCGCCACCAGCCTCATTGACCTATGGCCTGGCAACGGGGAAGGGGCCTCCACACTCCAGGGTGAGCCCAGGGCCCCCACACCACCCTCGGGTACTGAGGTCACCCTGGCAGAGGTGCCCCTGCTGGATGAGGTGGCTCCGGAGCCACTGCTGCCAGCAGGCGAAGGCTGTGCCACCCTTCTCAACTTTGATGAGCTGCCTGAGCCGCCAGCCACCTTCTGTGACCCAGAGGAAGTGGAAGGGGAGCCCCTGGCTGCCCCCCAGACCCCAACTCTGCCCTCAGCCCTTGAGGAGCTGGAGCAAGAACAGGAGCCAGAGCCCCACCTGCTAACCAATGGCGAGACCACCCAGAAGGAGGGGACCCAGGTGCGGCAGGGACTGCCTGGTAGGAGGGATGGGAGGGAGTGGGGGCTGAGCAGGGTGCTGGCCCTGCATTGCTCATGCTTGCACCAGTACCCCCTTCTCTGTGACCCACATTATTTGAGGGGAAGTCCATCCTACCGTCCCTCCCTGGGCCGGCTCTGCTTTTGTTCCCGAGGCAGGCATCCGTGTTTCCCTGGCAACCACTGATGGAATCATTGGTTGCTGGGGAAACGGGCTCAGGCCTGATAGGTCAGCCCCAGTCCTGCTGGGTGGGGCCAAGTGACCTGATGCTTTCCCCTGCAGGCCAGTGAGGGGTACTTCAGTCAATCACAGGAGGAGGAGTTTGCCCAATCGGAAGAGCTCTGTGCCAAGGCTCCGCCTCCTGTGTTCTACAACAAGCCTCCAGGTAGTACTGGGCTGGATGATGGGGAGGAATTTGGGTGCGGGGGCTGGATTTGAGTGTGGGGTAGCCACCCCACCACTACCCATCGCTCACAGAGGCTGGGGACACAGGCATGGGTCTGCTAGGTCCCTAACTCCTCTCCCTTTCTAACGCCACAGAAATCGACATCACGTGCTGGGATGCAGACCCAGTTCCAGAAGAGGAGGAGGGCTTCGAGGGTGGTGATTAGCGGTGGCGCCAGCCCTAGGCTACCCTTGCCAAGGCCGCCCACCTGCATCGGCCTCTGGCCAGACGGCCCGCCGTGCCTGCATTCGCAGCAGCTCCGCCTGGCACCCACTCCGGATTCCGGCCCTGGCTGGGGACTTGGCCGCTTCCCTACCCACAGGGCCTGACTTTTACAGCTTTTCTCTTTTTTTAAAAAGTTGATAGGAGACATGTACAGTTGACTGGTTTTCCTCCCGTTGGTAGTTGAGACGCTGTTGCAAATTCCACCCCTCCTTGCCTGGTCCAGATTGTAGCTCTTAGTCCTCCCTGCTCAGCTGGCCGGGTTGGAGGCCTCACCCTGCTTGGGGCCTGGCGTGGGGGGAGCGCTGGTGGGAAAATGTCCCCCACCTCTTTTCCTAGTTTTATGTTTCTTGGAAAAATATCACTTTGTATTCTCTGTCCAGGGCTTCAGATATTTTGCACGAATTTTAAAACATGGCAATAAATGGCTCGTGGGCTCTGGCTCCCTGGGACCCCCCTCCCCGCCCTTCTTTTGACCCCTTCCTGTCTGGCCCAAAGGAAGTAGCAGGCCCAGCTGGGGCCCCTCGGCTCCCCCCCCCCCCCAACTCCTGCCGGGCAGGTCCCAGGCTGGAGGCCCTAGGCGCGGTTCAGGTCAGGGCTATGGATGGGGCCCAGGGGCTTTGGTGGCCCCTCCCCAACTCCTTCCTCTTTGCTTGGGTTCCTTTTTCACGTTCAGTAACTTTTTTTTTTTTTTTTTTTTTTTTTTTTTGGAAAGCACAAACTTCTGTAACGGGTCGTGCTCATGTCTGTTAATAAAGAAATCCAGATCCCTTCGGGCTGCCGCCTGCCCTGACCCAGGTTCCCAACTCCTCCCACCTCCGAGGCCGCAGCACCTCCTTGCCACCAGGGGGCGTCCTCACCCTAATTCCAAGGCCCGCCAGACGGGGGCGGGGTGGGGGAGCGGTGCTAGTGGCTAAGGCTCCCAGGGGAAGCCGCCTGGAACCTACAACCACGGGAGGAGGGTTGATCTTAGACTTAGTGCTGTACCCTTAGGCTCTGTTGTGGCGGAAACGCACGTTGAGGGTCCTTCCCGCCAAGGCCCCGGCTTGTCTGGTCACACAGAACCCTGGGCGAAAGCAGCGGGTGCACCCTCCGCTTGTACCAAACCAGATCACACACCTTTATTATCCTCAAAATGTAACAAACGGGATAAGAAATCCCTCCCTCCCCCCGCCCCTCCCTGCAGTCCAGGGAAGCATTTAAAAAGCCCCGCAGTCAGGCCAGGAGTCCGCCGGTGGGGCCCGGGGCGCCGGGCGCCCCTCTATACGGCTGTAGTCCTCCCGAACAAGGGGATGGAGACCGGCAGACGCCAAGCTCCGTGCTCCAGGGGCTCGCGGCTGCTGAGCTCTGAGTCGGTCCAGCTGGGGAAGACCCGGCGGCCACGGTCGGCCTGCAGGCAGAGGGCTGGGCAGGGCGGCGCGGGCCGAGGGGCGCTGGGCAGGTGCAGCGCCGAGGTGTAGCCCCGGTCCAGGAAGAGCGGCTTGTAGCTGGGAGGCGGCTGCTCCTGCTTCTCCGCGCTGTCGCGGCGGCTCAGGAAGGGCGTGACGATCTTGCGGTAGAGGCCGCGCGTGTCCGTGAGCACCTCGCTGTAGGGCGGCGGCGGCTCTGCCATCAGCACCGCCTCTTCGTAACACGGTGGTTTGGACATGTCCGATTCCGCTGCGGAGTGGGAGGCGGTCAGAGGGAGTGAGGCCGCCGGTTCCCAGCCTCTCGCAGAGGCCCGGCCAGGGGCCGCCCGCGCCCCAGCCCTAGCCCGAACCCGAGCCCGCCGCCGCCCGTGTTCTCCCGGAGGCTGCGGGTGGAAGCCCTGAGGGTAAGCTGCGAGCCCTCCAACGCCCGCCCACTCCCGGCGGCCCGGATCGCCCCCTGGCGGAGGTCGATACTCACCTTGGCGCGGGTAGCTCCAGGGCCGTGGCGGCACCGACAGGTGCGGAGGCGGCGGGTGCGGGAGCGCGTGGTGGTGCGGGTGTGGGTGCGCGTGCGCGTGCGGCTGCGCGGGCCCGTGGTGCAGCAGCGGGTGCACGTGCACGTGCGGATGCGAGTGCGCGTGAGCCGGCGCCTCCAGGCGGCTACGGTGTGGTGGTGGCTGCGGCGGCGCCAGGCCCGGGGGGCTCCCGGCCAGACTGCCCTCGAGTTCGAGGGGCTCCAGCTCTAGGGCGCGCAGGTTCTGCTCGCGCAGTCGCTCCTCCTGGCGCCGTTTGAGGCGGCGGCGCAGGAAGCTGCAGAAGCAGCAGAGCAGGACGATGAGACCCCAGATGAGCCAGAAGCCGGCGAAGCACGTGAGGAACGTGTAGGTGCCCTGGGACATCACCATGGCGGCGGCACGGGCGGCGGGTCCTCAGCCGCTTCACTGGACACTGGGCTCCGCTGCGTGGCCCCGGGCCCGCGCCACACTCTCAGGTGCCGCCAGCGTCACTGGGGGACCCGCGGCCGGGGGCTGCCCGTGGCAGGTCTCAAGTCGTGCGCGCGCCGGCGGGGGACAGCAGCGGCGCCCGCTCCTTCCCATGGCGCCGGCGGGCGCGCGGGCGTGCCTCACCCGGGGCCGCGTGGGACCTGTGGGGCAGACACGGGGCGCAGTGAAGGCGCGCCGCGGCCCCCAACGACTTCCCGGCCCCCGCCCGCGCCCTGCGCGGTCCGGGGGAAGCCTCCTCCGTGGGAACCCCGCGCTCCCCGGGGGCCCGGTGACGTCACCGAGGAGGGTGACGTCACGCCTCGAGGTTTCCCCGGTAGGGTTTCCCCGATCTGAGCCCCGGCCGCCGCCGCGGAGCCCGGGCGCCGAGGGGCGCCGAGGCGGGCCAGCAGGGGGCGCGCGAAGGCCGGACTCCAGCTCTGAGTCCGTACGAGAGATTCGCCATCCGCAGTCCCGGGGCCAAAGGGTTTCAGGAGCCTGTGCGCACCAGGTCCCTGAAGAGGCGTGTCGGCGCGGTTGCCTGTGCGGCGGGGAAAGAGTGGTACATCTCCTAGAGCCCCACAGACAGCCACCCGACGCCCTGTACAGACGCCTGGCAGCCCCTGGCTGCCCAAAGCCCGGAACATCTGGCCCCGCACCGCGCCCTCCGGGTCTCCGCCGCTCCCGTAGGAGGGCTCAGGCGTGGCTCCGACTGGTAATGCGTGCCACCGGCCCTGCGTTTGTCTGAGCCTAGCGCGCTGCGCCGGGCGTGGGCCACTCTCTCTTCCTTTCCTCCAGGCGCCCTGCCTGCTCCAACTCCGCTTCCCCGCCTCCTGCCCTTGCACAGCCCCACTTGGCTCTGCCTCTATCTTCAGGCCGCCGTCTCCCTTTCACTCTCGCGGAGGGGAGGAAAACTAGATGAGGGTTGGAAGCTAGTCTTTCATACCCACCTGGTCCTGCACTCACTCCAGATGGGCATCTCTAGTTCCGCTTCCTCCTCTCCACAGCTGCGGGTGAGAGGGGGAACCTTGCACCCTAAGAGGGAGGTAGGAGGGAGCCCTGACTCTGAGAGTGAAGGGTGGCAGGTGACTGCTCACCGCCCCCACAGAACAGAACTGAGCCTTTCCTGAATGCCTTATACACACGGGTTTGAACGAAAGCCTTTGGGGTAACTGGAATGATTCCTATTTTACAGACGAGGAGTTAGGGGAACAACTGGCTGTGTAGATGGCAGGTGATGGAACCATAATTTGAATCCAGGCCTGGCCACAAAACCCTAGCCTGAGTGGGTGGGGGGCAGTGCTGCCTGGGCTACTTTGTGGGCCTCTTCCAGGAGCCCCACGGACCCCACCCTCAGCATGCCCAAGGCACACACACACTCTGCTGCGAGAGCCACAGGGAGCCTGAGCCCCAAGCTGGGGGGAAGCCAGGCGATGGGCCACCCCACACTTCTCCCCAGATGGCTCCTGTCTGACTCCATGGCTGCCTTCAGCCACGTGCCACTTGGTGCCCTTGCCAGTCCCCTTCTCCTGGGCCTGCGTTCCAGAACAGACAATGGCAGGAACCATAGCTCTGCCCGCCCCCTCGACAACCCTGCCATGAGGCTGCCATGGTGACGCAGCCCAGATAAAAACACGATGCTGCCAGTCACTGGGAGTTAATTACATCTGTTATTCTTTTCCTGAGCCATCAGGAATGCTCTGAGGAAACTGGCACTAACTAGAGGTCCCCCTGGTCTGCCAGGCTGGAACAGCTCTGGGTCAGAAAAGGTAACTCCGGGGCTGGAGGTGATAGGGTTTAGCTGAATTAGAAATATCTTTCAAGGATCACGCAGAATCCTCTCTTCAACACTATCTCGTCCGTGGTGGTTGTGCCCATTTGATAGACAGGGAGATAGGCTCAGAGAGGGAAATGACTTGCCCCAGGTCACACAGCTCAGAAGGGGAGGAGCTAGGACTTAGCCTGAGTCTGAATCCAAACTCTGATAAGCCAGATGTAAGTGGCAGCCATGGGGCCACTGGGCAGACAAGCCAGCTAGCAGCCAAAATGCATTCCCATCCCTTCCCACCAGGGCCCTGGCATGCCTGTTCACCAGCCCGACGCTGCTGTGGAACAGCAGCGTGAGAAAGAGCTACAGGATGAAGGGGAGATGTAATGGCAGCTCCAGGTTAGCAAGAGACAAAAGACAGGGTCTGTGCCCTGAGGGCGCCCAGCTCAGCAGGTGGGACATTAGGCCATACAGGGCAGGCCACGCCCAGGACCTGCTGGGTGCCATCATAGCTGCATTTTATAGACTAGGCAACTTTGGGCCAAAGAGAGGAAGGCTCTTGCTTAAGGTCACATAGCTAGCCCCCTGGCCCCAACCTGGCTCCGCCCCCAGGTGGAGTGGGTGGGGATTTGACACTGAACACTGTCTGACAGAATCCTGTCTGACAGAATCCTATCTGAAGCCTCCCTCCCAGGTGTTCCATAGACTCTCATCTAACCAGCCATAGGTGCTCAATACATAAACATCAGAGGTTCATTCAGACTTTTCAAAATGCTCTACCTGACCAGGCCAGACTTGGCAAAGCCTCCCGAAAAAACCATGCCCCCTTACTGCTCCTTTACTATGTGAGCTCTTGCCCTTGTCTGGGAGCCTTTCAGACTCAGAGCCTGCCTGCTGCCTGCTGCTCCCTGCCACTCCCTCCACTGCCCACACTGCTGCAGACTGGTAGTAGCAAATACCTGCCTCCTCCTACCTACCCAACGCGTTCAGGTGCTAGGAGCGATGCCCTGCAGATGGACCGAAGTCTGCCATTTTATTACTCACGTTCTGTTTGTTTCCTGTTTCTCTTTTCTTACTTTCTTGAAGGTTATTTGAACATGTTTTAGGGTTGCATCTTGATTTATCTGTAGTGTTTTTGAACCATATCGCTCTGCATGTTTTCCCGGGCCACACACTCACTGGGAGCATGGCAGGGGGATGAAAGCGAGACCCTTGGTGAGTTTCTTAACCTCCAAGTTGCCTCAGTTTCCTCATCGGTGAAGATGAAGCTAATCCATGCAAAGAGTGTGGAGGTGCCAACAAACATTAGCTCTGATGATGGTGGTTTCTGAGCTGAGGATGCAGAGATGTGTGTGTCCCCAGGGTGCTCCCTGCCTGAGGACTGGGCACCACAGTCACTCTTCGAAGCAGGCTAGCATTCTTGTTATTTGGCAGATGAGAACACTTGGCTCAAGGAGATTAAATGACACCCAAGGGCACACAGAGCCAGGGCCTGGCTGCATTGCTGTGGGCACCGCCCTATGCACACTTCAGCCTTACACGCCAAAGCACCAAAGATCTGCTACTGGGTCCTTTATCTCAGCAAAGAGCCTACCATTCCTTCCGTCCACCGCATCCTCTGCAGGGTGGCATTTGTCCACTTCCTTTGGTCCTCCTGCCACTGCCTTGGCCAGGCCAACATCGTCTCTCCCCGGCCCCCATCGCCACTGTGCTGTGCCCCTGCCCAGCCTAGTCACTGTTCACAACACTACGCTGCCTCAGGAGCCAATCTAGCATTTAACATGGCTTAGATCTGGGCTTCTCAAATTTAAGCAAGCATCAGAACCACGTGGAGGCTGTTAAAACAGTGCTGGGCTCCATTCCCAGAGCTGGATTCAGTAGGTCTAGGATGGGGCCTGAGTTTGCATTTTAAACAAATTTCCAGCAGATGCTGGTACTGCAGGGCAGGGCCAGGGAGCACACTTTGAGAACCACTGACCTAGGCGCTGGCCTCCCGAATGAGCTCCTGCCGAGGCCTCTTGGGCTCACCTGAGCCACCCCACCCCTCAGGGATGGGAAGCCCAATGATGCCAGGATGTTCCGGGGTGGCCAGGGTCCAGCACCATCGGCCTTACCAGCTGCCACCCAGTAAGTAGCTCAAGAACCACCTATGGAAGGAGATGCTGGAGGGCTCGTTACCTGTTTGGTCTTTTAGCTGTGGGACCGGGAGCACCTCAAGGGCTGGGTCTGTGTCCAATTCATTCCTGGGAAATGTCAGCCATTCACCAAAACGTCACTGAGAGAAAAGCCATCACCCAGCCCTCGCCTGGCAGGGTGGTTTATAAGCAAGTGGAGAATCCGTGTGTGTACGTGAATCAAAGGAAAAGGCTGTACGGAGGCACACACCAGGGCTCTGAGGGGTGGGGATGGAAAATCCCGGGCAGCAGGGGCACTGGGTCACACCTGGACTTGAGGCTAGAGCTGCTGGTCTTCAAGGGAAGGGACAGGAACTCAGAGCAGGGGGTGAGGGCTGGGGGGCAGGACAGACTGACAGCCTGTCCTGTGTGCCTTGCATATGCCAGGCCCACTACTGGTCTCTATGCTAGTTATCTGAGGAAAACTCGGGAGGTGGCTGCTGTTCTCTCTACAGACAAGGATGTAGCCTCAAGGAGTGGGTCCAGCTCAGGTCTCCATAGCCAGGTGGTGTGAAGCCCGGGTGATGACAAAGTCCTCGGTCCCGACAGGAAGGGCATTTCAGGAAGCCACTGGTAACACCCTTACACCCTTCCCACATCAACACAGAGGAACTGAGGCCAGAGAGGACTTGACAGGACTTGTCTCCACTCCCAGTCAGCCAGGCTTGGAGCTGGCCAGAACCGCCCTCCGCCTAGGCCAGGGTTCTGAGTGGCACCCTCGCTTGCAGGTAGATGACCTAACCCTGACACCAAGCCAGGAACCCAGGGCTTGGGAAACTACAAATAAGACCACAGAGACTGTGGCTTCGGTGGGCTTGTAGGTGGAGAGCCCTCCCTCAGGCCAGTGTCTACTGCACTCAGCTCCAGCCCTCCTCAGGGCAGGGTTTTCAGAGACCAGGTTCCTCCACTGAAACCTCAGCCTGTGGCTCTCTGTGCCTTCATCCCCGCAGCTAGCATGGAAATAATGATCTGACCCTCCAGGGGAGGTGGCCCCATGGGCATGATGGTGATACCCTGGTTGGGGGCAGCCTGGGTAACATACAGAGTGCCGAGGGGTAGGCCTGGGCTCCAATTTGGCTTCTGCCCTCACTGAGCCATGTGAGCCCATCCTGGCTACTCCCATACCTGAGCTGGAGTTTCTTCAGCAGTAGGACCAGGGTGCCGAGGGGACAACAGAACTCCCTCTGATGAGGGATCACCCTGCAGCCTCAAGAGGCTCAAATGCAGAAAGCAGCCCCTGGTGTTACAGTGTACACAGCCTGGAGGCGGCCCAGCAAAACCTGCTGTCCCTTTCCCACGGACCAGAGGTCTCAGACACAGGACCCTTAGGTTGGACACAGTTCTCAGACATGTTTTAAAAACAATCCATGTTCACAATCCATTTTTAAAAACATTCTGATTAATCGCCAACATTTAAAAATCCAGGAGATTTTATATAAAGGTCTGGATTTCTGGTTCATCTTGAAAATTGGACAGTCAGGTCATACCAAGTCCACATTTCACACAGTGACAAAGATTGGAGCTGAGCGGCTCCCTGGCCCGCCTCACTCATTCCATTTCCCCCCTGATCCTTGGAAGCATTTGGGTTTCCAATGCCTGGAGCTAGACTGAGCACCCACAGGCTGCAGCCGTGCATGGACCCATCTTTGCTAAATTTTCTCTCCCACAGCCAAGACTGCAAGCTGAGCAGGCCACGGAGCCCATGAGCCGAGGACCAGGGCTTGGGGTTTTCCCAGGGGACTGAGGCAGCCCTTTGCTGCTTGGTCTCACCCAGAGGGAGAAAATGGAGGGAGGGAGGAAGTGAAGAAGGGAGGGAGAAAGCTAGCCCCATCCTATAATGCATCTGAGGGAGCAAGAATGTGGCTGATTCTGCTGGAAGAAGGAAAAATGTACCAAGACCCGAAAGACGGGAAATGTCCTCACTGGAGGAAAGTGAAGGAAGAAGGCTCTACAGTTCTTTTCCTGGGTTACAAGAGAAGTTAGCTAGCAGGCAGAGAGGAGCTTTGCCCGCAGAGAAGCCTGCACTGTAGACTCAGCTCTGCCACTTACTGGTAGTGTGACCTTGGGCAAGTCACTCACCTCCCTGAGCCTCCCTTTAGAATCTTCATCTCTAAAATGGGGATAATAAACTTACCTTGCGCAACTGTTGTAAAATAAATTAGGAGATAATGGATGCAGAGCACTCAACACAGGTCTCACAGAGCAGGAAGGGAATGAAAGGCACCCGTGAGTAATTCCCCAGGTGCCCCTGCCTGCAGGAGACTCCGGCCTGACCTCCAGGGCACCACCCATCTAAGGGCATCTTATGCCAAGGCCTCCAATGCCCCAGATGCCAGTCACCTCTAGGATGCCTCCCCGGATGGGAAAGGAAACCCAAGGACTGTTGTGGTCGCTGGGATCCTGGATCTGAAGTCCGCGGTCGGGGCTGGCATCTGCTGAGTCAGGCCTGGGAGAGCTGGCAGGAGGGCCATTTCTCTCTCCAGCGTGATGCCCGCTGAGGGGAGGTTGGGAGGGGAGCCAGAGGTCATTTCCTCTGAGTCAGAGGCCATTCTCCTCCCAGAGGAGCTCCCCTGGAGGACCAGGCACCTCCATGTGGCACGGGCCTCCCTGCCGGCCAACCTGCATGCCACTCAGTACAGTTGGGGCATTGTGCTCAGACAAGAAAGGGGCACTTGTGATCCAGACAATGGGCTGGGTCGCTCCCATTTGGCCTGGGCTTCAGCTTCCCTGGGTCAGCAATGTCCTTTCCTCTGCTCCTGCGCACTCTGCTTCCACCCCTCCCTGGAGAATGGTGGCTAGGAACACGGAGCAGAGACTCACCGCGGGCCCATGCTCGGTTTGGCACGTGCCTCGGCCGTGAGGAGGAGGAGGGATGCAAGCTTCGCTCCTCTACCCTGGTAAGAAACGTCGCCCCTGGGGAACCCAGCTCGGCTCAGGCCATGTCCAGGGCCGGCGCGATTAGGCTGGCGCGATTAGGTGGTGACGGCTGTGGGTGGGTGGGGGGTCTATGGGCAAAGACCCCAGCCCCAGCCTCCATGCCTCCTCCTCCCGTGACAAGCCCAGGGGCTGGGCCGCCCCCACGTTTGCAGCCACCCCAGGAGCCCTGCTGCGACGACTGCAGCCACGTGGGAGCCAGCTCGTGCCCACGGCCGTTCACCCCCACCCCCACCCTCCACGGGCTGTGGAGGCAGGCACACCCAGCCGGGCCAGAGGGGCGACATGCCCCCGCCGCGCACCCCTCTCCCCCTGCGCCCCCGAGCTGTGGGCCCGGGTCGGGGGAGGGGGGAAGGAGGGGGAGGGGGCGTCGCCGCCCCGCAGTCGTGTTGCCGGGGAGCGCAACCCCGTTGCTGTGGCAACCGTTTCCAAGCGAACTGGTGGCGGCTCGCGCCCCGTTCCGGCTCCCTCGCTCACTGGCGCTCTCCCTCCCTCCGGTGTGGACTGGGGGAGGGGCTGCTCGCGGCCCGGGCGGGGGACCCGGGCGGCGACCCGGGGCCAGGGCGCAGAGCCGCCCGCGGGGTAGGGCTCAGTCCTGGGACCATCTTCCGCCCGCGCTCCGTGCCCGCCCGGCCCGCAGCCGCCGCGGTACTCACGGGCCCAGGCATCCTCCTCGAGCTCGTTCTCCTGGCTCGGGGCGAGCAGCGCGGGCCCAGCGGACAGAGCCCCGGGCCTGCGGGGGGAGGCGGCGGCGGCGGCGGCGGCCCGGGGGAGCAGACAGTGGCAGCGAAAGCGGCTCCGAGAGCTGGGCTGGAGGCGCGGGGCGCGCGCACGGGCGCGTACACGGCGGGTGCTGAGCCCGGCGTGCGCGCGCGCGGCAGCCGGCAGAGGGCCCCCCACCCCCAGCCACACGCCGTGAGGAGGCTGCCCCCGGAGGGAAGGAGGGGGAGGACGGTCACCCACCTGCGGCGCCGAGACCCGGCTCTCCAGCCCGCCGGGCTCACACCCGCCAGGGCACCCTCACAGGGGAGGCACACGCCGGCCGACCCGGTCCACACTCCAGGCTGGAGCCCAGGCCACACCGGTCGTGCACGCTGGATGCACAGCCAGGCAGCTGAGGTCGAGAACCCCGACGCGCACACAGCTCAGCTCGGAGAGCACACACATGTCCAGGTCCCCGTCACATCCTGACAGGCGCGGCGCACACGCAGTGGGCAGGGGCCCCCGAGCAGGCAGGCACCCCAATGTGGCTCCCTCCCAACTCACGACCCCTCCCGCTAGGTGCCCAGCAGGCGTACACCACCACATGCCTACTAGCAAGCCACGGGGAGGAGGACCTAGTGCCGAACCCACAGCCCTGGCCTCCGTGGACATGCCTCCCCCCCACCCCAGAAGGTAACAGATGACCCCTAGAGAGCGCCCCCACTGTCTACCCCGAGGTCCAAGCTTGCAGAGGCCACTCTGAAGTTGGCTGTCCATCGGCCTCTTAACTGGGCTGTTTTTCGTCCAACTTCTCTACTGCACCCCTCCACCACCATATTAACTGGAACATTTGGGGTTGAAGTGACAGAACTCCCAAACAAATAGGTTTGAGCTCTACCCCGTCTCTACCAAAAAAAACAAAACAAAAAAAACAAAACAAACAAACAAAAAAAAACTGCACGCCTCTGGAGAATTGCTTGAATTCGGGAGGCAGAGGTTGCAGTGAGCCGAGATCACGCCACTGCACTCCAGCCTAGGGGACGGAGTGACACCATGTCTCAAAAAAAAAAAAAAAAAAAAAAAAGAGAGAAAGAAGAAAAGAAAAGAAAGAAAGAAGAAAGAAGGAAAGAAGGAAGGAAGGAAAGAAAGAAAGGAAAGAAAGAAAGAGAGAGAAAGAAAGAAAGAAAGAGAAAGAAAGAAAGAAAAAGAAAAAGAAAGAAAGAAGAAGGTTTGAGCTCAAAGGGGACTGGCTCATGCAACTGGCAAGTCCCAGGGTAGATTCTAGCTTTGGTCACAGTTGCTTCCAGGTGTTACCGCAGTGGTGTCAGGCACGTATCTGCTTCTATGTTTGCATCACTCTCAGGCAAGTTCACCCCAAGAGGTAGCGAGGACAACCCCAACAGCCCTAGGCTCATATCCTGCCATCTATCCCTGGAGGAAAGGGAACCCCAATTCCTTCCCCATCATTTGAGCAAAATACAAGCAAACAACTCCACGAATGATTCTTTTTGGACTTATTTGGGCTGAGTCTCTATCAGTGAACCAATCTAAGTGCCTATGTGTTAAGGGAGAGGATATGTGTTCCTTATGCAAAGGGAATGGCCTTCCAGTACCCGTTCCCTTTTCTTTGTATACAGGCACCCTGATTTCAACGGGGGAATCACTGCCCCATGGGTGCCATCCTGGTGAACCTGTGAACCCAAGTGCCCTGCTCCCTGACAGTGCACAGCAGGCAGGTATCCAGCCTGGCCACTCAGACTCCTTGAGTTTGCAACCAAATGGCTCTATCATCTTGGTTCTGGTGGGTGTGCCCTGATGAGAATGGGGCCCACAGCTAAGACCCCGAAGCTCCTCCATATCCTTTGAACACCTTCTAAGTTAGCGGGAGGACAGTCTGTCACTTGGAACGTTCCCACCTGGCGCTCTCACTCCAGGTATGTGTGTGGAGTATGTGTATGCAGGGGGTGCAAGCCCAGCCCCGTCTAAACCACATGGACAGAGACTGGGGGTGCTTTTGTAGATGCTGGAGCAAACACCCCAACACAACCAGTCAAAACCCTTCAGGGAATCCCCTACCTTCCAGATGAGGCCCCATCTGGGCCTTAACCCTGTGATCCTTAATCCAGCTTTTAAAGCTGGTTGTGTCTCACTGACTTCAGCTCCATTCCTTGCTTCCACCCCAGCCTCCCATGCTCAGCCATACTAAACCACTAAAGCCCTAGACCATCCATCTGGCTCCTCTACTTGGGTGCATCTAACCCTGTGTCCTGGAGGGCACCAACTCTGACACCTTCAGGGTCAAGGGGCCTCCCTGTTTGGTGCTGCCCCACCCCCAACCCTGTCAGCTGGAGAATCCTCTCTTCCACAGTGCTGATCACACTGGGTCCCGCTGTTCCCGCGTCTGCCTCCCTACCAGACTGAGCTCCAAGCTGCCAGGGGCCTCGTCTCCATCTGGGTCCCAGTTCCCACCATAGAGCTGGGCACGGAGAACAGCTCAGGGAAGCTTCTTGGGAAAGGAATTGTGGGAGTTCCCTCTGCCAGGGACCCACTGTGGTAAGAGCTTTAAGGTGAGTTTAACCCTAGCCAAGAAGTTCCCTGGATGCCTCCCTAGCCCAAAGAGGAGCCTGGCCAGGGCGTCCTGATCCAGGTGCGGGCAGAGTGCCTCAGGGTCCTGCACGTCCACCTGGCACGTGCTCACTCTTGCATACCCACGTCCACCTGGCACGCGCTCACTCTTGCATACCTGCCCAGGGCTGGGCTTTGGTATGACATGCTATCACCTACCTAAAAATCCCCCACTCCCACCTCAAAACAGCCTGGGGCAGAGGGGCAAACCCACCCCAGGCTCCTTTCTCATGATACACGGGTAGGATCCAGCTTTCCCAATCATTACCTGGTTTCCTCCCCACCCTGCAACGGCCACTTAACCAGTTGGAAGACCTTGAGCAGGTCCCCGCTCCCCTTATTTCCCTAAGGTTGATGGGAAGCAGCAGGCACTCCACATGTCACGAGTGGGGCCACAAAAGGCCCCTTCTGCCAGGTTGCTGGCTCGGCACCTTCTGGCTGTGCTTAAACCAGGTGGTCAGTTTGGTACTCAGCACCACTCCCCAGCAGGTGAGAGTCCTGCGGTGGCTTGGGAACTCAAGGGGCTGGCTGGCTGCTTTGGTGGATTCTCACAGCTGCCCAGAAAGGTGATGGGTCTCACACCTACCTTTCCATACAAGGGAAGCGCCTGTGCAGGGCCAACTTGAAAAGTGGCCAGGCTGGGGCTTGAACCTGGAACTGTCAGCTACAAAGCTCATGTGGCTCCTGCAGCACTGGGTGCCCAGTCCAGAGGCCAGGAACAAGCTCGATGGGGGTTACGGGGCATTCTTAGGGAGCTGGGGACACTGGGAGTCTATAGAGCAGTGATGAGGTTGCCAGATCTGGGACAGACTGGTAGGCAACAAGCTCTCAGCCCCAGAGCCCAGGCAGGAAGCTCCCCTTGAGTGCCTCCCAGTCCCCCTTCCTCCCAGGTGAATATCCACTTCGAGGCCGGCTCAACCACCGTCTTCAGAGAACTCTCCCACACTGGCCACAGCCTATCTGCCAGCATCACCCATTGGCTAGGTCTTTGCCCATAATGTGTCAAGGGCAAAACAGAGGGGTGGATATGTGCACGTGCATCAGCCCAGGGGCCCGTACATGGCTGGCGTCCAGGTAAGGCAGGCCTGGGGCAGACATTCCTTACACAGCTCCCACCCTACTCTTAAGCACATTTAGGCAGCTGGGCCACCTTAGCCTTGGAGGGGAGGACACCAACGGGGCCCGCCTTCCCAGCAGTCAGAGACAGACCCACACCCCAGTGGGTACCCAAGGCTTCTTTCCTTAGGCCCCATCCCATTTAGGAAGTTGGGAAACCCACTGGGTGAGCCCAAAGGCTACCAAAGCCTGGCTGTCTGGAGAGGCTAGTTCAGAGTCAGCCCTGGGGGCTCCTGGGCCTCGGAAGGGCACACCCTGCTTCCCTCCAGGCCCACCTCCAATCCCTTCCCACTTCCAGTTGGGCCGGGGAGCAGGAAGACCCCTGGAGCACCGGAAGCAAGAACGAGGCAGGCAGGGGTGGCTAGCCGGGTTTGTGCTCGGACTGTATTCACACAGAGACACGTGGCAGCTTACGTTGGACAAAATGAGTAATAAAAATTGGCTTTAAATATGGAAAAAAAAGGGCCCTGTAATCCCATGCTACCTATAACACTGGGACCAGGATGGCCATTACAGTCTGGGAAGGGCCAGGGCTGGGGCCTGGGGCACAGGTACAACCTCGCCCTATCCCCTTCACCCACACAGGTACACACACGTGCGCACACACCCCACAGGCGCACACAGGAAGGGGCGGATTATTGCTGGGCACATGTGTCTATTGTTATGAGGGGTCCGGAATGTTTGAGGATTGACCAGGGATGCCCCACTCCCTCCTAGGGGCTGGGCTTGGGCGTTTCTGAAAGAGGTGTCTTCAGGACAGAGCCCAGTATCAGGGACCAGGCTGTGGGAGCTGGAAGGCAGAGGCAGACCTATCTGGGCCGGCCGGGGCAGTGGGCTGATGGTATCACAGGCAGCCCAATCTCTGGCCACTTTGGCACAGGCCTAGGGCATACGGAGGCCCCAGATCCAGCACTGACAAGCACTGAGAAGGGACAGCTTTGGGCCCCAGAGGGTAGCAGCCTGAGCCCAGGGCAGCAGGGGCAGGCACGAGTCTTACTCAGAGGCCGGGGGTGGCCAGCACAGTGCTGAAGGCTCAGGGGTGTGACCACCCTCAGCCGTCCAAGCTGGGCCAGAGGAGCCTTGAGTTTGGCAGTGGCTCCTCTCCAGCTCGCGCTCTCCCAGCCAGGGCCGGCTGCCCCCAGGAGCCAAGGCGGGGGCGCCAGGTCTGTGGCAGGAATTAAGAATGCTCTGGTCGCTATATACATTCGTACAAATACATAAATACAGAAAGCCCCGAGCTCCACAGAGAAGAGCTGAAGGGACGCACCTTTGTCCCAGGGACGGCCCAGGCCCTGCCAAACTCAGTCAGGCCAGGGCCTGAGGGACAGAGGACACTGGGGACAGCTCCGTCTGTGTTCCCCAGGCCACGACTTGAGTGGACAATGGGGAAGATCACTGTGCAAAACCGTAAACGGCGCTCGGAGTAGCTGCTACCGCCAACTGCTGGTGGGGGCCTCGGGCTGGGGGCTAGAGGCGGGTGGGGAGCTCTTCCTCGCTGTCGCTGCAGTTTCCACAGCAATCCTGGAGGGACGGGGAAGACACGGAGGAAGGGAGAGAGGCAGAGCAGGTGCTATTAACCACGAGGGACGTCACATGGGGCCGACCCTGCCAGGGCAGGCCAGGAGCTGCCTGGGGGGCGCACTCTGGGGAGGGGCCTCTCCACAAGGAGCCTGGAGCAGCAGCTCAGGCCACACATGGGTGGGCATCATTGCAGAGGCTGCTGGCAACAGACTGAAGTAAGGGGGCTGGGTAGATCCCACGGTCTGCCAGGGCAAGGCCTCTGCCCAGCCCTCTCCCCTGGGGCTGGCAGAGACAGGGCACGGGGAGACAAGCTAAGCAAAGCTGGCAGCTCGAAGGGGCCAGGGTGCAGGGAATCAAAGCAGTGGGCAGGGGGAGTGGGGCGGGCACCAGACTTCTTTCTCCCACATCTTGCCTCTGCCATGGAAGGGCTGCCCGTGGCTCCCCGAGGCCAGGCAGCAAGGCCAACCCACGGGGAGCCCACACTGCTCACCTCTGGAAAGAGAAAAGAGGCCATGAGCCCAGCCAGGGGTGGGGGACAGGCGGGAATGAGGCCAGAGACCCTGGGCACCACAACAGGACTGGAGGATGCCCACTCCCAGCACATGCGGGCACCAGCTCTGCCTCCCACCCACCATCCCCTGGAGCCAGGCTGGGGGCCCAGGTAGGCCGCTGCTGGGGCTTACTTGGCGGCTGAAGAGTCTCTGCAGCAGTCCCTTTTTAGGAGGTGCAGGTGGCTGGCCCTTCCAGTCCAGGTCTGGGGGAACTGAGCCATCCAGCCCAAAGACATTCAGCTCCTGGAAGCACTCGGTCTCCACCATCTGCTGAGGAGGAGGCAGCTATGACAGCTGTCCCCAGGGCAGCCTCCTGGAGCCCCCCCACCAGCAGGGCAGGCCCCCACCTCGTTCTGCCAGGGGATGGGCACACTGCCTGTGGCAAACTTCTGGTAGAAGTCCTGGTCGGTAGGCTCCAGCTCCACGCCCTTGACCGTAGAGAACTGTTCAATGTCCAGAACATCCTTGCAGTAAATGGCCTGGGGCTGGTGGGACAGAGGCAACGGTCAGATAGGAAACACATACACGCACACGTGAAGGCAGCTCAGTCCTGATTCTGACTCGGGTCTTGGCCTAGTGCTGCCTGACACCAGCAGCTCTCTGATTTGGAGTCAGAAACCAGGTGCCCCACACACTTCCTAAGCGGGGCAGGCCCTTCTCTCCAAAGCCTGGTTTTTCCCTCTGTGAACTGCGTACGTTATTCCTCACTGCTCAATGACTGTGAGGCTGTGTAAAGGCCAATGCCAGGCACCTCCTTCGCCTGCCCACAGCTTCCTGGGTATGCAGTTGGGGCGGGGAGTACAGGCTGAATCTCAGCCGGCCCCTCCGCTGGGCACCACTACGCAGAGCCTGGAGCTGGTGACTCCCTGGCTCCCCGGCCTGTGATGCCCTGGGACTCGCTCCGTCTTCTCTGCCAGCCAATCAGAGGACTGGCACAGCCTCCCACTGCTCCACCTCCCCAGACCCACACTGGGAGCCCACCTCAGCTCCAGGCGGCCACCTTTTTTTTAATCTTAACATTGTTTTCTAAATCCTTCAATTAAGATGTCAATTAAAATATCATTGTCATGTAAAATGGTACACCTGCTTTGGAAAACAGTCTGGCAGTTCCCCAAAAGGTTAAACATCATTACCATATGACCCGGTAATTCTACTCCTAGGTATAGACCAAGAGAAATGGCAGCATCTGCACACACAAAAACTTGTTCAGGAATGTTCACAGCAGCAATAACAGCCAAAAAGTGGGAACAATCTTAATGTCTACCAACTGACGAACAGGTAAGGAAAATGTGGTCTATCCATGCAATGGAATATTATTCAGCCTTAAAAAGGTATGAAGCACTGATCTATGCTACAACATGGATGAACCTTGAAGATACTATGCTAAGTGCAAGAAGCCAGGCACAGAGGATCACATACTATGTGATTCCATAGCTATGACATGTCCAGAATAGGCAAACAGAGAGAGACAGAGAGTAGACTGGTGATTGCCAGGAGCAGTGGGAGGGAAGAATGGAGCATGACTGCTAAGGGTATGGGTTTTTTTTTGCAGAGTGGGGCAGGTAATGAACACACTCAAGAATTTATCGTGGTGCTGACTGCATAACTAAAAAGCCAATGAATTGCACTTTTTTTTTTGAGATGGAGTTTTGCTCTTGTTGCCCAGCCTGGAGTGCAGTGGCATGATCTCAGCTCACTGCAACCTCCACCTCCTAGGTTCAAGCGATTCTCCTGCCTCAGCCTCCCAAGTAGGTGAGATTACTGACATGCGCCACCACACCCGGCTAATTTTTGTATTTTTAGTAGAGACGGGGGTTTCACCTTGTTGGCCAGGCTGGTCTCAAACTCCTGACCTCAGGTGATCCACCCACCTTGGCCTCCCAAAGTGCTGGGATTACAGGCATGAGCCACCACGCCTAGCCGAATTGTACACTTTAAATGGGTGAACTGTATGATATATAAATTATATAAATTAAACTCAATAAAGCTGTTAAAAAAATATCATCATCAAGCTTGCTTTTTCATCTACTGCTTCTACAAAGTTAAACTCCAGGGCACTGATTTTATCTCCGACTTTGAATGGAAGATCCAGAGGCAGTGTGGTTATTTCAAGGTTAAATGAGATGATGTACACAGGAAACAGAACAGACTGAGTGGCAGTGCCAGCCTCAGGGGCGAGCTGATGAAAGTCAGGCTCTCTTAGTTCAAGTGCCTCTGACAGGGCCCACCTTTGCTTTGGAAAACAGTCTGGCAGTTCCCCAAAAGGTTAAACATAGTTACCATATGACCTGGTAATTCTTCCTCTAGGTATAGACCAAGAGGCATGGAGGCCAAGGCGAGCAGATTACCTGAGGTCAGGAGTTTGAGACCAGCCTGGCCAGCGGTTCCAGTGAGGCCCATGTGAGGCAGTCACTCAGGGCAGTAGCCCCCTCGCTGGCCTCCCCACTTCCACTCACACCCACTATGGCCCACTCCCCATACCTCACATTCCTGCCCAGGGTCCCCCAGTGGTCGCATCTTGCTGAGAACCTGCCGGCACTCCTCTTTGCCTGCACGGGCTCGCTCAGCCACACAGGTGTCCTCATGGCTGCTCCACCTCACGGGGCTGGCCCCTGCCCCAGGACTACAATGCCTGGCTGTTTCTTCTGCTTGGAATGCTCACACCCCAAACCTTGGCATGGCTCTCCGCTTCACATATTTTACATTTCTGCACCACCGTCACCTAGCCAGAGACCACCGTGTCTAAAAGCGCTCCCCCCACCATCATTCTCTGCCATCTTCGTAGCTTGCTTTAGTTTTCTTTTTTTTTGAGATGAAGTTTCGCTCTTGTTGCCCAGGCTGGAGTGCAATGGTGTGATCTCAGCTCACCGCAACCTCCTCCTCTCAGATTCAAGCGATTCTCCTGCCTCAGTCTGCCGAGTAGCTGGGATTACAGGCATGCGCCACCACACCCAGCTAATTTTGTATTTTTAGTAGAGACAGGGTTTCTCCATGTTGGTCAGGCTGGTCTTCGAACTCCCAACCTCAGGTGATCCGCCTGCCTTGGCCTCCCAAAGTGCTGGGATTACAGGCATGAGCCACTGTGCCCAGCCACTTGCTTTAGTTTTCTTTGTCACACTTAACGTTACCTGGAATTCCTTCTGGCTTACTGGTTTGTTTGGGTGTGTCTCCCACTAGAATGTAAGGGCAGGACTGGCACCAGTGGGCCTCATTATCTCCGGGGTCTGGCATAAATGGGCACTCAGCTATTTGCTGAATCAATAAACATGTGTGTCACTGACAGCTATCAACCTGGCCTGCCGTGCCCATCCTTCAGGCCTCTCCAGTGTTCCTGGTGAACCGTTAATTACAGGACCAGTCCTCATAGACATGGGAAGGGGAAAGCACATGACCTCATCTTAGCCAATCAGAACCTTCCCTATGACTGTCACACAGAGAAGCCTAATTCAGGGGGACGGAAAGAGTCAACAGTTTGAAGGCCAGGCAAGAGCTGGAGAATCGTGGCACACAGCAGGAAACCCTGAAGCTGGCCCTACTTTGGGACTTTCTGGCCAAATGAACCAATACACTCCACATTGAGCTTACGTGAGTTTAGGTTGGTTTTCTGCCACCCGGACTCTGACAACTAGAGGACACTCTTGCCTGCTGGGTGCCTGGCCCACTGAGATGCTCAGTTAACAGGTGAGACTCTATAAGGGAAAGTGACCACCCACAGGACGGCCAGCCCAACAGCCCCTCCACTGCTGGCAATTGCATTGTAGTTTTCCTCTGGGGAACTGAGCTCCCCCATTGGTGCAGGTTCGGGTGGGTGTATGATCCGGGTGTGGCCAGTGAGGGGCCTCTGAGCAATGAGAGGCAATGAGCATCAGCCTTGGGACTTCTTCTCCTCCATGAGGATTGCTTTTGAAATTATTGGGCAAGGCCGGGCGCGATGGCTCACGCCTGTAATCCCAGCGCTTTGGGAGGCCGAGGCAAGCGGATCACCGGAGGTCAGGATTTCAAGATTTCAAGACCAGCCTGCCCAACATGGTGAAACCTCATCTCTACTAAAAATACAAAAATTAGCCGGGCGTGGTGGTGGGCGCCTGTAATCCCAGCTACTCAGGAGGCTGAGGCAGGAGAATCGCTTGAACCTGGGAGGCAGAGGTTGCAGTGAGCCTAGATCTCGCCACTGCACTCCAGCCTGGGGGACAGAGCAAGACCCTGTCTCAAAAAAGAAAAGAAAAGGAAGAAAGGAAAGAAAGGAAAAAAGAACGAAGGAAGGAAGGAGAGAGGAGAGGAGAGGAGAGAAGAGAAGCTCTCTGTCTGCTGTGGTGGCTGAGCTGCTGGGGCCCACTGCGGCCGCACCATGGGGAGAGCTACCCCAATATGAAGACTACACACTCAACAGTACAGTGAGGGGAGGGAGAGAGAGCTCCTAGGACATTGTCAGAGACTCCAAGCCCCCATCCAGGCATGCCACAAGCCAGACCTATCCTGGGGCTTTTCCTTTTTGTGAATTATCTTTATTTCTGTGTCTAAGCCACTAGATTGTTTTTTCTGCCACTTGCCCTGGAAGCATCCTGGCTGATACTACAAGAGCCCCTGAGCCCTAGCCCCGGCTGGGCCCCGCCCTCGGCAGGAGTGGGCTGCACTCACGTCAGGCTTGAAGGGCGGCTCCAGCATGCCAGCTCCCAGCCGCTTGAAGTTCAGCTTCTTAAAGAGGGGGTGCTCCTTCACCTCACGGGCACTGCCCCCACGACACCCCAGGCGTTCGGCAGGGTCCTTGCAGAGGAGCTGTGGCAGGGGTGAGTTGGCCAGGCAGGCGGGTCAGTGGGTGGGAGGGAGGGAGGGAAAGGTGCATCCACCCCAGCCCTGGCTGGCCAGGCTTCCTCGAGCTGCCGTACCTGTGAGCAAAGTGAGCGGGCCTGCGGGGAAAAGCGCTCGGAATACTCCTCAGGGACCTCCTTCACCAGCCGCTCCACCTCCTCCCGCTTGATCTTCTTCTTCCTCTGCTGGAAGGGCGACTGGCCTGCGATCATCTCGTACAGGAGGCAGCCGAGCGCCCACCAGTCAGGGCTGAACGTGTACCGTTCATTCTTCACCACCTCCGGAGCTGGGTGGGTGGCATGGGAGTTAGGGCCGGGCAGGAGGTGGGCAGTGGACCGTCAGGCCCAAGGAACGCCAGCGCACGTTAGGTCTGGGCTCCACGCAAACCCGCTGGCCAGGCAGGCGCCGTCCCAGCTTGGAGAGGACCTTGGCCAGTAGGAGAGCACAGGCCCCATCAAGCGGGGTGGATACGGCCCTGCAGGAGGCCACGCCCAGGGTCCCCGGGTCTTCAGATTTTACACAAGAAGTCAGAAATCTGTATTTTGTATGTGAAACCGTCTGGCTTACTAAAAACAATTTGACTTAAACACAAATGTAGGCCAAATTGGGCCCATGTGGCTACCAGTTTGCAACTTCTGGATTTAATATCAGCAAGAAGAAGGAAACTCCTATTTTCTGAATACCTCCTACCTGCCAGGGCAGCCCCGTGGGGAGTTTTCCCCGAACTCTCTCTTTTCATCTTCCAGGCAGCCCTGGGAGGCAGGTATGATGAGTGTTTTCCAGTGGAGCAAAGTGAGGCCGGGAGCAGCAGAGTGTCTGGTTCAAGGCCACGCAACAGGCAAGAGGCGAGCCTGCAGAGCCAGGACTCTGCCTCCTGTGTCTCTCGGTCTCCAAGTGGAATGTGGGGCCTCATGTTGGCCCCTCCATTGGCCTCTCTCACAGGTGGGTACAGGGAGGGCAGGGACTGGGGCCATGGAAACAGGTTTGGGTTTCCCTCCTCCATCCCCCGGTAGCCACCTGCAGGCTCAGCCATAGCAGGGTTTAATAAGTATTTAGCAAATGAACGACATGGCTTCACAACTGTGTGCAGCCCTGGCTAAGTCTTGGTCTCCTAACCTCTAGAAGAGGAGCATCGGCATGGGCCCTTTCTACTGAGGCCCCTTTTGAGAGAAGACTCCCAGACAGAACTGGGTGTAGCTGGGTGGGTGGATAGTGAGGGAACCCAGGAGGCTAGTGGGCCGGGCAGAGAAGACTCACCCATGTAACCCACGGTGCCCACACGGCCTTTGATGGTCTGGCCCTCGGGCACGTGCACAGCTAGTCCCAGGTCAGAGATGCGGATGTGGCCTGAATGTGGGTGGAGAAACAGGTGGACCCTTTAACAGGCCAGGCCTCTGCATCTCACCCCACCCTGACCCACCCCAGGCACCCTCACACACCGTGGTCATCCAGCAAGATGTTCTCTGGCTTCAGGTCCCTGTGCACAGAGAAGAGCAGGGTCAGACGCTGCTCAGTTTGCCAGGGAGCCAGACGGGGCCAGCCCCTCCTAGCTCACTTGCCTCCTGGGGCCAGGTGTGGAGCAAGGTGCGAGACTCATTTGCCGCCAGGGCGACAGACAGCCCTGCTCTCCCTGACAACAGCCCAGACTCAAGGGAGCAGAGGAAGGATCTAGAGCCAGGACTCCCAGGACTCTCTAGACGAGTGGAAGACAGCTCCACCCGGGAGTGGCCTTGCTCACCCCTTGGTGACTGACTCTGCCTTTCCTCTCTATCAAGTGGGACTACTCATCCGTCCCCTGACCAGGCTGTGGTGAGGCTCACAGGAAGTTGGCAACAAGCAGAGCCAGGGTTCTCTCTTACCCAGCCCCGTGTGCCAGGCACTCTGTACTTAGCTCACTGGGCCCCTCCAGTAGGAAGTTGGGACTACTTCTAACAACCTGGGAAGTAGGAATTATAGTCTCTGCTTCCTAGAAAAGGAAGCAGTGTTGGGAGCAGGGAGCTGACTGGCCCAAAGTCACACGGTGGGCGGTGGAGGGGTGACAAAGTCGGGATTCCCCTGTGGGTCCACCAGAGCCCAAAGCCTAGGTCTGGGCTACTCAGGTTGGCCTGGCGTGTGAGTTAAGCCGGTGCCACAGCCCCCAAACCAATGTCCTTCTGTAGTCTGGCCTGATCGGCAGCCTTGGCCACCTCCGTCCAGGCCCAGATGCAGTCGCTGGCAGGGAAGGACTAAGCCCCTGGCGTGGCCGAGCCCTCCCCACCTGTACACGATGCGCTCCCGGTGCAGGTCCTCCAGGCCACAGCAGATCTCGGCGGCGTAGAAGACGGCCCGTGCTTCGGGGAAGCCAGCCTGGCCCATGTGGTAGATGTGGAACTTGAGGTCGCCCCCGTTCATCAGTGTCAGCACCAGGCACAGCGCGTCCTTGGTCTCATAGGCGTAGGCCAAGCTCACCTGTGGCCGAGGGGACCCGAGCCCTCAGGCAGGAGCTGCGGGGCGCCTGGCGGCAGGGCTGCCCAAAAAAGCCTTCTCGGTGCCACTCCTTGGGCCCAGCCTGCTCCCCAAGCCTGGCGTCAACACCCCAAACCCGCCCTTCCCAGCATCCCACGTGGGAGGGTGGGGCCTGGGGGGTGGGGAGGGCCGGTGTGCCAGCGTGGCCAAGGGGGAGAGTCTCCTTCTGTACTTACTACAAACCTACTGTTCACTTTCTCCAGGATCTGCTTCTCGTTCAGCGCCATGGCCTCCCCTTTCCGCTTCTTGATCCGCTTTTTCTCTAGCTTCTTGCAGGCATACATCTTACCTGTGGCCCGCACCTGGCAGGCGCACACCTGTGGCCAGGCAGACAGGGGCGAATGGGGGCCAGCTGTGCCATTGCTGGGCATCCAGGGGGTGGTCCAGGTCCCAACACACCCACCCTATTCACTCTCCCAGGGGCGCTGGCCTGGCCACTCACCTCCCCAAAGCCACCTTTGCCCAGGACTCGGTACTGCCTGAAGGTGTTTTTGGTCACTGGCTGCCTGTGGCAAGGGGTGGGGAAGCAAACGCTGGCTGAGCAGGAGAGCCCAAGGCCTATGAAGAACCCCGGCGACCTGGCCTGTCGCGGCCCAGCCTTCAGGGAGCTCACCTTTCCAGCCACTTCCACTGCAGGAAACGGTTGAAGTAGATGCTGTCGAGGTAGTCGGCAAAAGGGGCCACGCTCAGGTACTCGTGGGTCAGCCTGTTGAGGGAAGGCAGGCCCAGCTCACCCGCCAGCCCCCTGACACCTCAGGCTCTCGGCTTGCTGGGCCAGGCCTCCCGTTCTGCACAGGCTTAGCCCACCGGTATCGTTGTCGGCCAGTCCTCCTGCTAACCCCTGAGCGGGGAGACACACAGCCTGTGCTGAAGCTGTGGGTGCTACTGAGAGGGGAGGCAGCCTGCTCAGGTCACACAGCAGGGGCAAGGCCAGGGCTGGGCAGCTGAGCTCTCTCACCAGCCACCGAGCCGTTCACAGTCTTCCTGGTCCCCAGAAGCCCCCTCCTCTGGGCATAATTCCAGGCTTGTGGGCGGGGACAGGCTTACCGGGTGAGTTCCTGGAAAAGGTCTTTGCAGGGACCCTGCTCCAGCCGCTGGGTGCAGTTCGTCACCAGCTGCCGGGGGACCTCAGGGATGAGGTCAGGACCCTGGGAACAAGCCCCAGATAGGTCAGTGCAGGGGCTGCCTTGGATGGCTGCCCACTCCCAGGGGAGAGGGGTCAGGCAACTCGGGCTGGTGCCATGAGAGGCTGCAGGCCGGGGTGTGCCAGCCAGCCTGGTTGCTGAACTCCTTCCTGCTGCCCACCCATGAGGCAGAGTGCAGCAGAGCCACTGGGAGGCCGCCTGGCCCAAGCCCAGCCCATATCCTGGGCTGCATGCCCGCCGTGCTGCCTGGAGCAGCTCCAGGGCACTCTCTGCCCAGGCTGTGTGTTACGTGCGTCCATGTGAAGAGACCACCCTCAGAGGCCTGACACTGTGGTCACTCCTGTGCCTGACACTGGGCTCTAGTGGCTCCCGCCATCTCTCCATCGCTGCTCACTCACCGTGTGGCTCAGAAAATTCTGCATTAGCCGCCGCCCACATGCCTTCCGCTTCTCATCCGGGGTCACTTCATACTCGGCCTGCAGGGTGGAAAGCAAAGAAGCTGGAGGTCTGGGCAGAGCAAGCAGCAGCTGTGGGGAGGAAAGGCACATGGGGCCGGGACCTCGGCCACCCGCAGGGCTGGGCAGGGCTGGGCTGCACTCACCACCCCATCCAGGAAGGCGATGCAGCGGCTCAGCTCCGGCCTCGTGGCACAGAACTCTCGGAACAGCAGGCGCCCAATGGGCTGCCGCTCGCACAGGCTGTGATAGTCACGCTCTGTGGGCAGTGATGGAAGCTGCTGGGTCCACAGCCCCAGAGCACATGGGTGGGGCATTCCTGCCCACACCACCAGGCCCTGGGCCCCCACAACAGCTTCCAGCTCTGCAGTGTGGCAGCCACAATCTTCTTCAGAAACCTCACCACAACCCTCAGGTGGGCACAGCTGTTTTGGGGCTGTGAGGCCCAGAGAGGCTAACTGACTAGCTCAATGTCACACAGCCAGGAGTCTGGCTCCAGAGCCCAGGCCTCCATCCACCTCCCTGCATTGTCTCCCGATTTACACGACTTGCGTATGTCACAGTACTGGGGTTGGGTGCGGTCCATGAGGTTCCGGCCCAGCCCAGCTGGGGCCAGGCCCACACCTGCTGCCTGCCTGGCGAAAGTGTGAGAGGAAGCTGTGGCTTCCGGCAGGCTCTCAGCTGGGCCTCCTTCCCAGGAGGTGGAAGCAGCCTGGGTGTGCTCTGCCCACGTGCAGGCCACCGGGGGCCTCAGCAACCTTGGGTGCTGCTCAGACCTGGGGCCTTGGCCAAGATTGGCAGGAACTGGGGTCCTGGACCCTTCTGTCCCCTCCCAGGAGTAACCCTGTCACACTGCCCAGGCTGAGGGCTTCTGGTCAAGGATTTGCTAGGCACCCCTCAGGGCTGGGCCTGGGAGGCTAAGCCCCAGCCTGGGGCTCCCAAGGCAGTCAGTCTGTGGGCTGGCCCAGCTGCTGCGCCCTAGCTGGCTCTCCTTTTCAAAGTGGAATCAACTGCCCCAATCTACCCCTGCCCTATTCCCGACACCCGCTTCAACCACCCTCAGTGTGACCCTGTTTGCTGTCTGCTCTCCACCCATCCCAAGCCTGGGAACTGAAACTGGGCTGAATGGTGCAGTCCTCGACTCCTGCTCACTGGAGCCCCCAAGTCTGCCCCTCTGCCCCAGGGCAAGGTCTCAGGGGAGGCTCCCCCGGCCCCAGCAGGGCCCCTCGCCTCAGCACCCCCAGTCTCTGCCCAGGCCTCACCAAGGCTGAGCCGCAGCTCTTCGCACTGGCTGATGTGAGGGAACTGGAGCATCTGCCGCCATTTCTTGCTTTTGCCTTTGCGATTTCCACCGCCACCTGTGGGAGCAATAGGACACTGGGTCTTGAGTCCCACTGCCTCAGAACTGCCTCTGGGTCCTCAGTGCGGTCCAGGGCCTCTAGGGCCCAGCCAAGGCAGAGCCGAGGCAGAATGGCACCTCAGGCCTTCCCTCTGCAGGCTCCAGCACGCCCTTGCTGCGTTCCAGGACACACGTGCTTCTCCTGCTTCAGGCCCCTGCACTGGGAGAGCCAAAAGAGGCAGTGAGGTCGTTGGGGGAGGACAGTGTTCCAAGTAGCTCCAACAACGGGTCCAGCCCCAACTGCTTCCCGCCAGGTAGGAGTTCCCTCGGTGAAGAAAGGGGAGAAGGACGTCACAGTGGTGAGAACTGCAGAAGGCCCAGGAGGGAGAGATTCTAGGCCAGTGGGGCAGGCCTGAGAGACACACAGGGCAGCCTGGGGACAAGGAGGCTCCCAGGCCTCTATCGCCAGGCCCCACATCAGAGCTATCAGACGCTCAAACGAGGCAGGGGCAAGGGGGCTGGCACCCAGGACT
This sequence comes from Pongo abelii, assembly GCF_028885655.2. Classification (NCBI taxonomy): domain Eukaryota; kingdom Metazoa; phylum Chordata; class Mammalia; order Primates; family Hominidae; genus Pongo; species Pongo abelii. Next base: position 185,388,765 of record NC_071989.2, read on the forward strand.
CCCCGTCCCCTGCACACTGGGGCTTCCCCGGTCCCCAGCCTGCCTTGCTTGACCTCGCAACACCCCCCATCTGCAGCAGCTGAGGTCACGGCAGCAGTTCGATTGCCTGCAGAGCCCAACAGGTGTGGAAAACGTGGGCCAGATGTAAGATGACCAGGAACAGCAAAGGCCTCTCTGACAGGGCCAGCTGCAGGAGAACGCCAGCTGATTGCTTGATTGCTGCTAGGAGGGTTTCTGGCTCAGTGTGGCCAGCTCTTTTGATTTTTCAAAAGCAGCCGGAAATGCAGACTCTAACATAAAATATTGGCCCCCATTTTGTTTAAAAAAAAAAAAAAAAAAAAACTCACTGCAGCCAAGTAAAGTGTGTCAGGGAGCTACCCAAATGTGTGTGGCCTGTGGGCCCCCAGGTTGAGGAGGGTGGAAGGGGCCTGAGCCTCCCAGAGCTGGGTCTGAATCTCTGATTCCCACTGTGGCCCATCACTCGCTATTTGTGAACCTCAGCTTCTCCATGTGTGTTATGTAGTGAGTGGGAGACACTGTCCACATCAAGTAGGGCTGAGTCAAGAGGTGAACCCCAACTCCAACAACTCCATGGCAACCTTAGACAGCCACTTTCTCATGCTGGGCCTCAGTTTCCCCTCTGGCTTTCCAGTCCTGTATCCGTCTGGCCTGTGTGAGGGCAGGTGGTGCAAGGGCAGAAGTTGCCTTCTAGGGAGGGGGCAAGGCTAGGTCCCTAGATGACTCCCCGACCTAAGCTGCCTGGAGAAGGAAGTACTGCAGGGGCCCATTGAGAAATTGCTAGAGGCCTCCTGCGAACATGCCCTGCAGTCATTGCTTCACTGTGAGTGAGCAACAGACCCCCACCCCTCAACCCAGGGCAAGGCCTTCCCAGAAGGGGAACTCCTCCCCCACACCCACAGGTCCCTCACCCAACCCTCCATCCGCCAGCCTCCCACCCTCAGTTACTTCCTCCTCCCCCCTCCCAGCCACATCAAGGCAGCAGCAAAGAGTCACATGCAAATATCCTGTCCTGGGCTGCCCAGTCAGTGGGGCTCTTCCCCACCCTCCCCGTCCCCTTTCAGTGTCCCTGGGCCCCCTCCCCATGCCTCTGAGTGCCTGGGAAGAGAAGGGGTACTGAGGGAGGTCTCAAGCCCCAGCGTTGTCCCACTCCATCCTCACAGCAACTCTGCCAGAGCAGGCCCAATTTCGTATGAAAACTGAGGTTCCGAAGTGAGGAATCAATTCACCCAAGATGACCAAACCCAGAGATGACAGGATTCGTACCCAGCTCCCTATGGCCACAACCCAAGCTCCTTTCCCACCCCAAACATGGCTGGCATCTATTAGGTGCCAACTGTATACACACACCAAGGGTTCCCAAACCCCACCTGGGGCCTCAGATCACTTGAGAAGCCATCAGGGGCCCCAGCCCCAAGCTCATGAAAAGCCAGCTCATGAGTTGGTTCTGATGCAGCCCGTCCAGGCACCTGGGCTCAGGACTCAGTGACAATCAGGGTTTCCTTTAGTCTTTATGTCCCACCCCCAACCGTTCCACAAAAAGGGGTACTGAAGTTGAGAAAGAAGAGACACGTTTAAAGCCATGCAGGTTGGCCAGGCGCGGTGGCTCACGCCTATAATCCCAGCAATTTGGGAGGCCAGAGGCAGGCGGATCACTTGAGGTCAGGAGTTCAAGACCAGCCTGGCCAACACGGTGAAACCCGTCTCTGCTATAAATACAAAAATTAGCTGGGTGTGGTGGCATGCACCTGTAGTCCCAGCTACTTGGGAGGCTGAGGGAGGAGAGTCACTTGAACCCAGGAGGCGGAGGTTGCAGTGAGCCCTGCACTGCAGCCTGGGTGACAGGGTGAGACTCTGTCTCAAAAAAAAAGCCATGCAGGTGGGAGGGACAGAGCCAGGTTGTCGTAAGGGTTCTCTAGTGGAGGTACCAGTCCCCAGTCTGGCCACACCACCCTGTGCCTTGCCCATGGCCTGACAAAGCTTGTCCAAAAGTACCCACACTCTCCGGCCAGGCAGTGCCATCAGCAGGCCTGAGGCCTTAACTGGCTACAGCCCTAGGGAAGAAGGCCTGTTTTGGCCCTCCCCACCCCTCCTCCCTGGCTGGTTGGATGACGAGGCAGAACAGAATCGGCAGATGCCCCCAGAGGCTGGGAGGAAGGCCTAGCCCATGGGCTTGATAAGGGACAGGGGATAAGACCGGCTCCCCAGGCAATGAGGACCCAGCCTGCCATGCCATTTCTGGGCTGCACCTCGCCAGAGCACTGGGTGGGCACGGGGTGCCAGGTGTGGCACCCAGCTGGAGGTTCCTCTGGGCTTCCTATAGACTGTGCTGGTCATCCTGTGTCTTAGGCCTGAGTCAATCACAATCTTGCTGTGTGACTGATGCTAATCCCTGGTTTGAGCCTCAGCTTCCCACATGTAAAATATGGTAGAAAGGTGAAGCAGATGACTTTTTAAGCCTGGAAGCCCAGCAAAGGGTGGAAAAACTGTCATAGTCTCCCTCCTTGCCCTGGAGTTCCAAAAAGAAGGGTCTTGTTTACTGCTGCTTCCCCAGCACCCTGGAAAAGGTGGGGCAGAGTGGGTGGTCAGTGATCATGTTACTGAGGTGCGGTGTGGCAGGTGGGGGCAGACTGACCACAAGGCAGTGAGGACTCGATCTGGTCCTTCTGTGTCTCCCAGGACCTGCACAGAGCAAGTGCCTGATAACATCTGGGGTGGGAGCCACGAGGAGCTACACACACACTCGGTCCACCAGACTGGTTTCCCCAGCCAGACCTTTGAGCTTACAATACTGACAGAGCAGCATGCTCTGCTCCCACTTCTTTCTGTGTCCGCTAGCCCCACTAGACCACGGGCTCCCTGAGGGCAAATATCCATTCACCTCTGCCCTCAGTGTCCTGAGGCACGGAGCAAGTGGCAGTCCTATAAGTAGCATTTGTGACCAGGAGTTTCCCCAAGTCAGGTGGGCTGTGCTACGCAGAGGGTCCGTTTATTCATTCGCCAGCTTTACCTAACACCGACTTTGTGCGGGATTAGGCTAGGGTGCTGGGGTCTGGGCCCATGGCACGTGGGGCATCTTTACACCTCTCACCTGGAGGAGGCTTGTCTCTCAGACAGGCTCTCCTGGGGCTCCGGTCCCACCCTTCCCTCTTCGTCTCTCCTTCTTTCACTTCTTCACCCCCACCCGCCGCGAGGGCGGCGGCCTGACCCCCGCCCCTTCCTGGGCCCCGAATCCCGGGGGCAGGTGCCGAGGAGGAAGACGACGGGCCGGAAAGGCTCGTGTCTGGGCGGGGTGTAGGGCGCAGGGCCCGCGGGCCTAGGGGATCCGACGGCTGGGTAGCCCCGCGGAGCTCAGACGCCGCGCACTCGCGCTCCATGCACCCGGGCCCGGCCGCCCGCCCGGCCGCCTCACCTTCCCGGGCCTTGAGTAGCACCGTGTTCGCTACGATGTTCTCGAGCTCCATGGGCTGTGGCGCCGCCTGGCCCGCCGGGCCGCGCCGCCGGCCGGGATCGCGCGCGAGTGCCGAGGCCGGATGGCGATCGGCGCGGCTCGGCGCGGCTCGGCTCGGCTCGCCGTGACCGCGCCGCGGCCTCCCCGGCCTCCCCGGCCGCCGCAGCCAGCCGCGCACTCTCCGCCCCCTCCCGGGGGCCACCCCGGCGCTGGCCCGTCCCGCCCCGCCCTCTGTTTACCTGATTTGACCAATCACCGGGCAGAAGCTCCCCGCGCCGTCTTCCCATTAGTCTTCCTCTTCATCTTTCCCCCGCCCCCCAAGCTGGGGACTCGCTCAAAGAAGTACGGGGGCGGGACCAATCACGTCACCTCTTCCTGGTTGGTCTGAGGGCGGGGTTCAGCCCCTAGGTTCGAATTTCTAGGCTTTCGTAGGATACCAAACTGCCAATTAGGGCCGAGCCCTCAGCCGGGACAATGGAGGTGGGTACTCTGGGGCACGCCCAGGAGGCCGAATATGTGATTGGGTGAAGAAGACGTCCGTCATCTGAAGTACTGCATTTTGATTGGGCCGTCGCCTGAAGGTGTGGCCCGGCAGCCTTTGGCTCGCAGAAGGCTTTTCTAGGGTTTTGTTGGGGACGCGCTCCGTATTCTGGGCCTCCTGCGGGCTGGCAGCGAGTTTGTTTGGTCCACTTGTGTGGCCGTGTTCCCTTGGGTCGGCCCAAACCAGGAGGGCGCACATCGAAAGAGGGAGAGACAGGGAGGAGGCTGCGGCCTCGCAGCCGTTCCCCGACCTCTTGCCCGGTCGCCGCAGGCGCCCCGCCCAGCCCCCGCAGCCGGATGTTGTGATTTCTCTCCACCCACTCCGCCTCGCCTTCCCTCGGCCTCTGCTGCCTTATAAGGCAGCGCTACCACCCCTAGACCTTGGGATGAGTTCACACCCATTATACAGGTGGGGAGCTGAGGCGCCGGACGTCAAGTGGCTGGCTCCAGCCCGAAGACTACGGAGAAAACAAGGCTGAAATCTTACAGCTAATCAACACCTTGTAGCTTAACACCACACTTCCTCCACCCCCTACTTCACGCAGCAGGAAACAGGCTTGCCCAAACTCCGCGAGTAAGGCAGAGCCGGATCCATCTAGGCTTCTCTAGTTCCCATGCATTCATTCATCCGAAAATACAGAGCAACACCTCTGTGCCAGGCACCAAGCCAGGTGCTGGAGAATACCGTGATGGCAGCAAGATAGCCAGGCTCCCTGCTTACTTGCTAGAAGTGGAGGGAGCGAGGGCAGGGTGAGATAAAGGTAATTATTCTGTAAATAAACAAATAGATGGTTTCAGAGAGTGACAACTGCTCTTCGGACGTTAAGACAAGATAGAGTGTGTGACACTCTCAGGGTGTGACATTTGAGCGGATCCAGTAGAAGCAACAGCAAACGCAGAGGCTCTAAGCCAGACTAAGTGGTGTGTTCAGGGAATAGGAGAAGGCGTCCACAGCTTCTGGGCCCAGTGGTCTGAGATGAGACAGAAGGAGCAAAGGCACTAGCTAGGTCATGGAGGACTGTGAACATGTCCAGGAGGTTGAAGTGTTTTTGCTAAGTGAAATATGAAACATTTGAAATAATGATTTATATTTTAAAAATATCACTCTGGTGGATTCCTAGGGGGCCAAGAGTGGAAGCAGAGCAGTCAGGAGGTTACAGAATTCCAGGAAAGAGATGGCGGTGGCCTGGACTAACAAGGTGGCAATAGAGATGGAGAAAAGTGGATGGATCTAGGATCTAGGGAGTTAAGATAAGTACCTTAAAAGAGGGAAACCCTCCTGGCTAATGCGGTGAAACCCCGTCTCTACTAAAAATACAAAAAATTAGCCGGGCGTGGTGGCAGGCGCCTGTAGTCCCAGCTACTTGGGCGGCTGAGGCAGGAGAAAGGTGTGAACCTGGGAGGCGGAGCTTGCAGTGAGCCGAGATCGCGCCAATATACTCCAGCCTGGGCGACAGAGCGAGACTCCGTCTCAAAAAAAAAAAAAAAAAAGAGGGAAACCCAGGGGCCAGTGGAACATAGGGCAGGTACCTCCCTTAGTGAAAGCTGTTGTGTCCGAGTGAAATCTGAAGATTCAGTGAAAATGTGCAGGTTACTGGAGTAGGGAGGGAAAGAGCCTTCTGGACAGAGGGGTATCACATGTTCAAAGTTCCGTAGAGGAAGTCAGGAAGGGCTCCTGCGTTCAGCACCTAAGGGCAGAGCATCCAGCTAGGGTTTAAAGGTACACAATGGTGTGGACATGGAGGGCAAGAAATGAGGCTGAAGTCTTAGGAGGGGCCTGGATCAGGGAGGGCTTTGAGAGCCAACTAAGGAATTTTGGACTTCGTCTTGAAGGTGGTAGGGAGCTGTCACGGAGGTTTTGAGTAGGGCGATCAGATTTGCTTTCACAGAGAGCTCTGGGCTGCACTGTGAAGGATAAGCTGAGGGGAGGGGGCTGGCTTGTTGTTTTAGTTCCCAACATCTGAAGCCCTTCCCATTTGAGAAGAATCCTATGAGATGTGGAGGCAGACCCCGCCTTCAACCAAGGAAATCAAACAAGGGAGGTAGAATTTTTTCTCCCAGGTCTCTGGTAGCTGAAGCACAATTCCAATGTTTCCAACTAGGTCTTTGAATCTAGAGCAAGTGACCAGCACAAGACATCAGGGGGATCATTTAGAATTCATTGTGGAGGCCGTGGAGGTTGGGGGAGGCAAGGAAGGCAGTCAAGCTAGGCCCTTCCTGGGGGAGGGGGATTCAGCCAGCCCCCCAGGCTGCCCCGTCCATTCCTCATCTGCTTAGTTACTCAGAATTGGCTTCCTTGTCTGCAGGCCAAGTATCCTAAGACAGGTGAGAGACCTTTTAGAAGGAACTTTTAGAGAGAGGAATGATGGTGCCCTATGCTGGGGCAGTGGCCAGGACATGCAGACAGGTGGACAGATGGAGACCTGGCATGTAGCTGGCATGAACAGGACATGGCAATAGATAAGAGGCGAAGAGAAGATGTCACTCAGGAAATTTGGTTCCAGCTCTTTAAGCCATTTTCCACCTACAGCCAAAGTGATATTTTTAAAAGGGAAAATTGGCTAAGCATGGTGGCTCATGCCTGTAATCCCAGAACTTTGGGAGGCCAAGGCAGGCTGATCACCTGAGCTCAGGAGTTCGAGACCACCCTGGCCAACATGGTGAAACCCCATCTCTACCAAAATATAAAAAATTAGCCGGGCATGGTGGTGCGGGTCTGTAGTCCCAGCTACTCAGGAGGCTGAGGCATGAGAATTGCTTAAGCCCTGGAGGTGGAGGTTGCAGTGAGTCAAGATCACACCAGTGCATTCCAGCTTGGGCAACAGACCGACACTCCATCTCAAAAATAAATAAATAAATAAAAGGGAAAGTCTGCCACCAACCATCTGAAATGTGCGCATCTAGGAATCTATCTTACAAATATCATTGCACTTAGTCGAGTGCTGTAGCTCACGCCTGTTATCCTAGCACTTTGGGAGGCCAAGGCGGGTGGATCACGAAGGCAGGAGTCTGAGACCAGCCTGGCCAACATGGCAAAACCCTATCTCTACTAAAATTTAAAAAAATTCGCCACGTGTGGTGGCGGGTGCCTGTAATCCTAGCTACTTGAGAGGCTGAGGCAGGAGAATCGCTTGAACCTAGGAGACGGAGGTTGCAGTGAACCGAGATCGTGCCATTGCACTCCAGCCTGGGGGACAGAGTAAGACTCTGTCTCAAAAGAAACAAATATTGTTGCACTCAAGCAAAATAAGAAATGCTTAAGGCTGGTGGGGCCTGGTGGCTCACACCTGTAATCCCAACACTTTGGGAGGCAGAGGCGGGAGGATCACTTGAGACCAGGAGTTCAAGACCAGCCTGGCCAACATGGCAAAACCCCATGTCTACTAAAAGTCCAAAACTTAGCCGGGTGCAGAGGTCGCAGTGAGCCGAGATTGTGCCACTGCACTCCAGCGTGGATGACAGAGTGAGACTCTGTCTCAAAAAAAAAAAAAAAAAAAAAAAAAGAAAGAAATGTTTAAGGCTATTCATTGCAGCATTGTCCAAAAAGATGGATCATACTAATTGTCCTTAATAGAGATTGATTAAGTAAAATGTGGTCCTTTCCTACCCAGGAATACGATGTAGCTATTAAAAAAAAAAGCATGGGAGTGCTTGTATACTGATATAAACAATCTCCAAGATATATTGTTAAGTTGAAAAAATCAGGGTGCAGAACAGTGTGTAAGACTTGCATAAGAAGTGTCTGGGCTGGGCACGGTGGCTCACGCCTGTAATCCCAGCACTTTGGGAGGCCGAGGCGGGCAGATCACCTGAGGTCAAGAGTTCGAGACCAGCCTGGCCAACATGGGGAAAGCCCATCTCTACTAAAAAACACAAAAATTAGCCGGGAATGGTGGCATGAGTCTATAATCCTAGCTACTCGGGAGGCTGAGGCAGGAGAATTGGTTGAACCCAGGAGGTAGAGGTTGCAGTAAGCCGAGATCGTGCACTCCAGCCTGGGTGACAGAGTGAGACTCTGTCTCAAAAAAAAGGAAGGGTCGGGATAGATTAGGTTCTGCTGCAGTAACAAACTATCCCAAGTTTAAGTGACCTAAAACAACAAAAGTTCGTTTCCCACATACACCACATGTCCAACACAGCTTGTTGGGCGGTGGGGTGGCACTACACATAGTAGTCACTCAGGGCCCCAGCATAGTAGGGGCTTCATTGCAGTTTGTGCTTCTACAATGGCAGGTGGTAAAAGGAAATGGGAAATTTGGTAAATCATACAATGGTCCTTAAAGCTCACACCCAAAAGTGACACAAGTCACTTCTGCCCACATTTCATTGGTCAAAGCAAACCACATGGCCACAAGTAGCTTTCAAGGGGTGGGGAGAAGGGCTGGCACCGTGGCTTATGCCTGTAATCCCCGCACTTTGGGCGGCCAAGGCTCGTGGATCACCTGAGGTCAGGAGTTTGAGACCAGCCCAGCCAACATGGTGAAACCCCATCTCTACTAAAAATACAAAAATTAGCCAGACGTGGTGTTGCGCACCTGTAGTCCCAGCTACTCAGGAGGCTGGGGTGGGAGAATCGCTGGAACTCAGGAGGCGGAGGCTGCAGTGAGCCGAGATCGTTCCACTGCACTCCAGCCTGGGAGATAGAGTGAGACTCTGTCTCAATAAATAAATAAATAAATAAATAAATAAATAAATAAATAAAGGAGTGGGGAGACACAACATTACTATGGCAGATTAGATTTTCTAAAGATGAGCGTAACAATGCATTCCCATCCCATGGGCACTTCTGCAATGGAACCTTGCCACCCCCACAGCAAGAGACAGAGTTTAATTTCCCTCCCCTTGAATTTGGTCTGATCTTAATGACTCTCTTGTCATCGGTAGAATATGGTGGAAATGATGCAGAGTGAAGTCTGAGGCCAGGTCAGGAAAGGCCATATGGCCTGGCTGTCATAAAATGCCGGCTCTCCAGAACTGTCCTCTTGGGCTGTTTCCTCACAGTCAGCTGCTGCTGTGAGAAGCCCTAGCCAAATGGAGAGGCCACACGTGTGTGCTCTACTGTGGTTGACAATCCCAGCTGAGCCCAGGACGCTGGGATGATCCAGTCATCCCACCCCAAGCACCAGACATGTGAGTGAAGAAGCCTCCATGTGATAATTCTAGCCCCTGGCAATTTGAGTCAGCCCCAGCCATGCCAGTATCCAGCTGAGGCCCCTGGCATCTTCCCTGCTGAGTCCTGCCTGAATTCCGGACCCACAGAATCCATGAGCATGATAAAACAGGCCACTAAGTTTGGAGTAGTTTGTAATGCAGAAACAGGTACCTGGCATCACTCCTATAGGCCTGGAAGGAGAAAAGAATTGGAAATATTTGGTGAACAACACTAACAACTACCACAGACAGTTTTGCTTATATACGTGTTGGCCACCTTGGGAAAGCCACGTGAGGCAGCGGAAATGCTGCTCGCATCTGGAAAGGAGTAGTTAAATGGCTGGGGACGGGGGTGGGAGGGAGGTTTTTCACCCTATTCCCTTTTGCACCTTTAATCTTGTATTGTGTGACTGGACGGCCTGTCTTAAAAACAATCAGCCGGATCCTGTCACTCTCTTACTCAGAACTCTGCAGTGGCTGCCTGTGGTAGGCAACCTCTAAGGTACCCCCGCCACCAAGGATCTCGGCTTCTTCCTGGTCCACGATCTCTGCTTCTTCCTTGTATTCACACCCTTGAGATCCCCTTAAGTGTCAGGTGGACCTCCTCACTTTTTTTTTTTTTTTTTTTTTTGAGATGGAGTTTTGCTCTCCTTACCCAGGCTGGGGTGCAATGGCACGATCTCAGCTCACTGCAATCTCCACCTCCTGGGTTCATGCAATTCTCCTGCCTCAGCCTCCCGGGTAGCTGGAATTAAAGGCGCTCGCCACCATGCCTGGCTAATTTTTTGTATTTTTAGTAGAGACGGGGTTTCACCATGTGGCCAGGCTGGTCTCGAACTCCGGATCCGCCCACCTCGGTCTCCCAAAGTGCTGGGATTACAGGTGTGAACTACCACACCCGGCATTTTTTCTTTTTATTTATTTATTTTTGAGACGGAGTCTCGCTCTGTGGGAGTCTCGCTCTGTAGCCAGGCTGGAGTACAGTGGCTTGATCTCCACTCACTGCAACCTCTGCCTCCCGGGTTCAAGCAATTCTCCTGCCTTAGCCTCCCGAGTAGCTGGGACTACAGGCGCGTGCCACTACGCCCAGTTAATTTTTGTAGAGATGGGGTTTCACCATGTTGGCCAGGCCGGTTTTGAACTCCTGACCTCAAGTGATCTGCCCATCTTTGCCTCCCAAAGTGCTGGGATTACAGGCGTGAGCCACCGGGCCCGGCCTGCCCCTGGCCTTTTCTTTTTTTCAGACAGAGTCTCGCTCTGTCACCCAGGCTGGAGTGCAGTGGCGCAATCTCGGCTCACTGCAACCTCCGCCTCCCTGGTTTAAGCAATTCTCCTGCCTCAGCCTCCTGAGTAGCTGGGATTACAGGCACCGCCCATCACGCCTGGTTAATTTTTGTATTTTTAGTATAGATGAGGTTTCGCCATGTTGGCCAGGCTGGTTTCAAACTCCTGACCTTGGGTGATCCACCTGCTTTGACTTCCCAAAGTGCTGGGATTACAGGCGTGAGCCACTGTGCCAGGCCACATTTTTTTTCCCTAAGAGACAGGGTCTTGCTCTGTCACTCAGGCTGGAGTGCAGTGGCGCGATCAGAGCTTACTGCAGCCTCCACCTCCTGGGCCCAATCGATCCTCCTACATCAGCGTCCCGAGTAGCTGGGATTATATGCACATGCCACCATACCCAACTAATTAATTTTTTTGTAGAGATAGGGTCTCCCTCTGTTGCCCAGGCTGGTCTCAAACTCCTGGCTCAAGCAATCCTCCCTCCCTGGCCTCCTAAAGTCTTGGGATTACAGGCGTGAGCCATGGCACCCAGCCTGACTCACTTCCAATGGAAGGAATGCAGCCAAAGTGACGAAATGTCATTTCCAACATGAGATTACTAAAAGATTGTGGCTACCATCTTACGTAACTCCTCTTGCTCACTCACTGGCTCAGTCTGAGAGAAGCCACCTGCTAGGTTGTGAGATGGAGAGACCTATGTGGCAGGCAACTGATGTCTCTTAGCCAACAGCTTTGTAAGTGAACTTGGAAGTGGATCCTTCCCCCAGCAGCCTCAGCTGACCCTCTGATGCAGCCTTGAGAGAGATGCTGAGCCAGTGGCACTCAGTTAAACAGTGCCGGGTTCCTGACCCATAGAAACTGTGACCCATAAATATCTTTTTTAAAAAGAGTTTATGGCAGGGAGTGGTGGCTCACACCTGTAATCCCAGCACTTTGGGAGGCCAAGGTGGGTGGATCACCTGAGGTCAGGAGTTCAAGACCAGCCTGACCAATATAGAGAAACCCTATCTCTACTAAAAATACAAAATTAGCCAGGCATGGTGGCACATGCCTGTAATCCCAGCTACTCAGGAGGCTGAGGCAGGAGAATCACTTGAACCCGGGAGGCAGAGGTTTCGGTGAGCCGAGATCGTGCCATTGCACTCCAGCCTGGGCAACAAGAGAGAAACTCTGTCTCAAAAAAATAAAATGAAACAAAAGTTTAATTGGCCAGGAGCAGTGGCTCATGTCTGTAATCCCAGCACTTTGGAAGGCCAAGGCAGGCCAATCATGAGGTCAGGAGTTTGAGACCAGCCTAGCCAACATAGTGAAACGCCATCTCTACTAAAAATATAAAAATTAACCAGGTGGTGTGGTGGGCACCTGTAGTCCCAGCTACTCGGGAGGCTGAGGCAGAAGAATCCCTTGAACCTAGGAGGCAGAGGTTGCAGTGAGCCAAAATCGTGTCACTATACACTCCAACCTAGGCAACAGAGCAAGACTCTGTCTCAAAAAAAAAAAAAAAAAGAGTTTAATTGATGTGAGGCTGGCCCACGAGAGAGAACTGGAGTTACCATTGAAATCAGTCTCCATAAATGTCATTTAAAGCTGCTAAATTTTGGGACAATTTGTTATGCAGCCATAGATAATTAATACACTTCTCATTACACTTAAAAAATAAAACCTCCTTGAGGCTGCAGTGAGCCATGATCATACCATTGCACTCCAGCCTGGGTAACAGAGCAAGAACTGTCTCAAAAAATAAATAAATAATAATTAAAAAAAACCCTCCTGTAGTCCCAGCTACTTGGGAGGGTGAGGTGGGAGGATCACTTGATCCTAGGAGTTCAAGGCCAGCATGGGCAACAACATAGTGAGACCTATCTCTACAAAAAATAAACAATTAAAATGTTAAAAACCCTATATTCTTCCCCGTGGCCCACAGTGGCCCAACTTGATCCGGGCCCTGTTTCCCTCTCCAGCGTTATTTCATACCCTCTGCTTCTCATTCGGTGTGCACCAGCAGCCACACACTGAACTTCTTCCTGCATCCGTCAGGAGCTGCACTGTCCAATATGGTAGCACCTAGTCACATGTGGCTACTTAAATTAATTAAATTTGGCCGGGTGCGATGGCTCATGCCTGTAATCCCAGCATTTTGGGAGGGCGAGGCGGGTGGATCACCTGAAGTCAGGAGTTCAAGACCAGCCTGGCCAACATGGTGAAACCCGTTTGTACTAAAAATACAAAAATTAGCCGGGTGTGGTGGCAGGCACCTGTAATCCCAGCTACTTGGGAGGCTGAGGCAGGAGAATCACTTGAACCCGAGAGGTGGAGGTTTCAGTAAGCTGAGATCACTCCATTGCACTCCAGCCTGGACAACAAGAGTGAAACTCCATCTCAAAAAATATATATATTAAATCCAGGCCAGGAGCAGTGTCTCATGCCTCTAATCCCAGGACTTTGGAAGGCAGGAGGAGAATCATTTGAAAGTAGGAGGAGGATCACTTGAGCCCAGAAGTTCAAGACCAGCCTAGGCAACACAGTAAAACTCTGTCTCTACAAAAACTACAAAAAATTGCCAAGCATGATGGCTCGGGCCTGTAGTCCCAGCTGCTCAGGAGGCTGAGGCGGGAAGATGGCTTGAGCCTAGTAGGTGGAGGCTGCAGTGAGCTATGATGGCACCACTGCACTCCAGCCTGGGCAACAGACTGAGACCCTGTCTCAAAACTAACAACAAAAAAGTCAAACTTCAGTTCCTCAGTGACACTGGCCACACTTCAAGTGCTCAATAGCCCTGTGTGATCAGTGGCTACTGTATTAGACAACACAGAGAAAACATACATGATCACGGAAAGTTCTCTCAGATGGCACTGGTCTGGAAGAAAGACGGGCTTTTATTTGTGTAAAGACTCTATCTTGGCCAGGAGAGGTGGCTCACGCCTGTAATCCCAGCACTTTGGGAGGCCGAGGCAGGTGGATCACCTGAGGTCAGGAGTTCGAGACCAGCCTGGCCAACATGGTGAAACCCCTGTCTCTACTAAAAATGCAAAAAAATTAGCTGGGTGTGGTGGCACACACCTGTAATCCCAGCTACCTGGGAAGCTGAGGCAGGAGAATTGCTTGAACCCGGGAGGCGGAGGTTGAAGTGAGCCAAGATCGTGCCATTGCACTCCAGCCTGGGCGACAAGAGCGAGACTCCATCAAAAAAAAAAAAAAAGAAAGAAAAGAAAAGACTGTGTCTCAACGGTCTGACTGGGGAAGCAACAGTGCCACCAGCCAAGGTGTAAAGGATGGCAGGCTGGGTACCTTCTGATCCCCCCAACATCTCCTTGAACAGGCAGTTCTGCAACCACATGAAATCTGTGTCCCAAGTCCCTGCTAAAGAGGAAGAGGGGGCCAGGAGCGGTGGCTCACACCTGTAATCCCAGCACTTTGGGAGGCCAAGGTGGGCAGATGACAATGTCAGGAGTTTGAGACCATCCTGACCAACATGGTGAAACCCCGTCTCTACCAAAAATACAAAAATTAGCTGGGTGTGGTGGTGGTTGCGTGTAATCCCAGCTACTCAGGAGGCTGAGGGAGAATCGCTTGAACCTGGGAGGCGAAGGTTGCAGTGAGCCGAGATCGTGCCATTGCACTCCAGCCTGGGAGACAGAGCGAGACTCTGTCTCAAAAAAATAAAAATAAAGAGGAAGGGGGTTTGTGTGTGTCTGTTGTGTATCCAGAAACCTGTGAGCAGGACTCGATGGTTTCTCATCCCATGGACCCACCGCCCAGCTGTAGAAAGACAGAAGCCAGGGCAAGGGGACACTGCCTTTCTGCTCTGGTCTACAGCAGTTGGTGGAAGACAGCCAGATGTGCAAGAAGATCTGGGGACAAGTGTGCAGAAATTATAGAGAAAAATGTATCCACATTGGAAAGTTTCTTTGTACGCTTCTATGGATTGAGCTCCAACCACACGCCAGGCTCTGCCTTTTCACATGCAATCCCATTCAGACACCTCAACAAGCCTACCAGACAGCATGAGTGCCCATCCCTCCCTACAGAGCTGTGGCAATGCAGGTTGAGGGAGGCCGAGCTCCTTAGCCTGCTTCTAAGGTCAGTATTTTCCTGTCCTTTAAACTACTGACTTAGCCATCATGTTTTGTTTTGTTTTGTTTTGGGAACTTCCTGGTAACAGTGTATGAACTCTGGCAGCATAAGTTAGGACTTTTGGTTGAAACTAAAATTAGCTAAGGCAAAAAAAGGAATTTTGGGGTTCAAGTAACAGAAAAGCATAGGCGGTGGTTCTGACTTCAAGCGTCTCTGGATGCTGGGTCTCAAATGGTGTCATTCAAAATCTGTCTTTTTCTTTTTTTTTTTTTTGAGATGGAGTCTCACTCTGTCACCAGGCCGGGGTGCAGTGGCGCGATCTCGGCTCACTGCAACCTCCGCCTCCCCGGTTCAAGCAATTCTCTTGCCTCAGCGTCCTGAGTAGCTGGGATTACAGTTGCGTGCCACCACGCCAGGCTAATTTTTTTTTTTTTTTTTAGTAGAGACGGGGTTTCACCATGTTGGCCAGGATGGTCTTGATCTCTTGACTTCATGATCCACCCGCCTTGGCCTCCCAAAGTGCTGGGATTATAGGCGTGAGCCATGATGCCCGGCCCAAAATCTGTCTTTTTCATACCCTGGCTCTGCTTTTTTTTTTTTTTTGAGACAGAGTCTTACTCTTTTGCCAGGCTGGAGTGCGTGATGCAATCTCAGCTCACTGCAGCCTCTGCCTCCCAGATTCAAACAATTCTCCTGCCTCAGCCTCCCAGGTAGCTGGGGTTACAGGCACACCACTATACCTGGCTAATTTTTTTTGTATTTTTAGTACAGGCAGGGTTTCACCATGTTGGCCAGGCTGGTTTCGAACTCCTGACCTCAGATGATCCATCCACCTCAGCCTCCCAAAGTGCTGGGATTACAGGCGTGAGCCACTGCACCCAGCTCCCATACCCTGGCTCTGCTTTTAATCTTTATTATCTTCATTCTCAGGTAGGTTCTCCCTCTGAGATGTTAAAGATGGCTGCTAGCAGCTCCAGGCTCATTTGTTAGGAATGTGGCAACCTCCATGGAAAGAGAAAGTCTCTAGCTTTATAATTCCAGCAAAAATCCTGGGGCTGCCTCTCACTGGTTTGATGTGGGTTAGGTGTTCTTTTTTTTTTTCTTTTGAGATAGGGTCTGGCTGTGTCGTCCAGGCTAGAGTGCAGTGGTGCAATCTTGGCTCACTGCAACCTCTGCCTTCTAGGCTGAAGCCATCATCCCACCTCAGCCTCCTAGGTAGCTGGGACCACAGGCGTGCACCACCACGCCCAGGTAATTCAGGTGTTCATTTGAACCAATCACTGAAGACAGAGGTGGTGTTCCGATTGGCCAGGTCTAGATCAAATGCCCACTCCACCCTCAGCCAAGGGATAGGGTAGGCTTTATTTCATGTATATTGATGCAGGGTGGGGAGGAGCGATTCCTCAAAGAAACACTGAGGGCCATTTCTAGAAGCAGGGAGAATGAATGGTAAACAGGGTCCATCACAGGCTCTCAAATTATGTTTCACAGCTGTAGCTACCTTGAATTTTCTGGAAGTCAAAGAAGTGGCAGTAGAAATTGAGAGAGATGGAGAGATTTGAGAAATATTTATGTAGCCTGGTGCGGTGGCTGATACCTGTAATCTCAGCACTTTGGGAAGCTGAGGTTGAGGAGATAGCTTGAGCCCAGGAGTTTGAGACCAACCTGGGGAACATAGTGACACCTCACCTCTACAAAAAATTAAAAAATTAGCTGGGTGTGGTGCTGCACGTCTGTATCCCAGCTACTTGGGAGGCTGAGGTGGGCGGATTGCTTAGAGCCTGGGACGTTAAGGCTGCAGTGAGCCATGATCACACCACTGCACTCTAGCCTGAGCAACAGAGTGACATCCCGCCTCAGAAAAGAAAAAAAAGAAAAATATTTAAGTAGTGGAATGAACAGAACTAGGTGGCTAAGTAGGCTGGGAGCATGAGGAAGAGAGAGTTCTTGGTTGCAAGCAACAGAAAATGACTCTAGCTGCTTCAACAAAAGGGAATTTACTTTGTGAGAAGGTCTTCGGGAGTTCACGGCATCAACTAGAAGGAATAGGCTTGGAAATGTGCAGGAATTAAGAGCCACTGGAAGACTAGCAAGCAGGAAGTACAGTGATTTCCCTTGAGCAGACACTGAAGTTGTCCACCTAATATCCATGCCACCCCTCTTCCCTGTTTGCAGAGTCCCAGTTCCGTTGCAGTGGCCACTTTACCTCACATGCCTCTGACCCAGATCCAGGGTTAATAGGTTTAGGCCAGTGATGGGGATCCCCTTATCCTTGCCAAACATGGCTTAGGGATGTCATGTGAGCCAGTTCTAGCTAAGAAAGCATGAGGGGAGGTCTGCTTGAGATTTGAGGGAGGGTTCCTCATTCCTAAGAAGGAGCTAGTGGAAGGGAAGGTGCCTCTTCTTTACTTGAACATAACTGAGTTTAAGTGTGATTCCTGGAGCTGTGACAGCCATCTCGTGACCATGAGGGCAGGCAGCCTGAAGGTCTGCACACTGAAGACAAACAAAAAAGAGAAAGAACTTGGGTTCTTGATGACATTGTTGAACCACTGAAAGCACTGTTCTCGGAGTCCTGCTGCTCCAGACATCTGGTGACATGGGATGATGAATTTGAATTGCCCTACTGCATATGCTTGGTTTTTGGAAGGCATCCTGACTTTAATGCCATGTAGCTGGGATGATTTGGTCAGGGCACAGGTGGTGCAATGCCAGACCTCCAGCTTTTCCTGCCATCCTTGTGTGGCTTGATCAAGATTCAGAGCCCTGGGAGAAAACACTATTGGCTGAGTTTAGGTCCCTCTGGCTATACTATGGTAGGGAGAGGTTGGTCTGGTCCATTAGGCTTCCGTAGTGGAGATGGTCTCTAGAAAGTACTCTTTCAGCAGGGTGTGGTGGCTCACGCCTGTAATTCCAGCACTTTGGGAGGCCGAGGTGGGCAGATCATGACGTCAGGAGTTCGAGACCAGCCTGGCCAACATGGTGAAGCCTGGTCTCTACTAAAG
Organism: Pongo abelii; assembly: GCF_028885655.2. Lineage (NCBI taxonomy): Eukaryota > Metazoa > Chordata > Mammalia > Primates > Hominidae > Pongo > Pongo abelii. The sequence goes on from NC_071989.2 coordinate 185,406,288, forward strand.
AGACAAAAAATTAGCCGGGCATGGTGGCGCGGGCCTGTAATGGCAGCTACTCGGGAGGCTGAGGCAGGAGAATCACTTGAACCTGGGAGGCGGAGGTTGTAGTGAGCCAAGATCGCACCACTGCAGTCCAGCTTGGGCAACAGCACGAGACTCCATCTGGAATAAATAAATAAATAAATACATAAATAAATAAAAATAATAATAAAGTACCCTTTCACCACCACAGCTGGGGAGGGGTGATCACAAAATGAAACTGGGAGAGGAAGAGGAAGGGAGATGGATGTTGAACATCCAAGTGCCCACTAATGTCCACCTCACGCCTCATCTCACACTCCCTACAAGGCACCCTATGCTCACCACATTCCCCATTTGACATGCTGCATTCAGGCTTCTGTGCAGTTGTATTACTCACTCTTCCTGCAAACCCCTACTTGTGGCGAAGACCTGTTCAAAAGGCCCCTTCCATTTAGAGGAACAGCTGCCTTCTCCCCAAGAGGAAGGAGCCAATGTGGGAGTGGCCTTAGGGCCAGGGTCTATACTCAGGAGCAATCAAGAACTGACAGAGCCAGGCATGGTGGCATGCACCCATAATCCCAGCTGCTCAGGAGGATGAGGTGAGAGGATCACTTGCGCCCGGGAGTTCCAGGCTAGCCTGGGCAACTTAGTGAGACCATGTCTCTTTAAAACAACAAAAAAAGGTGACAAAGGTGCTTTCGCTTTAATGACTCGTCAATATACCTAATAGTTTCACTTTCATCATGGAGTTAACAGTTGTCACATCAATGACTTTGAAACCAGTTACCTTTGAAACCAGTGGTTAGAAAGGTGCCCCTCCTCTCCTGCCCTCCTCTTTCTGCGTTTCTGTTCCAAGAAGTCTTCCACAGCCTGCCTCTCTTCCAGCAGAATTAATAAATTGCTACATTCAGTCTTCATTTCCCATAAATTACTTTGTATAACTTAGGACTCTAACTGAAAGTGACAGAAGTCCACTCAAATTGGTTTTATTGGCTCATATAACTGAGAAGTCTTTTTTTTTTTTGAGATACAGTCTCAGTCTGCTTCCCAGACTGGAGTGCAGTGGCACAGTCATGGCTCACAGCATTCTGGACCTCTGGGCTCAAGCAATCCTCCTGCCTCAGCCTCACAAGTAGCCGGAACTACAGGCACGCGCCACCATGCCTGGCTAATGTTAAATTTTTTTGGAGAGATGGGATCTCACTATGTTGCCTACATCAGTCTTGAACTCCTGGGCTCAAGTGATCCTCAAGTGATCCCCAGCCTCCCAGAGTGTTGGGATTACAGGCATGAGCCACTGTGCCTGCCATAACTCACCAAGTCTTAAGGATACTTCTAGTTTTAGGATCTAGGCTCTCAAAGTCATGAGAAATCAGTCCATCAGTACTAGTTCTCAAATGTCGTGTAACAAATCGCCCCAACTTGTGGCTTAAAGCAACAACATTTAATGATGATTTATCACAGTTTCTGATGGTCAGTTTTGCCTTGAGGTCTTTCACAAGATCGCAAGCCAAATGTCAGTCAGGGCTGCAGTATCCACTTCCAAGGCAGCTCATTCATGTGGCTGTCCAATTGGCACTGGCTGTCAGCAGGGTGCTTTCCTTTCTCCCTACATGGGCTTCTCTGCAGGGCTGCATGTGTGTCCTCACAACACAGTGGCTGGCTTCCTCCAGAGTGAGTGACCTAAGAGACTGAGGCAGAAACTGCAATGTCTTTTATGACCTGGGCTTGGAAGTCCAACACCCTCACTTCTGCCATATTTTTTTTTTTTTTTTTTTTTTTTGAGACAGTCTCTGTCGCCCAGGCTGGAGTGCAATGGCACAATCTCTGCTCACTACAACCTCCACCTCCCGGGTTCAAGCGATTCTCCTGCATCAGCCTCACGGGTAGCTGGGATTACATGCACACGCCACTACGCCCGGCTAATTTTTGTATTTTTCATAGAGACGGGGTTTGGCCAACACGTTGGCCAGGCCGGTCTTGAACTCCTGACCTCGATTGATCTGCCTGCCTTGGCATCCCAAAGTGCTGAGATTACAGGTGTGAGCCGCTGCACCCAGCCACTTCTGTCATATTCTGATGGACACACAGAACAGCCCTAACTCAATGTGGGAAGACACTATACAAGGGCATGAATCCTGGGTGGTGAGGATCAATGGGGGCTGTCTTTGAGGCTGTCTACCACAGCATCTCTCCCTCCCTCCTGCCCTGTTTGCTTTGCTTTTCCTATGTGTAGGCTTCATTCTCAAACAGGCCCTCCCTAGACAGTGACAAAGGTGATCATCAACATGTTCAGACCCACATGCTCTGTGCTTAGTAACCCCAGTGCAACTTTTTTGCTTTCCCAAAAGTTCTGGCAAAAGTCCCAAGCTAGCACTTTAATTGGCCTAAATTGTGTATATGCGTATCTCTGAACCAATCATTGTGGATTAGAGATGTCATGCTCTGATTGGCCAGACCTAGGCCACACCCCTAGCCCTAGTTCTGAGGGTAGAGTTGGCAGCACTAGAACCAAGGAAGAAGTAAGAGAGGAGTCGTTGCTAAAGGAAAAATCAGTGTCATTACTGAACCAGGACAGATGCTGGGCAGCACATGTGCACCCCATCTTCTTCTCATGTTCCAGCTGCGCATCTTAGTGCCCCTTGGTTTAGCACTTTTCTCATTAAATCATTTGCTTTCTTGCGTCACTTCCTGTGGTTGGTAGAATGCTAAGATGGCCCCAAGATCTCTACCCCTGGTGTTTGCACACCTCCCAGTTATTCTGTCAAACATGAATGTAGATGCTTCTGTGAAAGAATTTTGCACATGTAATTTAAGTCCCAAATTGTTTGACCTTAAAATAAGGAGAATGGCAGGGCCAGGCGCAGTGGCTCACACCTGTAATCCCAGCACTTTGGGAGGCCAAGGCGGGTGGATCACCAGGTCAGGAGATCGAGACCATCCTGGCTAACACGGTGAAACTCCATCTCTACTAAAAATACAAAAAATTAGCTGGGCGTGGTGGTGGGTGCCTGTATTCCCAGCTACTCGGGAGGCTGAGGCAGGAGAATGGCGTGAACCCGGGAGGCATAGATTGCAGTGAGCCAAGATCGTGCCACTGCACTCCAGCCTGGGTGCCAGAGCCAGACTCCATCTCAAAAAAAAAAAAAAAAAAAAAAAAAGGAGAATGGCTTTGGTGGGCCTGACCTAATCAGGTGAGTTCTTAAAAGGAGACACATGGCCCGCCGCTGTGGCTCAGGCCTGTAATCCCAGCACTTTGGGAGGCCAAGGTGGGTGGATAACAGTCAGGAGATCCAGACCATCCTGGCTAACACGGTGAAACTCCAACTCTACTAAAAATACAAAAAATCAGCTGGGCGTGGTGGCGGGTGCCTGTAGTCCCAGCTATCTGGGAGGCTGAGGGGCTGAGGCAGGAGAATCATTTGAACCCGGGAGGCGGAGGTTGCAGTGAGCTGAGATCGCCCCATTGCACTCCAGCCTGGGTGACAGAGCAAAACTCCATCTCAAAAAAAAAAAAAAAAAAAAAAAGGATACAGATGACCAGAAATACAGGTGGCCTCTAAGAGCCGAGGATAGCCCCTGGCTGACAGCCTGCAAGGAAGTAGGGACTCCATTCCTACAACCATAAGGAACTGAATTCTGCAGACAACCTGAATGAGCTTGGAAGTGAATCTTCCCCCAGAGCCTCCAGAGAACTCAGCCTTGATCTCAGCTTTGTGATATCCGGAGCAGAAAATCCAGTCATGCAGCATGGGATTTTTTAACTACAGAGTTGTGAACTAATAAGTGGGTATTGACCGGGTGCAGTGGCTCACGCCGGTAATCCCAGCACTTTGGGAGGTCGAGATGAGTGGATCACTTGAGGACAAGGGTTTGAGACCAGCCTGGACAACATGATGACACCCTGTCTCTACTAAAAATACAAAAATTAGCTGGGCATGGTGGTGGTTGCCTATAATCCCAGCTACTCGGGAGACTGAGGCAGGAGAATCTCTTGACCTGGGAGGCAGAAGTTGCAGTGAGCTGAGATCATGCCGTTTCACTCCAGCTGAGCAACAAGAGCGAAACTCTGTCTCAAAAAAAAGAAAATTAAGGCCGGGCGTGGTGGCTCACGCCTGTAATCCCAGCACTTTGGGAGGCCGAGGTGGGCGGATCGCGAGGTCAGGAGATCGAGACCATCCTGGCTAACATGGTGAAATCCCGTCTCTACTAAAAATACAAAAAATCAGCTGGGCGTGGTGGTGGGCTCCTGTAGTCCCAGCTACTCGGGAGGCTGAGGCAGGAGAATGGCGTGAACCCGGGAGGCGGAGCTTGCAGTGAGCGGAGATTGCGCCACTGCACTCCAGCCTGGGCGACAGAGCGAGACTCGATCTCAAAAAAAGAAAAAAGAAAATTAAAAGTGGGTATTGTTGTAAGCTGCTGAGTTTATGGTAGTTTGTTACATGACAATAGAAAATGAACACACTTCACAGTGGACTCCAAGAGCCCCATGAAAGGGAGATTCTCTTTGATCTCCTTAACCTCCTGATCTCCACAGGACCCAGAGCACAAGAACGTCCCTTCTTCTGCTTCTAGTCCCGCTATCTAGAAAAGAGAGGAGGAGCCCAGCTCTTCATTCCACCCCCACCCACAAACTCCCAACTTTCCGGCCCTCAAGGGGTGACCAAGGAAGTCGCTCCACTTGGCTTTCCACAAACAGCCTGTGCCCCACCAGGCTCAGGAGGGCAGCTTGACCAATCTCTATTTCCAAGACCTTCTAGTCCCGCTATCTAGAAAAGAGAGGAGGAGCCCAGCTCTTCATTCCACCCCCACCCACAAACTCCCAACTTTCCGGCCCTCAAGGGGTGACCAAGGAAGTCGCTCCACTTGGCTTTCCACAAACAGCCTGTGCCCCACCAGGCTCAGGAGGGCAGCTTGACCAATCTCTATTTCCAAGACCTTTGGCCAGTCCTATTGATCTGGACTCCTGGATAGGCAGTTGGACCAACGGACGGACGCCATGAGGGCTCTGCTGCTCCTGGGGTTCCTGCTGGTGAGCTTGGAGTCAACAGTTTCGGTGAGTGCTGTGGGAACCAGGATTGTCCCAGGATTGTTCTGGGGGGTCGCTATCACAGCCATAAGCCATGGCCTTTGCTTATGACCTGTGGGTCCAGGTGACTAGGAGGCCTGTGTGGAAAGGTGAGGCCAGTCCCGAAGGCCCAGGCAGAGGAGACAGACAACCAGACTGGGTGGATACAAGGGCACAGCCTGCATTTCTGGGGGAGATGGGCCTTAAGAAGACAATGGGAGGAGGTAGAAAGGGTTTGGGTCTTGGGAAGAAATCTCTGCATTTCTGGGCTGTGAGAGGAAGCTGCAGACTAGCAACAGATCGGTGGCAGGCTACGACTTCTAGTCAGTTCCCTGCCTTCTTCTCTCCCTTGTAGATTCCACCTTGGAAAGCCCCCAAGGAGCATAAGCACAAAGCTGAAGAGCACACAGTCGGTAAGTGGCCTGGCTCCTCCTCCCGAGAACCCTTGGGTGGGGATGTGTATGGTGCAGTGTGTCCAGTCTCAGGGCAGTGTAGTCTAGTGCCTACCTGGTGCTAGGTCTTATGCCCATGGGCACCAGAGTGATCGTGAGCTGTGTGATCCTTGAGGGCAGGGCATGGGCTGTGTCTAAGTGCCCACGAGCCTGGCTCGGAGCAGGTGCTTGAGATATGTGCTGCTGGCGCCATCACACCTGGGCTCCTGCCAGCTTTCCTCAGTTTCCCCAGCTTCTCCCCTTCTTTTCCTTTCCCCAGTATGTCTTGTGGGCATCATTCATGCCACACAGAGGCCAGGGCCTTCAATGGGCAAGGAAGGATCAAGAGCTGGTCTCTGGCATCTGAATGCCTCTGAATCCCAGCTTTATCACTTATGAGCTGGGTGACTCTGGGCAAGTGATTTGAGTTCTCCAAGCTTCAATTTCCCTTCTGTGAAACCAGGTTGATAATAGTAAACCTCTTAGGGTTGTTGAGAAGGGAAACCCATGTGAGGTATTCAGCCCATCACCTGGTACATGGAAATGCTTTACAAATATTAGCTTTTATTATTAAACTACCTTTTAGATGAGGGGTACCTGCCATTTCCCCCTTCCTCAAGCTCTGCCATAGCTCCCCATTGCTTTCATTCTTCCAGACACTAAATTACCTAGATGCCAGGCACCGTGGCTCATGCCTGTAATCCCAGCACTTTGGGAGGCCAAGGCCGGTGGATCATGAGGTCAGGAGTTCGAGACCAGCCTGGCCAACATGGTGAAATGCTGTCTCTACTAAAAGTACAAAAATTAGCCAGGCATGGTGGCATGCGCCTGTAGTCCCAGCGACTCGGGAGGCTGAAGCAGAAGAATTGCTTGAACCTGGGAGGTGAAGGTTGCAGTGAACGAAGATCACACCATTGCACTCCAGCTTGGGCAACAGAGCAAGACTCTGTCTCAAAAAAAAAAAAAAATTTACCTAGAGCGTGGCACATAGCAGGGCCTGTGAACCAGATGGACCCTACCCTGGTGGGCCTGACTTAGTGGGGTTGAGTCCCTAAGCATGGCGTTGAGGCCCAGCACATTCCAATCCTGGACTCCTTCAGCCTCCTCTCTTCACCCTTCTTCACCCAAAAGTTTCTCCTCTCTCTTGCCTTACCCAACCTCGGTGCCCTATCCCTGCCTAATCCCCTGCCTAAGGTCCCCTCCTCTCTGTCCGTCCATCCCATTTGCATCTTTTTTTTTTTTTTTTTTGAGATGGAGTCTTGCTCTGTCCCCTAGGCTGGAGTGCAATGGCGCGATCTTGGCTCATTGCAACCTCCGCCTCCTGGGTTCAAGCGATTCTCTGCCTCAGCCTCCTGAGTTGCTGGGATTATAGGCACACACCTTCATGCTCAGCTAATTTTTGTATTTTTTAGTAGAGACGGGGTTTCACCATGTTGGCCAGGCTGGTCTCAAACTCCTGACCTCAGGTGATCTGCCCACCTTAGCCTCCCAAAGTGCTGGGATTACAGGCATGAGCCACCGCGCCTGGCCCCCATTTGCATCTTAAAGGTCCATCTCAGATCCATTTCCATTTACTGTCCTGGTTCTTTGGTCCTTGGCAAGTGCACTTTGCCTTTAACAAAATAGTGGCAAAAGCTTATTGAGCAGGTACTTTGTGCCAGACGCTGCTCAGCATTTCACGGCATTATCTCATGAAGCCCCACGACAATTCCTCTGAAGAAGACACAGGCAATTCTCATTATTCGTGGTGGTTATGTTCTATAAAATCACAGCGAACATTGAACTAGCAAACAGTATTAGGGTCCTGTGAGCCTCTGGTCACAACATTTTCATCAACCAACAGTATATAATCTTGTTTTATGTGTGATTCTGTTTAAAGACGTTTTATTTAATATATGTGTTGCTGATTCATCAATGCTAAGCTGATGGCACTATAGCTCACACCTGAATCAAGTGTATCTAACACACACTTTCTTCCTAAGGTAGCCTTCTTGTGCTTAGGAACTACACAGCTCTTTAGCAGTAGGCTCAGAGGCCATTTCCAAAAGCAAAATCCCCAGCAAAAGCACAAAGTGTGAAAAACGTTGCACTAAGTAGACTGAAAAGGACACTCGTTCAATAGGAGAGCTGAAACAAGCAGCCGCAGCGTGACGCCTTGTTGAACCTTAACTGGGAATGTGCAAATTTTTCACTGCTCTGCGCATGCCCACAAATGGCCATGAAAACATTTCAAGTATTGACTTGGGAGTTACAAATAAAATTTAGCAAGTAGGCACATTCTCAAATACAGAACCAGAGAATAATGAGGATCAACTGTACTGTTATTACTGCCATTTACAGATAAGGAAACCAAGGCTCAGATCAGAGTGGTTAACAGTGACTTCAACATTCAAAAAGTATTATTAAGTACCTACTTTGTGGCAAGTGCTCTTCCTGGCCTTGGGACTGAAGACTTACCCAAGGTCACACTGCTAGCAGGTGGTGGAGTCAGGAGTCTACTCCAGCTATCTGACTTCTGAACCCAACTTTTTTTTTTCTTTAAGATGGAGTCTCGCTCTGTCGCCCAGGCTGGAGTGCAGTGGCGCGATCTCGGCTCACTGCAAGCTCCGCCTCCCGGGTTCACACCATTCTCCTGCCTCGGCCTCCCGTGTAGCTGGGACTACAGGCACCTGCCACCACGCCCAGCTAATTTTTTTGTATTTTTAGTAGAGACGGGGTTTCACTGTATTAGCCAGGATGGTCTTGATCTCCTGACCTCGTGATCCGCCCGCCTCAGCCTCCCAAAGTGCTGGGTTTATAGGCTTGAGCCACCGCGCCCGGCCCTGAACCCAACTTTTAAAGCGGAAAGTGTTTTCAATGCACAGCGACCTTTTTGAGGGTCTGTCCTTTTCCTGACCAGACACTGAGGGACAGTGCCTGTGCAGTTGAGTACAGGGGAAGTCCTCAGAGAGTGTGTTGTCCCTGCAGTTCTCACTGTCACCGGGGAGCCCTGCCACTTCCCCTTCCAGTACCACCGGCAGCTGTACCACAAATGTACCCACAAGGGCCGGCCAGGCCCTCAGCCCTGGTAAGACTACGCAGAGGAGTTGGAGCAGGGGCCTGGGAGACATGGACCCTGCCTGTCCTTCTGTCCAAGGAACTCTGCTTGGAGAGAGGGGACTGTGATAGGGGAGGGTGGGCCAGGCCCCTGGGTAGAGCAGGGAAGCCTTGTCTCTTTCTACAGGTGTGCTACCACCCCCAACTTTGATCAGGACCAGCGATGGGGATACTGTTTGGAGCCCAAAAAAGTGAAAGGTGCTACACATAGCCTCTGGGGTGGCCTGGGGCTCTCTCCTCCCGCCTCATTACTCTCCTGGTATCACCAGACCCCACACACCTGGGATTCTGGGCCTAGCCCCTTCTCTCCCTCCACAATACCCTTTGGAAGTCCAGAGGGAGAGTTCTGGCAAGGAGTGGTCCCATTTTTCAGGTGGGTAAACTAAGCCTTGGAAACTTGGAGTAGCAAGGTCACAAGGCAAGTAGGTTCAAGTAGGGCCTTGACCCCCAGCTGTCTGACTCAGCTCCCCGCTCTTCCTTCTACCGTGTGCATCTCTCAGACCACTGCAGCAAACACAGCCCCTGCCAGAAAGGAGGGACCTGTGTGAACACGCCGAGTGGCCCCCACTGTCTCTGTCCACAGCACCTCACTGGAAACCACTGCCAGAAAGGTGAGGAGATGCCGAGGACCCGGGCGGGGTGCTGGGGGACAGGGGCAACCCTGGGCCTACAGAAGAGGTCGCTGGATACTCGGAGACTTGGCATGCTCCTAGACTCTCCTGAGACCAATGTCCCTCTTTGTCCCCAGAGAAGTGCTTTGAGCCTCAGCTTCTCCGGTTTTTCCACGAGAATGAGATATGGTATAGATCTGAGCAAGCAGCTGTGGCAAGATGCCAGTGCAAGGGTCCTGATGCCCACTGCCAGCGGCTGGCCAGCCAGGGTGAGCAGATGGTTGGGAACGAGCCAGGGAGGAGCGTCAGGAACACAGGCTGGCAGGAGGCTGGGTGGTGTGCTGGGAAGGAGAGCTCTCTGGGCGGGTCTTTAGGCCCAGGGGTGGCTCACTGCGTTCCCTCCCCAAGCCTGCCGCACCAACCCGTGCCTCCATGGGGGTCGCTGCCTAGAGGTGGAGGGCCACCCCCTGTGCCACTGCCCGGTGGGCTACACTGGACCCTTCTGCGACGTGGGTGAGTGAGGGTCTGGGGCAAGCAGAAGGCCAGCCCCCAGGTGGGACGGGCTTGCCGGGAAGGAGGAGGGAGAGTGCGGAAAGCGGATGAGAGGGAGGCAGGAGCGTCCAGCCCTGGCTGCCCAGGGAGCCCCCTTTCTCCTCAGACACCAAGGCGAGCTGCTATGATGGCCGCGGGCTCAGCTACCGCGGCCTGGCCAGGACCACGCTCTCGGGTGCGCCCTGTCAGCCGTGGGCCTCGGAGGCCACCTACCGGAACGTGACTGCCGAGCAAGTGCGGAACTGGGGACTGGGCGGCCACGCCTTCTGCCGGTGAGCCGCGTGGGGCTGGGTGACCCCTCCGCCCCAGGGCTCCGGGCTCCCCGCGTTCTAACTGCGCCCCCTCGTGTGGCTACAGGAACCCGGACAACGACATCCGCCCGTGGTGCTTCGTGCTGAACGGCGACCGGCTGAGCTGGGAGTACTGCGACCTGGCACAGTGCCAGACCCCAACCCAGGCGGCGCCTCCGACCCCGGTGTCCCCTAGGCTTCATGTCCTACTCACGCCCCCGCAGCCGGCAGCGCCGAAGCCTCAGCCCACGACCCGGACCCCGCCTCAGTCCCAGACCCCGGGAGGTTAGGAAGTGGGGGAGAAGGAGGAGCCGAGAGGGCGCCGGGCGAGCTAGATTCCGGCCAGCCGGCCGCGGGCTCCCGGTCCTCAGCCCCTGCTCCTCCACAGCCTTGCCGGCGAAGCGGGAGCAGCCGCCTTCCCTGACCAGGAACGGCCCACTGAGCTGCGGGCAGCGGCTCCGCAAGAGTCTGTCTTCGATGACCCGCGTCGTTGGCGGGCTGGTGGCGCTGCGCGGTGCGCACCCCTACATCGCCGCGCTGTACTGGGGCCACAGTTTCTGCGCCGGCAGCCTCATCGCCCCCTGCTGGGTGCTGACGGCCGCTCACTGCCTGCAGGACCGGCGAGTACCCGCCCGCCCAGAGCCGCCCCAGGGGCCGCGGCTCCTCCGTCTCCCAGCGCGGCTTCCACGCTGCACCCGAACCCGTGCCCTACCTTCTCCCGCCCCACCCTTCTTTCCACGCCCCTCCGGAGCTCCCGGGGAGGAAGCTGGAACACGGGATGGGGTTCGGGAGCAGGGGGCTTCCCCAGAACGCTTGTGGCCAGGTCTGAGAGCGCTGCCTCTCCCCTACCCCCACCCCCCGCAGGCCCGCACCCGAGGATCTGACGGTGGTGCTCGGCCAGGAACGCCATAACCACAGCTGTGAGCAGTGCCAGACGTTGGCCGTGCGCTCCTACCGCTTGCACGAGGCCTTCTCGCCCGTCAGCTACCAGCACGACCTGGGTGCGTGAGGGCGCCCCGCGGGGACGGGAAGAGAGCTTGGGGCCCCGGCGTCCCCGCCTCACGCTCCTCTCCGCCCGGGTTAGCTCTGTTGCGCCTTCAGGAGGATGCGGACGGCAGCTGCGCGCTCCTGTCGCCTTACGTTCAGCCGGTGTGCCTGCCAAGCGGCGCCGCGCGACCCTCTGAGACCGCGCTCTGCCAGGTGGCCGGCTGGGGCCACCAGTTCGAGGGTAGGCACAACTGCTAGGGGCAGGGGTAGGGGAGGAGACCTTTGATCACTGGGTTAGGCGGGAGAAGCCCGCGACTTTGGTATCGTTCCGGGTGCCTACAGAATGGGTGGCGCTGACCTGATGGGTTGTGAGAATGCGTAGGTGAATCCCAGGTAGAATCCCAGGGCCTGGGATTCACTGCTGGGATCCCCAAATCTCCTGGCGATACAGGGAGAATCGAACTTGCTTTTGGTTCCCTCTGGGCGCCGGGCTGCAAAGGCCAACTAGGACTCTGGCCCCGCGCTCCGGGCTAGTGTGGAAGCCAGGTTCTGCGACTCCGGATGGGTGGTGGGGGTGGGGTTTCTGTTTCTGCTCCGCCCATTGAAATCCTGGCTTTTCTCTGGACCTCAGCTTCCTTGCCTATGAAATTGAGTTAATGGCACCTCCTCCCCTTCGGGCTTGGTGCGAGAGAGGAAGGGCATGAGTGGGTTTACAAGCGCCTGGCGCAGCTTTGTCCATCGTCCGGGCGGCGAGCGTTGTCAGATGGGATGTGAAGAAGGCGCTCTGTGTTCGCAGGGGCGGAGGAATATGCCAGCTTCCTGCAGGAGGCGCAGGTACCCTTCCTCCCCCTGGAGCGCTGCTCAGCCCCGGACGTGCACGGAGCCTCCATCCTCCCCGGCATGCTCTGCGCAGGGTTCCTTGAGGGCGGCACCGATGCGTGCCAGGTGAGTTCTTAGCCCGGTTGGCGCCCTTCCCCGAGGCCGTCAGGCACAAATCCCAGGTCCACAGCGCTGAGCTGCGTGTTTCCGACCCAGGGTGATTCCGGAGGCCCGCTGGTATGTGAGGACCAAGCCGCAGAGCGCCGGCTCACCCTGCAAGGCATCATCAGCTGGGGATCGGGCTGTGGTGACCGCAACAAGCCAGGCGTCTACACCGATGTGGCCTACTACCTGGCCTGGATCCGGGAGCACACCGTTTCCTGATTGCTCCGGGACTCATCTTTCCCTCCTTGGTGATTCCGCAGTGAGAGAGTGGCTGGGGCATGGAAGGCAAGATTGTGTCCCATTCCCCCAGTGCGGCCAGCTCCGCGCCACGATGGCGCAGGAACTCAATAAAGTGCTTTGGAAATGCTGAGAAGGAAAGCTCTTTTCTTCATGAGTCCCGCCGGGAAATGCCAAGACAGAAAAGCGATTCACAGCTTCTCCACAGCTCTCAGAGAACAAGGTCTATGAGATCTTAACGTGCAAAATCTAGATGCCAGCCCAGCTAATGTTTACTGAGCCTAGGATACTGTATACCAAGCCCTGTGCAAGGAGAAGCTGCATGTTACTCCTTATGAGAAACTCACTAACATTTTGTTTACAGAGCAATAAGTTCTCAGACCATACATTAAGATCACTTGGGGAGCGTTTTGAGCCAATCTATGCCCAAGTTCCACCTCAGACCAATTAAATCAGTATGTCTAGGGATGCGGCATAGGTAGTGGTATATTTTTAAAACTCCCCAGATAATTCCATATACAGCCAAGGTTGAGAATCGTGGTTAGAAATACTTAGCATTGGCCGGGCGCGGTGGCTCACGCCTGTAATCCTAGCACTTTAAGAGGCCAAGGCAGGTGCTCAGGAGTTCGAGACCAGCCTGGGCAACACGATGAAACCCTGTCTCTACTAAAATACAAAAAATTAGCCGGGCACGGCGGCGTGCGCCTGTAGTCCCAGCTACTCAGGAGGCTGAGGCAGGAGAATCACTTGAACCGGAAGGAAGGAAGGAAGGAACAGAGGGAGGGAAAGAGAGAGACAGAAAGAAAAGAAAAAAGAAAATAAAAGAGGAAAAAAGAAAATAAAAGAGAAAAAAAGAGTTAGCATTGACTGTGGCGTGGACCCGAAGGACTGGGTGACATATCGTTGTCCCCACCCCAACACGCACTAGTGTAGTGGGTCTGAGAGTCCCTTGGCTAGCAGTACCATCACCAGGGAACTTGTTACACATAACAAATTCTCGGGCTACACTTTATACTGCTGAACAGAAAGTCTGGGGTGGGGCCCAGCAATCTGTTTAACAGCCTTGCGGGGGATTCTGATGTTCTCTCATGCTTAAGAACCACAATCTGGGGGTTGAATGGTTGGTTCCCATACAAGTGGAGGTCTGGCTGTCCAGACACGACATCCTTTTTTCACAAAACCAGCTTTTTAAAATTAAAAAAAGATTGGCCAGATGCGGTGGTTCACGCCTGTAATCTCATCACTTTGAGAGGCTGAGGCGGGAGGATTGTTTGAGCTCAAGACTTCCTGACCCGCCTGGGCAACATAGTGAGACCTCATCTCAAAAAAAATTTTTTTTAATTAAAATTTGTTTTTTCTTTTTTAGAGACGGGACCTCGCTCTGTGGCTCAGGCTGGCGTGCAGCGACACGATCCTATAATAGTTTACTATAATCTCGCTACTGAGTTCAAGCGATCCGCCCGCCTCGGCCTCCCAAAGCGCTGGGATTACAGGAGTGAGCCACTGCGCTCTGCCAAACCCATCCTACAGGATAACCTTAGAACTGCCCAGGCACTAAACGCCCACGCCCCACGTGCCCCAGCCTGGGTGGTCGCTCTGGGACGGCGCCTTGTGTGACGCCACAGCCCCGCCCAGCATGCGTCACAGCGCCGCAGGCCTTCCTCGCGTGGCGCCCTTATATTGCCCCGAGAGGCGCGAGGCGGCTGGGCTCACTCGGAGCGCGATGGGCGACTGGAAGGTCTACATCAGTGCGGTGCTGCGGGACCAGCGCATTGACGACGTGGCCATCGTGGGCCATGCGGACAACAGCTGCGTGTGGGCTTCGCGGCCCGGGGGCCTGCTGGCGGCCATCTCGCCGCAGGAGGTGGGCGTGCTCACGGGGCCGGACAGGCGCACCTTCCTGCAGGCGGGCCTGACCGTGGGGGGCCGCCGCTGCTGCGTCATCCGCGACCACCTGCTGGCCGAGGGCGACGGCGTGCTGGACGCACGCACCAAGGGGCTGGACGCGCGCGCCGTGTGCGTGGGCCGTGCGCCGCGCGCGCTCCTGGTGCTCATGGGCCGACGCGGCGTCCATGGGGGCATCCTCAACAGGAAGGTGCACGAACTGATACGCGGGCTGCTCATGCAGGGCGCCTAGCCGGGCAGCCAGGCCGCCCACTGGTAGCGCGGGCCAAATAAACTGTGACCTGGGCGCGGCTGGCTCCTCCTCCACTTGCGCGGTGGGGGGAGTTGTAAATAAGGAAACTGGTCTTTGCAAGACGGTTACCTGGTGGAGCCGGGATTTTGAGTCTAGAGGCTGCCAGGCTCCTGTGCCCTGCACCCTGCTCTCCCATGGACGCCTTGCAGAGGCTCCTGGCCTGACTGCTGCTGCGTGGCGCCTTCCCAGGGTCCTAGGGACTCCGCGGCTGAGGAAGAGTCCAAGGGTGGGGGCTTCTCAAAGTCTGTTTCAGCCTTAGCGTTCTTTCTCACAGATATTCCCACACATTAGGCAGGACAAGTAAAGGGAGCCCCCTCCCCATCCCGCGAACACCTCTCCCCATCAGGGTGTCAGGCTGGAGGCCAGTTTGCTCCTCCCCCCTCCATTCATACCTCAAGCACTAGCAAGGTGTGATTGGGTGACAGGATGGGCTTGGTGGCTTGTAAAGCAGTTCTGGGGCTCACAGGCCTCTGCATCTCTGCCCACATTCCTCCAAGGGGGGCCCACTGAGAGGGCACATGTCCAAGACCATCACAACTGGGTCTGAGACCTTACATCCTTCCTTCCCCAGGCCTTCGAAAAGGCCCCGTAGGAGTCCCTGGACTAGAGGGAGGAACTCTGGCATCCCTACCGGGGAGTCTCACTCTGCAGGCCTCAGTTTCAGGGTGACCTATGGAGGAGGGGGAATTGAAAAGCTTGGGTGAGTTTGGGGCCTGGTTTATTGCCCAAAGATAGTGGACAAAATGGGAGGGAGGGCGTCTGGTCCCTGCCCTCTATGTGCTGGGGCCCACCACCCCCCCTTCCCGTCCCCTCCCCCAGCGGCCCTGATGGCAGACCCGACCTGTCACTTATTCTGGAGCCCTGGTCTTATCCCAGCAAGAAGGAGTGATGTGTGGCTGAGGTGGGAGAATTTAGAGGGCAGAGGGAGACCAGAGGAAGTTCAGCCAGGTGGGGGTCAGGGATGGGAGTGCAGAATCCTCCTTACACTTGCCTTGGGTGTGGCCCCAGGCCTAGGAGGGGCTTCCAGGGAGTTTGAATTGTGGTTTGGACTCACTAAGGTAGGGCCAGTCAGATGGTTGGGGTGAGCCTGCAGGGCTGGCTTCTCTGGAACTGCACCTGGCCTGGGCAGGGCAGGCTGCTCTTGCAGCCAGTCTTTGAGGGGAGATGGTGCTGCTGAACCCCGTGTCTTGGTCTTCCCTTTCGCCATTGATGGAGAGCAAAAAGACTTCCGAATGCCGAAGGAGAGTTTTAATTCCTTTGTTTTTTTTCCATCAGGCAAGTGTTGGGAAGGGAATTAATTGTGGTGGTGCTGAAGACCTGGGTTAGGATGAGGAGATGGTATCTTGGAGGAAGGAAGGTGGCAAGGAGGTGTGCAAATTCAGTGAGGCAGGCACCAACATCTATGCACAAGCAGCTGTACAGCCATATACTCAGACCCACCCTCACTCCTGCCTATCCTAGTCATGTGTACACGTGCAGAGGACCTGAAATCATACCCAGATATCCTGCAACCTGCACACAGCCTCCCACAGGTGTGTCTGTGTACACGTGCATGGGCTGGCACACCTGTACACAAATACAAGCTTCTACACATGACAGGTGCACATGCAGACTCACCCCCACACATGCACGCACACTGACACTGTCATACAAGCCCAGAGCTTTGCAGAGTTACAGAAGGAGAGACTGGCACCCAGGGTGGCACAGGCACATGCACATACCTACACACACCCTCCCTCCCCTGCCTTTCCACCCCAGGCCTTCCCCATTCCAGGCTGTAGTCGGGGCCCACAGCCTAGAGGCGGGTGGCATTGTGGTGAGCAGGCAGTGCAAGACGGGGGGAGGGCATGGCAGGGGGTAGCTCCTCCAGGAAGACCCTGGGGGGCAGCGGGGGTGAGCGGGGCTCAGGCCTGGCACAGCATAGGGTGGCGCGGGTGATGAGGTGGTCCAGGGGCTTCAGGGAGTGCATCCAGCGAGGCAGGAAGTCCCATGTCTGTAGCCACTTGGGCAGGTGCCCAGGACTCCGACTCTGCAGGACATTGATGAGCACCACGAAGGCCAGCAGGGCCCCGAAGGGTGTGCCCACACCTACCATGACCTGCCAGCCTGCCATGGAGATGCCAAACACCAGTGAGGGCAGCAGCAGGAAGCAGACAAGGAGATAGAGGACGGCGAACCAGCGGTACTTGGCCGTGCGTTTCCCCAGCGCCTTGGCCATGCGGATGGGCAGGCGTGTGCAGGGCACCGGGTACCACAGAAGGATGCCCGAGATGTTGAAGAAGAAGTGACAGAGGGCAATCTGCAGGGGATGAGGCAGAGGGGCTGAGGTGGGCACCGGCTCCCAAGTCCTGTGTCAGGCCAGCAGGGGTAGATGATAGGAACCCAGATCTGGTCTGGGCAGCAGGAAAGTTTCCACTTAGGGGTGATGTGCCCCCTGCCCCCAGATCACCCCAGGGTGGCTATGCTGGCTATGCAAATATTGAAATACTTCTAGACCAGTTGGTAAATAACTACTGCCCTGAGCTCCCCACATTTTCCCCACTGGCCCCTCGAACAGGAATCCCCCAGCAGATACTGCCAAACTTCAGCAGCTAAAGGATTCATGTCAGTTTCTGGACCCTCATTCAGTCAGTGCCTTGGCTTGTCAGTTACTCCTTTGCTCCTAGAATAATTCCCCTTTGTCATTTGCGGCCCTGACCCCCGCAATGGATTCCCCAAACTGTTCCAGGCCCTCTCTTATAGTGCCTCTTCCTCTTCCTTATGGTGCAAATCTGACTCACTGCTATTTATTGGTATAATTATGAGCAGTGTCTCCCTATTAGATGCTAAGGTCTCGAGGGTGGTATCGGGTCTACTTTGCCCATAATGGTTTCATTGAGCATATTAGGTGGCCCTTAGTAGGCAGTCAAAATATTTGTTGCATGTTGTCACACCTTTGTCAGGCCCCACACCCCAGAGGCAGCTCCATCCTGCCCCAGGCGAGGCTACACTCCTAGCGCACCTGGAAAGCGCTGGACAGCTTCTCCCTGGGGCTGGCCAGGGCAGCCAGGATGGCCGTGGTGGTGGTGCCGATGTTGGAACCCAGTGTGAGCGGGTAGGCCCTCTCAATGCTGATCACACCAAGACCTGGGGACAGAGGGAGAGGAAGTGGGACCCCCAGCATCTCCTTCAGCCCTTTCCCTGCCAGCGCTGGCCCACCCCACTCCACCTCTACATGGGCACTCACCGATGAGTGGGGTGATGGCTGAGGTGAACACAGAACTGCTTTGGACCACGAAGGTCATGCTGGCGCCCACCACCATGGCAAAGTACCCTGTGACCCAGGTGAAGGGGGCAGGGAAGTCTGCAAGGAAACCGCATCCCAGCAGGCTGGGGTCAGAGCGGGGACATTGGGAGAGCAGACCTCCGCGGGGGCACTGGGAGAGCGGACCTCCGCGGGGGCACTGGGAGAGCGGACCTCCGCGGGGGCATTGGGAGAGCGGACCTCCGCGGGGGCAGTGGGAGAGCGGACCTCCGCGGGGGCATTGGGAGAGCGGATCTCCGCGGGGACACTGGGAGAGCGGACCTCCGCGGGGGCACTGGGAGAGTGGATCTCCGCGGGGACATTGGGAGAGAGGACCTCCGTGGGGGCTTTGGGAAAGCGGACCTCCGCGGGGTCACTGGAAGAGCGGATCTCCGTGGGGGCATTGGGAGAGAGGACCTCCGCGGGGGCACTGGGAGAGCGGATCTCCGTGGGGGCATTGGGGGAGAGGACCTCCATGGGGGTTTGCTCCCACTGCAGTTGCTTCCGCTTGGCCTCTTTGCTCCTGGATTAAAGGCCTTTCTCAGCCTGGCTCCGTCAGGCGACTGTGCCTTTGCTGGGGCTGTTCCCTCTGCCGGGAATATCCTACTCAGCATCCGAATATTCATCCTCAGGCTCAGCATGGATGTCACTTCCTCTGGAAAGCCTTCCCTGATCCCCTGCTCTGGAGCAGACTTTTTCTCCCTTCTCTGAGCTCCCACAGCCCCATGATACCCCTTATTCTAGTACTTGTCATGCGGCCCCTCCCAGTGCATGAAGTTTAAAATGAAAACCAAGGCTGGGCAAGGTGGCTCACACTTGTAACCCCAGCACTTCGGGATGCTGAGGTGGGTGGGTCACTTGAGGCTGGAGGTTCGAGACTAGCCTGATCAACATAGTGAGAACCCATCTCTATAAAAAAAATTTATGGTTAATAGGAAGAAGCTGGGCATGGTGGCTCACACTTGTAATCCCAGCACTTTGGGAGGCCAAGGTGGGAGGCTCACTTGAGGCCAGGTATTCAAGACCAGCCTAGCCAACATGGTAAAACCCTGTCTCTACTAAAAATACAAAAATTAGCTAAGTGTGGCGGTGCACACCTGTAATCCCAGTTTACTCAGGAGGCTGAAGTGGGAGGATCACTTGAACCTGGGAGGCAGAGGTTGCAGTGAGCTGAGATTGCACCACTGCACTCCAGCCTGGGTGACAAAGTAAGACTCTGTCTCAAAAAACAAAAAAGGGAAAATGAAAATCAAATGGTGTTGCTCCCTTGCCCCAAGTCTTCCAAGTGCTCATGTTACCCTCAATAAAGTCCAGGCTCTGAGCAGAACCTGGAGACCCCATGCTCTGGCCCCTTCCGTGCCACCTCACTGACCCCATTCAGCCAGTCAATCCCGTTGCTCACCCTGCTCCTGCCAGCTACTGGCCACCGTTCTGTGTCACGGACCTGCCATGCTGGTTCCTGCCTCTGAGCCTTTGCACATACTGTTCCTCCACCCGGAGTGCTCTTCATCTGCATCGTGGCTACTTGTGTGTGTTCAATACCAGTTGCCCTGAGCGGCCTCAAACTGTGCATTGGAAGCCGTCTCTTCCACACCCTACTGCACTGCCATTTTTGCTATGTCCTTGGCAGGTACCTCTCTCTGAATTTATCCCCCTAATTCATTTTCCTTACTATTCCTAATTCATTTTCTTTTTCTATTTTTATTTATTTATTTTTGAACTCTGTTGCACAGGCTGGAGTGCAGTGGTGCCATCATAGCTCACTGCAGCCTCAACCTGCTAGGCTCAAGTGATTCTCTCACTCAGCCTCCTGAGTACCTGGGACTATAGGAGCACACCACTATGCCCAGGTAATTTTAAAATTTTTTGTAAAGACAAAGTCTCGGCCGGGCACGGTGGCTCATGCCTGTAATCCTAGCACTTTGAGAGGCTGAGGCGGGTGGATCATCAGGTGAGGAGTTCGAGACCAGCCTGGCCAACATGGTAAAACCCTGTCTCGACTAAAAATACAAAAAATTAGCTGAGCTTTGTGGCAGGCGCCCGTAGTCCCAGCTACTTGGGAGGCTGAGGCAGGAGAATCACTTGAACCCTGGAGGTGGAGGTTGCAGTGAGCCAAGATCATGCCATTGCACTCCAGCCTGGGCAATAAGAGTGAAACTGTCTCAAAAAAACAAAACAAAACAAAACAAAAAAACAAAGTCTCACTATGTTGCCCAAGCGGGTCTTGGACTCCCAAAGTGCTGGATTTACAGGTGTGAGCCACTTGCCAATCTCACATATTTTTCATTGCTTTCCTCCCCCTGCTGGGCTGTGAGCCCCTCAGGGCAGGACCCATCTGTGTTTGTCTCACCTCTGTATACCTGGCACTACACCTCCCTTGTCACACAATGGGGGCTTAAGGACTCTTTGTTGGTTGAATCAAACAATGGTCCTTGAGAATCTCCACCTGCTAAAATGGAACCACAGCCAGAGGCAGCCACAGGTCTCCAGCTGTCAGTACCTTAGTGGCCTCAGAAACCACCTTCTTTGTTCACGTCGGGAAACTGAGTCTCAGAGATGGTAGGGTTTACCCAGATCAAGGCAGTCACAGGACTTAGCAGGATCTGGAAAGGCCCATCCTGTGGCCCTGCCCAGTCAACTGCTCGCAGCTCACCGGTATTGATGACCTTCTGGATGACCTTGGCCACTTGGCCCTTGAGCAGGGAATTGAGCATCTTGACGAGGAGGATGAGGCAGGTGCAGAGCAGCACCAGGGATCCTGCCAGCAGGATGAGCCCCACAGCCAGGTCCGGTAGGCCAGTGTCCACAAAGATGTGGTTGCCTGCAGAGGGTGGAGCTCCTGACAGCTGACCCCACACCTGGTGCCCATCTTTGCCACCCAGTTGGGCTCTGATCCTAAGGCCCCACCTCAGGCTCCTTGAGCCTCAACACTGGAGCTTGACCCAGGCTCAGGAGCTGGGCTGGTTGACAGCCATGCTTCCTGGGGCTGGACACAATAGTGGCTGTGCGGGATTGCCCTGCCACTGCTAGGCTCTGCCCCTGCCATGCAGGACACCTCCCATGTTGCAGGCACTTACATTTCTCCATGGTGGCATTTCCAAGTGTCTGGCTGGAGTTGGCCTCTGCTCTGGACATGGCAGTGGGAGCCTAGATTAGGAGGAGGGTGACTTAGTGAATTAGGAAAACACAGCCTGAGGTTGGGGCTGAGATGAGAGTTAGGGAGGGATGGGGAAGATGGAGATGGGCCTCCTGCTCTGTGACCACGGATGGGTCTCTTGCCCTCTCTGAGCCTGTCTCTTCCACTGAGGACATGTGGATAAAAGTACCTGCCACACAAGAATCTGGTCCTCTGTGTGTTCTGCCCTGTCACTCCACTGGCCCAGCTCTCCCTGGGGCCACATCCAGTGACTTCCTGTCTTTCTTTTCCTCCCTCTCTCAGTGGCATTGGGTGCTGCTGAACATGTTCCTCTTTTTCTGAAAACTCCCCCTTCCTCATCTTTTATTACCCATCCCTTTCTCGGTGCTCCTTCCCCAGCATCCTGGCTCCTTCCTCTCCTCCAAGACACCCTTAGCCCAAGCTCCATTCTCCTCTAGATCAATTCCTTATCCTCAGGGGGTGTAAGGGGACAGAGGGCCCAGCCCACACGTCTCTTCTGCCCACCTGCTCTCAGTGAGACAAAGGGGCTCCCCAGGGAGGCCCCACAATTCAGAGGGCCACAGGGCTGGGCAGGTAACCTAAGTGAGCAGCTCAGGCTGTGTATGGAAGAGGTGGGGAGAGTTTCTGTTGGGCCTGTAGGGTCCGCAGCAGCTACTCAGCTCCTGATCACTGTCACCATCCAGGGACACAGCCTAGCGTGGCTAAATTGCCCAATTTCTATGAGAGAAGCCACAACTCTGAAGTTCTAGATAAAATCTCCCAATCTGGGCCAGGTGCAGTGTGGCTCATGGCTGTAATCCCAGCACTTTGGGGGGCTGAGGTGAGAGGATTACTCGAGGCCGGGAGTGGGAGGCCATCTTGGGCAACATAGCAAGACCTTGTCTCCACAAAGAAAATTAGGGCACGGTGGTGTACACCTATAGTCCTAGCTACTCAGGAGGTTGGAGCAGGAGGATCTCTTGAGCCCAGGTGGTCAAGGCTGGAGTGAGCTATGATCACGCCCCTGCACTCCAGCTTGAGTGACAGAGCAAGACCTTATCTCAAAAAACGAAAAACCCCCGAAAGCAGCAAACTCCCAATCTGTAAATATTGGCGACCACTTTGAGTTATCTTTTACAATTCAATGAAGGTCAGCAGAAGCAGGCCAGTCTGGCCTGTGGACAACTAACTTGTAGCCTTGTTGGGTTAAGAAGTTAGTTATTTATTTATTTTGAGACAGAGTTTTTGTTCTGTTGCCCAGGCTGGAGTGCGCACAATCTCGGCTCACTGCAACCTCTGCCTCCTGGGTTCAGGCGATTCCCCCGCCTCCACCTCCTGAGTAGCTAGGGTTACAGGCGCCTGCCACCACGCCCAACTAATTTTTTGTGTTTTTAGTAGAGATGGGGTTTCGCCATTTTGGCCAGGCTGATCTCGAACTCCTGACCTCAGGTGATTCACCCACCTCAGCCTCCCAAAGTGCTGGGATTACAGGTGTGAGCCACCACGCCAGCCAAGGTAAGAACTTTTATGGCGTCTGGTGTAACATCCGGGTTTATTTTAGCGGGATGTGCTCCCTTGAATGGGGCAATGTGCTCTTCTGTGCTCCCAGTTCGCCACATCAGGGCCTTGGGGACCCATCAAGACTGGGCCTGAATGGCAGGCCAAGAAGCCTGGAAAAAAATAGGCTGCAATGGGCTAGATGGGAAAACCAGGCTGGGAAAGCGACGGTAACTGCTGCGAGGGTAAGGGAGAGAGAGAGCCAGGTGTTTGCTGTTAGGCAGATCTAAGTTCAAATCCTGCTTCTTATACCAACTACCCTGGGTAAGCCATGCCACCTCTCAAAGCCTGTTTTCTCTAAAGCAGGGTAATAGAAGAACTGCTGTAAAGGTTACAGGGGGGAATGTGTTTAAAGCGCTCATCGCAGGGCTTGGCTCATGATGAGCCTTCGGTAAACTGTCTTCTGATATGGAGTGACCCCCTCCCTCCCTGAGCCCGTTCAGGATCACATGGTTAGGAGGCTGTGTGTGTGACTGACTTCCTAGGTCAGGACCAGTGGCCCCTGCAGATGAACCTGAGAACCCTGGCCCTGTTGGGGAGGAGCCTGCTGGACCTTCCTGGGAGTACCCAGCCTGGATGCTGAGGGAGCAGACAACCCCTTGAATTAGTAGGTGCCTGGTCAACGTGTGCCCCACTGACCTAACCTGGGCTGGGCCCAGTGGTCTCTGTGGGGAGGACTGTGGGACCCTGGGAAGGCTGGAGGAGAATGGGGAACTTTACCGGGGTCCCAACTTAGGGCTGGCAGGGGCAGCAGCAGGGCCAAGCCCTCTGGGTTTTTAGAACCTTGACCTTCTTGCCTGGGGCCGTGTGGCTCTGGCTGGGAGCCCAGAGACCCTAAAGTACAAGAGAGGAAGGTAAAGCTGGCAGGAGGGACAAAGCCAGGCGGAGAGTGAACTGCCGGGAGGGAGCAGGCCCTGGGGCTTCCTTGTGGGGCAGAGGGAGAAGATGGAAACTCCAGCTTAGATAAAAGAGTTGGGAGGCCCAGGATCTGGGGGCATCTTTCCAAGATGTGCCCATCCCTGCCTGGGCCTGGGGTCGGGTAGGAGAGGCTGGAGGGGCCTGAAGCGGGTGGTGGGCTCTGTGGGAAGAACAGAATGGGCCTGTGGACAGCCCTGGGCCCATACCCCAGCTGAGCCGTTCCCAGCAGTGTGTCACCAGAGCAAACACTTAGCCTCTCTGGGCCTCAGTTTCCTCCTCTGCAGCATGAAGTCCGTAATGCTGCCCACCTTTTCCCAGGGGCTAGTTGGAAGCATTTTGGAAGAGGGAGTTGGGATTTAAGTGCCTATAGGGACACCCTAAATTAAAGAGGCCCCTTCTGGGGACTGAAGGAGGTGATTAAGCTCAGAGGAGACTGTCAGGATGTGGGCCAGCGCAGTAGTTTCCCCCTCAGAGGAAGGGGAGCTCTAGGGCCTTTGTTCTTCTGGAAGCCGAGGGAGAGCACTGTGCCAGCAGCACCATCTGGTGGCGAAAAGGAGAACTTCTCCTTAGAGCAACACCCGCCACCTCTGGAGTGGTCTCCACGTGGCTGTGGTCACCTGGTGGCCTTCAGGCCTGATGGGCAGCATGGGAAGCAGACATACATAGTAGAATGTCAGACCGGTGAGTGAGAGAGGCAACGAGATAGAGAGTCAGATTCTACCAGGATTTGTATCCTACCTCAATTACAGGGACTTGGGCAAGCCACTGTACTTCTCTGGGACTCTGTAAAATGGGGATGTGATAATCCCTGCCTCCCAGGTTGCAAGTCCTCAAAAGATGCTTGTTTCATCCAGGTAGGTATAGTTGACAATCCACAGTGTGGCCACGTAAGAAGGTGATTCCAGGACAGTGTCAGGGTCCCGGGAGACTCAAGTGTCTGAACACTCAACTGCCGCTGCTGCTTCTTTCCCCATCTGGAAGGCCTTGGGCTTGCCTCCTCTCCCTGGTGCATAGCTTCCCTGGAGACTGTTTCGGGCTAGTTCAGGTCCAGCGTGGTGAAAGTTGGAGTCAATGGGAACAGGTTGGAAGGGCGCACGGGGAGACTCTGTGGCCTGTCTTTGAGCAGGAGGAGCCAGGACGCACTTCACACTTCGCAAGACCAAGCACATCCACTGCTGTGTGAGTCACACTCCTTCGGGGCGCGGTCCCAGAAAGAGGATGAAAGTGAGAGCTTGGGTCCCACCCAGCAGCTACTCTCCCAGCCGAGGCAATCAGACCCTGCCCCTGCTGAAAGCGTTTAAGGAAAGCATTTCCCGGTAGAGTGAGGAAGAGAAACCAGCTGGACAAGTGGCAGCTGCAGCCGTAGAGAAAGGCCCAGGGGCGGCCTCCACAGAGGGAACCTGGGTGAGGATGACTTCAAGTGAGGACGTGGAGGCTGCTGGTTGAGATCTGCCCGAAGCTGCAGTAGGTGGCCGGCAGGGAGCTCAGAGGCAGTGAGGAACAGAGCTGTCTTCCATGGCTTGCTTTTTGCGAAGATCAAAGTGTGCGATTTCTCTCCCTTCCAGATTTTGCTATGAAGTAGAGAGGCTTGTGGTGATTCAGAGAGCACTAAGAGTGCTCAGAGAGCTCGTGAGAAAGTGGTTGATGTATTAAAGAGGTCACGAAGTCAGCGTAAAAGCTGCCCGCTGGGGTTTTTTTTATGTAAGGCTGCTTTGAACACTCAGAGGCTGAGCTGGAGCAACTTCAGACGCAAAGGAGCATCGCAGGGCGAGTCAGATGAGTATTTTCTGTTCGCACCAGGGTAAAGGTCCAGTCACAAGAAGCAGCAAGTGGAAGGGGAAGGGGAAGGGCTTGTGCTGTGCTGTGCTGTGGCTCGGATTTCCTCATATCTCGTTGTAAATGGAGTTATGTCTCATGTGCAAGCATCAGGGAGAAGCAAATATGGTGCACTGTGGTTTGGATGAAGCATTTTCCTTTTTACAGCTAAGGAAGTGTGCTAATTGCCTGCTTCCTCATCAGCCTGGCATAATGGGTGGTCCATGAGCGTCCACTTGATTCAAACAGATCTTCCCAGCATTAGAAGCAGCAGAAACAGTGCAGAAGGACAAGGGACTCCCACCTGTGGCAGTCTCCAGGAGAAGGAACCCCCGATGCCAGCACAAGCGGCTGTTATATCTCCAAGGAGTTCTCCATGCAGCTCACCTTCCTGTTACTTTCCTTGGTATCCTTATAGCACTCTGCCTCCTCCCCA
This sequence comes from Pongo abelii, assembly GCF_028885655.2. Lineage (NCBI taxonomy): Eukaryota > Metazoa > Chordata > Mammalia > Primates > Hominidae > Pongo > Pongo abelii. The sequence continues at coordinate 185,431,901 of NC_071989.2, forward strand.
CATTACCTGGGTCCCAAAACATGGCCCAGCTGAGTCACTAACCCCTCTAGGGTGCTCAGGCCCTGACATGGTAGGACAAGCTCTGGCACGTTTCTTAGCCTCTCTGAACCTGTGTCTCTACCTGTGAAACCCAGGGGTTGCGCTAGATCAGAGGTTCTCAAACTTGAGCACTGAGAACACCTAGAGGAACTGCTGAAGCATATAGGCCACTGGCCCTGCTCCCAGGGGTTTCCAGATTCAGTAGGTCTAGGGAAGGGCAGGGTGATTTGCATCTCCAATAGGTTCCCACACGGTACACAAGATGCTGGCCTGGGACCACACTTCAAGAACCACTGGGCTAGATCAATTACATAACAACTTTAATTGATTGGTGATGTCTGCCTAAGGCAATGTGGGAAGTTGGGAGGAATTAGCAATGTTTACTGTAAGCACAGTAGAAGGGCCACATATTTGCCCTCTCCTGGCTAAATGATCTTCAAGGTCTATCTGGAGCATTTTGAACAGACAATGAAGCCAACAGTCTGAAGACGGAGTCCTCTTACCTGGGGCTAGGCCTGGGACTCACCTCTAAGGAGTCTGGGTGGCACCAGATCCGGATGAGACTGTGGTTCCTCAGGGACTCATCACCAGTGGCAATGCTGGTTATCACGGACTTGTCCAGCTGTGGGCAAGATGTGGGCAGGGGGAGTGAAGGAGGCTGGGTCCCTTGCTACCCCCACCCTCACCCCATGCCAGGCCCTGCTGTCACCTGGATGATGAGCTTTGTGAAGGGCTCTGTGATGATCTTGAGCAGGTCAGGAGCGTCACGGCCACCATGGATGTTGAAGGAGGCCACCACAAGTCGAGTGATGTGGTGCAGGTAGCTGGTGACAGCCTCCAGGGGCAGCAGGACCAGCACTGACAGCCAGTTAAAGCAGTCATGCACCGTGGCCCCTGCGAAGGCCCTGGGCAGGGAGGCCACATTGCAAGGCAGGCTGGAGCCAGAGCGCAGTCACACCTGGGGTTCCTGGCATCTGGGGCTGTCCTCCCCCAGGCACGAGCCCCCAACCCCCAGCCCCCCTCACCGCCGGAAGTCAGTCCTGTCCCCCGCCTGCATCAGGGCCACGATGGTGTTGGTGACAGAGGTGCCGATGTTGGAGCCCATGATGATGGGGATGGCAGAGCTCACCTCCAGCACTGGTAGAAGAGAAGACTTCCTAACGAATTTGACGGTCACCCAGCTCCTGCCCCACCACAACTCTTGTCAGGCCCCCTACCCACGTCCCAGTCCCCAGTGGCCACTCCTGCCATGCTGCTGAGTCTGCCTAACGTTGGCATCACAGGTGCATGTGGGCATGGGCTGTGCGTTTACAGGTGTGTGCATTCATCCATGCGAGTAGATGTACACGCGCTGCACATGGTGTGTGGATGTGAACGTGTGTGCGTGTGAGGCCTTCATTATGAGGGCTCATGGGCTCGTGTCCTATGTGCAAATAGAGATTTGTGCTTGTGTGTGCACACATGCCCCAGAGTGTGATGGTTAGTTTTTTGTTTTGTTTTGTTTTTATTTTTGTTTTGAGACGGAGTCTCACTCTGTCACCCAGGCTGGAGTGCAGTGGCACGATCTCGGCTCACTGCAAGCTCTGCCTCCTGGGATCACGCCATTCTCCTGCCTCAGCCTCCTGAATAGCTGGGACTACAGACACCCGCCACCACGCCCGGCTAATGCTTTTTGGGTTTTTTTTTTTTTTTGTATTTTTAGTAGAGATGGGGTTTCACCATGTTAGCCAGGATGGTCTCGATCTCCTGACCTCGTGATCCGCCCCCCTTGGCCTCCCAAAGTGCTGGGATTACAGGCGTGAGCCACCGCGCCCGGCCAGTGATGGTTAGTTTTATGTGTCAACTTAGCTAGGGTGTGGTACCCAGTTATTTAACCCAACACTAGCCTGGGTGTTCTGTAAGGCGTTTTGTAGATGCAATTCACGTCTACAGTCAGCTGACTTTAAGAAAAGGAGATTATCCTTGGTAACCTGGGTCAGCCTCATCCAATAGAATGAAAGGCCTCAAGCAGAACTGAGGCTTCCCTGAGAAAGGAGAAACCCTGCCCTGTCTGGACTGCAGCGTCGGCGCCCACCTGAGAGTTCCCGCCTGCCCTTCCAATGCCCTGGCCTAAGGATTCCTGACTTGCCCAGACAAACCACCATCGGGAAAGCCAGTTCCTTGCCATAAATCATCTGGGTCACATACAGCTACAGTTTGGGCTCCTCTCATGTCCCTAGCTGATACAGGAGTCAGGCTGAATGGAGGCCAGCCTTACTGGGGTCACGCTCCCCATTTGCCACCCTTCCCAGCTCGTGGGTGCCCCTCCAAGCTCTTCCCCACCCTGGTGGGCCAACTCACAGCCAGAGGAGACCATGCTGACGATGATGGACGTGGAGGTGCTGGAGCTCTGCACCAGCACGGTCACCAGGATCCCCACCACCAGCCCGGCCACCGGGTTGGACAGGATGGCATTATCCTTGAAGATGTCACCAGCCACCTTCCCTGGGGAGCATGAGCCAGTGTTGTCCATGGCCCTTCAGGAATCCCTCCCTGGTCTCCTCCACCCGGGCCCTACCTCCAGCCAGCTGGAAGGCCGAGCTGAGCACGTCCAGGGAGCAGACGAAGAGGTAGAGGAAGGTGAGCATCAGCGGCACCTTGAGCAGCATGGCGCCGGCCTGGCGCAGCTTGGGGACCAGCCTGGATTCTGGACGGGGGAAGCCATGAGCACAGTGGGCAGAGGCCAGGGCAGGGACTGCTGCTGCCTCTGCCACCCCCAGCCCAGGCCCACCTGGCTTCTGCTCCTCCTCCGGGGCCAGCTTGGCAGGCAGTGGTTCATGGCGCTCCAGGACCTCCCCACAGGGGCAGGTGTGCTCGGCAAGGGCCACAGGGCCCAGGCTGGGGAAGGCATAGGCAGAGGTCCCCGGGATCCTGTGTAGGACTAGGGAGGGAGCCTGGTCAGGAGCTCTCAGGGGCCCCAAAGTGGGGAGGCGGGGAGGGACGGGGGGGGAAGTGGCCTCACCCGGGGTGTGGGCAACCATGGGCAAGCAGGGTCCAGGGTGTGGGAGCAGCACTTACCCTGAGGGCTGGGCACGTAAGCAAAGGCCGTCCCTCGCATCACATGCCCCCCATGGACTGGGAGTGGGGAGACAGCAGGGGACCCCAGCCTCTCTCCGTAGGACAACATCCTGGGCACCCACCGTGAGGTCTGCAGGTCAGTGGGTCTCAGCAACGCTGAATGACAATGGCTGTGTCCAGGATACTCATGCCCACACACCCTCACCTGCACAAACCCCCATGGCGCATGATTCCAAACACACACCTAGCAAGGCACACCCTCCATCCTCACCACACACACACACTCCTCCGAGACTCACACGCACAAACACACACCCAGCAAACCACACCCTCCATCCTCACGACCACCACAGCCCTCTGAGACTCACATGCAGACTCACATGTGCACATCTGTGCTGGGCACCTGCATGTGAGTCTCGGAGGGGTGTGTGTGGAGGTGGTGAGGTGTTCATTCATTCACCCATTCACTCATTCAATGAGTATTATTGAGCTCTAGCCCAGGCTCTGAACCAGAGGCTTGGATATAGCATTGATAAAAGACACTGAAAACTGAGGATGCCCAGCCTATTTGGGGCTGGAGGGGGCCAGGGAATACGTGGTGTTGGCAGTGGCTGCAGGTGTTGGCAGTGGCTGCAGGTGTGGGCTGGGGCTGGGCCGGGCTTCAGTTTTGCCCACCTGGAGAGCAGGGAGGAGCTGCAGACACCTGCCTTCTCATGGGGTCACCTGGGCACACACGGAAGTCCCCTGGTCCGGATCCCGAGTTCCTGGGTTCCCCTCACAATGAACTCCTTTCCCCATCCACCCCCTCAAGGGGCAATGAACAAACACTGACAGGCTTGCTTCAGCCCCCCCTTGTCCCCGCACTGCCCCAGGAGTCTCGGCTATTGGAGTGGAGGCGCCCTTATCTGCCTCAGCACTCCCCACATTGTCCCAGCATCCTAGGCTGTTGTGGTGGGGGTGTGAAGAGTTGAATTCAAGTCCTGAAGGAGCAGGAGTCTTTTTTTGTTGTTGTTGTTGTTGTTGTTGTTGTTGAGATGGAGTTTCACTCTTATCGCCCAGGCTGGAGTGCAATGGCACAATCTCGGCTCACTGCAACCTCTGCCTCGTGGGTTCAAGCGATTCTCCTGCCTCAGCCTCCGAAGTAGCTGGGATTACAGGTGCCCGCCACCACACCCGGCTACTTTTTTGTATTTTTAGTGCAAACTCGACCTCAGGTGATCTGCCCACTCGGCTTCCCAAAGTGCTGGGATTACAGGTGGGAGCCACCGCACTTGGCTGGAGTGACATGTTATATGAGGCACGGTGGGGGTGGACGCAGATAGGACACAGATGAAGGGGCTGGGGTGCTGGGCTGTTTCCTACTCAGAGCTGGGGGTGGGGTTGGGATGTGAGGGTCCTGGGCTCACCTTGGAATTCTGTGTTTCAGCTTCTGCTCAGCAGCTCAATGAAGCCTCCAGGGCCCTGAGGAGAACTGAGGCCCTCCTCTTTATACCCTCGGGTCAAGGGCAAAGTCCCTGGAACCCTAGCTGCCCTCCCTCTGTTCCCCAATTAACCTCACCCCCGAGATTCCTCCCAGTTAATTGCTAATCGTCAGCTCTGCATGGGGAATCTGTGGTCAGGCTCTCCCCGTCAACCACGACCCAGACACATCCCCCGCCTGCAGGCAGAGACCCTGATGCCACTCAGCACCTTGTTCCCAGGGTCCCCTCATTCCTGGCCTGACAGGACTCCCCAGGGAATGACCCAAACATCCTATGGCCTTCGGAGGTTGCGGTGAGCCAAGATCGTGCCACTGTACTCCAGCCTGGGTGACAGACAGAGAGTGTCTCAGAAAAACCAAACCAAACCAAACAAAAACATCCTATGGCCTTGCCAAGCATCGGGGTGTCTGTAAGTCTCCCAGGGGGAGCTCAGAGGAGAGGGAGTGTGAGATGAGGACCTCAGCTGGAGAGGCTGTGGAATGTTGAATCGTAGCAGGTCTCTAATGCCCGACCAGGGGTCCAGGATGTGAGTCTGAGTGAATGTGGAGCCGCTGGCCAGACTGGGAAGGGCCTGATCTGCCTTTTAGAATGGCCCCCGTGGGGTGGAGCCCGGACATGTGGAAGGGAGCCTGGAAGCGGAGAGGCCAGTTAAGAGGCTGACGAAATGGTCCAGGTGAGAGATGATGAGGCCTGAACTAAGATGGGAACGGAGGAGCTGGGGAGGACAGGTGCATCCCGGGGACATCTGACCAGTAGAACTGGTGACGGGGAGGGAGAGAGGAAAAGGAAATAGATGGGAGTCGGGTCTCTGGATCTTTGGCTAGGGCTGGGTTCATGCCCAGGTAGGAGGGTGTCACTGAGTCATGGAAATGCAATCAGTTCTCAGTTCTTGTGTCAGAATCTCTGGGTCCTTGGGCTTGAAGGTGCTGTTAATGTCACATCGAGTGTCTCCACCTATGAGCAAACTGACACCCCCACAGTGGGCCCAGAGACCCCGGCCCACGTGACCTGTTTCTCTCCCCTCCCCCGCACAGTTCAGACCCTTGGCAGGAGCAGCTGAATCCAAGGTGCTCCTGGTGAACTGGGGGTGTTTCTCCTCTTTAATAAGGTTGTGCTTTTTGATATTTTTGAAGTTTGCCTTCCCTGCTGTCACGGAGCTCTGGGTTCAGTGGGGGAGGCAGTTAGCTATCGATCAAATCCATCAAGAGATATAATTCCAAAATGCTGCGGATTTACATAGCCACCACTTCTAAAAATTTATTTTGGGGCTACAGCCCTAGTGAAAGTGAGAAAATGCTGGATCTGACCAGAGCTGTTGTTGGGACTCATAAAAGCAGCAGGGAAGGCAGCTCCATTCCAGCACCAAAGTATCTCTTGCCAGCCTCTCTACCATTTCAGCACCTCCCTGCCTACTGCCTGCCTCCTCCCTGGCCGGTGACAGAGTCTGTGTGTCCCCCTGGGGGGTGACCCCCACCTTGTCTGTGCACCTGGGCTCTGGCCATGGCCTCCCCAGACCTCTTCTGGGCTGAGAGCCTGCCTGGTTGGGGGTGTCTCGCGTTAAGAAAAGGAACCCAGCAGGAGGAGCTGTTTTGGAGGGAAGGTGCCAAGCTCCGTCTGCTCAGGCTTTCTGAGCGGCCTCTGGCACGAGCAGTTGGCTCTGCAAGCCAGAAGCACACACTGTGCTTCTCACCCCAAACCTGGGCCTCCTCCTTCTTCCTGATCTTGGTGAGCAGCACACCGTCCATCCATCTGGGTCGGGCACCAAGCAGACATCCTTGCTGTTTCCTTCCCCTCCACTTCCTCGTTTCCAACTCATTCCTCAATTCTCCCAATTGTATTGCTCCAGGAGCTCCCCGATCCTTTTGCTGTTAGCCATCTCTGTGGCCACCTCCCTGGACTGGGCCTGTCATCTCCCCTGGGTCATTGCGGTCGCTTCCCAAGTGCTCTGTCCATTTCTGCCCTTGCTGCCCCGATCCACGCTCCAAAGCAGCAGACAGCAATCTTTTCAAAATGCCAAACTAGGCCAGGTGCGGTGGCTCACGCCTGTAATCCCAGCACTTTGGGAAGCCAAGGCAGGTGGATCACCTGAGGTCAGGAGTTCGAGACCAGCCTGGCCAACATGGTGAAACCCCATGTCTACTAAAAATACAAACAAATTAGCCGGGCATGGTGGTGGGCACCTGTAATCCCAGTTACTCGGGAGGCTAAGGCAGGAGAATCACTTGAACTCAGGAGGCAGAGGTTGCAGTGAGCTGAGATCACACCATTGCACTCCAGCCTGGGCAATGAGAGCAAAACTCTGTCTCAAAAAGAAAGGAAAAAAAAAGGCCAAGTTAATCATGTCGCCTCCTCTTCCTTTTGAAACCTGCCTCTGCTAACCACTTAGCATAAAGCCCAGGATCCTATAGTAGCCTGGAAGGACCAGGGCGACTTGGCTTCCTACCTGCTTTGCCAGCCTCAGCCCGTGCCTGAGAAACTGTACCCCAGGGAGGGCATGTACAGCAGGAGAGAAGGGGCCAGGGCCAGGGCCAAGCCCAGAGGAGCACGCACTTTTTTTTTGAGACAGAGTCTCGCTCTGTCGCCCAGGGTGGAGTGCAGTGGCGCGATCTCGGCTTACTGAAACCTCTGTCTCCCAGGTTCAAGCGATTCTCCTGGTTCAGCCTTCTGAGTAGCTGGGACTGCAGGCACCCGCCACCACGCCCAGCTAATTTTTGTATTTTTAGTAGAGACAGGGTTTCACCATGTTGGCCAGGATGGTCTCGATCTCCTGACCTTGTGATCCACCCACCTCAGCCTCCTAATGTGCTGGGATTACAGGCGTGAGCCACAGCACCCGGCTGGCACCCACATTTAAGGGAGACTGAGAAGAGCAGCCAGGGACCAGGAGGAAGCCGCCTCAGAAGCCAGGCTGGACCACATTTTGAGAGAGACACCCTGGTTGGCTGAGTCAAGTGCCGCTGAGATGTCAGGTAATCTGAGACCAGAGAGGCTTTAACAACCAAGGGCTGTCAGCTACCTGGGAGGGCATGTTGGGGTAGGAGTCAGCTTGTGATGGTGTGGGAAGGAGTGGGAGGTGGGGGAGTGGAGGAAGCATCGCCAGCGTGAATATGAGACGCTGACATATATTAAATTTCATCACACCAATGAAAACCATTTCTCCGGGAGAGGCATAACTGCTGAACGGAGAGAGAGAGAACGATCCCAAGAACAAATGTGCACATCCAGGAACTGAGCAAGCTGTGGAGGCTGGCACAACCAGCCGTTTCTGCAGTTCTTCAGAGCCATGTGCTCCTTAAATGCACAGTTTGCTGCATGTGGGTTTTCCGCAGGACCTAAAGTTGAAGACGGTCAAGGGAAGAAAAACCCTTGAGCATCTCCTGCCGGCATTCAGACCAGCACAACTGCCATGCACACAGTCACGAGTGTGCACTGCACATATCGGGGCGCATCCCCTCTAAATCTCAGGCCTGTAATCCCAGCACTTGGAGGCTGAGGTGGGAGGGTCACTTGAGCCCAGGAGTCCAAGACCAGCCTGGGCAACACAGCAAGACCCTGCCTCTAAAAAAATTAATAAATAGCCAGGTGTGGCGGCACGCATCTGTAGCTGGGGAGGCTGAGGTGGGAGGATTGCTGAAATCTGGGAACTCAAGGCTACAGTGAGCTGTGATTGCACCATTGCCCTCCAGCCTGGGTGACAGAGCGAGACCCTGTGTCAAAAAATAAATAAATAAATAAACAAACAAATAAATAAATAAATAAAAGAGGCTGGGTGCGGTGGCTCACGCCTGTAATCCCAGCACTTTGGGAGGCTAAGGCAGGCAGATCACCTGAGGTCAGGAGTTCGAGACCAGCCTGACCAACATGGTGAAACCCCGTCTCTACTAAAAATACAAACATTAGCCAGGCGTGGTGCCACGCACCTGTAATCCCAGCTACTTGGGAGACTGAGGCAAGAGAATTGCTTGAACTCAGGAGGTGTAGGTTGCAGTGAGCCAAGATCACGCCACTGCACTCCAGCCTGGGTGACAAGAGTGAAACTCCATCAAAAAAAAAAGAGTGAGAGAGAGAAAGAAGAAAGGAAGGAAGGAAAGAAGGAAGGAAGAGGAAAAAAAAAGAAAGGAAAGAAGAAAAAAAGGAAAGAAACAAGAAAGAGGAGAGAGAGAAAGAGAGAAAGAGAGAAAGGAAAGAAAGAAGAAAGGAAGGAAGGAAGGGAGAGAGAGAGAGAGAGAGACCGGGTGCGGTGGCTCATGCCTGTAATCCCAGCAATTTAGGAGGCCGAGGCGGGTGGATCACCTGAGGTCGGGAGTTTGAGACCAGCCTGACCAACATGGAGAAACCCCGTCTCTATTAAAAATACAAAAACTTAGCCGGGCATGGTGGCCCATGCCTGTAATTACAGCTACTTGGGAGGCTGAGGCAGGAGAATCGCTTGAACCCGGGAGGCGGAGATTGTGGTGAGCTGAGATCGCGCCATTGCACTCCAGCCTGGGTGATAGAGCAAGACTCCGTCTCAAAAAAAAAAAAAAAGAAGGAAAGAAAGAAAGAGAGAGAAAGAGAAAGAATGAAAATAACGAAAAGAATGAAAGAAAGAAGGAAAGAAGGAAAGGAAAGAGAGAGAAAGAAGAGAAAGAAAGAAAGAAAGAAAGAAAGAAAGAAAGAAAGAAAGAAAGAAAGAAAGAAAGAAAGAAAGAAGGAAAGAAAGAAAGAAGGAAGAAAGAAAGAAAGAAAAGAAAAGAAAGAGAAAAAGAGCATTCTGTCCATGACCTGGATTTTCGTTCTGGGGGGATGGGAAACTGACTAATAACCAGCATAACCTCATAACAGCATAACAGGCTTTCCCATCAGCGTAGTTTGAGAGCTCCTACCTCTTCTCACAAGCATGTTATGTATTCAACAAGCATCTAAGCTCCACGATGAGTCAGCACAGTGCTGTACGTTGGGTGTATGGCAGTGAACGTCTCATCCCGGCATTCAGACCAGCACAATTGCCATGCACACAGTCACGAGTGTGCACTGCACACATCAGGGGCACATCCCCTCTAAATCTCTTGTCAAAAAAGTGGTTCTCACCGGTGGGTTCCCTTTGGGGAACAAAGCAATGGCTTTCCTGGCCTCCTTGACTTTGTCCTCTCTTGGAGAGCCTGGACTTCAATCAGAGCTGCCTGGCCCCAGCACAGAGCAGGCAAGGCCCTGAAACATTGTCTCTTCCAAGTTCTATTTTCCAGATAGGGGCCCAAGGCTAAAATAAATGCTATGGGTCCAGGGCAGGGTTGGCTGACCTGAGAATGCCTCGTGCCTGTTTAGGGGATAAGTGCCCTGCGTGAATTATTAATCTTGGTGGCCAAGGCACTGGTCACTCATTTACTGATAAGGCCAAAGTCTGTGGCCAAAAGAGCTGAGGCTGCTTTGGGCTTTTCTCAGAAGTCACCTCTTCCCCTGCAGCTCGCTTCCTCATATGGCTCTAGCCTATCACACTGGCCTTAGGACCAGGCCAGAGAGGGAGGCTGACAGCATGCTACCAAGGTGGGCCCCGGCTCTGGTGTCCGGTTCCTGACCTGAAGCTCTGAGGTCTGGCTTTAGACTTCAGGTCTTAGGCTCTGTATTTCAGGCCTGGAGCTTATCTCCAGGTTCTGGGATCTTCTCCTGGCTGGGAACTCCAGGCCCTGCACTCTAAATTCTCAGGTTCAAGCTCTGGGTTCTGGGCTCTGGGCTCTGACACCCAGTCCCCTGGCCCTAGTTTCTGGGTTCGGATGTCAAGCTTGGGGCTCTGGTTCTAGACACTGGGCTCCAAATTCCGGGCTCCAGGCTCCGATTCCATATTCCACACTGCAGGTTCTGAGCTTCAGGCTCTTGGCTCCAGCTTCTGGGTTCTGGGCTCCAAGTTCCAGTTCCACACTCCTGGCTCCAGGTTGTGGTCTGGGTTCCAGGTTCCTTCAGCTCCCCAGCACTGGGTCAGGAACACAGTGACTTCCCTGGCTAGTGGGGTTATCCCCACCTACCCTTCTTAGTTGACTGGGACTTCATGCTGGCAGCCAGCGCCCTAGGCCAGCCTGAGGGGTGATGCTGGTTCTATGGCAGTCCTCCCTTTGCTTTCTGTCCCTGGTCTAACCCCAAGCCAGTTCTCTGGAGACAGGTGCTAAGATTGTCACTGAGCACCCCTTGCCCAGACCCTGCAGTTTTCACTGTCCACATGGACACGTTCATGTTCCCAGCTCTTCCTGCGCCCACCAGGACCATCAAGGATGTGAATGGTGCCCCCTGGAGTTGGGCAGTTCGTGGTCCTGTGCTCAGCCTGAGCTGCATCTGATTCAATGTAACCAGCCAAGTGTGTTCCCCGCAACCTGGGCCTTTGTTTCCCCATGGTAGCTGACTTCCAGCTTCTTCTACACCCCCTCAGAAGCCCGGGTCACCTGACTACCAGGCTAGACACCCTGCGGGGTGCATCTTGTGATCACTCCCCTGGGGGTTGGGGCTGTTGCCTCAGCACTTCCAGCAGGGGCTCCAGATGAGCAGCCAGCGCCTATTTCTGACCCCTGGAACCGTGGCCCAGGACCCAGGACACTGTGCCCTGTGCTTGCCCTGTGCCCATTTTGTGCCATCCTCTTCCCTAACCCCAAGACTTGGTGAAGGTGGGGGGAAGCAGAGACAAGTAGCAAGATTGTCTCTTGAGGACTTGGAGCCACATGGGCTTGGGTGCCCTGCGTGTCCTCAAGAAGGTCATGCCTGTGCTATTAGCCAGTGCCCTCTGCTAAATGGGGTGTTGCAAAGATGCAGAGAGGTCAACAAACAACAGTGTGTGGGCCAGGCGGGGTGGCTCATGCCTGTAATCCCAGCACTTTGGGAGGGCGAGGCGGGTGGATCACCTGAGGTCAGGAGTTCGAGACCAGCCAGACCAACATGGTGAAACCCCGTCTCTAAAAATAGAAAAATTAGCCGAGCATGGTAAAAATTAGCTGGACATGGTAAAAATTAGTGGGCGCCTGTAATCCTAGCTACTCGGGAGGCTGAGGCAGGAGAATTGCTTGAACCTGTGAGGCACAGGTTGCAGTGAGCCGAGATTGCACCACTGCACTCCAGCCTGGGTGACAGAGTGAGATTCCGTCTCAAAAAAACAAAAAGCAAAACAAACAAACAAACAAAAACAGCGACTGTGTGTGTTCTCCCTTCCTTCACGCTGCACACTGGGTGGACTGGCCCCTCCTGGCTTCCCACCTGGTGGGGTTGGGGAGTGGCTCCACCATCTTTTCTGACCACCCAGAAGTCAGCTGAGAGCAGTGGCTGTGAAACAGGCCCATGAGCTGACCAGCTGGTGCTCCTTACCGCTGCTGCAGGTCTGAAGGAGGAGGCCATGGGCCTGGGCCTCTCTCCCAGCAGATGGGGCCTGGCCGGGCAAGGAGGTGAGGATTCTGGGAGCACAGAAACTGGGAGGAAGGAAGCAGGTCCTCCTCAGCCCAGGGCTGCTTCAGGGAGTGTGTTGGGAAAAGAGTCTCAGAGGAAGTCATGGCAGAGGGGCACACTCCACCAACTAAAATGGGCCGAGAGGGGTGGTGGGCTCCAGCCCCCGAAGGAAGGACTGGGCTCTACCAAAGAATGATGGCCCATCAGGGACAAAGAGGGGATCTTGGGGAGTCCTTCGCATTATTGTAATGATTAAAAATTGTATCCTTAAAAAGATTAAAGCTAAGATGAAAGTCTCTTTTGACCACTACCCCCAGTCCTGGTCCCCTTCCCGTCTCCTTGTTAGTTTGGCGATTCTCCTGCCTCAGCCTCCCAGGTAGCTGAGATTATAGGTGTCCGCTAATTTTTTATCATGCCTGGCTAATTTTTACCATGCCCGGCTAATTTCTCTATTTCTAGTAGAGATGGGGTTGGCCAGGCTGGTCTCGAACTCCTGACCTCAGGTGATCCACCCGCCTCGCCCTCCCAAAGTGCTGGGATTACAGGCATGATCCACGGCGCCCGGCCCACACACTGTTGTTTGTTGACTTCTCTGCATCCTTGGTGAACATTCTCTCTCCTTTCCCTACACTTGTAAGTGCCTGTGTGCTTGTGGTTTATATAAAGTTATGCCATGTGTATTGCCGTGCTTTATTTCACAGAACAACAGCACATCTTGGAGGATTTTCCACATTAGAACACGCTGTACCCAGTTCTTTATCTGCTGTGTGGTACTGCAGAACATGGACACGCTACAGTGTATTTTATTATGCCCGCCCCCAGCCACATAGAGTTGTTTGTTTTCGGGTCACAGATAACCCTGCGGGGATAGGCCTCTTCGTGCCTGGGAGTGAGTGATTCTCTAGTGGCATCACTGGGGTCACACACTGTTGTTAATTTTTGGCAGAAACTCCCAAACTGTCCCCCTGGACATATCAAAGTACTCTCCTGGGGCCAGGCATGGTGGCTCACTCCTGTAATCCCAGCACTTTGGAAGGCTGAGGCAGGTGGATCATGAGGTCAGGAGTTCGAGACCAGCATGGCCAACGTGGTGAAACCCCATCTCTACTAAAGATACAAAAAAAAAAATTAGCTGGGTGTGGTGGCACGTGCCTGTAATCCCAGCTACTCAGGAGGCTGAGGCAGGAGAATCGCTTGAATCCAGGAGGTGGAGGTTGCAGTGAGCCGAGATTGCACCATTGCACTCTAGCCTGGGCAACAGGGTGAGACTCCATCTCAAAAAACAAAACAAAACAAACAAACACACACATAAAACAAACAAACAAAAAACCACAAAGTGCTCTCCTGGGAGAGGACCTGGCTCCCCATCGGGGATTTCTGCAGCATCTAGGCCCCCTGGGCTGTGTCCCCATCGGACAGCCTGGGTGCTGGTGAAGCTCCCGTGACAACTCCTTCCAGGTTCCTGGGCTAGTCACTTACCCTCTTGCAGCCTGAGTTCATCTTCACCAGGTTGTTTTGTTGTGAAGGCAAAACATGAGATAAAGGATGGAGCAAGTCTAACTTGGTGAATTCCTGCACCTGCAGGGCTGACCTCTGTGCATACTCTTCTCCCTGGCCCCTAACCCTTTATCATGGGGCAATCCCATTGGTCCCTAACAGTAGCTGGCATCATTGCTGGGCCCACAGAAGTACAGGACTGGGTGAAGGGTGGGCTTGGCCTGCGGGATCTGTTAACTTTGGAGAGACAGCCCATCTCTCACCTCTCTATCCTGGAGAACATGGAAGGGTGTCTCCTCCCACAAGGGAGAAAGTTCTGTGGCTGGTTGGAGAAGGGACACGGGTTTGTCTCCCTACCCCCACCTCTGGCCCCACACTGTGATGGTGCTATGCAGTCCCCTGCCAGGACCACCAATGCCCGGCTGCCAAGGCATGCTTTGCTAAGACTATGTGAGACTGTAGGGTCATTTATCAGCCCACTACGCCAAGGGGATAGAGTGGTGATTAAGATGGACAAGGTCGGCCAGGCGCAGTGGCTCATGATTGTAATCCCAGCACTTTGGGAGGCTGAGGCGGGTGGATCCCTAGAGGTCAGGAGTTCGAGACCAGTCTGGCCAACATGATGAAACCCCATCTCTACTAAAAATACAAAAATTAGCTGGGCGTGGTGGTGCATGCCTATGATCCCAGCTACTCAGAAGGCTGAGGCAGGAGAATCGCTTGAACCCAGGAGGTGGAGGTTGCAGTGAGCCGAGATCGAGCCACTGCACTCCAGTCTAGGCAACAGAGTGAGACTCCATCTAAAAAAAAAAAAAAAAAAAAAAAAGATGGACAAGGTTTCTACCATCGCAGCATGAGTATCATCATATTGTCAGCACATGAGTATCAATCAGTAAACAAGGTAATTGCACAGTGGGATAACTACCGCGAATTTAGAAAACTGGCTAGAATGATAGAGAACAGAGTCAGGGAGCCCTTCCCTGGTTATACTGGGTGACTAGAGAAGGATCTTCTGAGGTGTTTAAACAGAGATCTTCAATGAGGCAGGACTTTTGTGGTTGCAGGTCTTAAAAACCTCTCACAGTAACAAGCACACACACGAAAAGGATTTATTGGCTTGCACAAGGAGAAAAGCAAGGAGTGTTTTACTTCAGGTATAGCTGGATTTCGTCAGGAATCTTCCTCCATCTTTTAGTCTTGCTCTCCAGTGTTGGCTGCATTCACATGCAGGTTCACTCCCTAAGGGTCCTTTCTACAAACCCCAGGAGATGGTAGAAAATGACCAGGATTGGGACTCTGATTGGAACACCTGAGGTCAGAGGACTATGTTTGAACAAAATTCTGGCCAGGGAAATGTAATACTCTGATTGGCTGGTGGAATGGAGTACTCTGATTGGCCAGTGGAATGGAGTAGTCTGATTAGCCAGGCTTGCCAGGGATCCGGTTATGCCAGCCAAACAAAATGGGTTGAGGGGGCAGAGGTGTGAAGCTCCCATAGTGGGACAGGGTGGCTGGCAAACCCCACAGATTTCAAGGAGGAGGAGGAGCCAGTTGACTGAGCATGGGGCAGGTAAGAGGAGTTCCTGGCAGAGGAGACAGCGAGTGCAAAGATTCCAATGGGGAAGGCAATGTGACCTGTTTGAGGCAGTCAGGAGACCCCCCTCACTCTCTCAGGTGCCTTCTCCTGGCCCCTACGCCCCCTAGCTTCCTGTTGCAGCACTTACCTCTCTGGGCTGGAAGCCAGTCTGGCTTCTCTCCCCACAGTCTGGGGCCCTCCTTCTGGGAGGTCCTCCTTGCCTCCCACAGTGAGGGGTTTGGACTTCCAGCTAGACCACCCAGCTAAAGCAGGTAAAAGTGAGAACCTGCCCCTGAGGGGCCGGGCGCGGTGGTCACGCCTGTAATCCCAGCACTATGGGAGGCCGAGGCGGGTGGCTCACAAGGTCAGGAGATCGAGACCATCCTGGCTAACACGGTGAAACCCCGTCTCTACTAAAATTACAAAAAATTAGCTGGGCACGGTGGCGGGAGCCTGTAGTCCCAGCTACTCAGGAGGCTGAGGCAGGAGAATGGTGTGAACCCTGGAAGCGGAGCTTGCAGTGAGCTGAGATCGTGCCACCGTACTCCAGCCTGGGCGACAGAGCGAGACTCCGTCTCAAAAAAAAAAAAAAAAGAGAACCTGCCCCTGCTACAACAGTGTCCCCCTTATAGACCTTTGGTGCCCTCGAAGGATTCCCCAGTTATGTGTGCAGAGACACTCAGTCCCCAATAGAAGCAGAGAACAGTGACCAGAATGATGTACTCAGATTCACAGAGACCATAGTACAACAGCAACATGATGGAGAGGCACAGCTCCCCACAGGGTTCTTCACCCCCACACCTCTCCCTGCCCTTTCTCTCACCTCCACACCATGACAGGTCTCACTCTGTCATCCAGGCTGGAGTGCGGTGGCATGATCTCAGCTCACTGCAACCTCTGCCTTCCGGGCTCAAGCGATCCTCTCCCACCTGTCTCCCGAGTAGCTGGGACCATAGGCATGCACCACCACACCCAGGTAATTTTTTGTATTTTTGGTAGAGACAGAGTTTTGACATGTTGCCCAGGCTGGTCTCAAACTCCTGAGCTCAAGTGATCCACCCCCACCCCCCTTGGTCTCCCAAAGTGCTGAGATTACAGGCGTGAGCCACCTCACCCAGCCTCCCATATTTAAAAAAAAAAAAAAAAAACTGTAAGATATTCACACACCACCCCATATACTGTGCAGTCAGGAAGAGAGGTTCTGAAAACAGGAAGCCAGGAGGCACATCCTGAGGTCCCCAAGAGTTTCCTGGCACTGACCTTGGTGACAGAAGCAGTGTGTTTTGAGGGTGGGGGAAGCCACAGGACAGTCTGGCACACAAGGAAGACAACTCATGGCAGAATAATAATAATTATTATAATAACAGTATCATACATCAAGGACAAACCCAGCTGCCCCAAGCCTACTGCAAAATCTGTATGTACAGTATAGTCTATGTGGGTAGGGTACAGGGCTGCCCGCCTGCACCCTCAGGCCTTACTCATACCAGCTCCCTGAGGAGGGGCCGGCCCCTCCTCTTGCCCCTGTTGAAGCTTGGCACAGGCTGGGGAGGCTGGCACTGCCAACGCCATCCCTCCGTGTTGGGCAAGCCTGTTCCAAGGGGCTGGACCCACCTCCCCGACTGTGGCCTGGCTGCAAGGGATTGGGGGTGAGCTTGTTGAGGGACAAGGCAGTGGCAGCTGTGGGGTGTGTCTCATCTGAGTCCCCTCTCCACCCCTACCGGCTCTTCCTGCGGGCCTGCCCATGGCAGGAAGGGGCCAGGGACACTCATGGCACAGACAGGGCATGCAGAGCGGACCCATGGCATGCTCGGCCCGCCGGGTGCCATGCAGCTGTCCTGGACTGCTGGGTAGCTGTCAGAGGGCTGAGTCGGTGGTGGAGTTCAAGGATCCCCCGATGGGCTGGGCTGCTGATTCAGTCTGTGGTGGGGTCTCCTGGGAGCTGGGCCCTTGGGTAGGCAGCTGCAGAAATTCTGGAAGTACCAGGTCCTCTTTCCTCAGAAGGCCCCTCTGGTCGTGGGCCCCGCTGCTCTGCACCCGGTTCAGCAGCTCTACCAGGCCTGGAGGCAAGCCACAGCATGAGGGCCTCCCGGGCAGACCTGCCTATATGCCAGCCCACAATAGTCCCGCTGCCTTACTGTGGCCACTGCCTCCCTGGCCCCAGCACCTATGGCCTGTGGCCCCCTGTTCCAGCCCCTTTGACCCCCCAACCCCCATCCTTCCTGTTCCACGCCCAATGGCACCCAGCCCCCTGCCTTAGCCCAAGGCTCTCTGATGCCACCCTGAATGGTCCCCAACCCCACTGCCCTAGTCTCTCTGATCCCCAGCTCATCCACCATGTACCTTCGATGTCACAGGTCTGCCGCTTTCCAGTAGCACTACTGGGCACCTTCACCAGAGAACTGGGGGACGCTGGAGGGGGATGGGTGGCCTTGTCCTGAGTTCTAGGTGGGCAGCCCTGCGAGAATGTGGGGTCAGAGCCAAAATCGGGAGGGGAGAAGCAGAGGGTGGAAGAGGCCACTCGCCTTTTGCTCACCTGGCTGCGGCAGGGAGATTTGTCACGGGCTTTGGAGATCTTCACACCTGCAGCAGACAGCGCCATAGTTAGTGTTTGCCTCCCACCTGGACCCCCTTCCTCCTGGGCCACAGCTGTTCCAGATCAAGCCCCGAGGCCAACGTCCCCTACCTGGAAGAGTGTCCAAAACCAGTCTCTGGGCCGCCACCGAGCTCACTAGCGTCCCCAGATCCAGAGGCTGCTTCTCGCCTGGCTGTGGGGAGAGGTCAGCAGCCCGCGGTACAGGCCTCCGCCCCGCCCCGCCCCGCCCCGCCCCGCCCCGCCCCTCCCCTCCCCTCCCCTCCCCGCCTCGCCCCGCCTCGCCCCGCCTCGCCCCTCCTCGCCTCGCCCCGCGGGCCGGCAGCTCACCCGGTGCAGCGCCACCTCTAGCGCGCTCAAGCCGTGCTTCTCCAGAATGGGCTGCAGCGCCTCCTGCAGCCGCTTGGTGGGCTTGGCTGAGATTCTTACCACGCGCTCCAGCGCCGTCAGCTCGAGCCTGCGCGGAACCCTCGGGCAGCAGAGGGCCGGAGGGCCGGCCCCCCGCCAAACCCTTCCCAGGACAAACGCGAGGGGATGGAGCTTGAACTGCAGAAGGTGGGACTGGCTTGTAGGGGGCGGGGTTTGTCCCAGGGGCGGGGCTAGCACGAGGGGCGGGGCCTGGGGAGCCAGGTAGCTCTAGAACAGGGCCTGAAGGGAGCGTCAGGACCTGGGACCCAGACTTGGGGGCAGGACACTCACTCGAAGGTGATCCTGTTTTCCAGCCGCACTTCCTGATCCGCCAGCACGGTGCAGTCCTGATCCAGGACCAGGGCCTTCTGTGGATGCCAGGCAGGGTCTAAGAGTCCCTCCCCCAACCCCCAGCCATCCCTGTGGGTCTGAGAACAACTTCACGCCCTCCCATGGCCACCACTGGGGCTTCCTAGAGGGAGGGATGGAGGGGGGAAGAGCTGTAGGGGAGCAAATGGGTTAAGGTACCAAGCTGGAGTCCAAGCCCAGGAAAGCCAAGGCCAGGGAGAAAAGTGGCAAGAATGCTGGACATTCTTGGGGAAGGACAGAAATTACGAGAAACGTAGCTGCTGGCATGAAATGATAAGGGGCAGGCCTAGATCCGGGATCCCTGGCGTACTCTTTCTGTGCCAGGACAGGCTCTGCCTCCAGGACAGTTGTCCCGTGTCCCTCAGGTGTGTGAAATCCGACCAGACCAGCTGGAAGCATTTCCTCCCTCACCACCCACCTTTGATCAACCACCCTGGCCTGGTCCCATTTTTGACATTTGTCCACTTCTCTCCGTTCCCCGCTACTAAGGACACTTCTTGTTTCCTCATTCAAAAAGGGCCCACTCTCAAACTGCTGTGAAACCAGAGGATGTGAAGCATCTGGCACAATGCCTGGCACACAGTAGGTACATAAACAGTAACTCTCGTGATGACCACCTTCAGAGGACCCACTGCCTGCTCCAGCCTGATGTGGGGGTTGGGGGCAGCATCTCCCAGGCAGTAGGCTTATGCTGTGCTGCAGGAGCAGGTGGAGTGTGGGTGAGGAAGTTATATTTAGCACGTATGAAAGCCCATCTGGGCTGCTGGCAGCCGCCCTAGCGGCCTGAGAAGAGTGGGCAGAACGCCTCCCACTACTGCCCTCGCACCCCTGCACTCCAGGCCCCTGAACATGGCCCGCAAGTACCCGCCTGCAGGCCTTTGCCTAAGCTGTTCCCTCTGCCTGGAATATCCTCCCCCACAGCTCTGCCAGGCAAACTCCTCCCCATCCACATCAACTGCTGCTTCTTCCATGAAGCCTTCCGGACACCAGCCAGAAATGCCTACCCTCTCCCAAGAGACCTTCTCTGGAGTTTTCACTCTTCCTCCTCCCTGATCACTCCCTGCTTGGCTTACTTTCAGCCTGTGGGCCAGGAGGACAGCCCCAGATCTAGGTTCCTCTCCCCCACACACCTGGCAAGGCCTTAGGACTTGTCTACCAGGTAAATGAAATCCCGATGGCCCCCTGGAAGGTAGCATTCTCCCTTGAGATTCCCCTGACTGAATGGTTTCCTTTAAAGCCAGTTTTCCCCTAGGTCTTCTTTAAAGTTTAAGCTAGTTTGCACCTAAAGGAAAAAGTTCATTGGTTAGGTGCAGTTGGGTGCCCCTAGAGGCTAAGGAGGTGAGGGCACCCCACGGATGGCCATTTCCAGGATGGGTCTCTGGGGATGGGAGTCTGGACTCTGGGAATGATGAGGGGCAAACCCCAGCTCCAACAGTGGTTCTCTCCAGTTTTACCTCCCTAAGATCACCACAGTAGGATGCTAGAGGAAGCTGGAAACCTGGAAGGACATGAGGTGGGGGGTGGGTGGATGTCTGAGTGAGTGAAAGTTGGTGCTGAGCTTGCTTTGGAGTTGGGTTGAGAACTTGAATTGGGGCTGGAGGCATGACTGAGCAGAGACAGAAATGGAGTTGGGGTCAGGATCAGGAAGGAGGTTAGAGTTGGAGCCAGGTCAGGTTCCCACCTGTTCATTGCCCACCAGGTAGACCTTGATGTCAGGTAGAGAGAGGCCTCGTTTCTCACAGATCCCTGCCAGCATGTCTCGGATGGTGAGGCCAGGTCTGGCCAGGGCCAAGGAGGCTGTGCCATCGGGCAGGTACACACAGCAGTACTTGCCTGGCCGGCTTTCACTTTCACCCTCCGTGCTCCCAAGGCTCTTCCGGTGGCTCTGATTCAGGGAAGGAGTGGGGGAGATTGTGTGTACACATGCAAGGGCATGCACACAGGTACACAGAGACAGGTAAGCTTGCTGGGGCTCAAGCATGCACACGCACTCCCAAGGCAGGCAAAGATACGTCCTCCTGCAGGAACACATGTATGCACACCCAGGCATACGTGCACCTAGAGACGGGTCCACTCGCTGATTCCCACACACGTGCTGTGTATACACACCTGGGCGCTGCACATGTGCACACATCTGCCGACTGAGGATGTATACCCATGACATATATGGGGACCAATATAGTGAGGACAGGAGACAAGTAAGGAGGCTGAAGGGTTGGCTGGGAGCAAGCTGGGAGACGCAGTAAGGACAGCAACTTGGAATGAGGGCCACCACATAAACGGGCCCGAGTAGTGACCCTAGCCCATAGAGCATCTCGTCTTTCCCAACAGTCGTCTCACCTCAGATTTGCTGCTGACAAAGGCTAGGAAGCCAAGGTCCAAGCTGGCGGAGGAGTTGAGGGAGCCCTGAGACTCTCGGCGCAAGGCGGCGTTTGCAGTCCCGCCCAGCTCTAGTGAAGAGGGAGCGATGAACGCGAACAGCCCCCCGCCCTCACCCATCCTCTGCGGAAGCCTGTTCCCCACTGGTGGGCCTTGTTTGGAGCCATCCTGCAGGGGCCCAGGTGTAAACCCCTGGGAGCGACACCACCGTTGGAGATTTCCAAACGTCTGTCGTCTAGCTCAAGACCCGAACCACCCAGGGGAGTGTGGTGGTCACTGGGACCTGCGTTTCAATTTTCACAGCCTTACAGACTGTGGGCCACGTAGGACGAAGGGGGCACTCCCCAAACTTGCCCAAACTCCCGCCTTCCCCACATCTCTGTTGCTCGCTCCTGCCCTCACCCCTGCGGAAGGACTTGCGGAGAGGGCGGCCTCCAGGACCCTCAACGGGTGGCAGCTGCCCCAACTCCTCCACACCCAGCGGCAGCGACTTCCCGGGCTTCAGCTTCGGCTTCTGTGGGTACAGGGGAGGCGCTGGCACCGGGCTGGGCCCCAGCCCGCATGCAGACCGTGGGCACAGACCCGCAGATATGCACCCGGGGGCGTCCCCTCTTGCACGCGGTCCGCAGGACCCCCCGCCTCGCCCAGTCCCTCGCCCAGTCCCATGCACCTTCCTCGTGGCGTCAGGGCTGCCGAGGCGCGAGGAGCCAGGTTCCCGCAGAGGGCGCCCCTCGGCTTCGGCTAGCAGGCACTCGCGGTACAGCGGGGACTTGACGAAGCGCGCATAGCTGTCGAACTTCATCAAGTTGAAGATCTGCGGGGCGACCCCGGAACAGGTGAGCAGGGGCTGGGGTGGGGACGCTGGGCTGCCTGCACCCAGGCCGGGTCCTTGGGGCTGGCCCCACCCCAAACCTAGGGCGGGATTTCCCAAGCCCCGCCCCGACCTCGGTTCCTATACCCACTCCGGGGTCCAGGCCCGCCCCGAGCTCAGCTAGGCTCCGCCTCTAACTGTCCTTCCCGGATGCCTCTGATACCGCCCTCTGAGCTCCGCCCTGCCTGCCCAGGCATTTGGCTCTGTCTCCGCCTCCAAATTTGCCCCCTCCGCTTTGTAGTTCAGACTCCCCGCCAGGGTCCGACCCCGCCCCTGCGCCTTTTGTCTCCCTTTCAAGGCCAATCCCCCCGGGATCGCCCACCTGAAGCTGCTGTACCCGAAACATGTCCGGCCGGGGCTCGGCCAGCACCTCCTCGCCAAGCCAGGCCTGACGGTCGATGTTCACTGGGCTCAGCGCCTGGCTGGACAGGAACTCCTGGTAGATGTTGCGGGCCTCCTGAGCTAGCTGCAGGAGGAGGGACAGGAGGAGTTGGTCAGGGAGCATGGCCCAGTTCCCCTCTCCCCAGCCCTCGGCCCCAGCTCCCCCTTCCCCCACCTGCTGGGTATCGCTGGCCGGGATCTGTTGGAAGCGCTCGCAGGCCTTCCAGAAAGTCACGTTTTCCGCGCTGAACTCCTTCTTCAGGAACTCCTGGGAAGGGAAGGAGGGGGAGGCAGGCAGAGACTCAGAGACACAGAGACCAAACTGGGGGATGTGATCAAAGAGATTGGGACACAGACAGGGCCAAGAGACCAAGCCAGACAGACAGAGCCAGACAGATGGAGCTAGATCGATCTGAAGACAGGGAGAGAGAATGAGAGGCAGAGACAAGGACAGGGAGAAGGAAGAAAAGTTCCCAGCTGGGAGAAGAGGAAGAGGGTGCTGCAGGAAGTCTAGATGAGGAAGCTGACAGAGGACCCCACTCTGGCCAGCCTGAAGCTCCATCTAAGCCCTGCCCTCTCCCGCGTCCCCCCTTCCCTTTCCCTACCCCAGGCTTACAGTGAAGTAAGCCAGGCCCAGCGGGTCCTGCAGCAGCCGCTCGAAGGACAGGGCCCAGCTGGCCACAGGCTGCTCCTCGGTTGGGAAGGGGCTGCTGGGACCACTGGGGAGGCTGTGGATGCTGAGGGAGCTGCCGCGGCCCTCGCCCTGGCCCTGGGGCCCCGTCGTGCTGCTCAGCTCTGCAGGGGGATGGACAAGTCGGGGTGAGCCTTGTTGCCTTCCCCAGCCCCTGGCACAACCCACCCTACCCTGTCATCCACTCTGCAGCCATGTTCCCTGGAAAGATAGCAGGTGGCAGGGGTGTCCCCACCCATCTCCACCTCCCTCCTCCCTCCTACTCAGCCAGTTCTCCTCCACACATTCTGTCACTTACCTCCATCTGACACAGCCAGAACCTATAAGAGACCCAACAGAGAAAGTCAGACGAGCCCAGTGAGGATTCCCAGGGGACAGTTCTGGGCCCAACTCCCAGGAGCTGGAACTGTGTTCTCCTCCACCTGGGCATCCCCGGCCAGGTTCTACTTGGTCAGGGTTTTGCTCAGGCTGCCCCTGGCTCCCCTTCCATCCTGTGCCAACCACTAAGTACTGGGACTTATGCCAGGTACCTTCCAGCAGCCCCTGGTTCCCTCCTCCCCCAGCCCCTGCTGGGTGAGCCAGGTGTGCATAGCATGGTGGGTAGGAACAGACTTTAGTCTCTGCCACTTACTAGCTGTGTAACTTTGGGCAAGTTAGTTAACTTGTTTGCCTCCATCTGTAATCTGTAAACAGGAGATAATGCCTATTTACAAATGGAGGCAAACCATTTGCCTCCATCTTGATGTGAAGATCAAGTCAGTTTAATATATTCACAGCATTGGCTGGACACGGTAGTTCACACCTGTAATCCTAGCACTTTGGGAGGCCGAGATGGGTGGATCACCTGAGGTCAGGAGTTCGAGACCGGCCTGGCCAACATGGTGAAACCCAGTCTCTACTAAAAATACAAAAAAAAAAAAAAAAAATTAGCTGGGCGTGGTTGTGGATGCCTGTAATCCCAGCTACTCAGGAGGCTGAGGTGGGAGAATCACTTGAACCCAGGAGGCTGAGGTTGCAGTGAGCTGAGATCGTGCCATTGCCCTCCAGCCTGGGTGACAAGAGCAAAACTCTGTCTCAATAAAAGAAAATCAAATAAAAATATATCCACAGCATCTAGAACAGGGGCCAGCATGTGATATGGGCTGTATAAACATGTGCTGTCTTTGAGGAAGGAGAGGTGTCTCTGCAGCCAGTAATCTTCTTATTGCATGTGTTTCCTATTGGGCCCAGGGTCCCATTACCACCTTGGGAGGGCGCAGGATGCTGTTCTATAGTACAGAGCAGTGGTTCTCAAACTTCAGTGCAGAGTGGGAGGACCCCACCTCTGGAGATTCAGGTTCAGTAGGTCCAAGATGGGGCCTGAGGCTGTCCATTTCTACCAAGCTCCCAGGCAATGCTGATGCTGCTGGTTCAGGGACTACTCTGTGAGTAGCACTGCTGCAGTAGCTAACTCCATCCTTGCCCCCAATGCACAACTCTGGTTTCTCTGGGAATCCCAATCATTAGTGAAACAGAAAAACTCTCCTCTCAAAATGACTCTTGCGGTGGTTTCTCTTGTTTCTCTTTTTACCTTCCTAGCAGCTCCTCCAGCTTCCCCACTATCTCCCACTCATGCAATGTGGCGTCAACCCCCCTCTGGCTCTGTCCTGGGCACTTTGTCCCATCCACAGATCCGCAGCTCCAGACACACATAACTAACTTCCTGGTAACAGCTCCAGTGCCTATCACCCCTGACTCTGGGTTAGAGGGCAGGACAGAGGCTCAGGGTGTGTGAGAGGAGGGCAGGGCCAGGCAGCCCAGCGGAGGGGGGCGAGTCCCCCCTCAAATGTCCCACAAGCCCTCAAGCTCCCAAATGGAAGTCCCAAATGGAAGCTCCCTCTGCCTCCACCAAAACACAGTACCAAACCAGCTTCCTTGCCCCCATCTTTCTTCCCATCACCTGGGCTTCCAACATCAGGGCTTGAGTCATCCCCAGTTCCTACTTCCCACTTACCTCCTACATTTTCACCATGCCCTGTCACAGAAGTTCCTACCACCAGCCCCTTATTCCCTCCCAACTGGAAACAGGCCTGCAAACATCTCCACCCCTGGAAAGCCCCCCCACCCCCACCCTCCTGAATGGAACCTCCCTCTCTGTTTCCTACTCTCACCCTGAGAGTATTCAGGTCACAGGGTGGCCATCTGCGGGCCAGATCCGGTCTGCAGATATGTGGGAAATTACTATGATCTTGGCCCTCTCAGGTTTTATTATTATTATTATTATTATTAATTTATTTATTTATTTAAAGGTATTTTCCACATTTAAAAAGCAAGAGATTTTAAATTCCACTTGCTCCATGAGACTGTAATGCTCCAGCTCCTTCCCAGCAGGACAACCTTGTCCGGGATTGAGCAGCCACCACCTTCCCCAAAAGGGCTTACACTCTTCTCAGAGGCCTCTGGGGCCAGTTTAATGCATTTATGTTACTTATGGAGGCAGTGGGAGGCAGGCTCAAATTTGGGAGGTCAAATTTGTGCTGTGTGACTTTGGACGAGGTACTTAACCTCTCTGCGCCTCAGTTTTTTCCTCTCTAAAAATGGAGCAAATAATGGTACTGACTTCGAAGGATTGGTGCGATTAAATGAGTGAAATATATATAAAGAACTCAGAACACTATCGGGCGTGTAGTAAATGTTCAAGGAACGTTAGTATTAATGTTGTTCTTGTGTCAGTATTGATGCCTGACCCCGCTACACATTCGAGTTTGCCACTCCCGCCATAGAAGGAAAGACCACAGGTGTTGGGGGGGTCTCTCAGACCCGGACTCAAACCCCAGCCCTGACTTTTTCCAGTTTTACAACTTCGGGCTCCTCCCTGAGCTGCGCTTCCCATCTGGAGCCCGGGGATAAGAAGTTGCAGCGGAGGGCAGCGAGTTAGCGCAGAGCGCGCTGGGCGGGGCGTCGGGCCCAGCACGCCCCGCCCCCGTCTCCGGCCCCGCCCCTCCTGGCCCTGCTCTCGTGCTCCCCGCTCTGTCCTCCCCGCAGAGTCAAATCCCCCAACGAAAGTCGGTGCTTCCCACGGCGACAGGAGAAAGTCCCCACTCCGAGGGCGGCAGAGGGCTGCGAGGAGGGACGGGACGAAGCCTTTCCCCGCGCGGCCGCAAGGTTCCTCTGCAGCCTGCACCTACCTGCCCGCGCCCGGGCTCCTCCTCCCCCGGCTGTACCGCCACGGTGTTCCCAGCCTCGGAGACGCAGTCATCGCCCTCCCCCAGATCCCCGAGAATCACACGGACTCGCCCTCCTCCGCTGGGCTGCCTGGCCCTGCCCTCCTCGCGCACACCCTGAGCCTCTGTCCTGCCCTCTAACCCCGAGTCAGGGGTGATAGGCGCTGGAGCTGGCGCCAGCCAGCACTTCAATTTTGTTTGGCCCTCACAGGTTTATTTTCCATATTCTGCTTAACTGAATGTCGTTAAGTGGGGCTGCCTGCCAGATCCTCCCCAGGCCCCACCCCTCCCCACGGTGCCAACCCGGGCCCTTTCCCTGCCCCCGGAGGCACGTTGCGGTTGCCAGGTTACGACTAAAACCCTACCTGGGCCTGACTAATGAACCCCCTTCAGCCTCACCCATTTCCCTCCCCCTCACCTCCACCCTACACTTCACCGAACTTTTCTATTTTCCCCACACCCCTGCTTCCGGCTTTGCCATTACCAGTGCCTGGGTATCTGCTCCTGTTCTTCGCTTGGAATTGCTCCCCAATCTCTGCCCATTGACATTAGTCGTCCCCAAACACCAGGCCCCTTGAATGCCCCTTCCCACCACGTGCTTATCCACCCATGTCCCGGCCTCTCTCCCCTGCCAGTCTGGTGGCCCGTGGAGTCCTGGCCTGGTTGGTGGGAGGGGTCAGATCTGAACTCCCTCCTCAAGAAGCACCCTCTTTGCCCTGTGCTCCCAAGCAGCCATCAGGACCCTGGCCTTGGCACCCCTTCACTAGGGATTCTCAGCCCCTGAATGCCACCTGTAGCTCTCCATCCTGAGCCTCTCTTGCCCTGACAGTTGTTGATAGCATAGCTGGAGCTGAAATTGAGTAGGGACAGAAATCTGGAGATGGGTGGGAGTGGGGGTGGAATCCAATTCCAGCCCTGCTATTTGGGAACAAGTAACTTCTCTGAGCTTCAGTTTTCCCTGGGTAGCATGGGGCTCAGCACTCCCAATTTCCTGAGGCTGCTGTGAAGCTTGAATGAGGCCCCATGAGTGAAAGCACCAGGCATGCCACAATCAGAGCAGCACCCCACAGCAGAGTGAGGTGCAGGCGTGCAGGGGCCTTGCAGGGGCCTTGCAGGGGCTCTGGCCTGCCCTGGCTGCCACTGCAGGGCCTGGGGAAGTTGTGTTGAGCAGGGCTGGCCTCCCCTGCTTCAGCCTGCTTGAGAAGAAGTGGTGAGTGAATGGAGAAAAGGGGAAGAAAGGGCAAGGAAGGGTGTGGTGGCCAGTGACACACGGACCCAGGCTTGGACCTCGGCTGGTCATATTTTTTTCTTAGGAATTTGGTCCTGGGGGAGCTGCTGGCACCTGAAAATGCTAAGGTGAGAGTAAGGCCCCAATTTCCTGAGCTTTGACTGTGTGGCAGGCACCCTCTGGCAGCACACATTCATGTCCTCACTCCATCTTTACAGGTATCTTGTGTGGCAGGTATTATTACCCCCAGTTTACAGATGAGGCAACTGAGGCCCAAAGAAGCCACACAGCTGAGATGTGGCGGAACTGAGATTAGAACTCAAGTTTGCCTGATTCTGGAGCCTGAGGCCTCCCCACCCTCTACCCAAGCTGACTCCCTTTGTGGACCAAGGAAGCCTGGAGGCCCAGGACCTCAGCCCTTGGGGCACCGGTGGGCAAGTCTAATCTGGCATGACCTGCCCAGGGGCTCCTCTTGAACTGTGCCCTCTAGAGGGATCAGACCTTGAAGGAGGGCCAATTTTCTGAGCATCTTCTATGCTGGGCACCCTCTACCATCCTCTTGAGGATTTCATCCTAGCTTGAGGGGCTGCAAGACCCTGACTGGAGATGTCCACACAGAACCTGGGTGTCTGATCCCTTCAACTTGAACCAGCCTGTGGAGATGACCCCTGGCCTTGCCCCTGTATAAGGCCACCCTGAACTCAAGTGCCCTGAGCTGGACGCCAGGGACAAAGAGAGAGCTACATGGGCTTTGCCTTGCAGGTCTTCCTGCCAGGAGGGGAAGACTAGGCCCTCCGACAGGACAGGCCAGGCTAACTGCCCCTCCAGGCTTAACTCTCAGCCTCCCCTAGGGCCCTGTCCCTGTGTTTGCCCACAACCAGGCCTATGCCGTGCCCTCCCTCCTCCAGCTTGCAGACCCTTTAGGGACCATCTCCTACAACACGGTGCATGGAGCTAGTGGAGAGTCTCGCTCTGTCGCCAGGCTGGAGTGCAGTAGCACGATCTCAGCTCACTGCAACCTCTGCCTCCCAGGTTCAAGCCATTCTCCTGCCTCAGCCTCCCAAGTAGCTGGGACTACAGGCACCCACCACCACACCTGGCTAATTTTTTGTATTTTTAGTAGAGAAGGGGTTTCACCATATTGGCCAGGATGGTCTCAATCTCTTGACCTCATGATCTGCCTGCCTCGGCCTCCTAAAGTGCTGGGATTACAGGTGTGAGCAACTGCGCCTGCCTCCTCTCTCCCTCCCTCCCTTCCTTCCTTCCATCTTTTTTTTTTTTTTTTTTTTTTTTTTTTTTTAATATATATATAGGATCTTGCTCTTTCACCCAGACTGCAGTGCAGTCTGAGTGTGATCACAGCTCACTGCAGCCTTTACCTCCTGGGGTCAAACAATCCTCCCAGCTCAGTTTCCCAGTAGCTGGGACTACAGGTGCATACCACCATGCCCAGCTGATTAAAAAGAAGATGGGTCCTTACTATGTTGCCCAGGCTGGTCTCAAACTCCTGGGCTCAAGCGATCCTCCTGCATTGGCCTTCCAAAGCGCTGGGATTCCAGGCTTGAGCCACTGCCTGGTATTTTCACCTGTGTCTTTTGTGCCTTGCCAGACTAGGGGGCAGGGACTAGGGCTGATGGGCCTGGGTTGGGAGTGTCTAGGATAGGGGCAGTGGCAGCACCAAGTAGGCAGTAAGGAGGGGTTGTTGAATGAATGAGTGAATAAGTACATGAACAAATGAAATGGTAAAGAGGCTGTGTGAAGACATCCCTAGGAAGGGGGCTGGGAGATGTCTCCAAGTGACAGGTTTCCTTGCAACTGCCTGACAAGCTGAATGGCAGAGAGGCAAGGCTGACAACTGAAGCTTCCACAGCAGGGAATGATGGTGGCGGGAGGAGAGGTAGGGGAGGACCGGGGCCAGGCAGTTCTGGGGGTTCGGATGCTGACGCTCTACTCTTCGGCTGACCTTGGCACAGCATTTACTTCTCTGAGCCTCCCTTGGGAGGTAACTCATGGAGGGACCAGACATACCAGTCCCCCAGGCGCCCCTCCATCCACATCCCCACCTCAGATACCAGTGCCTGTTTAGCCCTTCCTGCCCTAGCTGTGCAGGGCCGCGGGAAGCTACTCAGTGACCAGCAGGCAGCCAATCTGTGACCCTCGGGATTCTAAGAAGTGGCACAGAGAGTTCGGAACAGGCCCAGGAAGGGCAAAGATAAACCTGTGTGTGACAGTTCTGAGAGGAGCCGGGGCGTCTGTGGGCTTGATGGAACTGGGGGCAGACCTTGGGGGCACCCTCCCCGCTCTGGGTGACTTTTGAGTAGAGAAGTCACAGGCTGACACAGAAGGGGCAGCGGCTGGGTCTGTCTCTGGGCCCCCTGTGCTGCCCTGTAGTTCTAGGCACTGTCCCAGAAGTATAAATCCAGTTGCCCTCCCGGGGTGGGCCTGAGGTTAGCCTCCTTGGCTTCCTGGCCCGGTCGCCTAGGGAAGGACGAGCCAAGTGTCATGCCTGTGGCGTGGGAATGCAAGGGAGGTGGGTTTTCTTTTTGCACTTTCATGGTGGGGTCGGTACTGCAGACAGTGAGATGGGGGGCTGAGCTGGCTTTGAAGGGTGGCCTGTCTCCCAGCCGGCCAGCCCGGGGCTGGGCAGGAAAGAGATGCTGGAAGAAGAAGAGGTAGAGGCAGGTTTTGGGAACTAAGGGGCAGGAGTGGTGATGAGGGTGCCTCAGCTTCTTGGTGAGGCAGGAGATCTTTGAATTGGGGCTGAAAATGTAGGGGGCACTGGGCTGACAATTATGCAGCCCCCACAATGGGTCAAAGGCCTCATATGCATTATTTCACTCTATCATCTCAACAAGCCTTGAAATTCATTCCAACCTCTTCATTTTATGGATGAGGAAACTGAGAGCTGGCGAGGACCCTCCCTCCAGTAAGAGAGAACAGAACCAGGACTGGAACCCAGGTCTCTCTAGAGCCACTGGCTTCAGCCCATGATACTAGGCTGGGGCCTGGTGGTTGGCCAGGACACTGGCCTTCCCGAGGTTGTTAAGAGGGACTCTTCCAAGTGAGGGGGAAACCCTAGGGAGAGAAGGGAGGCCCAGCACAGCTTGCCCCATCTGCTGAATGAATGAGAAGAGCCACATCCTCTGAGGGCAGCTCTGATCTGGGGTTAAGCAGCCAGGGAGAGGGTTAGGGGGTGGGGCAGCTGCAGCCAGGGGGATCCTAGTGCTCAGCCCTTCCTGGAAGCTCAGGAATAGAACAGGCAGAAGCTGCATCAACCTGGTCTGACCCTGCTGCCCCATCCCGGGCTGCCCAAACAATGCTAGCGCTGGCAGGAAGCCTCTGGAGTAGCTCTGGCTGGAGGACACTGACCCAGCAAGAGCTGCCACTAAGATGACCTTGGGCACCTGGAGCAGGGGGTGAGGAGGGGAGGACTCAGGCTGAGCGGGATGTAGGGGCTTGAGCCACTGTGGGGATGTGCAGGGGGCAAGGAGCACATCAACTGTCCCTGAGACCCTGGGATGCAGCCCCAGCCCCAGATGCAGCAGCTGAGGGAGTGGTGGGGGCTGGACCAGAAGCCTGTGCCCACTCTGCTCTGGCCTCATTGCCAGGGTTGTACCAGGCTCCCAGCTGGTTGTCCCAGGCTCCCATCTAGGGGTGAGAGCACCAGGTCCCACCACCTGCTGCTGTCTGTACCCAACTTCTCTCGCCTGCTGGCAGCCCGTGGGCTCTTGCCTGGCCCTGCCGGGTGTGCCTCCTGGGCTCCACCCTGGGTGTGCCCACCCCCTCCTCGTGGCCCTGGCCCAGAGCCCACACTCACCATGCGCCCGTTGGGGACGCCCAGGTGCTTGGGCTTCCCTGGCATGCCGCTGCCGATCACGGGTCCCCGCCGCGGGGGCTGCCCACCATGGGGACTGTGGGCAGCGCCGGCCAGAGCTTGCACGGTGGCGGGCAGGCAGCGGAGAGAGCCCGACTCGGCTCCTGCGGGCCCTCACATCCTGAAACACCGCTCACTACCTCTTTTCTCTGCCACAGGAAGTGTCTCTATAGAAACCAAACCACAGAAAGAAGCAAGGTCTAAGAGAGCGAACGCCTCTTCCTACACACACACGCGCGCACACACACACGTTCACGCACACACACGCCACCAACACACTCCTGGCAGCATCCCGCACAGGCACCAACACAAGGCAGAGGCTTCCGTGTGCCCAGCAAGGAGCCCAGCCTGGTCTGGCCAGGACCAGGGAGCTCTAAGTTCATGCCTGGGCTCACAGCACACGAGTAAACATACCTAGGCACCTTCATCCACCCTGGGGGCATTCCTGTGGACATGTACACACGTGCACTGGGACCTGTGTATCCAAACATGTACTTTACTCGGCACACACTTATCTCATACCTACTGTGTGCCAGACAAACATGTGCTCAGTACCCCTCTCCTCCACAGCTGTAGGGTACCTCTAGCTCCGGACACCTACAGCCTCCTTCCATGCATGTAGCCAGGTCTGCAGACAGATGGATAACTTGCGCGCATGGCTGTGCATACACAGACATTCAGGTATGCGTGTCATAAACACATGGGCTCTCCCTTGCAAGGGGGACTTGGGTGTATAGTCATGCGCATGCACAGTCCCCTGAACAGGTGCATGTGACAGGCACACCTGAACATAGGACATATGTATTCCGACACTCCAGTGACATATGCATAACCAGGTATGATGCACATGCTCACCTACCTAGGTAGGGGACTGGATCAGGTATATCTGTGGCCAAAGACTTGAGCACATTCATACTCACTCAGAAATCCTGTCTTAGTCAACTCAGGCTGCTATAGCAAAAATACCATAGACCAGGTGAGTTAAACAACAAATATGTATTTCTCACACTTCTGGAGGCTGAGATGACCAAGGGCAAGCCGCTGGCACATCTGGTGTCTAGAGAGAGCCTTCTTCCTGGTTTGCAGACAGCCGTCTTTTTGCTGTGTCCTCACGATAGCAAGTGGAGGTAAAGGAAGCCAGCTCCCTCCTGTCTCTCTTTATAAGGACACTAATTCCTAATCCCACCCTAAGGGGTTCTCTTTCATGACCCAATTACCTCTCAAAGGCCCTGTCTCCAAAGAACACCTTTCAGGTTAGTGTTTCAACGCATGAATTTTGGGGGATATAAACTTTATTTGATAGCATGTAGTGTTGGCTGAAGGGTGGGCATCCTGCCCTCGGCCCTGACCTGGCCCCAGATGAACTCTAGTTTTTAAAATTTTAGCTAGGGTCCTTGGTTTGCCTCTTTCTCACACATGCGTGTCCCCACTGCAAGGACTTACATTTGCTTCTAAGCGTGGGTTTACTAAGACCCCTCAAGTTGCCCACCATTCTGATTTGAGCTACTCTTTCTCTTTCTTTTTCTTTCTTTTCTTTTGTTTCTGTCTTTTTTTTTTTTTTTTTGAGACAGAGTCTTGCTCTGTTACTCACCCAGGCTGGAGTGTAGTGGCAAGATCTAGGCTCACTGCAGCCTTGACCTCCTGGGCTCAAGCAATCCTCCCACCCCAGCCTTCCAAGTAGCTGGGACCACAGGTGCATGTCAACATGACTGCGTAATTTTTTTTTTTTGGTAGAGATGTCTCCTATGTTGCCCAGGCTGGTCTCAAACTCCTGGGCTCAAGCAATCCACCCACCTTAGCCTCCCAAAGTGCTGGGATTACAAGTCTGAGCCATCGTGCCCAGCCTCAGCTAGTCTTTCTGTAGGGACAAGGTGATACCCACTTCTCCATATTCCACCCTCTGCCCCACTGCCCCCTTCTAGGGCTGTGACCCGAACTCTTCAGTGGCAGAAACTGAATAGCTCTTCACCACAAATTCATGTCCTTTTTTCCTCGGCACATGGGTAACTTTACTTTCCCAGGTTCCCTTGCAGTCAGATGTGGACATGTGACTACTTCCCGCCAATTGAAAATGTGTAGGATTGTAGCAAGGACGAGTCGCAGACAAAACTCCTCCGACACCAGATTAAAGAAGGAAGAGGTTTTTTTATTCGGCCGGGAGCGTCAGCAGACTCGTGTCTTAAGAGCCGAGCTCCCTGAAAAAGAAATTCCTAGCCCTTTTAAGGGGTCTACATGAACAAGTCATAATAGATCAAGTAAGCATGAGGAACGTGACTGGGGGCTACATACATCAGCTAACAGAACAAAAAGTTTTACAGTGCTTTCTCATACAATGTCTGGAATTTACAGATAACATCAGTAGTTTTGGTCAGGGGTTAATATTATTATTATTTTAACCACCAGGGCCAGGTGGTGGCACCAAGGCCGTCTAGCTATTTATCTTACTTCTGTTTCTTTCCAACTTTTTGCTTTCTCCCTTTTCTCCTGTCTTATAAACTAGGGAAAAGGGGAGGTTGGGGAGAAACTGGGAAGGACAACAGGAGAAGTGGTGGCCTCATACCATAGGATGACATGTGTCATTTTTGAGCCAAGGCTTTGAAGAAGTAAGTGTGTGCCCTCCACCCTCCCTCTTTCCCCTTCAGCTGGATGGATAGAGAAGATGAGGAGGCTCAGGGGACTGTGGAACCACAAGAAGGAAAAAGCAGGGTCTGTGTATCAGTGCCTGAAGGCAAGCCACCCACCAACCTGGAAACCAGCTTCAGACCATTATGTAAGCAGGAAGTAAAATTTTTTGAGCCTCCTGACAGATGCACAAACCTTGTAAAAATAGTTGAAAAAAAAAGAATCATCAAAAAAAATTTCAGGTCATTATATACATTAGGGCCTATTTGTTATAGCAGCTAGCACTGCCCTAGTTAATACACTTCTCCTAGCACTGCCTCACCTCTTTCCAGACACCTTGCTTCAGGCCACACAGACGGAGAGATTCAGTCAGACTTGATGAGTGAAAGGGGTTAGGGTGGGTGTTGCTTTTGGGCCTGGACCATTGCCAATGGTGGTCTTAATAAGGTGTGTGACTGTTTCAGTGTGCCTATGGGGGTTGTCGGGTGTGTGATATGGGTGAAGACTTCCTGTCTGCCGTGCCATGGATCTGGACCGTTTCCTAGGTGGCTTTACAGTCCTAGTCCTCACAACCACTTTGTGAGTGGTGCTTATTATTCCCATTTCACAGATCAGGAAACTGAGGCTCAGAGAGAAGTGAGTTGCCCAAGGCTATACATCCTCTTAGAGATCTGCTAAGCTGTGAGCGTGCTTGGGGTGCCTGGAGCTGGGCTTTGGCCACCACAGATGCCCACAGCTCATCTTTTTCCTGCCAAAGACAGTCACAGGCTCTGCCTGGGACCCCCTTTGAAGTTCGTACTCTCCTGCAGAGACACCTCTTCCCTCCTCTCCACCATGGATGCCAGTTCTAGCTCTGACCACATCTTCACCACAGCTAGCCCTGGCTCTTCCCATCGCTTAGCCCTTATCTAGTCTTCTCCATGCCACGAGAGTGGTGGAGTACCTCCACCCACAGAGCACCATCCCCAACTTCTCCCTTCCTGGCTGCCCACAGGGCATCAGTTCCCGATTTAGTCTCTGATCCTTCTTCTCTGTGAAGACCTCCTTGGCCTAGGCCTCACCCTCTCTCCCCCAATCATGATGAATTCAGTCTCCCTATTATCCTCCCTCCAGTCTCTTCTCCTCACCATAGCTAGAGGAATCCACATTGGTCACTCCCATACTTAGAAATATCC
This sequence comes from Pongo abelii, assembly GCF_028885655.2. Taxonomy (NCBI): domain Eukaryota; kingdom Metazoa; phylum Chordata; class Mammalia; order Primates; family Hominidae; genus Pongo; species Pongo abelii. The sequence continues at coordinate 185,466,743 of NC_071989.2, forward strand.
CATTGAGTTCTGGGAAAAGGCCATGTTCCTTACTTAAGAATTGAAGGCCCTTTGAGTTTTGGCTTCAGCTCCCCCGCAGCCCCCAACTCCAACTTCTCAGCCATTCCAAACTGCTTGTATTTCATCTGCTCTCACACATCCCTCCCTAGATTGCGGCTCCTCTTCTCTCTGCTGAGAATGCCTTTACCTTTCCTGGAAAACTCCTACTCATTCTTCATGACCCAATTCCAGGTTCTAGAACAAATATTCATTCTTTCACCAATTACTTATTAATCACCTCCTATGTGACAAACACTATTCTAGATGCCAGGGATTCAGCAGTGACCATAGCTGACAAAAATCCCAGTCCCCATGGAGGTCCCATGGAATGTGCATATTTTTGTTTGTATGGGTGCAGATAAATCTCTGGAAGGGGACACTCCTTGCGAGGGGAATGGCAGAAGACTTCTGTTGTGTCTTTTCTTTTTTCTTTTTTTTTTTTTTTGAGATGGAGTTTCACTCTTGTTGCCCAGGCTGGAGTGCAATGGCGCAATTTTGCCTCGCTGCAAACTCCGCTTCCTGGGTTCGAGTGATTCTCCTGCCTCAGCCTCCTGAGTAGCTGGGATTATAGGTGCCAGCCACCATGGTCGGCTAATTTTTTGTATTTTTAGTAGAGACACGGTTTCACAATGTTGGCCAGGGTAGTCTCGAACTCCTGACCTCAAAATGATCCACCTGCCTTGGCCTCCCAAAGTGCTGGGATTACAGGCGTGAGCCACCATGCCTGGCTTGTTGTGTCTTGTATGTCTGTTCTCTCTCTGTCTCCATACACACCACAAGAATGTGTGACTTTTTTGAGACAGAGTCTCACTCTGTCACTCGGGCTGGAGTGCAGTGGCAAGATCTTGGCTCACTGCAACCTCCATCTCCCAGGTTCAAGTGATGCTCGTGCCTCAGCCTCCTGAGTAGCTGGGATTACAAGTGTGCACCACCACACCCAGCTAATTTTTTGTAGAGACAGGGTTTCGCTGTGTTGGCCAGGCTGGTCTCGAACTCCTAGCCTCAAGTGATCCGCCCACCTCGGCCTCCCAAAGTACTGGGATTACAGGTGTGAGCCACCGCGCCTGACCAGAATGTGTGACTTTAATAATAAAAAAGTGAATTAAAAATATATGACCAAGAAAAGATTCAGCACTCAATCCTGAATAAATCCATTCATTCAAGAGGGCAGTTTCTAAAAGGAGCAAGCAACCAACATCCCTCCCTGTGATCTACAAAAGGAGTCATTAATTCAAATGTCTAGAGGAGCCAGGCAAGTGCTGTAAATGAGTGACCAGGTGGGGACCAGCTTAGAAGAGGAAGGCACTGGTGGAGGGGCAGTCCCATTCAGCTCCAGCCTATTGTTCTGTTGTGGGAATGTGTGCCTAGATCTTTTGCTTCTCTTTTTTGGAGGGGGAGTAAAAAACCGGAAGTCTGGATTTCTTTTCTTCTTCTTCTTCTTCTTTTTTTTTTTTTTTTTTTGGTAGAGACGGAGTCTTGCTCTGTCGCCCCGGCTGGAATGCAATGGCGCGATCTCTGCTCACTGCAACCTCTGCCTCCCGGGTTCAAGCAATTCTCCTGCCTCAGCCTCCAGAGTAGCTGGGACTACAGGCGCCCGCCACCACGCCGTTAATTTCTTTCGTATTTTAGTAGAGACGGGGTCTCACCGTGTTGCCCAGGCTGGTCTGAAACTCCCGAGTTCAGGTAATCTGCCCGCCTCAGCCTCCCAAAGTGCTAGGATTACAGGCCTGAGCCACTGAGCTCAGCCGGAAGTCTGGATTTCTGATGTGAATGTACATATTCCGACTTTTTTTTTTTTTTTTTTTTTGTGACAGAGTCTCGCTCTGTCGCCCAGGCTGGAGTGCAGTGGCGCGATTTCGGCTCACTGCAAGCTCCGCCTCCCGGGTTCAAGCCATTCTCCTGTCTCAGCCTCCCGAGTAGCTGGGACTACACACACCTGCCACCACGCCCGGCTAATTTTTTGTATTTTTTACTAGAGACGGGGTTTCACCGTGCTAGCCAGGATGGTCTCGATCTCCCGATCTCGTGATCTGCCGGCCTCAGCCTCCCAAAGTTCTGGGATTACAGGCGTGAGCCACCGCTCCCAGCCTCTATATTCTGACTTTAAAATACTGGTAGTTAAGCCATTTATTAGAATATTAGCAGGTAAAACAGAGCTCTGTTCAGCTGCAGGCCACCAGTTTTCGACCTCTGATTCACAGCTTTCCTGGGCCTTCCATGGACACTACTTGCTGTACCAGGCACTGAGCTCTTTTGCATAGGGATGCGTTCCAGACATCACTGGGGTCCCAGGCCAGGATCTGTGTCTGTTCCTCTTGCTTCAACCCGACTAGGCCTGAGGAGTTGAGGGTAGTGGAGGCCCTCAAATAACTGGTAATTCTGAGTCTCCAAAGGCGCGAAGCTGGGGCGCCTGACGGCAGGCACCGCTTAAAGGCTTACCCAGGGCCCGGGGAGGACAAGGGTTGGAATTCAGGACTCCGCCTTCAATTCAGATCTCCTTTCTCCAGGACTAGAAAAGGTTATTCCAGAGACGGGACTTGCGGCCAGAAGCCCAAGACATCCTAGTCTTCGCGAATCCGCCCCATTAGAGCGACCGACAAAAACTACAAATTCCAGCATGCCCCGAGTCGCGGACGGCCCTCGCGCTCCCGCCGGCTCCAACCATCCCTCTGCTCCTCATTGGCTCGCAAGCCTAACGTGCTGTTCCGTGACTGGTTACAGCTCTTGTCGCTCGAAAGAACCCATTGCTGGGGCTGGCCGGCGTGTGCCTTGGAGCCTCTAAGGAGATGGAACTGCACTCAACCAGGATGAGAGGCTGCCCGGCCAATGCAGCTGCCACCCCGTCTGCTGCGGAGGCTTTCCTTTTTGACTCCCTGGCGACACTAAAGTTGAAGAGCTTCCGGCCGGAGGCCATTATATGGGAGACCCGGAAGGCGGAAATTCTAGGGCGGAAGTGGCCGAGAGGAGAGGAGAATGGCGGCGGAAGGCTGGATTTGCCGTTGGGGCTGGGGCCGGCGGTGCCTGGGAAGGCCTGGGCTTCCCGGCCCCGGCCCTGGCCCCACTACACCTCTCTTTCTTCTTTTGTTGTTGGGGTCTGTGACTGCGGATATAACTGACGGCAACAGTGAACATCTCAAGCGGGAGCATTCGCTCATTAAGCCCTACCAAGGTGAAGCCCTTGGGGAGGGAATGAGTGAAGGGTGAGGGCGAGGCTGAACAGGGCTGGGGGAAGGCGTGCCCTTTCTCCTGAGCAGAGCACTTCTGTGGGTTTCCTGCCTCCGGTGAGGCCAGTCCTGGCGTGGCCTCTTAGCACCTGTCTCTTCCCACAGGGGTCGGTTCCAGCTCTATGCCCCTCTGGGACTTCCAGGGCAGCACTATGCTTACGAGCCAGTACGTACGTCTGACCCCTGACGAGCGCAGCAAAGAGGGCTCTATCTGGAACCACCAGGTGAGTGGTTCTCAAGAGGATAGGCGTACTGTTCCTTTGGCTGCTAGTCCCTGCCTCCCGAGCAGCTGAGACCCGAGCTTGGTTTATAGGTTTGCACCTCCGTCCCTGGCCTTTTCCTCATCTTGGTCACACCCACCAATAATAAGAGGCGATGTGTATTGGGTACTTACTATGTGTCACGAGCTGCGCTTGACACTTTACATCCTCCTCACTTTAAAAGCCATGCGAGATGAGTAATGTTATCTCTATTTTACCCACTGAGAAGCTAAGACTCAGGTTTGAAAGTGCCTTACCCAAAGTTACATAGCCAGAAAGTAGTGGAACTGTCAGGCTGTCTGACTTGAACCCCCTCAATAGTGGGAAGAACCGAGCGAACTGGATCTTTATTGGGTGTTTTGCTGTGTATTAGGCACTGACCTTGCCATGCCTTATTGCATTTGATTTTCAAACAAGCTGTTTGAAATAGATGGCTTTCATGACTATACAAAGATAACACAGCTAGCAAATGGCATAAACAGTATTTAAACTCTGATTTGTCTGATCTCTAAGCCCAGCAGTTCACTCGATGTACTTGACTCTTTTCACCTGGACAGTGGAGGAACCCCTTAGAACCCTTTTTCCAATGCTTGGTTGAGGGTCTTGTCATCAGTAGTGTGGAGGGACTGGACCTGTGGGCAGTTTTAGTGTCTGCGACCTTTGCCTCAGAGTATGTAGTATGTAGTATGTGAGCAGTGGCCAATAACAGCTGCTACACAGAATCCACGCTGAGGCAGTCAAGGTGAGGAAAAAGGGGAAAGAAGAATAATTTGGGGCTGGGTTACAGCTTGGAGCGGGACCTGCCCCTGCCCCAGCTTGCCTGATCTCAGCCCTTCCCATGGCCAAAGCTGTTGGCCAGTGTTCTAGTTTTCTCCATCACCCTGTTCTCTGGTCCCTGCTGGTTGACCTTCTTGTTTAGTTCTGGGAACCCACACTGTCCTTGTGTTGCCTGGTCTGCCCGTCCCCTCAGCTCCTCCTCCCCTTCCTGCCCCGAGCCTCCACACTGCTGTTAGTGGCATCTGGGGATACTTTCTTCAGCTTTCACTCCGATCCTCAGAGCGTGGAGTCCCCTGTGAAGGGGTAAGCATGCATTATGTCTGCACAATCTGGCCCCTGGTGCATCTCCAGTCATTCTCTGTGTTAATTTTGTTCCAGCCTCCCTGGCTGCCTTCTTGCCTCAGGACCTTTGCGTCTGTTGTTCCCTCTGTCTGGGACACTGCCTCCTGGCTCCTCATACCTGCTTGGTTCCTTCTCATCTGTTAAGTCTCAATTCAAGTGCCACCCACGCAGACATTTCTTCATTAACCACCCTATCTCCCCCGAGTCACATTCTGTCACATTATTCTGTCTTAGGGCTTTTAGATATTTTAAAGAAATGATAATGCAGCCTTATATTTTTCATGGAAATGAGTTCAGTATAGCATTATTATTATTATTTTTTAAGCAAGGTCCAAATAGTGCTGGAACTGTAGAAATCAGGATTAGCCACAAGTAATAGACACATCTAAGACAGTGGCTTAAATTTTGGTTGTAGATAGCTGATAGTTGGCATCATCAGTGGCTTGAGGATGTCACAGGACTGAGAGGCTTCTGCACTTGCCTTCATCGAATTTTCAGTCTGGAGTACAATTGTTTTGCCTTCCTTCCTTCACCTTTCTATTTGGCTCTGCTGATATTCCTGAAACATTTGGAGTACTTCCTATAAATTCCAGAAAGAAATTGCTTGGAAATCAGAATTTTCTGTTCAGTGTTTCCCAAGAACTGCCTCTTCCTTTAATGAGCTGGAGAGATGCTTCCTAAACTTTTCCCTTTTTTATCTCCTTCGTTCACTCCATCTGGGAGAGGCACGCACTCAGGTGAACATTCCCTGAACACCTGCTGTCTTCCGAGCAGCCATAAAATAGCTCCTGCTGTGGTGCGGGGGTGGGGTGGTCTAGGTGAAGGAGTGGCTCAGAGGTGACTAGAACTCTTAAGTGCCTGGTGGCTGCAGCATGGGACCTGGGGAGGCTGCTCAGGCCCTATCCTTTTGGGGGTCTTGTGCGGAGGCTGTGGCAATGGTCTTTAAGCTTTTTTTTGCTGTTGTAGCAACCTTTTTTAAAGTTGGCATCAAAAATTGTTTGTCATTAGGTTTAAGTATTTGCAAAGGATGACAGCATAGTTTAAATATTGACATTTTAAAATAAAACTTCAGTATTTTAAACATTCAGTAGAATCTAAATATTGCAATTTGATATCCACTTTTTTTTTTTTTTTTTGAGATGGAGTCTTGTTCTGTCACCCAGGCTGGAGGGCAGTGTCGCAGTCTTGGCTCACTGCAACCTCCGTCTCCCTGATTCAAGTGATTCTCCTGCCTCAGCCCCCTGAGTAGCTGGAATTACAGGTGTGCACCACCACGCCCAGCTAGTTTTTGTATTTTTAGTAGAGGTTTTTTGTTTTGTTTTGTTTTGTTTTTTTGAGACAGAGTCATGCTCTGTCGCCCAGGCTGGAGTGTAGTGGTGCGATCTCAGCTCACTGCAACCTCCACCTCACGAGTTCAAGCGATTCTTCTGCCTCAGCCTCCCCAGTAGCTGGGATTACAGGCATGCACTGCAATGTCCAGCTAATTTTTTGTATTTTTAGTAGAGATGAGGTTTTGCCACGTTTGTGAGGCTGGTCTCCAACTCCTGGCCTCAAGTGATCTGCCCACCTTGGCCTCCCAAAGTGCTAGGATTACAGGTGTGAGCCACTGTGCCTGGCCATTATGTCAGTTTTTTAATTGAACTTGTATTTTCATTTCCACACAGAATATTATCCTAATGCAATATATTTAATGCTTGAAAATGTTATTCATTAGCCTACCATATTCTTCTGCAAGTAAAATAAATATAATAACTTAAACTTTTTAATTTTGTTGAGACTGAAACTTTTAATATTTTATTTGAGATTATTATAATTATCTGTACACACTTGATAAAAGTAAATGCATTACAGTTTTTGAATAATTATTATACAAAAGTAAACATTTTTTGAAACATGAGCTCTTAGTAGGATGTCACCCCCCACCCCCATCTGGATGGATACTACTGTCAGAATAAGACAAGTTCAGTACCACTTCTACTTTTTGTTTTTATGTACATGAATTCTGAGAAACTGTGTTTTCTTTAAATAGTGGTTGGAGATGGGGTTATTTTTAAAATTTTAAATTTCTATTAGAGATGGGATCTTACTGTGTTGCCCAGTCTTATATTGAACTCTTGGACTCAAACAATCTTCCCACCTCAGCCTCTGAGTATCTGGGACACAGGTGCTCACCACCACTGTGCCTGGCACAGAGAGAGTTTTGGTAGGGCAGCATCACTGAATACTTTGATCTTCTTTTGGTTTATAAACCCAACGTCATGCAGTGATCTTTTATCAAAATTTTTGATGATGTTTCGGCTGACTGTTGATTACATCTGCATTCCGTTTTGTTGCAAGCAGAGATGTGGAAACTGCTTAACTGTAAAATAGCCTCTTATTGCCAGGTGATTCTGATATAGTTGGCCTGGTGTAGGACCAAGGCATTAATCTTTCTGAGCTGCCCAGGTGGGTTTGCTGTGGGTTAAGAACTGTGGTCATGTCATGTTTGTCCCCAAAAGCAGCTTCTGAATCATTTCCAGCCTGTGCCTTGCCTGCTTAAGATCCTCCAGAGGCCTTCTGTTGTCTGTATCATAGTATGTCTCTACTAATCTGCAGTTTTAATCTGGGGTCATGGAGACTTTCTAAGGCCTGCGTAGTCCTGGAGGAGTCAGTTTCCAGGTCCTCCACTGTCTCATGTGCTCATTCCTGAAACCAGCCTCCCCGTGAACATGCTGGGAATGGTTGTGTGGGTTTTCCTTTCCCACCTCCCTCACTCAGTTGCCCTTCTGCTCTGAGGTCAGCCTCCCAGCAGCCTGGTCTTCAGGGTGTTGTCCCCAGGTGCAGAAAACTCCTGGGCACCAAAGAGACCATTTGAAATCTGGTTTCTGGGCTGACTTTTGTACATGTGAGATTTATTTTTTTAAAGTTTTCAAATATATGAGGGCTGTTTTAGTTATCTTTTAAAATTGTTTATTATTGTTAGATAGCTGATGGAATTGCATCATGGTCAGATTTTTTGGACGCGTTCTGTTTGTGCTTATGAATGTGGATTCTCTACTTGTTGACTACAGTGTGCCACGTAGGTTCTTTAGGTCAAACTTGCTTTCTGAGCTTCCCAGGTGGGTCTGCTGTGCAGCCAGGGTTAAGATTGAGTTCAGATCTTCTCTAGCTTTCCTCACGTTTTTGTCTGCTCGCTTTTATAAGTTACTAAGAGAGCTTTGTTAAAAATTTCTGTGTATGGCTGGGCAAGGTGACATGTGCCTATAAGTCTCAGCTACTGGGGAGGCTGAGGCAGAGGATTGCTTGAGTCAAGGAGTTCAAAACCAGCCCAGGCAACATAGTAAGACCGCATCTCAAAAAAAAAAAAAAAAGTGTTAAAAAAATTTCTGCGTATGGATTTGTCTGCATCTTTGTAGTTCTGTCAGTTTCTGTTTTATATGTTTTGAGGCCAAATTAGGTACATATAAAAACTTAGATTTATTATATCTGTAGGTAAATGGAATCTTTTATCATTAAGAAGAACCCCTTTTTACATTTTGTTATGGGTATAGCTATAGAAGCTTGCTTTTTTTAAAAAAAAAAACAAAAACAACCGGTAATCAATTTATTAAAATAATCAACTTTAAATATCTGCAATGGCGACTTCCACCTCAACTCCTGGCTCAATACTGATGGAAGTAATCTGCTTAATCTCAGAAGGACTGTGCAGGTCAGTGAGCCGCTTGTGTTCTCATCTGGAAATGATCCCGTGTGTTAGGACCTTCACAAGGAGTTTTTCTTGTGATTCTCGAAGCCTTGGTAGGCATTCCAGCTGGTCCTTTCACTTTGAGATTCTTTTCCTTTGCTTCTCTGATCAAGTCAGGACACACCTTTTCTGGGGATTTTACATTGCAGCTCATTAAAGTGATTCAGATTCAGTGAATTGTCACCTCTGGCTCCACAGATTTTCTTCCGGTATCTTTAAAGCCATGGGTAGGCCAGGTGCTGTGGCTCACGCCTGTAATCTCAGCACTTTGGGAGGCCAGAGCAGGCAGATTACCTGAGGTCAGGAGTTCGAGACCATCCTGGCCAACATGATGAAACCCTGTCTCTATTAAAAATACAAAAATTAGCTGGGTGTGGTGGCGGGTGCTTGTAGTTCCAGTTACTCTGGAGGCTGAGGCAGGAGAATTGCTTGAACCTGGGAGGCAGAAGTAGCAGTGAGCTGAGATTATGCCACTGCACTCCAGCCTTGGTGACAGAGCGAGACTGTCTCAAAAAAAAAAATTTAAACATAAATAAACAAATAAATGCCATGGCTGCTGCGAGGCTTCCTGATCAACTTGTTCCTCAGCCAGAGCAAACAGTGGTGAGGCAGGAGCAGGAGCGGGTGGACCACAGCTCTGCACCACCTGTGACCGTGTCTTCCTCAAGGAGCAGAAACTTGCTTTTGGTTAGTGTTTGCATAATACATTTTTTCTGTCCTTTTACTTTTTCCCATTTCTTTATGTTTTAGTGTTTTCTCTTATAAATAGTATATTACTAGGCTTCAGGGGTGTTATTTTTATTGTTGTAAATACATATAACATAAAATTTACCATTTTAACCCTTTTTACCTTTACATCCATTAATTTATGAAACTGTTTTCTTCAGTAGGCTACACATTGACATTGAAACAGTGGCTTCTTTTTTTTTTTTTTTTTTTGAGACAGGGTCTCACTCTGTTACCCAGGCTGGAGTGCAGTGGCGTGATCTCAGCTCACCACAAGCTCTGCCTCCCGGGTTCAAGTGATTCTCCTGCCTCAGCCTCCCTAGTAGCTGGGACTACAGGTGCCCGCCACCGCACCCGGCTAATTTTTGTATTTTTAGTAGGACGAGGTTTCACCATGTTGGCCAGGCTTGGTCTTGAGCTCCTGACCTCAGGTGATCCGCCTGCCTCGGCCCCCCAAAGTGCTGGGATTACAGGTGTGAGCCACTGCATCCGGTCAAATTTCTCAAATATTTCTATTGTGATAAAATGTATGTAACACAGGCTGGGTGCAGTGGCTCACGCCTATAATCCCAGCACTTTGGGAGGCCGAGGTTGGTGGATCACGAGGTCAGGAGATCAAGACCATCCTGGCCAACATGGTGAAACCCCGTCTCTGCTAAAAATACAAAAAATTAGCTGGCCGTGGTGGCGTGTGCCTGTAGTCCCAGCTACTCAGGAGGCTGAGGCAGGGGAATCTGTTGAACCAGGGAGGCAGAGGTTGCAGTGAGCTGAGATCACGCCACTGCACTCCAGCCTGGCGACAGAGCAAGACTCTGTCTCGCAAAAAAAAAAAAAAAGAGTATGTAACAAAGTGTACCATTTTAACCAGTTTTTAAAATTAAAAAAAAATTTTTTTTTTAGAGACAGGGTGGGTCTCACTTTGTCACTGAGGTTGGAGTGCAGTGGCGCAATCCTAGCTCATTGCAGCCTCGAACTCCTGGACTCCAGTGATCCTCCTGCTTAGTGTCCTGAGTAGCTGGGATTACAAGGCATGTGCTACCGTGCCTGACTAATTTTTTTTTTTTTTTAATTTTTTGTAGAGCTGGGGTCTCACTATGCTGCCCCGGGCTGGTCTCGAACTCCTGGCCTCAAGCAATCCTCCTGCCTTGGCCTCCCAAAGTGCTGGGATTACAGGCGTGAGCTACTGCGCCTGGCCCATTTTAACCATTTTTAAACGTACAGGTCAGTGGCATTAAGTGCATTCACATTGCTGTGTAGCCATCACCACCGTCCGTCTCCAGAACTCTTTCCTCATCCCAACTGAAACTCTCTACCCATTTAACAATCACTCCCATCCCCACAGTCCCTGGTAACCACCATTCTACCTCATCTCTGTAAATTTGACTATTCTAGGCATCTCATATAAATGCAGGCATACAGTATTTGTCTTCTTTGGCTGACTTATTTTACTGAGCATATCTTGAAGGTTCCTCCATACTGTAGTATATATCAGTACTGCATTCCTTTTTGTTGCTGAGTAATATTCGTGTGTGTGTGTGTGTGTGTGTGTGTGTGTGTGTGTGTGTGTGTGTCTAGACCACATTCCATGTATTCATCTGTTTGTAATGGACACTTGGGTTGTTTACCTCTGTTGCCATTGTGAACAGTGCTGCAGTGAACATTGGTGTACAAGTATCTGTTTGAATCCTACTTTCAGTTCTTTTGGGTATATACCGAGGAAGTACAATCTCTGGATCATATGGTCATTCTATTTTTAATTTTTTGAGGACTACCAAACTGTCTTCTATAGCAACTGCACCATTTTATATTCCCACCGGCAATGCACAAGGATTCCAATTTCTCCACATCCTTGCCAACATTTGTTATTATTTATTTATTTATTGAGATGAAGTCTCGCCCTGTCACCAGGCTGGAGTGCAGTGGCGCGATCTCGGCTCACTGGAACCTCTGCCTCCCGGGTTCACGTGATTCTCCTGCCTCAGCCTCCCGAGTAGCTGGGACTACAGGTGCCCGCCACCATGCCCAGCTAATTTTTTTTTGTATTTTTAGTAGAGACGGGGTTTCACCATGTTAGCCAGGACGGTCTCCATCTCTTGACCTCGTGATCTGCCCGCCTTGGCCTCCCAAAGTGCTGGGACTACAGGCATGAGCCACCGCGCCCGGCCTAGGGTTTCTTTATATATTCTAGATATTAATCCCTTATCAGATATGTGATTTGCAAATATTTTCTCCTATTCTGTGGGTTGTTTTTCACCCTCTTTATCATGCTCTTTGATGTACAAAAATTTTAGTTTTGATGAAGTACAATTTATCTTTTTTTTTTTTTTTTTGTCTGTGCTTTTGGTGCTATATCCAAGAAATCATTACTAAATCCAGTGTCATGAACATTTTTTCCCTAGATTTTCTTCTAAGAGTTTTAAAGGGTTTTTTTGTTGGTTTGTTTATTGTTTTTTGAGGCAGGGTCTCACTTTGTTGCCCAGGCTGGAGTGCAGTGGCGTGAACACGGCTCACTGCAGCCTTGACCTCTCCAGCTCAAGTGATCCTCCTGCCTCAGCCCCACAAGTAGCTGGGACTACAGGCACACGCAGTCAGGCCCAGCTAATTTTCGTATTTTTTTGTAGAGATGGGTTTTCACCATGTTGCCTGGGCTTGTCTTGAACTTCTGCGCTCTGGTGATCCACCTGCCTCAGCCTCCCAAAGTGTTTCAGATTACAGGTGTGAGCCACCGCAACCGGCCAGGTTTTAGCTCTTAAGTTTTAGATCTCTGATCTTTATATACTTATTATTATTTTTTTTATAGAGATGGAGTCTTGCTGTGTTGCCCAGGCTGGTCTTGAACTCCTTGGCTCAAGCAAACCTCCCATGATGGCCTCCCAAGGTGCTGGGACTACAGGTATGAGCTACTGCACCTGGCCTCTTTACTTTTCAAATTAAACTTTTTATTTTGACATAATTATAAATTCACATGCAGTTGCAGGAAATAATACAGAGATCCTAGGTGCCCTTAGGTTTTGTTTTTTTATTTAGCATTTAGTCCATTTACATTTAATGAAATATGATACATTTGGGTTTAATCTGCTATCTTACTCTTTACATTCAAATTGCCTATTCTCTGTTCATTTTTCTCTCTAGTCTTCTTTTAGGTTAATTTTTATTATCCTATTTTTCCTCTTCTATTAGCTTGAAAGTTATATGCTCTTTTCTCAGTTTTAAGTGGTCACCCTAGAATTTAAAGCAGGCATTCATGTTGTACCAAAGACTAATGATAATGTATACTTTACCTTCTTCCTGGACAGTGCAAGGATCCTAACACACTTTAACTCCATTTATTGTTGTCATTTGTTTTAATTATTTCTGTTTTAAATCACACAACCCATTGTTTTGTGCAGTCAGATATTTAGATTTTCACCCTTTTAGTCACTGTATTTGTTGTTCTTCATTCCTTCTGGAATCTGACTTTACATCTGGATGGGGATCATTTTCTTTCTCCCTGAAGAATGAAAGCGTGAGTCTGCTAATGAATTCTTTTGGTTTTTGTGTGTCTCAAAATATCTTTATTTTACCTTCATTCTTGAAGGATACATTTGCTGAGTAGAGAATCCCATGCTGGCTGTTACCTTCCTGTATCTCCAGACATATCAGTCATCTGCCTTCTTGCTCCCACTGTTTCCGCTGTGAAGCCAGGTATCAGGCTAATTATTGCTCTTTTGAGAGTCATCTCTTTTTTCCCTCTGGTTCCTTTTTCTTTAAGATTATTATTTTTTTTATGGCTGGGTGCGGTGGCTCACGCCTGTAATCCCAGCACTTTGGGAGGCCGAGACGGGCGGATCACCTCAGGTCGGGAGTTCAAGACCAGCCTGACCAACATGGAGAAACCCCATCTCTACTAAAAATACAAAATTGGCCGGGCGTGATGGTGCATGCCTGTAATCCCAGCTCCTCAGGAGGCTGAGGCAGGAGAATCGCTTGAACCTGGGAGGCAGAGGTTGCAGTGAGCCAAGATCATGCCATTGCACTCCAGCCTGGGCAACAAGAGCGAAACTCCATCTCAAAAAAAAAAAAAAAAAAAAAAAAAAAAAGGGGCTGGGCATGGTGGCTCACATCTGTAATCTCAGTACCTTGGGAGGCTGAGGTGGGCAGATCACGAGGTCAGGAAATCGAGACCATCCTGGCTAACACGGTGAAACCCCGTCTCTACTAAAAATACAATAAAATTAGCTGGGCGTGGTGGCGGGCGCCTGTAGTCCCAGCTACTGGGGAGGCTGAGGCAGTAGAATGGCGTGAGCCTGGGAGGCAGAGCTGGCAGTGAGCCAAGATTGTGCCACTGCACTCCAGCCTGGGCAACAGAGTGAGACTGTGATTTTTTTTGAGACAGAGTCTCACTCTATTTCCCAGGCTGGAGTGCAGTGGCACACTCTCGGCTCATTGCAACCTCCACCTCCCAGATTCAAGCAGTTCTCCCGCCTCAGCCTCCCAAGTAGCTGGGATTACAGGCACGCACCACCACGCCTAGCTAATTTTTGTATTTTTAGTAGAGATGAGGTTTCACCATGTTGGCCAAGCTGGTCTCAACCTCAAGTGATCCACCTGCCTCAGCCTCCCAAAGTGCTGAGATTACAGGGATGAGCCACTGCACCCGGCCAAGATTATCTGTTTTTAAGGAGAACAATAGACACTCCAGACTAGATGGGGGAGGACGTGGGTTGAAAAACTACCTATTGGGTACTGTTCTCCCTGCCTGGGTGCAGTATACCCATGTAACCTGCACATGTAGCCCCTGTATCTAAAATAAAAGTTGAAATTGAAAGAAAAAAAGCTTTTGTGGCACACGTTCTCAGGATTGCCTGGGGCTGTACCACAGGGAAAAAAATTATAAAAAAATAGTTTCATGTTAAAAAAAACTGTTTTTGTTGTTGTTGTTGTTTCCTCTATCCCTCCCTTCTTTTTTTGTGCCTAAATATGGTTTTCTTTTTAGTCATCTCCTTTGGTTTGTAGGACTTTTAAAGTTTGTGGCATGTTTTGAATCAGTTTTAGTAAGTGCTTAGACGTCTTTAAATATTCCTTTGCCCTAATCTCTCACATCTTACTCGGAAATCCCAATTATATGAGTCTTAGCCTCTCTCACTGTTTGCTGTGTCTCTTACCCACAATTCTATATCTTCCATTCTTTTGTGCTCTCGGGGACTTGGCCTAGGTTTTGTTACCTGGGTTCCTGGTGCCCAGAGTGGGAGCAGTGAGTCTGTGGCATCAATGAATGCATGAAGCATATTGTTCACATTGGGGTACAGTGTTTTTTATTTTTGTGTGATCACAGAAGTAATATGTTTATTATACATTATTCAAACATGGTAAACAGTCGCCATAATCCCCCTCCCAGAATTACCCATCATTAATACTGGTTCATGTTCCTTTACTCCTGTATTCATTTCTCTTCATCCTCATCTGCATTGGACATTAATGGTCTTTTTCACAGTTGCCAGTCTGACAGGTCGACATCCTGTTTGGGTTTGCCTTTCTGATGGGTCTTTGTTTAATCGCTTACATACCCATCTGCAGACTTCCTGCAAGTGGATTTGTGTCACCATGTGTGTTGACACCTTAGTTTTCACAAGTGACTTCCTGATGGGTAAGGCCAGGCTTTCTTCCTTGCCGTAGGCGGTGCCCATCCCTGCCCCAGCTCACATGGTGGTGCCCTTGAGTCCCAGAGCACGACCCTGACCAGCTGTCATCCCCAGCGCTGGTACCACACTTAGGCTGGGCTAGGGAGGTGAACTGGTGAAGGGCTGGGTTTTGGAGTCAGCCAGACCTGGGCTTGAGGTCCAGCAGCACTGACCCGGCGTGATTTTCCTCACTTGGGAAGGTTGGTTAGCAGGGTGGATGTGGCAGTGGATGTGGGTGACTAGAAAGGGGCTGGTGCAATTTATGTGAAAGGCCTGCAGGCCGCGGGAAGTACCGAAGGCAGAGCAGAGCTCTCGGAGTCAGAAAGCCCCTCGCGTGAATCCAGACAGTCTGCTGAGCAGAGCTCTCGGAGTCAGAAAGCCCTGCGCCTGAATCCAGACAGTCCACTGAGCTGCTCTGGACAAGTTGTTACACCTCTGAATTTGTTTTCCTGTAAAATACGTCACTCAAATAGGAGTCGTAACCTCTGCGCAAGGTTCCAGGGCAAGAGCAGTGGATGGAGAGGAAATGGCTGGTGGGCTTGGCTGGTAATGAGGGTGAACAGTGTGGCAGCCACCTAAACCTACTCAGGAGCTGCCTGAGGTCTGCTGACAGGGTCTGGGCCTCAGGCAGCCTTGGGACACTGGCCTCCCCCACCTCACCTGGTGTCCAACTGTCTCTTCCCTTCACACCCAGAACATTTAGGGGTCTGTGGTCAGTGGCACTTGTGGCCCTGTGCCAAGGAGTGCCCAGTCTTAGCTGAGGAGGGAAGAGAGGTCTGTGGGGCAGGGCCGTGCTGGGGTTGCCTCCAGCTTGCCGGAAGGCCCCGGGGAGCTCGGAGCAGCCCATTCTGCTCTCCCTCCAGCCCTGCTTCCTCAAGGACTGGGAAATGCACGTCCACTTCAAAGTCCACGGCACGGGGAAGAAGAACCTCCATGGAGACGGCATCGCCCTGTGGTACACCCGGGACCGCCTCGTGCCAGGTGGGCCGGCACTCGCTCCGCTGAGCCCTGTGGGGGTGGGCGCGGGCATGGCTGCTGGCCCCCTAGGGAGGTGGGGTGGGGCTGCCTGTGGCTCGTGGGGCCCAGCGTCTCCTCTCCTGTTCGGAAAGTGCTGCTCCATGGATAAAGTCCTGCGCCTCCGGAAGGAGCCTGGCTCTGGAAGGAAGGTCACTGAGGGGAGAGGAGCAGCTGGGTCCTGCAGCTCAGCCCTACACCCTCATTGGCCTGGTTTTATCATTTTAAACAGTTATTGTTGTAAAAAAGCCAAAACATGAAGGCTGTGTGGCTGTGACTACATGTGGCCCACAGACCCTGAGGCGTTTCCTCGGTAGCTCTTCGCAGAATGTTTGCTGCCCCTGGTATAGAGGGTAGAGCCTCCTGGGTAGGGCTATCCTGCAGCCCACTGTTTTTTGTAGGCCAGGTACCCCCTTGACACCTGCCACCTGCCTCAGTCCCCTCACAGTTCAGCCTTCAAACTTGAGTCCTCTGTCATATGCCTAGACCCCCCACTTCTGAGGAGAAAGCCTCAGCTTTCTCCTTTCACGATCCCTTCTCTCTCGGTGAATGGCCAGTGGGTTGGGCTCTCTTGCCCCCACCCATGTTGGCATTGCTTGCCTTTTAGGTACCCATGGGACAGCTCCCGTTTCTCCCATTCTGAGAGCATCTCCTTATAATTCTAGGGCCTGTGTTTGGAAGCAAAGATAACTTCCACGGCTTAGCCATCTTCTTGGACACCTACCCCAATGATGAGACCACTGAGGTAGGCCCCTGCTCTCTCCTGCTGAGCAGGAAAGGAAGGACTGGGCAGTCGGCTAGAGGAGGGGGCCCTGGGACTTCCATGGTCCCAGCACAAGAGGAGCCTCCAGGGATTGGGGTGGTGGGTGTCCCTGCTCACTCCACAGGCTGGGCTGCTTGTGGAGTAACTGGTGTCTTGGTCCCAGCGCGTGTTCCCGTACATCTCGGTGATGGTGAACAATGGCTCCCTGTCCTACGACCACAGCAAGGATGGGCGCTGGACCGAGCTGGCGGGCTGCACGGCTGACTTCCGCAACCGCGATCACGACACCTTCCTGGCTGTGCGCTACTCCCGGGGCCGTCTGACGGTGAGCAGGCTGGGCGGTGGGGGTGGCAGCTGGTGGGCCTGTGCCAGTCCCACAGAGGCTTAGGAGGGCAGGCTGCCGTCCTGCCAGGTGCTTAGCATGCTGGGCCCCACAGGTGATGACCGACCTGGAGGACAAGAACGAGTGGAAGAACTGCATTGATATCACGGGAGTGCGCCTGCCCACCGGCTACTACTTCGGGGCCTCCGCCGGCACTGGCGACCTGTCTGGTGAGTGGGCCGGGCCAGGCGTTGGTTCCCAGCCCGACTCACCCTGAGGGACTGGGAGCTTTCCATGCAGTTGATTGCCTGCCTTCATGTGGTTTCTGGACTCAGCTGGCTGTGTCCCTCCTCTTCCTTTCTTCTGTACATGGCCTGTCTGCTCCTCAGTCCTTGAACAGTCCCTTGGCAACCTTCCCCATCAACAGGAGGCAGCGGGTCAATTAGATTTGGGCAATGTAGATTCCCAGATTTATCTCCAGCCCAGACCGCTCTGGACCTGCTCAGCCCTTGTGCCCACAGCTGAGGCCACATCTTGCCCATCGGGATGTCAGTGGCATCTCTGCCCCTCTATTTGCTTGCTGTCTTTCTGGACCCTTCTTTCTCTCACATGGCACCTCTGGTCCATCAACAGTCCCTGTGGCTTTATTTTCACAGCACGTCCCACCACTTCCCACCCTTCCCTGACTACCTGGCGGCTTCAGGCCACCCGTGTCTCTCACAGGAGCCTCCCAGGTGGTCCCTCCTTCACCAGCCCCCAACAGTCTCCTGAGCACAGCAGCCGAGTAATCGCCTTCAGCCCGTGTGAGGCCTCCTGCTGCTCTGCTCAGAGCTCTCCAGGGGGCACCAGGGCCTCTGTGCCAGCCCTGCCCCCTCTGGCTCCTCGCTTACTGCTCCCCCTGCCTACTGTGGCTTCCAGCTGCTCCCTGGGTGCACCTGTGCCCTCCTGCCCCGGCTGTTTCACCCTTGTCTCCTAGGACCTTGCTCAGATGTTACCTCCTCAGTGCGGCCTTCCCTGATTCCCTCGTGGAATGTTGTGCCCCCTCCTGTAGCCCCCAGCCCACTCCCCATCACCTTTGCTGGCCTTATTTTTCGTCATAATATTTACCATCTTTGAATCTACCGAGTAATTAATTTTATTGTCTCTGGCCCTCCTGCTCAATTGTAAGCTCTATAAATGGCTGTTTGGCCCAGGGCAGGTGCTCAGCGAGCACTGGGGTGCCTCTAACCTGCTGAGGCCTCACTGATCACTAGGCCGTGGTGGCCCTTGGCTGTGGTTCTCGGTCTCTCTTTGGGGCCCTGAGCAGGTGCCAGGCCCAGGGCCAGCTCCTGACCAGAACTGGCATGTGACATGGGGGACCTGACATGGATGGTTTATCCTCAGGATGACCCATTCCAGGGCCTGTAGTCTGCCCACTGCCCAGGAGCCTCCCCTCTCAGCATGGAAGTGCTTGGGTCCACTCAGACTCCAGGACATCCATTGTTTGGGGGTTTTTCAGTCATATACCCAGCAGAGGAGAGAGGTCTAGTAAGCACCCCTCCTGCCAACCAGCTTTCATCATTTCCAGCTAGCGCCTGGCCGGTTCCCCTCCTGCCCCGGGTTGCCTGGAACTTCATCACACTGTTTCAGCCCTTGTCTTCAGAGGGTTTTTGATAGGAGCAGAGCAGCACCAGGGCTGTGGCCAGTGGCAGCTCTCACAGCTGTTAGGAGAGCCCAGCACAGAGTGGAGGAGGCGCCATGAGGGGAGCCGTGTCTGACCGCTGGTCGGGGGTCATCAGTGCCAGGCACCTTATGGGTGATGTCACCTGATGTATTTTTAGGCAGATGACCGTCTCGTTCCCTTTTTACTCAACCATTGGGAGTTTGAGAACTGAAAGGATTTTTCCTAAGATACGAGCAGGAAGCAGCAGAGCCCAGATGGGAACTGGGGCCTGACTCCAGGGCCGGTCCTTGTCCTGCAGGGCCGCTCGCCGTCTCCAAGGGCTGTGCGTGCTCGGCTCTCACACTGTGTGCCTGGCCGAGCTCTTGCTCAGTAGGTCCTCCCTTGGCTCCAGAGATTCCTGCTCCCTTCAACAAGGCCTTTCCTCAGATTCTAGTCCCAGGCTGGCCAGGACCCATGTGTCGTCTTTGAGCCTCAGCCTCCTCATCTCTACAATGGGGTGATCCATCAGCGTCAAGCTGGCGCTCTTCCTTGCCCATGCCGTTGGACAGAGCCTTTCCCGTCTCCTCAGGCACAGCCGCTGACCTGCGTTAGGCTCAGGCTCTTAGCTGGTTGCCGAGTTGTTCCCCTGCAGCCTGTATGTGGGTCTCTGTGACAAGAATGTCTGGTGGCTCCTGCCTTTGGGAGCCTCAGGCTTCTCAGCCAGTTACACAGCGACTGTTGGTCCTTCCCGGGTCTGTTTTTGAGCACATACTCTGCAGGCAGGCCATCTTCTGTGTGGTGTAGACCTTCTCATGTACTTGCCATGGCAACCATATAGATGGAGATCATCACTCCTTTACATGTGAGGAACCTGAGCCTCAAAGAGGGCAGCAGACCTCAGGATTCAGACCCAGATGATTCTGCTTGTGAAGCCCTTACTGTTTTCTCTCCACTCTGCCTCCTCTCTGTTTTTGATTGCTGGTGACTGGAGGGAGCTGGGAAGAAAACAGGCCCTAGACGGGCGGGGCAGCGCTCTTCCCCGGGGGCCTGGCAGGTTTACTGGCTGCAGCAGCAGCTTTCTTTGTGGGAGGGTCTTGGGCCACATGCCCTGAGGCTGGCCTGCAGGCTGTCACAGGTTTATTCTTGGTCCTACAGACAATCATGACATCATCTCCATGAAGCTGTTCCAGCTGATGGTGGAGCACACGCCTGACGAGGAGAGCATCGACTGGACCAAGATCGAGCCCAGCGTCAACTTCCTCAAGTCGCCTAAAGGTGTGTGTGCACAGCCCCGCCCTGCCTGCGCCTGGGCGGCCTGACCCAGAATGGGGTGAAGCCAGCCTGGCGGGTCTTGTGGTCCAGTCGTGGTTGTGGTGGTTGTGGTCTGGGCTCTTGGATCAGCCCTGTCTTGGCAAGCGGCACTGGCTGGCCCTGCCCGAGCTCCTAGAGGATTGGGCTTGGGTCATGTCAACTCTGGCAAGTTTTTGAGTAAATGAATGAGGCGGAAGAGAAGTCTGCAGAGAGTCAGTCCCTGAGGACATCCTAGCCACGTGAGTGCTGTGGCAGCAAGCAGTGGCTGATCAACAAACATGTGAGTGGTGGGCCAGCATCCTCCCTCACTAGGTGCTGGGGCAGTGGCCAGCAGAGCCAGGGGGCTGGGTATGTTGGCCCCCGTGTCCCTTCTGTGAGCCACCTGGAAGAAGTCGTGCTGCTGGCCAAGGGGGTGGATTCCTTAGCTAGAAGGAGAGAGAAGGCAAGATTGGAAATTGGGTTTCTACAAAACCTGAAGCCTGGGTTCTTTCCATGGCACTAATTAGCTACCCCTTCCCTCACAGAGTGAACGTTGTGGTTGGAGGAATGAGGCATCTGTGTGTGGAGAAGTCCACCCTAAGAGCCACAGATGCGTGCCTGGGGGTCCAGCCAGTGATGGAAGTGCGCAGCGCGGGCTCTGTCCTAGCCCAGCCCTGGGTCCCCATGCCCCGTGGCCAGTTTGGCTGCGGGTTTCTGCTTTTCAGGAGAGGCCAGGATCCAGTGTTTCATGTGACAATTCACTTTTTAAAGATTCAGATTATTTTGAAATGTTTTGGGGGCCACACAAACCTTGCTGCAACCTTTGGTCAGAGGACTGCCAGCCACTGGGTGTTTTCAGAGGTGACACCTGCCTTGCCCACCCAGCATCCCGTGCAGCTGGCGAGGCAGGATGAACTCGTTATTAGATTCAATCCATTTGTTCCTTCAGATGTGACCGAAGCTGCCCTCTGTGCCTAGCTATGGGCTGGGTGCCACAGACACGGAGATCAGGCAGGCCCTGTCCCTGGGGCTCATTCTAGGGGCTGAGGCAGACAGGGAGACAGAGGGAGCCGTGGGTGCCTGGAGGCTGAGTGGCTTTCTGGGGAAGCGCCATCCCTAGGGACCTCCCCGTTCAGTCAGTGGCCGCTGCTGTCGGTGCGCAGAGCAGAGGCTGGGGCGAGAGTGCTCAGCAGGCCTGCCGGTGGTAGCTTGTGCAGGAAGGGAGGATGGAGGTTGCCTTGTGGCTGGCAAGAGGGCGGCATGCGCATCGCTGAAAGGCAGGGCCTGGGCCCGAGGCCTGGGTGTGGGGACCCCTGAGGAGACTGCACATGTGGAGTCAGGGGGCCGCGGTCGGAGGGAGGCAGAGTGGCAGAAACGGCCCAGCCAGACCCCAGCTCCTCCACCCACAGCCTGGAGAGCTTGGGAAAGTCAGTGTCTTCTCTCAGCCTGTATAATGGAATGCACCAGAGGGTCCCATCCCAGGATGGGCAGGACCTGTGAGAACCTTGTGTGGAGGAGAGAGGCTGTGGGCCGGGGTGGAGTGTGGGACTCAGGTCCTGGGAGACCCTCCTGGGGGGCTGCCGAGAGCATCTGGCTGTGGGCTAGGAGAGCCTGTGACCAGGGCCGCGCTGCTCCAGATAGGGCCCTCAGACCCCAGCGTGGGGGTGGGGCTTGGATATGCGGCCTCCTGGGCCTCCCCTTATCCAGAGTTGGACTCGGGAGGCCAGGAGTCTGGTTTTAACCAGCTTCCTGCAGCAGAAGGCAGCCCAGGCTTGTCGCTGGGGTCCCAGGGCCCAGTGGGCTTGATCCTCTCTCTGCCCTGCCCTGCCCTGGGGACTGCAGAGCTGGCTGGGATGGGCTTCACCTGACCTCTGCCCCTCCCTGGTGAGGGGGGTGAGTGCGACCGGCCTGCCCACCGTGGCCGGCTGTCCTATTCCATCCCCACTGCCCTCCTGCAGCCCCCTGATCCCCGGCCCGCGCTGCCGTTTCAGCTCCCCCGTTTCTTCTCCCCCAGACAACGTGGACGACCCCACGGGGAACTTCCGCAGCGGGCCCCTGACGGGGTGGCGGGTCTTCCTGCTGCTGCTGTGCGCTCTCCTGGGCATCGTTGTCTGCGCCGTGGTGGGGGCCGTGGTGTTCCAGAAGCGGCAGGAGCGGAACAAGCGCTTCTACTGAGCGGTGCCGCCGGCGGGGCCTGCCCCTCGGCCCAGGAGCCAATGTGAACTTTTTTTTTACTGGGATTATAAAAGAACAACAAGATGACCTTATTTCTTAACTGTTTCAAATAAATGATTAAAGTATTTTCATACATTTTGCTTCTTGCCCAGCAGGGACAGGTGGCAGGGCTGAGGCTTAGGGTCTGGCACCCCCACAGCTGGAGACGGAGGCTCTCCTGGGGCTGGTGTCTCAGGAGCAGGGGTCTGTGCCTAGAGCTGGGCTGTGGCCCCAGCAGGCAGCTGTTGAACACTGGAGGGTCCCCCGGACCACACTGGGGTGGGCTCCTGAGGACGTGGGGAAGTGATTTTGTTTTGTGGTGTGTGGCACGTGTGGCGACGGATAAGGCCTGAACTGGGAATCCCAGGCCTTCCTGTTCACCCTGAGCTGCTTCCTGAGACACATGCTCAAGTGAGGCTGCAGGGGCGGTGTGGGGGGGCCGAGTGTGACCGTTTGCTAAATAAAGTGAAATACCCAACCTCAGCCGTGTGACTGTCCTTGAGGGGCTTGCTTTACTTTCTTTTCTAATGATTTCCAGCCCGCCAGTGCTTTAGAGCTTTCAGCTCGTCTGCTCTGGCCTGCAGAGGCCCAGGAGGATGGGATGGGTTGCCCTGTTTCCCAGCTGGGGACACACGGCTCTCAGAGGTCAAGTACAACTTGCCCAGTGTCACCTGGCAAGTGATGTTTTGGGGATGGGGCCCTGTGCTGTCTCCCACATGCTCTGGGCCTCTGGGTAAAAGGATGGGTGGCAAGGGGCACCACGTGGAGGCTTGGCTGGGCAGGCGGGTACACTGACGGGGAACTCTGGGGGGCTTTGGGATGATGTGCAAGGGGCTGGAGGATGGTGGGGGTGGTTGCGGCAGTCCCTTTGGGGCACCTCGGGGGAAAAAGATGGTAACGGGGAGTGGAGGAAAGGCAGCAGCTGAAGGCATGGCACCGCCCCTGGCTGTGGCTGCCTCCACCTTGCGCCGTGGAGCAGCGTGTCCCGTCCCCTCCCAAGCCACCCCTCTGGCTCTGATCCCAACTCTAGCCCTCCTTGGACACCTTGCTGAGCCGATGATCTTGTCTTCCTCGTCCCCTTCCCACTCCCCATTCAGTTGCATTTGAATCTCCTACCTTAAAAGCTAGCCCTCCCATCCTTCAGCAGCCAGGCTTTTGGTAATTAACACTATCAAATAGATTGTCATTGCAAAAAATATAGAGAGACATGAGTGAGAGTAAGGATTTTACCCTCTGTCTCTCATTCTCCAGAGCTCTTCACTGGTCCACTGTCACCCACCTCTCGTGTCCTCTGTGTTTCCTCCTTCAACAGGTTAGACATCTAGAGATTCCACACAGTGACTGAGAGGTTCGAGTTTGTGCTTCCCTCATGGGTTTGGGATCCTGTTCATGAAGCCTGAAGAGTAATCATGATCCTCCTTATTGAAGTATTTTATTAACACTTTCCCCAAAACAGTTCCTTTCCTTGAAAAGGTAGCAGATCGTGTGTTTATGACAGGCCCTGCTTTGGAGCGATTGAGACACGTAACTCATTTCATCCACAACGCTCACCTCTCAGGTGCTGGAGGGCTTTTCGCCAGGTGTGTAGGGCCGAGGCCCAGAGACGAGCTCTCCACAGCTGCTACAATCACGTCATCGGCACCACACTCGCCAGGCTTCACCTTTAATTTTTGGCTCTAACTTGGTCTTCACCGAATTCCTGAATTACTAGGCAAATTAGTGTCCAGTACTAGATGGTTCTTAGCCTTGGCTGTGTATTGGAGTTCCCTGGAGAACTGAAAAGAGCCTGCCTTGTTCTCCAGTTCTGGCTGAGTAAGTCAGGTTGAGCCGGGGCAAGGGTGGTTTCAAAAGCCCCTGCAGTGGTTTTAACAG
Source organism: Pongo abelii (assembly GCF_028885655.2). Classification (NCBI taxonomy): domain Eukaryota; kingdom Metazoa; phylum Chordata; class Mammalia; order Primates; family Hominidae; genus Pongo; species Pongo abelii. Next base: position 185,490,612 of record NC_071989.2, read on the forward strand.
GTACCCAAGCTTGAGCACAAGACGGAGTTAGGCCCCATGCTGTGGCAGCAGGTGTTAAAGTGATCATGCCGGTCTCTACTTGGCTGTCACGGTGGGCACCCCTTTCCATTGGAACGTAGCCTTGTTGTACCCAAGAAAAGTTGATTGTTTCAAAATTCATACCTAGAGGTGCTTCCCTAGAACAATCGATATGTATTCTTACATCCGCATTTCACACACGCAGGACCGTGATGCCATAATCTGTGTTTTTGCCATGTGTGTTTAAAAATTTGAGGTATTTCATCATACAAAAGTTAAACATGAATGTGTGGCTATAGTCCTGCCGTGCGACGTGAGACATATCACAGACACACTTGGATCCCTCTGTCTTCTCCTGCCAAAGGTGATTGCTGCAGAATCTGACTTTTTGTGTCTGTCTTAAAATTTTTACCACAGGGATATGTATCTCTACATACATTGTATTGTTTTGAATTTCTGAAGACTGTAAGTGGTACATGGACGTATTCCTCAACTTTTGCAATTCAGCATTGTTGGTGAGTCTTTGGATTGCATGTGGCTCAAGATGGGTGTTTCTCGCCGTGAGGTATGAACAGACTCCAGTTCCTCCATTCTGCTACTGATTGGAGGTGGTTTAGGGCTTTTGCTCTGCTACACGATACTGCTCTAAGCACTCCTGGATGTGTCATATTTATTTATTTATTTATTTTTGAGACAGAGTCTTAAACTCTGTTGCCCGGGCTGGAGTGCAGTGGCACAGTCTTGGCTCACTGCAACCTCTGCTTCCTGGGTTCAAGCGATTCTCTTGCCTCAGCCTCCCGAGTAGCTGGGACTACAGGTGTGCACCACCACGCCTGGCTAATTTTTGTATTTTTAATAGAGAAAGGGTTTCATCATGTTGGCCAGGCTGGTCTCGAACTCCTGATCTCAAGTGATCCTCCCGTCTCAGCTTCCCAAACTGCTGGGATTACAGGCGTGAGCCACCGCACCCAGCCCATTTTCAGTTTTACTAGAGGGTGCCTCGCTGCTCTCCAAATCGGGCCATGACCACGGTGGGGTGGCACCTGCCGAGATGCCCTGTGCCCCTCAGCACCTGATATAGTCACAGCTTTCCGTTTTTGACAGATGGATGCAAAAGCTTTCGTTTGTTTCTCTGCTAGCCATGTTGGGATGTGTGCATTGGTTGGCATCTGTGTTTCTGTGTGGTGGTTTAGTCCGGGCCCGTTCTTCCAGCCGTGTAGGAGTGCCTGTGCGGGGCTCCTCTGGTGATAGGCCCTTGGTGCATACCTCCCAGTGTGCCTGGGGGCTTTTGCTTTTCAATGACGTCGTTTGATATACAGCCTGTAATTTAATGTGATTTCATAATCTATTCTAAAGATTTTGTTTTTGCTTAAAAGCTTTAAAATTTTGCTTTTCAAATTTGGCATTTAATCGAAGTGGAGTTAAGTTTGTGTAGGGTGTGATGTAGGGAATCCACTTTTCCTATTGTCTCCAGCCAGTTCCAGCACCGTTTACCGACCCCTGGGTCCTTCTGCACCCTCTGAGGCCCACACTCAGGCGGCCACACCACATCTGCTCCTAACCCTGCCCCTCAGCTTCCTCCCCTCTGGGGCTGGAAGGCTATATACTTGGCTGAGCTCCTGGCTCCTTCCAGCTAGGGCGGCCGTGTGCCCACTGCAGCTGGTCAGATGCCCGAGCCTGCCGACGAGGGCCTCCGTTTGCTCTCGGTTTCCCCACGTGAGGAGATCTAACAGCAGCTGGTGTGGCTGGGCCCGCTCCCGTCTTCCTGTCCGGAATGTGGAAGGGACCCCTGGCATGCAGAAACCCCCGTGTGACCACGAGGGCCAAGTGGAGCACCCAGAGCCTGGTGGAGGGAGAGTCCTTGGTGTGGCTGAGATGCTGCCCAGCCTGGACTGCCAGCCGCTGGGGTTTTATGTTAAAAAAAAAAAAAAATGCCTATTTGTTCAAACTACTGTGAGTCATGTTTTCTGTTCTTTTGTGGCTAAAAGCAGCCCTGCCTTTGTCCCCTCTGTGTGGTGAGTTTTCTGACATGTATAGGTCTGCTCCAGACTGTCGCTGATGGTCACAGTCCGTTCTGTGCCACACACGGCTTTAGGCATTGGGGATACAACAGAGGACAAAAGGGACAAAGATCTTTGTCCCCATGGAGCTCATAGTCTAGTGGAGGGATCGGGTGAAATAATAAAGTATGTTAGATAATGCTTTACGTTGGTTTCTTAGGGCTGCCATAAAGGGCCACAGACTGAGGGGCTTGAACAACAGAAAGTGATTGGCTCTCAGCTCTAGAGGCCAGAAGTCTCAAGTCAAGGTGTTGGCAGAGCTGCGCTGTCTCTGATGGCTGTAGAGGAGAGCCCTTCCCTTCCTCTTCCCGGCTTCTGGCTGTTCTCAGCAGACCTGGGAGTTCCTTGGCTTGTAGACACATCACTCCAGTCTCCGATTCCATCATAACATGGCCAACTTCAGATCATCTTTCCTCTATGTGTCTCCATATCTCCAGTTTTTTCTTTTCTTTCTTTTTTTTTTTTTTTAATAGAAGTGGGATCTTGCCATGCTGCCCAGGTTGATCTTGGAACTCCTGGGCTCAAGCGATCCACCTGCCTTGGCCTCCTAAAGTGCTGGGATTGCAGGCATGAGTTTACTGCACCCGGCCCAGATTTTCTGTTGTTTTTTTTTTTTTGTTTTTCAAGACGGAGTCTTGCTCTGTCACCCAGGCTGGAGTGCAGTGACCTGATCTCAGCTCACTGCAACCTTCACCTCCTGGGTTCAAGCAATTCTTCTGCCTCAGCCTCCTGAGTAGCTGGGATTACAGGCATGAGCCACCGCGCCCAGCCCCAAATTTTGAGTTTTTATAAGGACACAAGTCCTTATAAAAATTAGTCCCCCCCGCTCCCAACAATGACTTCATCTTAATTTAGTAAATCTTCATAGAATCTATTTCCAAATAAAGTCACATTCTTAGGAGCTGGGGATTAGGACTACAGCATCTCTCTCTGGGCGAACAGAATTCAACCCCTAACAGTAGTTAAGAAGAAATAAATTAATGAAAGGTGATAAGAAGAGGCGGGTGGAGAAGAGAAAGGCTTGTGATCTGGCCAGCAGCCTGCAAGAAACAAGGGGGTGCGAATCATTGAGCAGTACACCTAAGATTTGTGTACTTTTCCACATACAATATTTCAATTAACTTTATATGCATTTCAAGAAGGCAGCTTTATTGTAAGAACCTCACAGTGTTTGGCATTTCTTGATTTCTGTCAACAGTGTTGATAATGCATATGCGCACTAAAATCTCCCCCATGGTTGCAGCATATTTCACTGCTTTTTTTTTTTTTTTTTTTTTTTTTTTTAGACAAAGTCTCGCTCTGTCACCCAGGCTGGAATGCAGTGGCATGATCTCGGCTCACTGCAACCTCTGCCTCCTGGGTTCAAGCGATTCTCCTGCCTCAGCCTCCCAAATAGCTGGGATTACAGGCATGCACCACCAGGCTCAGCTAATTTTTTGTATTTTTAGTAGAGATGGGGTTTCTCCATGTTGGTCAGGATGGTCTCGAACTCCCGACCTCAGGTGATCTGCCTGCCTCGGCCTCCCAAAGTGCTGGGATTACAGGCGTGAGCCACCACACCTGGCCTAAGTTTTTAAACTTCTGTAGAAACAGGATCTCACTGTGTTGCCCAGGTTCAAGCAATCCTCCTGAAGTGCTGAGATTACAGGCATGAGTGGCTGTGTCCAGCCTTTTTCTTTCTTTTTTTTTTTTTTTTGAGACAGTCTTGCTCTGTCGCCCAGGCTGGAGTGCAGTGACACAGTCTAAGTTCACTGCAACCTCTGCCTCCCATGTTCAAGTGATTCTCCTGCCTCAGCCTCCCTAGTAGCTGGGACTACAGGTGCGTGCCACCACACCTGGCTAATTTTTGTATTTTTAGTAGAGACGGGGTTTCACCATGTTGGCCAGGATGGTCTCAAACCCCTGACCTCATGATGCACTCACCTCAGCCTCCCAAAGTGGTGGGATTACAGGCGTGAGCCACTGCACCTGGCCTCTTTTCTGATTTTAAATTAACTTTTTCCACATGTTCTGATCCAGGCTCCTTTTCCAAATTAAAAGTGTATATTTAAACATTGCATCTTAGACGGTGTGATAGTCATGAGGTCATAGAAGTAGTTAAGAGGAAAGTTAATCTATAATGAAGATCAAGGCGAAGAGGAAAAGCATCTTTTCTGGAGCCCTAGTCTTTTGCAACATTTTACAAAACAATGTAGGTAAAGAAAAGGCTAATCTATAATCAGAGGAACAAAGGTTACAGCTGCCTACCACATGCCTCATAATCGCATTCCTTTAAGGCTCAAAGTAATTTAAAGTTCCAACAACAGATTCTGAATTACTTATTTTTGTAGACCCTTGAGAATGCACCCACAGGCAGCAGACTGCTGGGCACACAGCCATCTGGGGAGTGGACCTCCACCATCACTGGGCCCACTGGCACTGGGGACAGCATTTACATGGGAGAGAAATCAGCCACTGTGTATGCATTGTTGCAGGTTTTCTTTTGCTCACAGCCAAACCTAATCCTAACTCATACAAGTGGGAAGTTGTGATCAGAGGGAGAATCTAGTCTGTAAAAGCATTAATAGGTTAAGTTAGCAAATTGAGGAGAAACATCACAGGTTATTTATTTATTTAGAGACAGGGTCTGGCTCTGTCACCCAGGCTGGTGTGTAGTGGTGCTGTCTTGACTCACTGCAACCTCTGGCTTCTGGGTTCAGGTGATCCTTCCGCCTCAGCCTCCTGAATAGCTGGGACTACAGGTGCACACCACCATACCCAGCTAGTGTTTGGTGGTATTTTTGTTTTTTTTGTTTTTTGAGATGGAGTCTTACTTTGTTGCCTAGTCGCGAGTGCAGTGGTGCAATCTCACCTCACTGCAATCTCTACCTCCCAGGTTCAAGCAATTCTTCTGCCTCAGCCTCCTGAGAAGCTGGGATTATAGGCATATGCCACCATGCCTGGCTAATTTTTGTATTTTTAGTAGAGACAGGGTTTCACCATGTTGCCCAGGCTGGTCATGAACTCCTGAGCTCAAGCAATCCTCCAGCCTCGGCCTCCCAAATTGCAAGGATTATAGGTGTGAGCCATTGCATCTTGCCAGCAGATCAGTCAACATAGGAGGGAGCGGTTCTTGTGGAGAGGAGGCGTTAGGAGGGAACTAGGCAAACCCTGGATCGACTTGTGTGAAGTCAAGTACTGAAGATGGCCAATATGTAATCAGCTGGTGACTCTGGGCCACGTGCCATGCAATGGCACGTCCTCATCATCACAGCTGATCTTGGGCACCGCTGCTTGGTAGAAATCCCCAGAAATCTGGAATCCTGGATCTGGATTCTCTTAGTGTGCTGTAGGGGCTATTATATGTAGCCTGTCCTCACCGTCATCCTGAAGGGGTAGGACAAGAAATCAACAGAATTTACTTGGAATTTTGGTTCCAAATTGCTGTTAATTAAAAAAAAAAAAGTGCAATCTCCTGCTTTCCTGGTCTCTTAACTCTCTGATTCTTATATCCCATGTCTTTTGTACTTTCTGATTTTGAGGTATATCTCCTTTAGAAACTCTCCTATAGATGGTTTCGAGGTTGCCGTGGTTTGTCTGCCCCCTCCAAAACTCATGTTGAAACTTCATCTCTAGTGTGGCAGTACTGAGAGGGGAGCCTTTAAGAGGTGACTGGATCATGAGGGCTTTGCCCTCAAGAGATTAATCCACTCATGGATTAATGATTTCAGGGGTTAGTCGATCAATGGGTTATCATGGGAGGAGAACCAGTGGCTTCACGAGAAGAGGAAGAGAGACCTGAACTAGCATGTGAGCATGCTCAGCCCCCCACCCTGTGATGCCCTGTACCAGCTCCAGACTCTGCAGAGTCCCCACTAGCAAGACCTCACCACATGCAGCCCCTCAACCTTGGACTTCCCAGCCTCCAGAATTGCGAGATATTCCTTTTCTTTATAAATAAGTCAGTTTCAGGTATTCAGAAAACAGACTAAGAGGCTGGGTGCGGTAGCTCATGCCTGTAATCCTAGCACTTTGGGAGGCTGAAGTGGGAGGATTGCTTGAGCTCAGGAGTTCAAGACCAGCCTGGGCAACATTGTGAGACCCTGTCTCTACAAAAAAATAAAGAAATTAGCTTGGTGTGGTGGTGCAACTCGGGAGGCTGAGGCACAAGGTTTGCTTGAGCCTGGGAGGTTGAGGCTGCAGTGAGCTACGATCATGCTACTGCACTCTCGCCTGGAATTTTTTTTCTTTTTTTTGAGACCGAGTCTCGCTCTGTCGCCCAGGCTGGAGTGTAGTGGTGCAATCTTGGCTCACTGCAAGCTCCGCCTCCCGGGTTCAAGCAATTCTCCTGCCTCAGCCTCCTGTGTAGCTAGGATTACAGGCGCACGCCACCACGCCCGGCTAATTTTTTTTTTTATTTTTAGTAGAGACGGGGTTTCACCATGTTGGTCAGGCTGGCCTCGAACTCCCGACCTTGTGATCTGCCCGCCTTGGCCTCCCAGAGTGTTGGGATTACAGGAGTGAGCCACCGTGCCTGGCCTTTTTTTTTCTTTTTGAGATGGAGCCTCGCTCTGTCACCCAGGTTGGAGTGCAGTGGCATGATCTTGGCTCACTGGCAACCTCCACCTCCGGGGTTCAAGCGATTCTCCTGCCTCAGCCTCCTGAGTAGCTGGGACTATAGACATGTGCCACCACACCCAGCTAATTTTTTGTATTTATAGTAGAGATGGGGTTTCACCATGTTGGCCAGGATGGTTTCGAACTCCTGACCTCAAATGATCCGCCCGCCTCAGCCTCCCATAGTGCTGGGATTACAGATGTGGGCCACCACACCCTGGTGAGGATCTTTGCATCAGTGTTCATTACGGAATATTGGCCTATAGTTTTCTTTTCTTGTAGTGCCTTCGTCTAGCTTTGGTACTGGAGTAATGCTGGCCTCACAGAATGAGGAAGTTTTCCCTTCAAGCTTTTGGAAAAGTTTGAGGATTTGTATTCTTCAAATGTTTAGTATAATTTTACCAGTGAAGGTGTCAGGTCCAGGGAGTTTCTTTGTCAAGAGATACGTGATTACTGATTCGGCCTCCATAATAATCATAGGGTCTATTCAGAATTTCTGTTTCTTTGTGATATCATCTTGGTAGGTTTTATGTTTCTAGCAATTTGTCCATGTCATCTAGGTTATCCAATTAGTTGGGATACAGTTGTTCATAGTACCCTCTTATAATCCTTTTCACTTGCATAGAATGGGTAGCAATGTTCCTACTTTCATTTCTGATTTTAGTAATTTGAGTCTTCTTGTCTTTTCCTAGTCCATCTAGCCAAAGGTTTGTCAATTTTGTTGATCTTTTCAAATAACCAACTTTTGGTTTCATTAATTTTCTCTGTTGTTTCTTTGTTCTCTATTTCATTGATTTCTGCTTTAATCTTTATTATTTCCTTTTTTTCTGCTATCTTTGTGTTTAATTAGTTCTTTTTCTAGTTCCTTAAGTTTTTAAGTTAGGTTTTTAATTTGAGATTTTGTTTTTTTTCCCCTCTTACCATTATTCCCAAGAAATACGAAAATAAACACAATCATACAGAGAATGAAGCACTGTAAAAGTAAAGCACTGAAGAGTAAATATGAAATATATTGCACAAGAGGGTTGAGATCAAAATACCAGAAATATAAATTATATCAATAAATGTAAATGAACTCATGTAACAACATTTTATCAGGCCAGGCGCCAGTGGCTCACACCTGTAACCCCAGCACTTTGGGAGGCTGAGGTGGGTGGATCACCTCAGGTCAGGAGTTCGAGACCAGCCTGGCCAACATGGTGAAACCCCCTCTCTACTAAAAATACAAAAATTAGCCAGGCGTGGTGGTGCGCGCCTGTAATCCCAGCTACCCGGGAGGCTGAGGCAGGAGAATCATTTGAACCTGGGAGGCAGAGGTTGCAGTGAGCCGAGATTGCACCACTGCACTCCAGCCTGGAGACAGAGCGAGACTCTGTCTCCAAAAAAAAAAAAAAAAAAAAAAAATATATATATATATAAATATATATAAAACTGTATATAATTATATGTAATTAATATAACAACAAAAATTACATGGACAATTTTATATAATTTCTGTGTATATGAGATCTATATATTATGTGTGTATATGACTGAGAAAGCCAAGCTCATAGGCCTGTGGAGTGAAGGGTTCCTCAGAGACCAGGCATGCTGTTGGAAACATGAGGGAAGAATAAGCAGTTAGAACCACCTGGAGACACGGATATGAAACTTTTTAGTTGACATAAAGGACTCAGTATAGGGGTTGATAACAAAATGGATTCACCAAATTAGTTGAAGAAGATCAACTAATTTGAAGATCAGACCAAAGATCAGAGGACCTTGGGAGGAAACAGAAATGGAGATTTATATAGAGATTTATAAAGAGATTTTTTAAAGAGAATGGGCCTGGCGTGGTGGCTCATGCCTGTAATCCCAGTACTTTGGGAGACCGAGGCAGGCGGATCATGAGGTTGAGATTGAGACCATCTTGGCCAACATGATGAAACCCCGTCTCTACTAAAAATACAAAAAAATTAGCTGGGTGTGGTGGCGTGCACCTGTAGTCCCAGCTACTTGGGAGGCTGAGGCAGGAGAATGGCTTGAACCTGGAAGGCAGTGGTTGCAGTGAGCTGAGATCGTGCCACTGCACTCCAGCCTGGTGACAGAGCGAGACTCTGTCTAAAAAATAAACAAAAATTTAAAAAATACAAAATTAGACGGGCGTGCTGGTGCATGCCTGTAGTCCCAGCTACTTGGGAGGCTGAGGCAGGAGAATCGCTTGAACCTGGGAGGCGGAGGTTGCAGTGAGCTGAGATCGCGCCACTGCACTCCAGCCTGGGCGACAGAGTGAGAGTCCATCTCAAAAAAAAAGAAATATGGAGACTATAAATGGAAATCAGCAACCAAAAGATAACTGAAAAAGTCCTTTGCATCTGGAAGCTAAAAACATACTACCAAATAACATTCGGACTTAAGAATAAATCATAATGAAAGCCCCACGCTAAAAGAGGAAAGTTGCAGGACCTCGCTAAAGCAGGAGAGGTTTGTGGCTTGAACAAGAACATTTGCAGGGTGCCCTGATCCCTTGAAGAGGATGCCCTGATGCTGACCGTGGGAACGGCCTACGCTACGCGAGCAGGCGTTCAGGTGGAATACTCTTCCTGTACTCCAGAGAACAGGCTGAAACTTTTGACTCAGCAAAGGCCAGAAGGAAAAGGGGAAGTGGTTTATCAAGTGCCTGCTGGAGCATATAACATCCCAGACACTGGGCACTTGCATACAAGTGACCGACACGGTTGGCCCCACCGCTTGCCAGTGCTGCCTGGTCAATGGGTTAGACTCATCCCATGACGCTAGCAGGGTAGTTGCTCTTGTTGTCTTTGGAAGGACCTTTTCTTTCCTTTCCTTTTTTGAGATGGTGTTTCGCTCTTGTTGCCTAGGCTTTAGTGCAATGGCGCAATCTTGGCTCATTGCAACCTCCGCCTCCCGGGTTCAAGCGATTCTCCTGCCTCAGCCTCCCGAGTAGCTGAGATTACAGGCACGTGCCACCATGCCCAGCTAATTTTGTATTTTTAGTAGAGACGAGGTTTCTCCATGTTACTCAGGCTTGTATCAAACTCCCGACCTTAGGTGATCTGCCTGCTTTGGCCTCCCAGAGTGCTGGGATTACAGGCGTGAGCCACCACGCCCGGCCATGGAAGGACTTTTTCAAGAAACCGATGTAGTCAGTTTTCCATATACCTCCAGGTGCTCTGTTCTGGTGCCTGGGTGCTCCACCAGCACGGAGAAAGACATTGAGTGCCCTGTGGCCTGAGTCCCAGGCACTGAACACTCTAGCCTGGGCAGCAGCTCCGGGAGGACTCAGCTTCCCGAGCACCGCCCTCAGGTAGGGAATCTACAGCAGCACCGACAACACACCACACAGTGCACCAGCCATCAAGGGGGCACACAAATGGCCAGGGCTGCCTTCCAGGCAATGGCTACTGCCTGGTGGATCCAGTTAGTAAGCCAAGAGCAGCTTAAGCACATACCATCTCCATCTGGCATCAAACCGCCCTGCTCACTGCGCCAGTTGTTGTAAGGACACCCTGGATTTGTTGTCATTAGATATGATGTAACAGACATAGAAATGACTGCCATGGTGGGAAGAAGCTTATACTCACAGTTGCCTAGAAACAGGTGGCACTGTGCACTAACACGGGCCACACGGGGAAGCACCAGGGTTGGTAAGGGGGCAGAGGGAGGGAGGGGGAACTGTGGGGCAAGAGCCTTTATTGTGGTTTGCTTGGGAAGGAACCTGAGAGGCAGAGTGAGCAGGTCTAGGATTGCCTAGCTTGAATAATTTCAGTGGGTTTGGGGTAGGATGTCCCTAGTTGTCCAGTCTTTGGGGGATAGTGGTGCAGCGTGTAAGAGCCCAGTAAAGGAGATGGTTGGAGGGTATGGGCTCTGGATTGGTTAGTATGAATATGAAAGGCACACTTGCAGGTGAGTGAGTGATTTACTATCTCTAGGAATTGGATGAGAGGATGGAGTATGATGAACCTTTGATTCCTGGAGGGCCATGAGTTCACCGTGATATGGAAATGCTGCTGTGCTGTGATCAGTTAGTGGAGGCAAAAATTAATAATGAATTTTAGAAATGACGGATGCAACTCCCAAGGAGTTAGTTCACTGGACGTATAAGGAAATGCAAAGTAACAAGAAACAAGCTAAATATACCATCCTATTGTTCTCTGTAGCAACAATGAAGGCAAAAGATAGTGATAGGGCAGATCCTGAGATTGGGCAAAGCTTGGATTGTGGCTGGTCTGAGCTACAGCTATTCCCAGGGACACTTTTGAGGGGAAAAATTATGCTGAAACAACAGTGAAGATGGTTAGAATGATTCACAAGAGAGTGGGGAAAACAAAGGGAAGAGTCAAGATACTCATCCCAGCAGGATGGAATCTTTAAAGGGTTCTTAATGAAATGGACTGAATAAAGTAGACACTGATGGGGTCAAAACAAAGGTCATACTCCAACACCCTTGGAAGTCCTTGGGTGGACAGATGGGAGCTTCTGCTGGTCCCCCACTATTGAAGGGCCCTAAACAAATCTGATTTACTCACCTTAGTTTGGAGGATTTTAAAATGTCAGAGGGAGGCTGGCCTGTAATCCCAGCACTTCGGGAGGCTGAGGTGGGTGGATCACCTGAGGTCGGGAGTTCGAGACCAGCCTGACCAACATGCTGAAACCCCATCTCTACCAAAAATATAAAAAAATGGTCGGGCGTGGTGGCACACACCTGTAATCCCAGCACTTTGGGAGGCTGAGGCGGGCGGACCATGAGGTCAGGAGATCGAGTTCATCCTGGCTAACACGGTGAAACCCTGTCTCTACTAAAAATACAAAAAGTTAGCTGGGTGTGGTAGCATGTGCCTGTAGTCCCAGTTACTTGGGAGGCTGAGGCAGGAAAACCGCTTGAACCCAGGAGGCGGAGGTTGTAGTGAGCTGAGATCGCGCCATTGCACTCCAGCCTGGGCAATGAGAGCAAAACTCTGTCTAAAAACCAAACAAACAAACAGACAAACTAGCCAGGCATGGTGGCGGGTGCCTGTAATCCCAGCTAGTCAGGAGGCTGAGGCAGCAGGGGAATCGCTTGAACCTGGGAGGCAGAGGTTGCAGTGAGTTGAGATCGCGCCATTGCGCTCCAGCCTGGGCGACAGAGTGAGACTCTGTCTCAAGGAAAAAAAAAAAAAAGCCAGAGGGAAAGATGCCAAGGAGAAAGCTGATAGGTAGTCACCTGGGGCAATTGCGCCACAATCCAATCAAGGTAATGACTGACACCCACTGGGGACCCAAGGCCATGTGGACATGAGCTGCTGAAATGGTTAGGGGCTGCAGGAGAGACTTTACTGCGACACCTTTTGTGGAACCCATGCTCTGTGACTCCAGAATCTATTTGTGAAGTCCCAATGGGAGCAAGAGTTCGATTGGGAGAATATGGGAATGTGATACCTGATGGAATGGAAACGGGGAGGGTTGAGCAGGCTTTATGCAAAGCGACTGCAGCTCCTTTACCTGAATGTACTATGGGGGTGGATATTGGGTCTGCCTGAGGCGTTTCTCTTACCTAGCATGGTAAAGCGGAAGGCATGTGAATCTCCCCACCCGCCAATATTGATTGGATATACCTGATGGAAACCAGTAAGATTGCCCAAGCCTGTGCAAGTTGTTCATTTGTTGTACCATAGCCCCCCTGAGGAGCAGACTGGACCTGAGGGCAAAAGCCGGAGTGCCACCTAGTGGCAACCTCTGGGATTTTGGACCAGGAAATTTCCGTTTGACTAACTTGCTATTGGATTTAATTAAAGTCCAATTGCCCCTATGACTTAAGGACATAAAATAACCTTGAAACCTGAAATACTCATAATTTCTCGGGTGATGTTGGGGAAGTAATCTGATGAGGAGGGCAGTGCCCGGAAGGGTCCATCATAATTTGGAAATGATTTTTCTAGAACGTGCTATCTGGGGAATGCAAGGAGGCCGTCCCAAGTGGGAGCCTCTTCCCCCACAGGCAACTTCAGAGCCACCTAAGGAGTTTCACGGGCCACATGAGCAGTGAGTGCCTTATGAACAGCTCTCTATTGACAAAGAGCCACCTGGTTTATGGTTGGAAGTTTCAAGGTGACAGGACAGCTTCCTATCTGGAAGACCATCAAAGAAGGTAAAAACAAATACTCAGCAGATTGAATTGACTGGTGTTTGTGCTACATCTCATGGGCAGTGGCCAACCTGCCCGCACAGTCAGCAGAAGGGCAATGGAAAACTGGCCTATTAGTGGGATGCCTGTATGGGGCATGGGCCTGTGGACATCATTATGGGAGTCGGAGGGGTACATTAAAGTAGGACGTTTGATGCTCATCAGAAGAACCCCATTCCAGGATCAGGGAGTGATTGGAATCAGTCAGTGGATATTCCGGTGTGCTCACTTAAGGAGGCCTCATGGTATGAGGGACATACGGGGGCCGCCACAGTGCAGGGATGGACTGAGTCTAGACATGTTCCCCTTGCACCCTCTGAGGCACAAAACACCAGTAACTGTTCTGTCTGTCAACAAGAGGCTTGATAGGCAAGTCAGACTGAAGCCTGTAGCCCCAGGAAGTGTAAGTCGTGGCAGGAACAGACAGTCACTCTGCACACTGGGCTCGGCTTCCCTGTGGTAGATGCAAATGCTCACAGCACAGTAAAAGGACTGGAACTCAGCTGGGCGCAGTAGCTCACACCTGTAATCCCAGCATTTTAGGAGGCCAAGGTGGGCGGATCACCTGAAGTCAGGAGTTTGAGACCAGCCTGGCCAACATGGTGAAACCCCGTCTCTACTAAAAATATAAAAATTAGCTGGGCATGGTGGCAGGTGCCTGTAATCTCAGCTACTTGGGAGGCTGAGGCAAGAGAATCTCTTGAACCCAGGAGGTGGAGGTTGCAGTGAGCCGAGATCGCGCCATCGCACTCCAGCCTGGGGGACAAGAGCGAGACTTCATCTCAAAAAAAAAAAAAAGGTACCAATTTGGACTCTGCCAGGTCACATTTCTTCAGACCAAGGAACACATTTTACAGCACATAGTGTCCAACAGTGGCGGAGACATCCTCCCCAGAGTGATGGTTTGATGAAGAACTGGAATAGGCAAGTGAAACATTTGTTGACTAAAATAGGAAAAGCCAGGCAAGGTGGCTCACGCCTGTAATCCTAGCACTTTGGGAGGCCGAGGCGGACAGATTGCTTGAGCTCAAGAGTTTGAGACCAGCCTGGGCAACAATGGCAAAATCCCGTCTCTACAAAAAATACAAAAAATTAGCCGGGTGTGGTGTTGCACACTTGTAATCCTAGCTACTCAGGAGGCTGAGGCAGGAGGATCACCTGAGCCTAGGAGGTCAAGGCTGTAGTGAGCTGTGTTCATACCACTGCACTCCGGCCTGGGCAACAAAGTAAGACCCTTCATATATTACCAAGTTGGGCAACATACATGAAATTGGGGTTAGAGTAGGAAAGTAGGGATAGAATAAGACAGGAAAAATATTTGAAGAGATAAGAACTGAAAACTTTTCCAGAAGCTCAAGACACCCCAGGCAAGGCAAACACCAAGAAAACCACACCCAGGCGTGTCACAGCCAACAGTTGAAAACCAAAGGTGAAGAGAAAATATTAAAAGCAGATAGAGGATAACAATACATTATATCCAGTGGAAAAATAAGAATTTCAGCTGACTTAGAAAAAATGCAAATCAGGCTGGGTGCGGTAGCTCACGCCTGTAATCCCAGCACTTTGGGAGACTGAGGGGGGCGGATCACCTGAGGTCAGGAGTTCAAGACCAGCTTGGCCAACATGGTGAAACCCCATCTCTACAAAAAATAAAAAAATTAGACAGGCATGGTGGCATGCAGCTGTGGTCCCAGCTACTTGGGAGGCTGAGGTGGGAGGATTGCTTGAGCCCAGCAGGTCAAGGCTGCAATGAGCCCTCATTGTGTCACTGCACTCCAGCTGGGTGACAGCACGAGACCCCACCTCAAAAAAAAAAAAAGCCATACTACTGACCCTACAGAGGCCTGTTTGCAGTGTTCCTCCCAGGATAGCGGCTGCCAGGCACTTCTGAGACCTGTCTAGCCAGGGCTGGCCTCTTGGCTTAGCCCCTGTGACATCAAGCGAGGGACCGGCTGGCACCCAACTCCTGATCTTTATGCCGCACTGCCACAACAACCTGGGGAGCGTTCCAGAGGTGGCCTCTGTGTGGGGGTCTGCTGACTGCTTCTTCTGACATTCTATGGGTGTGGAGACACAGGCCCACCAGCCCTTCCCTACCCCTTGCCCATGGCTTGGCCAAGCCCCTGTTCGGCATCGGTTTGCTCTCTCGCTGAGGTCGTAGTCTGCAAGAAGAGGCTGACCCTGAGAGACGCAGGGCCCGCTGCTGCTTGGGAGGATGCGCTGAAGGAGGGAGGCCTGGGAACCTCCTGGAGCAAGTGACATTGAGCAGAGATGGCAGAGGCAGGGAGGTGAGCAAGGCCATGGCATGTCCCCTGCCACAGCAGGAGGAGGAGCACGGCCCAGCTCAAACTTTGTCCTGAAGGCCGTGGGAGCCTGGGCCTTCAGCGGGGGCGTGACCTGGTTAGCTCTGCGCCTGGTGAGTGCTGCTCTCTGGGAGAGGGGAGGCTGCGGGCAGCCCAGGGAGGAGGCTGGGCGGGGGTCCAGGGTCGGAGCCAGGCTCCTGACTCCCCTGATGACTCTTCTTTGCAGGGGAGAAGGGGAAAGGGATCTGGGGAACGCAGGGCCGTCTCCTCCTGCACCCTGTACCCTGTCCATGGAGTGGAGGAGGACGGTGAGCCCAGGACTGGCTGCCCTCTTCAAGGGGTCCTAACTGGGACAAAGGCCTGGGGGAGGGGTCTCCCTTCTCCCCTTCCACTCAGGGCACAGATGCAGACTCTGTCCTTGGAGCCCAGAGGACCGTAGTCCCCGATAGAGTCTGCCCTGCAAGGACAGGCAGCAGAGCCCCAGTTACAGTGGGCTGGTGGAGGCAGGAGGTCACAGGGCGAAGTGCAGGACCCTGCGGAGTCCGGGGCAGAGGATCTGGGCTGGTCACTGCTGAGGGGGCACTGCAGCTCCTCTGTCCAGTCCTGTGCCTAGAGGCCACTAGCTCTAGCATTTTCTCACAGGGGCCCAGGGGACATCCAAGGGCTTGGGGCAGGATCCCTGCTGATCCAGGCTGGATCCCCCCATGCCCCATCCCATCCTGTTCCTGGGGAGGTATTGTTCCTGTCTGGCCTGGCCGGTGGCCTTGACCGCAGCCCACATGCTGCCCCTGGCTGGAAACCACTCTGCGGCTCCTAGGATGAAGTCCAAACTCCTTGACATGAGCCCTCCAGCCCCTCTGCAGCCCCAGCCCGACTCCCACCACCTCCTGGCCATGTCTTCAGCTCACATATGCTTCCCTCTTTCCCTCTGCTGAAAATTCTCCTCCTTCAGAACCTCCCCACCCCTATCCCACCCAGACTGGAGGCCAGGCCATCTAGGGCCCAGACATCTGAGTAGGTTCGTGTCTGCACTGCATGGTGCTGACTTTGGTGAAATAAAATTGGAAATTCATTCACAAGCCTTGTGGCTCCTTCCTTCAGACATGGCTGATTGCAGCGGGGAGTTTGGGGGAACCCATCAGCATGTTCTGGGCCCTGCAGCCTCTCCAGTGTCAGCCTGCACGAGGCTATTTGCTCTCTGTAAGCCACACCGCCCCTGCCACGCTCCTTTCAGCCCCAGGGCCTTTGCACGTGCTGTTCCTTTGTCTGGAATTCTTTCATCTCTCCTATACTTAGATAACACCTCTTCATCCATTTCCCCAGTAAAGCCTTCTCTGACCTCACCAATTAGGTCAAATGTTCCTTAGAATATGCTGTGGGGGCACGGTCTCTCCCTGTGAGGACCTGTCCAGCTGGACCTCTGCCTTCCTGTGGCTGTGTTGGTGTCTTTCCCTCTCAGGCCTATGAGCTCTACAAGGGCAGGGACCCTGTATGCTTTTGCCTGTCGTATGTCCTCCAGCCCCCAGCACAGCGCCTGGTGTCAGCAAATATTTTGTGAGTTAAGGACAGGCGGCTGGGTAGATGGATCGTCTGCCTAGACAGGGCAGTTATTCCTCTGTGAGCAACTCTTAGAGAAAGTTCATTTTTTTTCGGTGCCCGGCCGAAACTTCAAGATGTTTCCTGGCCAGGAACGGTGGCTCACGCCTGTAATCCCAGCACTTTGGGAGGCTGAGGTGGGTGGATCACCTGAGGTCAGGAGTGCGAGACCAGCCTGGCCAACATGGTGAAACCCTGTCTCTACTAAAAATACAAAAATTAGCTGGGTGTGGTGGTGAGCGCCTGTAATCTCAGCTACTTGGGAGGCTGACGCAGGAGAATTGCTTGAACCCGGGAGGCGGAGGTTGCAGTGAGCCGAGATCGAGCCATTGCGCTTCAGTCTGGGTGACAGAGCAAGACTCAAAAAAAAAAAAAAAAAAAAAAGATTTTTCCCAAGGAACTGAGGCCTGACTGACATGTGCTTGTGTTTACCAGGACTGTCTCTTTACAAAGCATCTATCCCTCCCCCTTCTCTCCCCTCTCTATTTTCGGGTTACTGGAGTCACAGACTCAGCCCGTGGCTGGCAGCAATGCTCCACCCTGCTACAGCTGCTTTCATCTTCCTGTCCCCAGATGTGGCCCCACCTGCTGGTGCTGCGGCTAGAAGTCATCACAGCCACTCCTTCGGCCGGCTAGGAGAGTCAGGTGCAAGAAGGGTTCATGGACTCTGAGTAAGGCGAGCAGGGGCTGCCTGGGAGGCCAACGCCGCGGTCTGGTTGCACTGGCCTTTGAGATGGGCGGCTCCTTCAGGCCATGGGCACCGCGGAGGCATTGGTCTGATCCTTCAACGCTGTCGTAGGGCTCCTGAGGCTTAGAGACGGAGGTCACCTCCGGAGTCATACACAGCTGAGACATCAGTGACAGGAGAGGACCCCAAATCCGCGGATACCAGAGCCCAGGGCTCCGGAAAAGGCCATTTCGCGTGCCTCCAGGGTATGGCCTGCCTGAGGAAGCTGTTACCCCACTGACGTTTTCGTAGCAACAACAGCTTCCTCACAGAAGAGGGGGGCCGAGAGATTATTCCCATTCGACACAGTAGGAAGCTGGGGCCCACGGGGGCCTTCGGGGGCAGATGGCAGGCAGGCCTGGGGACAGACACCGGAGGGCAGGAGCCGGGTCCGGCGCCCCTCCGCCGGCGCCTGCGCATTGCGGCCCAGCTCCCCTCTCAACCCCGCCCCATCGCTTGGGTTTTCAAATTTGAAACCTGCTTCTTTTCCCGCCCAAACGTGTGGATCAGCGGCGGGAGAGGGCGGGGCGGAGCGCCAGCCAATAGGGCATCAGGGACTCCCCGACCCCGCCCCGAGGATGACAACAGCGATCCTTGAGAAGCCATGTGCGAATGGGCGAGCGGCGGCCGGCAGGCCCTGCCCCCGCGGCGCCCACGTGCAGCGGCTGGGCCCGGGGCTTCCAGGGGACCACCAGGCCCCCAGGGCGCCGTGCTATGTTGGGGGCTAGTCACTAGCACGGGGCTGGAAGCTGAGATCAAAGACGCCAACGAACCGGCGTGGGTGGATGAGTGAAGCGGGCAAGAAGCAGCACCCGTTAGCCTGAGGGTTCGCTCCAGGGCCAGGCCTGGAGCCAGCGCCCTTACCTGCTCCTGGAAAGTCTGAGACCACTCGGGGCGGGGCGGCTGCCGGAGGGTAGGCTGCGGTTCCGTGGCGGGTTCCAGAGGGGCGGAGCCAAGGGCTGGGCGTTCCCGCGGGCGGGGCGTCCCGGGGGCGGGGCGGGCCCCTGTGTTTGTTGCACCGTGTCAGTTACTTTGTAACAAAAGTGCTGCAGCCGCTTGCTCCGGCCGGCACCCTAGGCCGGCCCGCCGCCAGCTGTCGCCGACATGGAACCCGTGGCCAGCAACATCCAGGTCCTGCTGCAGGCGGCCGAGTTCCTGGAGCGCCGTGAGAGAGGTGAGGAAGAACCCTTCGCTGGATTCCGGGCGGCGACCTCGCTGACACGGGCCTGTACTGGACCTGGCTCCCAGCTTGAAGGATGCACCGCCCCAGGACAGTAATCCCGGGGCGCCTCGCCCTCAACTCGAGAGGAGTCCCGGGGCGGTAGAGCAGGGAGGGGTGGGGGAAATGGTCCTGGCGCCAAAAGCCTTTCCTTGACCGTGCTGTGCCTGGGGCTCCCGCTGGGACCAGGTCCAGCCCCAGCCTGACGCAGGCGGGGGCTCTCTCTGGCAGAGGCCGAGCATGGTTATGCGTCCTTGTGCCCGCATCGCAGTCCAGGCCCCATCCACAGGAGGAAGAAGCGACCCCCCCAGGCTCCTGGCGCGCAGGACAGCGGGCGGTGAGGAGGCCCGGGGCGGCGGGAGTGGGGGTGGGGGTGGGCGCCGCCCCTGGTCGGGCCCTCCTCTGCCCACTTGTTGCTTGCATCTTTTGGGCCAGGTGTCTTGCTCCAGGAAGCGTTCAGACCCCTCCTGCCATCTCCCCACTCTCCAAACACACTCACACCTTTCTATTCATTCAAGGACTATTTCTTGAGCACCTCTAGATGTGCCAGGAACTGCGAACAGCAGTTGGGGTCCCGCTTCCACTCGCACTCCCGCACTCCACACATCAGGCCAGTCACCTCCCCCGCTGGCTTCCTCCTTTTCTCTCCTCTCCCCAGCCCTTTGCATATGCTGTTCCCTCCTATTTGAATGCCTCTCCCTCCACTACCGTCTTGGGAAACATCTATTTCTGCATTTAGCTGTCACCTCTGTCTGGGAAGTCCTTCCTGACCAGCTGGCAGGGGCCCTCGTTAGGACCCCCATACCCACCTGGGCAGGCTTCTGTTAAGCATTTGGCTCCGTGTGTCTTTGACTCCCCTCGCCCTGCCAGGGGACTCTGGTGTCTGAGGCCAGCATGAGGTCTCCATAGGGGACTTGTTTGGGGCAGACATCTGTAGTGGCTCTTGAGCCACTGGGGGCCCTGGGATTGGGGCATGGGCAGTGGCTGATTCCCCTTCACCCCGTCCTCTCTGGCATTGGCAGGTCAGTGCACAATGAACTGGAGAAGCGCAGGTGAGTCCCAGTCCTTCCGTGGCCAGAGGCCACCGCCCTCTGGCCTTCCCTCCTCTGCCATTCCTGCGGCCAGCAAGGTGGGGCTGGCACTGCCCTCCAGACCTCTTCCCCACAGGAGGGCCCAGTTGAAGCGGTGCCTGGAGCGGCTGAAGCAGCAGATGCCTCTGGGGGCCGACTGTGCCAGATACACCACGCTGAGCCTGCTGCGCCGCGCCAGGATGCACATCCAGGTGAGGCCCCCCGCTGTGCCTGGACTGGCTTGCCCTGGTGTATGGAGGGCTGTGCTGTGGAGGGGCTGGTGGGACTGGGGAGCGAGACCTGAGGTCAGAACTCAAGAACTGTGTGACTTAGGACAGCTCTCTGAGCTTTTACTTTCCAGATCCATTAAATGGGAAGAAAAGCAGACAATAACTCAGAGGGTTGAGGCTTCAGTGAGTTCACTCTATAAATGTTCACTGTTGCTGTTACAGCTGTTATCACTTAGATCACAGCTGTGAGACCTTGGGCAAGTCACTTAGCCTGTCTGGACTAACCTTCCCTCCTGTTTGAGGGGAGGGGATGGCTGTTGAATTCTGTGATGGGGTGTATGTGGGGGTCCTTGGGACTGTAGAGGGTTGGTCCTTGCTCTCCCTCTCTCACCTTCAAGGCCTCCTGTTATGGGCAGTCTATCCTGGTGCCACCTGGGAGGCAGCTCCAGGGACAGGAGGGGAAAGGACTTAGAAGACGCCAGTCACTGGTCCTCCCAGGGCTCCCGCTGCTGCTGGGGCTGAGCTCAGTGCCCCCTGGTGGACAGGAGTGGATGTGCTGAATAAGGCCCAGGTGGCCCTGGCCATGTCAGAAGTGGCCTTGGAAACCACAGGACTTTTCCTGTCCTCCAGAGGAATACATGGAGGCACAGCTAGGCTGAGGGCCAACAAGTTGCACAGCTGATGGGCAGCAGATTCAGGACCCACGCCCAGTTCCCTGGCTTGCATTATCTCCTCCGACAAGTGTTTATTGAGCACTGGTTCTGCTAGGCCCTATTCTAGGCACTGGGGGCTGTGGCACGCATAGACCTATGCGCTGTTAGTAAATAAACCACAGCTGTGGGAACAACCGCACTGCCCCCCGGAGTCTGTTATTACCGTGATTGTGGCTGAATAACACTCTGGTTGGGTAGTGGCCCAGTTTCTCACATGGAGCTTGCCTGGCCTGGTTCTCGGATGGATGATGTGTGCCCCTCAGGGGCTGGCTGGCCCGTGGGCAGGACCTGGGCAGTGCTCCTTCTCTGGGACTCCATCACCCCTCTCCTGGATTAATTCACCGGCCTCCTCCCAGCCTTCCTGTTACCTGTTTTGCCTCCACCAGGCTGTCTTCTACTTTGCTCTAGAATGATCTCTGCAGCACACCTATCTACCCAGGCCCATCTCCTGCTGAAAACCCACCAGTGGCCCCTGACAGGACAAAGCCTCTGCTCCTTACTTCCTGTGAAACTCGAGGCCCTTCATAACCCAGGACTTGCCAGTAGGCTGCTCTTTTGGCCTCATCTCTCCGTGTGCCCCACAGAAGCTGAATGCTCCGTGCTCTTCCCAGGCTCCCTCTGCTGTGTCTTGACGTTTCTTCCTCCCTGTGTTGGCCTCGGCAGCTGTTACTCATCTTTCTACGCCCAGTCCAAATGCCTCCATGGCCCAATCCTCCCCTTGTTGAATGATCGAATGTAAGCTTCTGCCCACTGAGGGCTCTGCCTGGGAGAGCCCTTGGCCTTCCAGTCCTTGGAACTTCAGGGCTGGCAGAGCTTGGCGGGAGGTAGGGGGATGGGAGGGAGGGTGCTAACGCCTTCACGCTCTCGCTCTTGCAGGGATCGTGACCAGGAGCTACGGACTGGTAGCCTTTGTTTATTCTCTAGTTTTCTAAAAATTTAAATTAGTTGTCAACCCCTCAAAAGACATTTGACATAAAAAATCTGACTTTCCAGCTAGCTTCTCGTAAAGAAATGGGGGGCCGGGCGCGGTGGCTCACACCTGTAATCCCAGCACTTTAGGAGGCTGAGGCAGGCGGATTACCTGAGGTCAGGAGTTTGAGACCAGCCTGACCAACATGGTGAAACCCCATCTCTACTAAAAATGCAAAAATTGGCTGGGCATGGTGGCGGGCCCCTGTAGTCCCAGCTACTTGTGAGGCTGAGACGGGAATTGCTTGAACTTAAGAGGCGGAGGTTGCGGTGAGCCGAGATTGTGCCATTGCACTCCAGCCTGGGCGACACAGCGAGACTCTGTTTCAAAAAAAAAAAAAAGAAACGGGGAGACCTGGTAACACCGGGCCTGTTTCCCATGACAGCACATGCCTGGCACCTGAGCCAGAGTGTACACGCAGCAGTGCACCCTGCTCCCAGTTCCCACCACTGGACACCACAGCACTCCATTCCTTTATCCTTGACTAGGCCCCAAATGCCTTTGAGATTGTGGTGCCCCCCACCCCCAATCTAGGCAGCACCCTGACAGGACGTGTGCATGGCCGGAAAGGGGCTGGCTTTCTGGAGGATGTGGGTGCAACCCTCTGGGGCCTGGATTTAGTCGCCACCTGCCTGGAGTGGGCATTGGCCCTGTGGCCGTGGCCTGGTACTGGGTAGTGTTGGGGTGCAGCCCAAGCCCCCACGCCGCTAACTCCAGCCCCTTGCTCTTTTGGGATCCCCAGAAGCTGGAGGATCAGGAGCAGCGGGCCCGACAGCTCAAGGAGAGGCTGCGCAGCAAGCAGAAGAGCCTGCAGCGGCAGCTGGAGCAGCTCCGGGGGCTGGCAGGGGCCGCCGAGCGGGAGCGGCTGCGGGCGGACAGCCTGGACTCCTCAGGCCTCTCCTCTGAGCGCTCAGACTCAGACCAAGGTGAGTGCCCTGAGGCTGAGGGGTTGTGTGGCCCTCGGGGCGAGCCAGGTCTTCTGATTGGACCCCTCCCCGCGCAGAGGAGCTGGAGGTGGATGTGGAGAGCCTGGTGTTTGGGGGTGAGGCCGAGCTGCTGCGGGGCTTCGTCGCCGGCCAGGAGCACAGCTATTCGCACGGCGGCGGCGCCTGGCTATGATGTTCCTCACCCAGGGCGGTCCTCTGCCCTCTGCTCATGCCAGGCCCACTTGCCAGGCAGGAGCCCTCCCCAAGCCTTCAGGGCTGCTTGGAGTCACCTGTTGGAATGGACTAAAAGGACCCTTGTGTGGGAACAGGTGCTCCCCAAACACCCTGCTGCTGGCTGCCAGGCAGGCCCTCTGGAAGGGAAGGGGCAGGACTCATCAGGACCTCCCTGGACCCCTGTAGGACAGACAGCTTGGGCCTGAGCCCAAGCATTTGGCTCTGCTGCTCCCAAGGGGACAGGAAGCCTCTTGGGCCTCTTCCCTTCCTAGACAAGGCCCTCTAGCCTTTGCCTCACATAAACTGTACAGTATTTTCATTAAAAGCCTCTTTCATAACTTCCCGTCCATAGTCTTGCCTAATGAAAATGGGGGAACTCCCAACCACAGACCCACTGGAAGAGGAAATAATATCAGTTCCCATCACTGACACTGTTGGCCGTGCCAGGCAGTGCACTTAATTCTCACAACTCGAGGCGGTTCTGTCTCCACTTCATGGATGGTAGAAATGAGGCTGAGTGATGTCACTCGCCTGAGGTCCATAAACAGTGGAGTCAAGATTCAAACCAGAGCCTTCCGACTCCAGAGCTGGGGCTGAGTGAATTCAACAAGGATTTATTGAGTGCCTATTACGTGCTAGATACCGAGACACATCAGAGAACAAAACCAAAAGCCCTGCCCTCATCGGGCTTACAGTCTAGCACTTACCGCCAGTTAACCTGCAGGCTACCTGGAACCCTGGGCAAGTCACCTCACCTCTGTGCCTCGGTCCTCAGCTGCCCAATGGGAGAATAAGCAGACCTGGGTCAGACATGAATCATGTGCTTGGTGTACTGCAGATGCCAAACTGCATCCCCACAACCCACCACGCAGACAGCAGACAGGGCTGGAAGTTGAGTTTTAATGATAAAGTACAATGGAGGGAGGGCAGAGGGGCTAAGCCTAGCTGTCTGGGGTGCTATGGTGGTGGTGGGCTGGCTACACAAACTGTTGCTGCTGCTGCTGCTTCTTGGTGGCCGCCTTGCTGGCGAGGTCCTTGGCCTTCTCTGTAGCTGCCAGTGCCGTCTCCTTTGCCTTCTCCTTGGCTTCCTTGGCTGTCTCAACAAGTGTTTTGGAAGGGGCCTCACCTGTCATGAACAGCAGGTGGCTGCCTTCAGAGGATGCCTGAAAGACCAACCTAATTTCCCTCCCCCATGACACCCATCTCCCCTGGGCCAGGCTCCACTAAAAAGGTGGTATTCACCCTCCTCCCACACCCAGTACAGACGAGGAGTCCCCGCTCAGAGCAGGGCAATGACTAACCCAGACTCCACACCCGCTAGGCTGAATGAGCCTCTCCCTATGAGGAATATCCACATACCCAGAAACTCACCTTGCAGTTTCGCCAAGATATATTCAAAACCCTTCATAGTCTTGGTCACGTTGCTTTTGAACCGGGCAAGACCAAATTCCTGGCATGAGAAGGGGAAGGATACTGAGTTGCCCATTGACCCCAGCCCAGCCCCAATACCGAAAGCACTGGGTCCCAGAGCCCCAGCAGCCCCAACAACACTGCTCACCTGGACAGCTCTGGAGACACCAAATAAGCTAGAGGAGACCCAGGCTTCCCGGCGGATTTCGGTCCAGCCACTGTTGTCAGAGTTCACACAGTAAACACATCGTTCCTCCACCACCTATGCAGAGGCCAACCACAATCGTGGAAGAGTCTTTCATTTTGCCAACTTGCACATCAATCTGACTCCCTGTCTCTTTTCATGAGGCAAAGCAATACAATGAAAACCCATTCCTTCCCGACTGCACCCCCAAGTGGCACTGACAGAGCAAGAAGCCATAAATAAGGTCGTTTTGCTCTCGAAAATCTCTCTTCTGACTCTTAAACTAGAAGGCAAAAGGTCTCTTGAGATCAACAAAGGGCCTTCCAGCCCGTCCTGCTCCTGGATTTTGTTTTGTGCATCTATACACATGCAGTGTTTTAGCCGCCTTCCACCAGCTGCAGCTCTGGAGCTTCCTGACAGTCCAAATACAAACATTTGCCCGGTGCAGTGGCTCACGCCTGTAATCTTAGCACTTTGGGAGGCCGAGGCGGGCGGATCACTTGAGGTCAGGAGTTCGAGACCAGCCTGGTCAACATGGTAAAACCTTGTCTGTTCTAAAAATACAAAAATTAGCCAGGCGTGGTGGTGTGTGCTTAGAAATCCAGCTCTTCAGGAGGCTGAGGCACGAGAATTGCTTAAACCCAGGAGGTGGCGGTGGCAGTGAGGTGAGATCATGTCACTGCACTTCAACCTGGGTGAGACTCTGTCACCAGAAAAAAACAAAAAAACAGAAAAAAAAAAAAGAAAAGTACTGCCTCTGCCACTCAGCATCACTCCTGTGAGTCCAACATATATCTGTGCCATAGATGCCGGATGGGAGTGCTTAGCATTTAGAACTTAGGACAACTCAGTAAGATAGGTACCCCTCCCCCACTGTATGAATGAGTCAAAGGACAGGTCCAGAGAGGATGACCAGCTGAAAAGAAGAAAATCTGAGGTCATACTCTACAGCTGTCAACCCTCAGTAACCCAGACCTGCCTCCGGCCACAAAAGCTCCCTTATGGCTCTCTAGCCACATGTATCTGAGGAGCTCTCTATCTGGTGGGAAGGGGAGAGGGGGAGGTGCAGAATCACAACAGGAGGTGTCTCACCATCAGCCGGGCGTGGTTGATGTTCCAGGTGAAGGTAGTCATGGTCTGATTCTGTGGGTCCACAATAGAGTCCTCCAGGATGTACACCGAGTGAGCAACATTGGCAGGAAATAGTCGCTCGGCCCAGCGTGGCATCCTGTTGGTCTTGGTCAGGAGTCGCCGGGACAGCAGTTTCTGGTCAGGGGTCACCTCCCGGTGTACTGTGTCTTCCGTCAAGACATGTTTGCTGCAGGTGTCAGGGTGAAGGTGACCCTCAGAAGCCTGCCCCTAAGAGACTGCCCGAGGGGATTCCCATTTGGAGGCTCCGGGCCTAGAGAGGCCACGCCTTCCTGTAACCTTGCAGGGTGGTATGTGCTATGGTTCAGACCAGAGTTAAGGGCCCATCCCAGGGCAAATTCCAACTCCCGCCATCTGACTGACCTGGATTCCTGCCTTCTAGCAGGAATGGACCTCATGATTTACTGCACCCCAGGAAAGCGCCACGGGCAGAGGAATAGGATTTCCAACTCCAAGATCCCTCCCAACTCCCATACTGCCGCCTCTTCTTGTCTCACCACACTGAGAAAAGAATCTTACACTAAGGTCTCAAGTAAACCACCGCCCAGGCCCAACCTCCCTTCAGGACCTTGCAGGCCTGGCCTGGCCGCTTCCCCGATAAGGTCTACCTAAGATTCGATATCGAGTCCTTCCTGGTCCCAGTACTTGGGGATTACCCATACTTCGATCTCCAAATAGCGAGATGGCGCGGTTTTGCTCTTCCAAATACCACGTACCTATAGGGATTTGGGTACCGCTGCCAGAAGGCGGCGAACACTTGGTCCCAGGAACTCCGGAGCACGCTCTGGCCCAGGAAATACTTCACCATCGTCCCGGCCGGAGCGGGCTCAGCACCCGCGCAGCATCAGGGGTGCGGAGCCTGGGAGGCACGCGGGGGCCGGGCCGGGCCGGGGCTCGGCGCACACCCGCCGCCAGGCTCGTAGCTCAGTCACCACCGCACCGCGCCCAAGCAGCTGCCGCCGCCGCCGCCGCCGCCGCCATGAGTTGTCCGGCCGCGCGCCACTTCCGGCGCAGCCACACAGTAGCCACCGCTTCCGGCGCCCGCGCCACGTGACCTTGCGGTCCCGCCCCCTCGCCCTCTCGCCCCCTCCCGCGGGAGTCGCGGCGCTGCGGGTAGGAGCCGGGTTGGGGGAGACCCCAGGTTCGGTTGGGATTCCCAGCCAGAACGGAGCTTAAGCCGGGCAGGCGAGCGAATGACCGAGTAGCGAGCTGCACGGCGGCGTGCTGCGCTGTTGAGGACGCTGTCCCGCGCGCTCCCAGGCCGTCCCGGGGCTTGGGGTCTTCGAAAGATAATCGGCGCCCGGGGCCGAACAGCGGGGGCACACGGGGCGCTGCCGAAGTGCAAGGCCACGGCCAGAGCTCGAGCCCGACGCGCTGTCTGGAGTCGTAGGTTGGCGTCGTTTGGGGTCGGGGTCTGAGGCTTGGGCGCTGCCTGGGCCGAGCGGAGATCGGGGTTTGCCTCCCGTCCCCGCTCAGGATCCTGACGTGGCTGAAGCGGCCCCGGGAGCATGAGCGGGCAGCGCGTGGACGTCAAGGTGGTGATGCTGGGCAAGGAGTACGTGGGCAAGACTAGCCTGGTGGAGCGCTACGTGCACGACCGCTTTCTGGTGGGGCCTTATCAGAACGTGAGTGCACCTGGAGGGGCCAGGCACGGTGGGCGGGGAAGTGGGGGGGCGGTAATCTGCACCTATGGCCCCGATCTCTTCCCTCTCGTTGCAGACCATCGGGGCCGCCTTCGTGGCCAAGGTGATGTCGGTCGGAGACCGGACTGTGACATTAGGTATTTGGGTAAGTCCCCTGGGCATCTATTCTTGGGAGACTCATTCCTGAGGAGGTGTAGGTCCTGCCTATTACTGGTTGATTTGTGGTCTCACAGACCCGTTTCTCATAGACCCGTTTCCTTATCTGGAAAATAGCGGGGTCTGGAGAACGCGGCCTTAAGTTTGACTCAGGCCTTACTCTTTAGGACACAGCAGGCTCTGAGCGCTATGAGGCCATGAGTAGAATCTACTATCGGGGTGCCAAGGCTGCCATCGTCTGCTATGGTAAGGGGGGGGTCTGGGCTGTCCCACAAGAAAAGATGGGTGCCAGGCTAGCCAGAGAACAGCCCTTGACCACTTGGTTGTGTCTCCTGCATGCCGCACACCAAGACCTCACAGACAGCAGCAGCTTTGAGCGAGCAAAGTTCTGGGTGAAGGAACTGCGCAGCCTAGAAGAGGTAGGTGAACAGACCTCACTAGAACACTGGGGGCTGGGGTTCTGTTGGTCTGTGGAGGTGACCCTTGTCTTCTGCCTCAGGGCTGCCAAATCTACTTATGTGGCACCAAGAGTGACCTGCTGGAAGAAGACCGGAGGCGTCGACGTGTGGACTTCCACGACGTCCAGGACTATGCAGACAGTAGCTGCTCCTCAGCCCTTTGGGGGGTGGGGGTGTGTGGCTGTCTGGGTGGATCAAAGAAAATAGGGACTGCCTTGGCTGCCAGGGCAGGGTGCTCTAGGAGGTCTTCCTGGCCTCCTTGAACCGTGGGGTCTACGAGACTCCCTGAACTGCTAGCCCTCCCTTTTGTCTGTTTATCTAATTCTCAGGTATGAGGCTTTAGTCACTTCTCTTTACAGATATCAAAGCTCAGCTCTTTGAAACATCCAGCAAGACAGGCCAGAGTGTGGGTGAGTGCTGTGCTGGAGCCTCACAGCAGGAACACGCAGGGGCACCAGAGGAAGCTGAATAGGGCACTGAGGGCTGGGTCACTGGGAGATCCCAGGGCTACTGGCATTGGGCCCTCGCTGATCATCATTTTTCCTGCCAGACGAGCTCTTCCAGAAAGTGGCAGAGGATTACGTCAGTGTGGCTGCCTTCCAGGTGATGACAGGTGTGTGCCTCCCCAGCCTTTATGGAGACTTACTCTAGGCCCACAGCATCTAGCCCCTTTCCTGAGTTACCTGATCCCAACAGAATGGTGCTGAGCTGCCACCTCTCTCTTTGACAGAGGAGGACAAGGGCGTGGATCTGGGCCAGAAGCCAAACCCCTACTTCTACAGCTGTTGTCATCACTGAGTCAGCACTCACCTGGCCTGGGGGAATTAAAGGAATTCCCCATAAGGGCTGGACCCAGCTCCTTTCTGGGCTTGGGTAGTCAAATGTCTGAGCTACCCCAGGTCCTCATGTCAGCAGAGTGGCACCTGCCTGTGCTGGCCCATGGAACGGAGACAGCACTGGGCTGACTGTGGGCATGAGGAGGGATAAGGGCTGATTTGGACCCCAGGCTTCTGCCCTGGACAGCACTTGTGTCTGCAGATTATTTAAGTGGCTTTTGATCTGTAAATAAAATCAATGCACTGTGAATCACACCCAGCCCCTTTCCCTGCTGTGTGGATTGGGTGTCAAGACACCTAGTTCTTTCTGGGGCCACCCGGCTGGCTTCACTGC
The DNA here is from genome assembly GCF_028885655.2 of Pongo abelii. Classification (NCBI taxonomy): domain Eukaryota; kingdom Metazoa; phylum Chordata; class Mammalia; order Primates; family Hominidae; genus Pongo; species Pongo abelii. The sequence goes on from NC_071989.2 coordinate 185,519,607, forward strand.
TTATATTAAGTCTCCTCCCAACTCCCATTTTCCTTTGGAAAACAAGACTTTTCTCCCCATGGTTACCGCTGAGATGATACTGAGGCTGTAGTAGTACAAAGCTCACAATTTCTTCTGAATGCTGAAAAGAGTGCGTGAGTTGCTTCAAAATAAAAGGGTCAAGCATTCCTACTTCAGACAGGTTGGTCTGACTGGCTCTACTGCATCAGTCATGTTTGGGCCCCTATGTCAGACCTGTGACTCAGGTCCTGAGCTTCCCAGTGACATCCTACAATGTGGTTTAATGGTAGGAAAGTCCTAAGTTCTGTAAGCCAGAAAGGTCTAATGGATCCAGATTTGGTTCGAATTCAGCTGCTAATTTAGAAAAGGGACTTAAACCCTCATCTTGAATTTCTCGTCTATAAAATAAGGTGACTAATACGCAGCCCAAGGATTGTGAAGAAAGTGAAGAGTAATTCTAGTACTAAATGTTTTTCCCAATCTTCCCAAGCACATTTTGCTGAAAGGGCAGGAAGTTCAGGACTAGGTCACAAAGGGAAGCAAATTCCCAAGTTTTCCCCAAAGAAGATCCAGATTATTTCTGAGGAATCAGGTGTTATTGTAAACAGGGCTGACACTTGCTGTTCAACCAGAAGGAAATTTATTGCAGCCCTTTCTGGTATGGTGGGTGTGGCCCCAGGCCAGGGGCTTTGCCTTACAGTTTTATCCTTTGCCTATGCTTTCCTGCCTTTATTTAGGCCTGGGCTGAGTCCTCTGCAGTGGCCAACACCTGCCTTGGAAGAATGTAAAACTTAGCCAACATGGTCAGACTCACACTCAGAAAGTGCTTTGGTTCCACTTCCTTTTTAAAAACCAATTCCTCAAACTGCCCTTCCTTCATGCGTGATGGGGGCTTCCTGTGGAGGGAGACTGAAACTGACACCAGCCACTCCCAACAGGGGAGAAAGAGGCTTGGGCAGCCCTGTGGCTGCTGGGAGGAAACACACTATTCCCATGACATGCTTGGAGGAAGGGCTTAGCTTCACAGTATCCCTGCGCCCCCCCGCCACCCCCACCTCGTACTATCTCTGGGGCTGGCTTCTGCTCTGACCCCAAACAATCCTCCCTCCTGTTAGACTACAATTCCCCACAGCCAATAAAACAAAACACAGGGCAAGGGCCATATATGAGTAAAGTTAAACTTTACTTTACAGTAAATTTTTTTTTCTATATACAAAGAATTACAGTACATGTTTATGGGGACTCCTAACACAGGGCTCCCCTCTTTTTCACTAGGAGTTTCACTTACAGCTGACAATCTATGGGGGTGGGGGGTGGGGGGGCGGCAAAAAAAAACAATGATGGACCTTGGCTGATCCCCCCGACCCCTTTCTTAACAATATAGGTAGATGTCTATCGTCAGCTTGCCTCTTTGCCAAGACCTAGGAGGCGGCTCTGCCATGAGCTGCTGTGCTGCCCTCCCCACCTTCAGCACACTCATCTACACACACACAGGTAGCACCCACCTCGATGAGACCGCCTTGCTCTGGCCTGCCCCAACCCTGGAAGTTGAAAACATAGAACCATTTATTTCTGCTTCTACTCTCTCTTCCCATCTCTTGTCCACGAAACTTTGCTTAACTTCCAGGACCTTACACCTGAAGCCCCACAATAACCTGATGTTTTGAAAGTCATGGGAAAGCAGCTCTAGAGAAGGAACCACATAAGCAGAAATAGCGCATGTTAAACTCGAAACACTTCTTCCGAGGTTGTGGATTTCTAGTTTAATTCTTTCCACTTCCTTAAAAAATATTACCCTTAATCTTCATAAGCAGTAGAGGTGCTTCCATGAGTGGAAGAGGTAGAGAGGGGCAGAAGGGAGCTGAGGAAGACCCAACAACCAGAGCTCTCTAACAACCTGCTCCAGGCAGCGTGGACGGAGGCTATGGACAAGGTGGCCCCCAGCCCTGAGAAACTCAATGGCCACCTTCACCTGGATATAGGATCTCTTCCACCTCTAGATTGCACTGGGCCACTCCAGGGTTGGGTGCAAGCTTCACTGAGGATCTTCCTTCTCCCCACTTTTAACAAAGCCTCAAACTTTTCTACATAAAATCTCCTCCCAAACAGGAACCCGGGTTTCTTGAGCTGCCAGTCCCTCAACCCTTGGCAGTGCTTATTTATACCGTGAAATTAGCACCATCATTACATTTGTGTGTGTGTGTGTGTGTGTACAAACAATGATCTATTCTTATTTCAATTTACACTATAGCAGCCTCTGGCCCTGTTGCACTGGCCCTAGGAAGCTCAGCTGAGAACTAACTGGCCATAGCCAATGACAGGCTCCCACAGCAACTACCAAGCAGTGACTTGGAATGTCTACACATGGAACTGCTCAAATGAGACTCAGCAAGAAAGGGGCTGGAGGCAGCTCCTTCTCTGCCATGATCTGAGAGAGGTTAGGACACTGGGCTCCTCTAACCTGGCTGACAAACCCCAAGAGGATGACAGTATCATTTAAAAAACCTTAGTAAAATCCACCTTATAGGGACTAAGGGTAAAACCTATCCAAGTTTCGTGCTGTCCTCATTACTCCCTATGGGGGAAGCTGCCAGGACTAAACTTTCTGCCATTCTGTTCTCACGAGGCAACATTAGAATTACAACCTGGGAGTCCAGCTCCAGTGAGCAGACAGTGCTGAGCCTGGGAAGGGATCAACAGGGTGTTTCATGCCCTGACCATAGTGTGGGGTGAAGGATGTAAAGAATAAAATAACTATTTTCATCAATGCTAAAGATTTGGTTCAGAAGAGGGTCAACACAGTGATTTAAGTCATCTCAAACTCAATAACAGGGTAAAGCAGACATTTAAAAATGAGGATGTTTCTGTATCAATGACAGCTATTTTGCTATTAGACTGGGTTGGCTCCAGCAAGATAAGCAAATGAGGCTTTGAATGTAAATTTCGACATTTGTCATGATCTTTTTCTGACTTAGCAGGGCTAGGAGATGTACTGGCTTTCTAGCTACCTATGGAGAATTTCAACTTTTGCCTTGTCCCTGGAAAAGGCTTCCTGGGGAGCTGGCTCCAAGGCAAACACTCTTTGAGATCTCAATTTCCAAGCACATACCCAAATACCACCCTGCATAAGGACCAGAAGTTTTCTAAGATGAAAGATTTCCTTTTCACTCCAATTCACATCCCCTTGGAAAAGGGGTCTTATTACAAACTTCAGGAGACGTCCCACAGGGCTGGCAAGGCCACTCCCTCCCCACCTTCATCCAAGAGTCACATTTCCCAACAGTTGTTGTGACTAATTGGATAGTGACTGCTTTCATGATTTTAACAATCTAGTATCAGATGCTGCTATTGGTGGGCCCAATAGCTCAAATTTCTAGTTTCTAATGGTTTTCTAGTTTCCATTCAATGGCCCTTGAAGGAAGCCCAGATGTCCATCCATTCAGATGAAGAACTGCTCCCCAAAATGGCTCAGAAGCTGTTTTCCCAGGCAGGTCTGGAACGAAGCCTCCAGTGAATGGCGGAGAATGGAAAGAACCAAAATAAAACCACAAAGCAGCCAATCATGGCCCCTTTCCCTCACTCCCTCCTGTCCTGTGAGACATCTAGACTGCTGTCAAGTTGATTACCTACCAAAGCCTACTTTAGAGAAGCTACTTTAGAATCAAACTTCTCCACGGAAAATTTTTACATGGCCTGCACGCCCTCCCCCCGCCCCCCCACCAAATTCACAGTTTATTTCATGAAACAAAGAGCTACGGTAATTTAACACACAACATAGTGAAAGGAGACTCTGACAGTGCAGTGCAGATATCTTTTTCTGATCACAACTACAGATGACTGGAGAGAAAAGGGCACAGGACTGGCACCAAGCAAACCCTACTCATATGACCTAAAAGATTAGGGAAAGGGACCTACTAGCTGCAGTTATATACTTATTATTCTCACACATGATAAATACTTAATATAATGAACTTTAATGTTCTGGGTGAATTTCTTTAAAAATATCTTTTTCATGGTTTAAAATTCTTTTAAAAGAAAATAAGATGCTTTACGTTTTCTCTTCCTTTTGAACAAAGAGCTTTTCCTCTTTGATGATGTGGGAAGAAAGAGAGGATGAAAGGGGAGAACTAGGCAGGTGGAATTCACAGAGGAGATTCCGAGGTCTCAGTGAAATGCAGGGATAGGCCCCTAGACTCAGGACAGCCCTGCCCAGCCTCGTCCCTCTGCCTGAGTTCAAGTGTCTCAACCTCAGAGACAGACTTTGGGAAATAAAAGCAGATTCTATTTTTAATCTTTAGATAAAGCGCAAATGCTTCTATAATAACTATTGTTCCCTCCGTGGACTTGATGGGAGTAACCTCAATAAGAACTTGAGGAAATTGGGACCAAATACAGAATACTGTTGAGAGCGTGAAAGCCATAACTAAGAGATAATGGCCAGGAGACGTTAGGGCCAGGGGATGGCCTGCTGGCTAAGTTGGCAAAGCAGAGAGGTAAACATGTTGGTCTAAGGACAAAGGAGGGGTAGACAAGTGGGAGGAAACTAGCCAAACAGCACTTCCTGTTGGCAGTCTGTGAGCTGGGTGAATGGTAGGGCAGGGTAGCACCAACAGATTTCCCAGCCCTTGGGCCCCAGCTCAGGGCAGCAGTAACAGATAATCAGCAGTTATTAGGAGTCATCTCTCAGCCTGGACGTTGCTCTAAACACCACCTCTCGCCAGTCTTCAGGGAAGGGTTCTGGCTTGCCTTTGAGCTAAGTCAGCAGGCAGGTGCTCTCAACACAGAGCACAGCAATTCTCAGGGAGGCGAAGAAGAGGACTCCCTCCACTCAGGAGGGAAAAGGAACGGGGAAAAGAAGTTTCCCATCAGGATCTGGTACTCTTCCTGAAGCTGGTGTGTCTAGCTCAGAGCTTGCCAGAGATTCCCTATGTCCACTGCCCGAGGCTCTGAAATCTGAAAGCACCTGAGTGTTTTAGGGAAATAGGGATGGGGTGGATTCATGTACAAAGAGAAAAATAGGTAGAAACAAAAGCAAAGAAAGAGAAGCTTGCCAAATGCCTTCTTCCACTGCTGGAAATCTACATTCGCACAGAGCCCAACTCCCCCTGACCATCTGCTCCTCGAAGGACTGATCTTGAGACTCTGCACAGCCCAGACAAAAGCAGCAGCGGCGACCCCACAGCCAACAGCCTTGCTGGCCTCAATGCGGCACCCTTGCATCTATAGAGGAGACCTCTATGAGTGTGCGCGCATGCACACGCACCCATGCACACCGCAGCCAAGAGACACTTCCTCAACATAACCACTTCTGGTGCCACAAAGGACATTTCAAAATGAATCTAAAGCCCCAGGGCCCCTCAGAACTTCCTGTTACTTCCTGGTCAAAGGTTCTTGAAAGCCTTGGAATCCAGGCTCACAGGGATGAGGCCTTATTTACCTCTGTATCTCTCATCAGTGACTAGCACCCAGCCTAGAACACGTGAATGCTCAGGAAATCGCCACTGATTTGAAAGAACACTATTTCCTCCCAAGGTTCCTAGGTGCCCTCAATGGGGCTCTGTCTGGTTGGGGAAATCGCTTGGGGAGCCCCTATACCTTCCAACCTGACCAGCGGAATTGAATTCCATACTTGACTCCAGAGTGGACTTTTTATTTCACGATGACCATGTGGAAAAGTTGGGGGAAAGAGACCCAAGTCTGTCTGTCTCCTTGGTTGGGGCCCACTGGATTTTCATACATGGTTCACACAACCATAAGCCCCCACTGGCTAATGTCACAAGAGTTCTGAGTGTTGGGATATGAGGAAAGAATAACAGTGGGAAAGTGTTCGGGGCAGATCTGTTTTTTTTTTTTTAAGGGGGAAAGAAAGAAAAGATTTTCCCTCCCCAAATGGTACCCTGGGGGCAGCTTGTTTGTTCATGTGACATTGATTGGTACTACTTCTGTTCTGATTCTGCACACTTGTGACTGGAAGGGGCCTGGTTAAGAGCTGGAAGTGTATTTTGCTCTGGTTTGGGGTCTTGCCCTCTTCCAAGAGACCAGCAAGTCTGTGCCAATGTCTGTGTGCTCCCAGCAGACCAGCAAGACTGTGCCAGTGTCTGTCCAGCCACTATGGGCCAGAGCCCTGCCCGTGATGAGGCTTTTCCCAGGGCCCAGGGACTTTGCTCTGTGGTTACCAGCTTCTTTTCTTCAGCGGGGAGGGAGGCTGGGGCCTTCCCGAGAGCCCTAAAAGATTGCCCACTCTTGGCGGCAAGTGCAGGTAGTTGCTGGCCTCCAACCATCTGCTTCGCCTGCTTCACCAGGCCCGGGGCTTGGCTAAGAGGCCCTGGGGTCTGCTCAGCCCCTGCAGGAGCTCTTCCTGAGGCCTGAGTTGTTGGCTCATATAAAAAGGCCTTGGCAGGAGGCTGAGAAAGAAGTCTGGCCTGGGTGAGTGATTTAACAGCTTGCCAGGGGTCCTCTGAAGGAGCTGCTGCTTTCCCAGATGTCTGAAGAAGATCTGACACACAGCCTTTGTCAACAGCTCTCGGCATATGCCCCAGACCTTTGCTGGCAGGCCATGAACTTGACTCCAACACTGGCATCTTCTCATCAGCCTGTGGTATGACCTCATGAGGTGAAGCTGCCCGCTCCTTCTGGCGAGGAGTCAGGTCTATGAGATCCATCACCAAAGCAGCTCTATTTTTTGACTGAGTATTCTGGTCCACAGGCCTCAGTGCTTTTTCTTTAGCTACAAGGGTCTGGACCACAGCTGATAGTACTTTCTCAGGAGGTGGGAGTCTCTGGGACAAAGAGGCATGGGGTTTGTCAGGAGGCCTGTCTGAAGTCTGGGGTTTGGGACTGCTGGTAATGTGCAGTCTGTCTGGCGGCGGAAGTCTCAGGCCAGTGGGAACTGGGGTTTTCTCCAGTGACTGGGGCCTTGGGCTGGCAGCACCTATGGATTTATCCAGCCTTGGGTCAGCTGTCCCCAGAGGTCTTTCCAGTGGTTGGGACCTGACTGAGGGTGAGGAGCTTGGGCTGGTCACTGGAGAGGGTTTGTCGCTTAGCTGGGGTCTTGGTCCTGTCACTGCTGGTGGCCTGTCCAGTGGCCTCTGGCTGGAAACCAAGGATTGGGATTTGGTCCCTGACCCAGCGAGGTCTCTGACCTTATCTAAAGACTGGGGCCTGGAGTCAGTTCTCTCAAGAGGTCTTTCAGGTAGCAGTGGCCTCTGACAAGTCCCTGCCAGAGCTTTTTTGGAGAGCGACAGCGTCTGGTTGGTGTCAGCAGGAGGTTTATCTGACATTTTGGGTGCCTGAGCAGCCATTCCTGTTGATTGCTCTGCCAGGTGAGTGCTTGGCCCTGGAGGCAGCGGTACTGGGGGAGGCACATACTCACGGATCTCCCCAGGTTCCAGAGGATTGGGCCCACAGGGGTCATGCTCAGTACAAGACAGACGCCCATCCAGTTTGGAAATGAAAAGCATCCCTTCTCGATGCTGCTTACAAAAGGAGCTGGGGCACATCTCACAGAAGGAGGCTGCTTCCTTCCCGCAGATGTCACACTGATGCCACGGACATTCCCATTTCCCTGAAAACACAGAAGTACATCAAAAGTTTAGGAAAAAAGAGATACATATCACATGGGCCATGGCTATGCTACAGTCCGTAGGTGTGGATGATGACCTTCCTTCACACTATCCCTGGTTCAGAGAGCTTATGCCACTCACCAGCCACCTCTTGCCCCAGAATTCCAGCTTCTCTTTCTGCACAGAATACATAAAGTAACAGCGAATTATCAAATAGCAACTACTATCAACTAAATATACAAGCAGAGGAGTAAACTGGTGTTTCTATGACTATTTCCAGCAAGGAGTTGGGCTGGGGGCAGGGGTGGGGACAACAAAAAGCTTCTTTTACATGAAACTTAAGATATTACTTTCATATTTTTGCAATCTCCATTTGTACTACACAGCTTTTAAATAAGCAACTCAAAGAGAAATATCCTGGCGATTTAGATTCCTGCTTATTTGCTTATTAACAGTAATAGAAAAGACATAAAATCATGAAAAATGGAAGATTTACCTTTGCTCTATTTTAAGTCTTGAGATCAGCACAGCACATTATATGTTGTTCACATGGAATCAGTAGAAAAGACCCAAAGCTGACCTAAGCTTTTACCTGCCTCCCCACATTTCATGAAACCTGAGAGTCTTGACCAGGGACAGTGTTTCCACCTTCAAATCAACTACACCAGCTCCCACTCCTGGCACACAGGCAAGATCGGTTCTATCACAGCCTGTGCCAGTGACGACCCTGAGCAGTTGATTCTGAAACAATTCTACTTGCTGGTGCTGACCGGTCAATGTGATTGCCTTGCCCTCATCCTACCTCAGTTTCTTTTATTTCATGACCCTGGCCAGTATACACTGAAGGAAAGCCAATCTGGGGACAAATTCCTTTTACTTATACCCCAAAGTTCTCAACCTTCTGCAACTCTTGGAAGCAGGTCACTAGTAATGTATAATCTCCTCACCCTGGAATGGCTCCCTACTGGTTTCTCTTTTTTGTTCATTAAAATAGATGGCATATCCAAATCCCTAAAATTCTCTAACCCCAAATCACTACTCAAAGGTTCTCAATTTCTTCAACTACAAATTTCCTGTGTACCACATCCACCGAGCAGCTTTTCATGTATTAACTGATACAACCAAATCTCCTTTAGAGGAAAAAAGTCTACTCTGCATGGGGGAAGACTGCACTAGGCGTAGGGGAGCAAGGTAGGAAGTGCTAAAAGGGTGGCAATCCATCTCTCACTGACTAGAAACACCTAAAAGCTTTACTGTCTCAATCTTTCTTTCTCTAGAAAGGCAACATGATTTAATAGTCTTGGAGTCAAAAACCCAGCTCTCAATCCAGCTCCTCTATCTATGTGTGAAAGGTCACCTCACCAATCCTAACTGTTTCTTCACATGCATTATGGAAGAAAACCAATCATTATGGGTTGCTGGGGGGATGAAATAACATGAATGTAAGTAAAGGTCTTGAAACACAGCAAGTGCACTGCTGTTCCATTCTTCATAACTAAGAATTCTAAGCCTTTGTTTTCATTATTTCCAGAATAAGAAAATAGACCATACCCCTCAAAATTATGCATGGAAAGACCAAATGGCACTTTCTTCAAGGCTGATGCAAATGGCATGAGACCCTGAGTATGATGGAGAGAACGAGTAGCAGTACGAATGGATTTTGGCACCAACCTGCTGGTCGCTTGGTCAGATTGAGACAGTCTGCATGGTAAACTTTTGGGCAGCCTGGTTTCTTGCAGGAGACGAGCTGGCCAGCATCCCCACAACTAAAACACTCATCTTCTCGCTCCTTTGTGATTTCACCCTGGGTCCTGCGCTTCCCCTGTTGCTTCTTCTTGAATTTCTTTGACTTTTCTTCTGTGGCAATGGGTTGATTCTACAGGTCAGATATTGAACAGTCAGCATTCTGTGAACACATTAGTACCAATTTTAACCAGGTTAACTATCCTCTCTGAGCCTCATTCTCTTCTCTGGGAAAAGAGATTGTCATGAAGATAAAATGCAGGAAAGGTACCTGGTACATCACAGATACGTAGCAATAATTACCACTTTTGTATCAACTACCCCTGCCACCTGAACAAAACAGAAGACAAAAATCCTTGTGTTTTTGCTGACCCATAAGGCTGGTGTTAAATGTCATGCCTTTCATAAGTTTCATTAATTAATTAATTTATTTATTTTTCAAGACGGAGTCTTGCTGTGTTGCCCAGGCTGGAATGCAGTGGTGCGATCTCGGCTCACTGCAACCTCCGCCTGCTGGGTTCAAGCAATTCTCCTGCCCCAGCCTCCTGAGTAGCTGGGATTACAGGTGCCCGCCACTCCTGGCTAATTTTTGTATTTTTAGTAGAGACAGGGTTTCAGCATATTGGTTAAGCTGGTCTCGAACTCCTGACCATGTGACCCACCTGCTTTGGCCTCCTAAAGTGCTAGGATTACAGGCGTGAGCCACCGCACCTGGCCAAAGTTTCACTTTTATATTCGTCTACTTTCAAAACTAAAGTAGACTTCTGTGTGTGGGTACACATGCCTATTTCTCGTTCATTCAACAAAGCATAACTGAACTTACTATGAGCAATGTGTTAAGACACAAAAAAGTTAATTCATGGTCCCTGCAGTCAACAAGACTACACATCAAGTCAAATTAGCTTCATGTCCACCACTCCCAAGGCAGACCCTGGAGCAGCCAGCAGATGTCCTCTCTTTGTTCCCTGCAGCCCACACTTGGTCACCAAATCATCTTATCACATTCTTCATTTTAACCCAGAAACATCCAGGACCAATCTGTAAGGCTTAATGGAGGTCCATCCTATTCTGACAGACCAATATCTACTAAGAGCACACAGTGACCTCTCTAGCATCTACCTCTGCCTGACTCCTGTGAAATGCTATCCTATGCAGACATCAAGGATGCTGAAACTGACATCCACACTACACTTAATACCATTAAGTACAGGTTAAACTGAGTTACTATTTTAATTTATAGGAAACAAGTCAACAACATCTTAAGGAACAACACCGTTAAACGAACAAAACTAAACAAAAAGCATAATAAAATCCAATATAATATAGAGGTGATTCTCCTTATTTAACAAGATTAAAAAACGACCATTGAGTGCTCTTCATTTCTGGCCGGGCACAGTGGCTCACGCCTGTAATCCCAGCACTTTGGGAGGCTGAGGCAGGTGGATCACCTGAGGTCAGGAGTTTGAGACCAGCCTGGCCAACATGGTGAAACCCCGTCTCCACTAAAAATACAAAAAATTAGCCAGGTGTGGTGGCAGAGGCCTGTAATCCCAGCTACCTGGGAGGCTGAGGCAGGAGAATCACTTGAACCTGGGAGACGGAGGTTACAGTGAGCCGAGATCATACCATTGCACTTCAGCCTGGGCAACAGAGTGAGACTCCGTCTCAAAAAAAAAAATTATTTACTCTTTTCTTATTGGCTTCTATGTTAATTTGCATTTTTCAGTTCTTAATGTTGAGCTTCACAATCAAAAAGGCATATGGAACATACTCAATTGAAGTCACTATATAGTTTATTTTGTATCAAAATTAAACTGCAATTTTCACTGTGCTGTTACTTATGATAGAGAAATCTTGAAGCATCCAGATGTTCATCTAGTATGTCCATCCATTATATAAAAAAATTAAGACAGTCACTAAAAATGATCAGCAAGGACTTTAAAAAATAATAATATAAGGGCCGGGCACGGTGGCTCACGCCTGTAATCTCAGCGCTTTGGGAGGCTGAGGCGGGCAGATCACAAGGTCAGGAGATCGAGACCAACCTGGCTAACATGGTGAAACCCTGTTTCTACCAAAAATATAAAAAATTAGCCGGGCATGGTGGCGGGCGCCTGTAGTTCTAGCTACTCAGGAGGCTGAGGCAGGAGAATGGCGTGAACCTGGGAGATGGAGCTTGCAGTGAGCCGAGATTGCGCCACTGCACTCCAGCCTGGGCAACAGAGCGAGACTCCACCTCAAAAAAAAAACAAAACAACAACAAAAAAATAAGAAGAAAAGGAGAATATAGACATGGAAATAATACTTAACAGTTACAGAATTAGAATTCAATTATTCAGAAAGTGCACACTAAAAAAACAGGAAGACACAGCAATGCTTAAACTTTTTTATAGTGGTGAGATTAAGAGTTCTACTTTTATCTATGATGTTATGCTACATTTAGAAGCTTAAACTGCAGATTTTTTGGTATCTTCAGAAAGAGAAAGTGAGAGAAAGACAGGGACAGACACAGATACACCAAAAATCTATATGGCTTATTAGGAGATGTGAGATCAAGACGAGGGAGGTAACTAACCTTCTTTATAAGGTCCTATTTCACAGCGTTATTAGTTAGAAAAGTAGCACCAATTAAAGTCAGATGGCGCAAAACACTTCAACAATATCCCCCAAAAACCTCTTATATAATTGAATTGATCAGCCGAATGCTTAGTGAATTGCAAGTGGCCCTATCAACACCTATTCAATGTCATTGAATTTTTCTTTTTTTTTGAGAAGGAGTCTTGCTGTGTTGCCCAGGCTAGAGTGCAGTGGTGTGATCTCAGCTCACTGCAATCTCTGCCTCCTGGGTTCAAGGGATTCTCCTGCCTCAGCCTCCTGAGTAGCTGGGAATACAAGCACATGCCACCACGGCCCAGCTAATTTTTCTATTCTTATTAGAGACGGGGTTTCACCATGTTGGCCAGGCTGGTCTCGAACTCCTGACCTCAGGTGATCCGCCCACCTCAGCCTCCGAAAGTACTGGGATTACAGGCATTAGCCACCATGCCTGGCTCAATGTCATTAATTTCAAAGAGATTTCTTCTTAAAATGTAGACTGCCTTAACACTGTTAGGGAGGGAGGACCGCACCACTAATCCCAAAGCAGAAGTCTAGAAGGGTGGTACCTTTGGCCTTACACCCAAGAAGCCACTGCAGTTCGGGGCTCCACATTTGCAAACAGTCTTTCCATTCCCAAGACATTCTAGGTTGTAGTTGAAGGTAAGTTCAGTGCCTGCATAAGAGACCGTGAAAATATTAATATCTATGGTTTTAATTACATTATTTCTGTATTAATTACAAAGGATACCAACTCCCAAGAGAACAGATTAATTTTAAAAAGAATTTAGCTCTAATCCTATATTTTAATTAATTCTAATCTTATAACATTAATAATCAGCTAATACAATTTAACAGAGAAAACTTAAATGGCTTAACAAGTAATATTTAAGATAACTCTTCCTATAGAGGTGTTAATTACCTCAAGTTGTTTTTCATTTGTTTTTTAACCATTCAGATTCAAAATATGTTAATTCATTACCAAAACAAACAAAAAACAACTTATCAATGTGTCAGGCCCTGGGAATACAAGTATGAGGAAAACCTGTTTGTCTGTTCTCAGGTGAACACATGTTACCTGGCAGCACTGGAGAGGCATCTCAGTACAGAATAACACTAGAAATCTGTAGACTACAGACTGTTTGTAGATCCAGTTATGTCACAGACTTAGCAGGGTAATCTTAACCCTGAGCAGCCCATTTTAAAATGGAGAAATCTAAGAAGCTTATTGAGACAATATGACATAATGCACATAGCAGTAATGTGTAAACTTTCAAAAGAGGTACTCAAATTAACAGGCAAACTGTCCTCTTTCTCTCTTTCTGTCAAAGGTCCATTTCATCAAAACTGTGAGAGGAAATAAACATTCAAACTCAAAACTCATAACTAAAAGCCAGTTATGGGAGGCCTACCAAATATAAGAATTTTATATAAATATGTAAAGAGGTTGCCTATCACAGGGGTAATGTTTACAGTTAATGTATAAGGTAACCATCATTCATATTAAAAATTGTCAATTCTTAGGAAGATTTCCCTTTGCAGACTGACATGCCTTTCATCAGTGAGACTGATAAACATAGTTTTTCATCTAATGTTAAATCATTATTATCACTATTTCTTTATTCAAGTATATTCACAATACCAGCAGCTACGTTAGGGGTCATGCTGTAGGAGTAGCAGAATTATTCATGGCCTGATGAGAGGCTCATGCCATAAGGAGCTTGCAGGAACTGAGTGAGACTGACCAATGTAACAGAAGGGTCATGTTTCCCATCTCATGCCTGAACTTAACTGGATTGAATCTTTGGTGGTTCTGTTCATGCTGTTTTTTTTTCTTTTTTCTTTTTCTTTCTTTGAGACGGAGTCTCACTCTGTTGCCCAGGCTGGAGTGCAGTGGTGAGATCTCGGCTCATGCAGCCTCTGCCTCCTGGGTTCAAGCTATTCTCCTGCTTCAGCCTCCTGAGTAGCTGGGATTACAGGCACGCGCCACCACGCCCAGCTAGTTTTTGTATTTTTAGTAGAGATGGTGTTTTACCACGTTGGCCATGCTGGTCTCAAACTCCTGAAGTGATCCTCCCACCTCGGCCTCCCAAAGTGTTGGGATTATAGGTGTGAGCCACTGCACCCAGCCCCACACTCTTTTTCTTAATAAAAGATTTATGAATAGATAACTAAAATTTTATAGATACGATGTGCTTATAATACAACTGTACCTTATACACAAATAAAAGAAAGCAGGATACTTGTCATAACTTGCTGCTCACTGAACATATACTATGTAAGCGTAATCACAGAGAGGCTAAATTAAATCAGAAATCAGTGCTCATAAAGTAAACAGTGATACCATTCTAGAAAAGAGTTCAATATGCAGCAATCCTTGATGGATCTTCAGTTACTGGGCATGGCAAAGGGCATGAGAGAAGAGATAAACAAGAGTAGGGATGGGACACTTGGGAGACAGTAAGTTGCAGGTATGTGAAGGGCCCAGGAAGTTGAATGAAGGCCTCAGCTCTGACAGGCACTCTGCCTGTCCCTTAGCACATCCTGTCTCATTTTCCCCATCCTGAACCTATGCAGACTGCAAGTCAAGTGAGGAGAGGAACAAAGTCTGAGAATTTCAACACCAAGCTACCTGAACTGATGAACACAGGAAAAAAAGAAGAGAAATTTGTGGCTAGACATGGCAGAGGAGGGCATCCCCATGGACATGAACTGCAGGTTCTAAGTAGACGAATGGGACTATCAGCATTCAGCAGACATAGTAGAACTAAATCATGTGACTGATTTATTATAGAGGAACTATATTTATATTGATTTAATATAGAGGAACCTCTCCACCCCTGGGGCGATTAGAGAGAAAAAGGGAGAAAAGAATGAGAGAGGTGTGACATCCAAGGATAAAAGTAACATAAGTATAATATCATCTACTTTACAGCACTTTTGCAAGGCTTAAATGAGATAATATGCTTAGAATCGTATCTGATATTCCATATCATTTATTGAATTACTCATGTTACAAAGTAGAAATCTAAACAATATACTCTGAAGCCACCCATTCCAAAAACCTGAAATAAATCTGCAACTAAAAACCAATCTCAAATAAGCAGAGTGCAGTGCACAGTGATGCTCAAGTGTCCTTGGCGTCATCATGTAAAACATTACGAGAAACAAACGCAAAACCCCAAAGTAACTAGTGGCTCAAATTTTAAAATCTAAAAATTGTCACAACCTAAAAAGTCTGAAAGACTCCTGGACAACACATTTAAATTGTAGAGAAAAAAATACACTGAGTGAGTGTGAGAAGTCCCATAGATTAAATTTAAAACACAGGCCAGGCGCGGTGGCTCATGTCTGTAATTCTAGCACTTTGGGAGGCCGAGGTAGGTGGATCACTTGAGGTCAGGAGTCTCTACTAAAAATACCAAAAAATAGCTGGGTATGGTAGTGGATGCCTGTAATCCCAGCTACTTAGGAGGCTGAGGCAGGAGAATTGCTTGAACCTGGGAGGTGGAGGTTGCAGTAAGCCGAGAGCATGCCACTGCATTCCAGCCTTGGCAACAGAACGAGACTCCATTTCAACAAACAAACAAACGAACAAACACACACACACACACACACACAAAAACAGGCTAAGATCTGAACAAATATCATTCTAATTCTTTTATCTTCATCAATGCTTCCTGAGGACAACAGTGACTGAACAAAGGAGAACTAAGGTCTTCCAGAACATTCAAATGGGATTCTGCTTCAACAGTAATTAGACTATACTACTGTATATTACAGACTACCTAGGCCAGTTCTATCCCAGTTTGAGTATAGGAGACTGATTTTAACTGTTTTGCTCATATCCTTGCAAAACTACATTTGAAAAATCATAACTTTCTTGTACATTTCAAAATGTACAACGTTTATACAAATTTTTTTTTTTTTTTTTTTTTGTGAGATGGAGTCTCGCTCTGTCACCCAGGATGGAGTGCAGTGGCACGATCTCGGCTCACTGCAAGCTCCGCCTCCCAGGTTCAAGCCATTCTCCTGCCTCAGCCTCCCAAGTAGCTGGGACTATAGGCGCCTGCCACCACACCCGGCTAATTTTTTGTATTTTTAGTAGAGATGGGGTTTCACCGTGTTAGCCAGGATGGTCTCGATCTCCTGACCTCGTGATCTGCCTGCCTCGGCCTCCCAAAGTGCTGGGATTACAGGCGTTAGCCACCGCGCCCAGCCACAAATTTTAATACTTAAAAAATCATGCAATCTGGAGGGTGTTACATGCATAGGTATATATGTTTAAAATAATCGTATCAAAATCTTGAAGCTATAGATTAAGATCCTTTAATTTATGGAAAATATCTACCACATAACTTTACTGTCAAACCACTCAGCCATACCAGATTTACTTTCGATTCAAATTAACTTCTTACTATTTGTCCTGGTTACAACCATCTCGCTACCCCATCAGAGAGACAAGTACCCAGGTGAGCCATGACAGAGCAGTAAATTCTCCAAAGATCCTGTTCTTTGACATCCTAGAGGTTGAGAGGTTTTTGTTGTTTTGTGTGTGTGTTTTTAAGAGTCAGAGTTCTCACGATACTACCCAGGCTGCTTCTCAAACTCCTGAACTCAAGTGATTTCTGGCCTCAGCCTCCTGAATAACTGAGACTACAGGCATATACCACCACACCCAGTGGTTTATTTTTAAAATAGCCTTGGGTCCATAACCCATAAGATATGGAAGAGTGAGAGATCAATCTTTGGTTTATAAAGTGGAAGAAGGGCAGCTGTGAAAGGGAAGGTGAGAAAGGAGACTGAAGAGCTAGTAGTTTCTAAAGCAAACCTATTAGTGGTAAGTTCATATGAATGCGAAAATTTGTTCCATTAAAACCAACCATGTTCTGAAGACACTGTGCTAAAAGAAATGAGCCAAGCTAAGCGAGGTGGCTCATGCCTGTAATCCCAGCATTTTGAGAGGCTGAGGCAGGAGGATCACTTGAGCTCAGGAGTTCCAGACCAGCCTTGGCAACATAGGCGAAGACTCCATCTCTACAAACAAACAAACAAAAAAAAAACAAACAAAAAAACAACCAAAACCTGGGAATGGGGACATGTGCCTATAGCCCTAGCTACTCAGGAGGCTGAGGCAGCAGGATTGCTTGAGCCCAGTTCGAGGCTGCAGTGAACAGTGATGGTGCCACTGTACTGCAGCCTGGGCAACAGAGCAATGTTCTGTCCCTAAACATTAAAAATGAATCAATGAATGAATGAAATGAGGTGGTCACAAAAGGACAAATATTGTCCATTTATATGAAGTACATATAGTAGTCAAATTCAGAGACAGAAAGTAGAATGGTAGTTGCCAGGGGCTGTGAAGAAAAAGAAGAATGGGGACTTAGTGTTTAGTGGGTATAGAGTTTTAGCAGGGGAAGATGAAAAGGGTTCTGGAGACAGATGGTAGTGATGGTTGCACGAAAATGTAAATGAACTTAATTCCAGAGAACGGTACACATAGAAATGTTTAAAATTATAATCTGAGGAAGCTGTTTGTAAAAAACAAAAGCCCTGAAATTCAGATGTCAGCTGCAGAATCCTGAAATGATTCTTACCTGCTTTAATGTCACTTAGTGCAAAAAGGCCTACACGGGTATCTCCGTTCACAGACCACTTCTGTGTTTCACAGTTGGGCTGGCAGCAATGATTCATGAACCGAGCATAGTTTCCTTTGGGACCAGCATCAATGATTCGGTCCTAGAATTCCAAAAGAAGCTACACATCAGACTTCCTGAGACCTCTGCTATAGATTAAAATTTGACTTCTCTAATAAGCTGGAGTTCCTATTTGTAAAGATTGAACCTCTCAGAGAAAAGATCCCAAAGAACTTTGGTTCTCAAAGTGTGATCCCTGGACCAGCACCATCACCATTTGGCAATTTGTTAGACATGCAAATTCTTGGGTTGTGCTTCAAATACACTAAAGCAGAGACTCTGGGTGCAGCATTCTGCATTATATATAACAAGGCCGCCAGGGGTTTCTGACTACATTGAAGTTTGAGGACCACTGCCCTACAAACAGCAGCTTGTCCCACTTTCTCTTTAGGTAGTTTCAACCCAGATGCACATTAGAAATCACCTAAGGAGATTTAAATACTAATGCAGAGTCCCAATCCCAAAGTAAGATCAGAATATCTGGAGGTGAAGATCTCACAAATCCTAGTGCACAATTTGAGAAATGTTTACAAAGGTAAATACCAAGAAAGGGTTTTATTATAAAAACTAAGGCCAGGTGCGGTGGCTCATGCCTGTAATCCCAGCACTTTGGGAGTCCAAGGCAGGCAGATCACCTGAGGTCAGGAGTTTGAGACCAGCCTGGCCAACATGGTGAAACTCTGCCTCTATTAAAAATACAAAAATTAGCCGGGCGTGGTGGCGGGTGCCTGTAGTCCCAGCTACTTGGGAGGCTAAGGCACGAGAATCACTTGAACCCAGGAGGCAGAGGTTGCAGCAAGCCAAGATTGCGCCACTGTACTCCAGCCTGGGTGACAGAACGAGACTTTGTCTCAAAAGAATTAAAAAAAAAATTTACATAATCTTATCAGTGAAATAATTAAATATTTAACGAACAATTTTCTGTAACAAACAATTACCTGTAAAATAAAATAAAAAAGAATTATGTACTTTTCTGAGTTCAAACTTGTAATCCTGTAGAAAAAATACTCAAAGATATAAGCTCCAATTTTCATTGAATTGTTCAAAAGCAATGCTAAAAGCTGCTGTATTGCCTCTGGCCATGAATACCCAGAAAATGAGCACTCTTATCTACTCCAGAACCCCAATCCAGCAATCCCAATGGGTGTGGGAAAAGACCCTACCTTGGGAACTGCGTTACATGCCTACAAATACTATGGCTGGGACAACACAAATTTACAATCTTGTAACAGTGAAAACAGCATTTCCCATTACTTACTTTGTCTAGGGTAAGCATATAGAAATTAGTGATATCATGTTCTTGAGCATAGCGAATTCGAGCTCTGCATTCTTCTTCATCTATAAGCTCACCCACATACTCATTCACAAATTCACCCTAGAACAAGAAATACCTCCTGACTTAATGGCAAAAAGGACACCGGTATCCAAATGTATACATTTTTTTAAAAAATTAATGAAAACATCAGATTCTACAAAGCAGATTACATGAGTATAATTTTAGGCACATATAATTACTTTACAATCCCCAACTATTTGATAATGAGAAACACCTCCTTACTCCCACCACTGACAGCAGCAGAAAGATTAGGATACACTGGATACTAAAGATCCTCCAGAATGGAAGATTAGTAAGTAAACTAGAGCATCCTTATAAAGAGAGATGGATGGCCAATCTCTACCTGCCCCAGAGCCCGAGAATTGGCTTCCCCAAATAAACTATGTTCATCTTCCTTGGCGCTTGCTCTGCTCCATATTTCAAAGTACCATCCTCCCTATTCATTATGCTACAGTCACTCTGGCTTTTCACACGTGTTCACTCCTAACCTGCAGGGCTTTAATGGTCACCTTGCCTGGGTCAACAGCTACTTATATTTCAAGTCTCAATTTAAAATAGCCTCACAAGTCAAGAGTGATGGCTCATGCCTGTAAACCCAACACTTTGGGAGGATCATTTGAGCCCAGGAGTTTGAGTCCAGCCTGGGCAACATGGTGAGACCTCACCTCCACAAAAAATACAAAAATTAGCCAGGCGTGGTGATGCGAGCCTGTAGTCCCTGCTACTCAGGAGGCTGAGATGGGAGGATCACTTGAGCCTGGAAGTTGGAGGTTGCAGTGAGCGGAGATGGCACCAGTGCGCTCCAGTTTGGGCGACAGAGTGAGACCCTCTCTCAAAAAATAAATAAAATAAAATAAAATATCATCAGAGACAAACTAGTTTCAGTTCCTTTGTCACACATCTCTAGAGCCCTTTATACTTCCACACTGGGAGATGATTTGTTCAATATTTCTCTCCCTCCGGAATGTAAATTTTATGAAGGTATAGGCCATATCTCTCGTCTTGGTTAGTGCATCCCCAGCACAATACCTGGCACATACAGTAAATATAAAAATAACTACTTGGCAAATGACTAAACGCCAACCCATATACACTACATTTCCTGGAAACCAATAAAATTCTTCAGAAAATGTAAGCAGAATAAGGCTTATTTTATTAAAAAAATAAGACTATACAATATTATTTATTTGTTAGAAACTTAGAGATCCTGCCAAGTTTTAAGTTGAAGACATGACTGCATTTTCATCCAATAAGGCTTAACCTTCTTATCCTTCATGGTTCATGAAGCCAGACCTGTTTTTTCCTCACTAAAAATATTTTATTAGTAGGTGGATCAATGTCTCTGTATCATGTGCTCACTGTCATCTCTCTTAATTACTGGCTGTAGGATATTCACAAAAAAGCAAACAAAGCCATAGCATCTCTATGAATGTCCCATTTTTTCCAACCTCCTACACAGTGACCATGATCAATACAAAGGACTTGGGAGATCAAAACCATCCATTCCTAAGCCTCTAAACGGTAGAAGGATATGGCAAGACACAACAATAAGGTTAATTATTAACTGTGTTATTTTCCTCTATGATGAATTTTCTAATGTCAAGAATCAATGATATCAAGCAACTGCAAAGAGGAGAAAGTATATGGTAATTAAGCTTTTTCTAACCTTTTTAATATCTATTTTTGTCCGTAGACCCCAACCCCGCTGTAACGTGCGGAAAATTTCAACCTCTGGATATTGGCGCTTGGAAAAGCACTGGTTTTGACAACGCCCTCCGGCAGGACACACTGTGGGGTGGCACTCATAGAGCAGCATGCGGTTGATGCATTCAGAGTCTATCCCACAGGGGTTCTCATCAGTAGCTTTACAGTTGCAACGGGGTATTTCAGATAAGTCTGCAGTGAAGATCTGTACCCTGCCAATAGGACGGTTTACCTGGAAAAGTAACACAAAGTATACTGCATAAAACAAGTCAGCATAAGACAATTCAGGTCCTGAAAAAGGCAAACTTTTTTTCCTTGAAGTTGCAGCCACATTTCCCATGATTTTGAACTATCAACACTTAGACAGTTTGATATAAAAACAAAGCCTCCCTTGACATACAAAATATGAACTCCACAAGAACTGCCTGAACCCAGGAGGTGGAGGTTGCAGTGAGACAAGATTGCACCGCTGCACTCCAGCCTGGCCAACATGTTGAGATTCCATCTCAAAAAAATAAAATACGAGCTGGGCATGGTGGTTCACGCCTGTAATCCCAGCACTTTGGGAGGCCGAGGCGGGTGGATCACGAGGTCAGGAGATTGAGACCATCCTGGCTAACACGGTGAAACCCTGTCTCTACTAAAAATACAAAAAATTAGACAGGTGTGGTGGTGGGTGCCTGTAGTCCCAGCTACTTGGGAGGCTGAGGCAGGAGAATGGCGTAAGTAAACCCAGGAGGCAGAGCTTGTAGTGAGCCTAGGTCGTGCCACTGCACTCCAGCCTGGGCAACAGAGCGAGACTCGGTCTCTCGGTCTCAAAAAATAAAATAAAATAAAGTAACATAAAATAAAATAAAATAAAGTAAAGTAAAATAACATAACATAACATAAAATACAAACTTTAAAAATTTTTTTGAAATTCATTTTAAAAAATAATTTCAGCCGTGCGTGGTGGCTCACACCTGTAATCCCAGCACTTTGGGAGGCCGAGGCAGGTGGATCACGAGGTCAGGAGATCAAGACCATCCTGGCTAACATGGTGAAACCCCGTCTCTACTAAAAATACAAAAACATTAGCCAGGCGTGGTGGCAGGCGCCTGTAGTCCCAGCTACTCAGGAGGCTGAGGCAGGAGAATGGTGTGAAACCGGGAGGCAGCGGAGCTTGCAGTGAGCAGAGATCGCGTGACTGCACTGCAGCCTGGGCAACAGGGCGAGACTCCATCTCAAAAAAAAAAAAAAAAATCAAAGCTGATCGGCCAAGTGAACTAATAAACTAGGTTTCTGCTATTGCCACATGTTGGTGTCACATTTGCTGCTACAAAAAAATAGGCATTCTTCTTCCTTCCTTTTTTTGAGAGGGAGTCTAGCTCTGTCGCCCAGGCTGCAGTGCAGTGGCGGGATCTTGGCTGACTGCAACCTCCTCTGCCTCCCGGGTTCTAGCCATTCTACTGCCTCAGCCTCCCAAGTAGCTGGGACTATAGGCACACACCACCAAGCCCGGCTAATTTTTGTATTTTTAGGAAAGATGGAGTTTCACTATGTTGGCTAGGCTGGTCTCGATCTCCTGACCTCAGGTGATCTGCCCGCCTCGGTCTCTGAAAGTGCTTGGATTATAGGTGTGAGACACCACACCTGGCAAAAGCACTGTTCTTAAGTGGCAAATAAATGGCATGAAATCATCTGTGCATAATTTGGTTTACTCTGTGCCTCCTGCATCAGCCTCACAAGTAGTTGGGACTACAGGCAGGTATCACCACACCCAGCTTATAATTTAAAATCTTTTAAAAGGACTATAGCAATGTCACTCATGGATTAATTTAGAAGTGGTGCTAGTGCTCAAAAATACAGTGAAAGTATGGTGAGGTAAAACACGAAGGTTAAACAGTTATTGTGATACCAAATCCATTAATGTAGAGGTTTTAACAAATACTAGCAACAATAAGGAAAGACAATAGATGTTCCAATACAATAATGGATTTGTGCATGAGAATGTATCTCCCCTCATTTCATATTATTTCAGTGGGAACAGTCAAATTTAGTCTTCTAAGACAGAAACCGCACAAAAAATTTTGACTGTTCAGGAACTGTGTGATTTTGAATAAATTACTTGCAAGACTATTGTAAGAATAAGAAATATATGTATAGTACAGCACCTAGCTGCCTCTTAAACATGGTAGACATATTAAATTCTTTCTTCCTTCCTTATATAATGTCCTTATGATTGTTTCTCTCATATCAAATATTCTAGATTACTCATTCCAGTCCACCTAAAATCACTTACTTAAAAGTTATTTCTATCCTCTAAATTTTCAAATGCTTTCATTTCTTGCATTTTATTATTTGCCTACTCCCCTTTAATATTATAAAATCTACAATCTGGATATATGCTGCTATCAAACCATTTTTCTATCAACATTTAACAGGAGGAGGCCAGGTGCAGTGGCTCACATCTGTAATCCCAGCACTTTTGGAGGCTGAGACTGGAGGATTGTTTGAGCCCAGAAGTTCAAGACCAGACCAGGCAACACAACGAAACCCTATGTCTACAAAAAAAATTATAAAGCTTAGCCGGGCATGGTGGCAAGTGCTTGAGGTCCCAGCTACTCAGGAAGCTGCAGTGGGAGGATCGTATAGGCCTGCAAGACACTCCAGCAAGATGCTGTCCGTGGGGAAAAAGGATGTAAGTCTCACTGCCAGATCTGTTCCTAGATTCATCAAAACACTGGTAAGGTTTGGAAACTTCTTGTTAATGGAGAAATATCCCCAACACATGCAACTGGAAGCCATAAGGCATAAGGCTTATAATGTCTAAGGCAAATTCTATGGGGATAGACAACAACAGCTAATCTCAGTCACCCAAGACTACCAGTCCTGAATAGGGCATTTGAACACTCACTTCTGATTCAAAGTATTTTTACTTGAACCCTTCCCAAATACACATAAAGGTTCATGCTACTTCTTTTGTCTCTACAAATATATGTTTGTTTTTGTTTTGAGACAGGGTCTTACTCTATCCCCCAGACTGGAGTGCAGTAGTGTAATCACAGCTCACTGCAGTGTTGACTTCCCAGGCTCAGGTGATTCAGGTAGCTGGGACAAAACGCACCCCACATTTTTTTTATTTTTTATTTTTTTGTATTTTTTGTAGAGACTGGGTTTTGCTATGTCGCCCAGGCTGGAAAATATATGTTTTAATCACTGTTTCTTATCAACTGATCTAACCTGTTATTAATCCAAAAATAAGTTTTGTACTTATCACATCATAAACCAAAAGCAAACCAAAACAAATCCCACATGGTTAAGAACAAAGACATGGATATGTAATTCTAAGTAAATCTCACTATAGATCAGGAGTTAAGTAACTTTTTCCGTAAAGGGTCAGAAAGTAAATACTTCAGGCTTTGCAGGCCATAGATCTCCACATGTAGCTCGACTCTGCCATTGTAATATAAAAGCAGCCATATGTAATACGTAAATGAAGAAGCATGCCTGTATTCCAATAAAATTTTCTGGATACTGATTGAAAGTTGAATTTCACATCATCTTTATGTGTCACAAAATCTCTTTTTTGCCAATCACTAAAAAATATAAAAACAACGTGCAGTTCAAGAGTATTACAAGAATAGGCAGTAGACCAGATTTGCCCATGAACCATAGTTTGCCAATGCCTGCTCTGGATCCCTTTCCTGGAAATGTTTATTTAAAAAAAAAAAAAAAAAGTGGAGGAAAGAAGTTGGCCTCTAAATTCTTGATGAGGTCACTCACAGGAACTGCTATCTCAATATGTTAATATGTTAACCCTAAAATGCCTACCTTGCTGTTATCTGACCCTTAGGACTATGTGAATAGAATTATTTTCCATTTCTGAGGCCTAACGACTACGTTCCAAGAATATATTTTCACATACATTGTGAGACTCATTTAGATCCAATTATAGGTTTTGAAATTCTTAATTTCAGAAGTTGTAATTATTTGTAAGGATTAACAGTTTATGACTTTTTTTGTTCTTTGTTCTTTTTTTAAATCTAATCTTGGTATTGATATTTTATGACATTTAAAGTAACAATGTAAAGGCCAGGAGTGGCAGCTCATGCCTATAATCCCAGTAATTTGGGAGGCCAACGTGGGAAGACAACCTGAGGCCAGGAGATCAGCCTAGGCAACATAGTGAAATCGTCATCGCTAATAAAGGGGGGAAAAAAAAAAACAACTGAGCCAGGCAGTGGCTCACCGTGGGAGGCTCAACTTTGGGAGACCGAGGCAAGCGGATCACCTGAGGTCAGGAGTTCAAGACCAGCCTGGCTAACATGGTGAAACCCCATCTCTACTAAAAACACAAAAATTAGCCAGGTGTGGTGGCATGTGCCTGTAGTCCCAGCTACTTAGGAGGCTGAGGCAGGAGAGTGGGCCGAATCCAGGAGATGGAGGTTGCAGTGAGCTGAGATCATGCCACTGTACCCCAGCCTGGGCAACAGAGTGAGACTCTGTCTCAGGGGAAAAAAAAAAAAGGCTTCAAAAGCAGTGTTTATGACTTTTATCCCTTTTTAGAGGCCTTCCAAAGTTCAAAAAGAAAATATACTTATTTAAAAGAATAAAATTCAGGCCAAGTGTGGTAGCTCACGCCTGTAATCCCAGTTCTTTGGGAGGTTGAGGTGGGTGGATTGCTTTGAGCTGAGGAGTTCAGGACCAGCCTGGGCAACATGATGAAACCCCAACTCTACAAAAAATACCAAAATTAGCCAGGCGTTGGTGGCTCATGTCTGTAATCCCAGCTACTTAGGAGACTGAGGCAGGAGGCAGGAGAATCACTTGCGCCCACGAAGCGGAGGTTGCAGTGAGCCAAAATTGCGCCAATGCACTCTAGCCTGGGTCACAGAGGGAGACCCTGTCTCAAAGGAACAAACAAAGAACAAAACTGATTCTGTCTTGTAAATACCATGTAAGTCCATCAGACTAAATCTAAGACACGGTATGGAATTTTAGTGTTCTTACTTTTCCTATATCTTGTAACAACTTACTACTTCATCATTACACATTATTACTAACTCATCAATAATTCACAACTATGCTAAAGAAGACGGAAATAATAAGACAAGGGAGGCCAGGCGCGGTGGCTCACGCCTGTAATCCCAGCACTTTGGGAGGCCAAGGCGGGCAGATCACGAGGTCAGGAGATCGAGACCATCCTGGCTAACACGGTGAAACCCCGTCTCTACTAAAAATACAAAAAATTAGCCGGGTGTGGTGGCGGGCGCCTATAGTCCCAGCTACTCGGGAGGCTGAGGCAGGAGAATGGCTTGAACCTGGGAGGCGGAGCTTGCAGTGAGCCGAGATCGTGCCACTGCACTCCATTCTGGGTGACAAAGCGAGACTCCATCTCAAAAAAAAAAAAAAAAGACAAGGGAAGCATAATGGAATCACATATAAGCACGATGAAATACTGAAATAAACTGTCACACTTTAGATTTTTTACGGCATTACCCAAAGTACTGCATTGTCGTTTAAAAAAAGTATAAAAGACTGTCTACTACACCTGAGGAAAGGAGTTTAAAAATAAAAAAGCAAGTATAAAACACTGGAGATACGATCTTGAAAGTCTGATTTCGGTAGGGTTATCAGATTTAGCAAATAAAAATCCAAGTCATCTAGTTCAATCTGAATTTCTGACAAACAACAAAAGTTTTTCAGTTTAACTATGCTCGATCCAATATTTGAGACAAACTTAAACATACTAGATTCTCAAGATGGTGGTCAAATTAGTCTCCAAGTAACATCTCAGATTATCAGTCTTTGGAAACACACAGCCGGGCGTGGTGGCTCATGCCCATAATCCCAGCACTTTGGGAGGCTGAGGCGGGTGAATCACCTGAGGTCAGGAGTTCGAGACCAGCCTGGCCAACACAGCGAAACCCCGTCTCTACTAAAAATACAAAAATTAGCCGCATATAGTGGTGTGCACCTGTAATCCCAGCTACTCGGGAGGCTGAGGCAGGAGAATTGCTTGAACCTGGGAAATGGATGTTGCAGTGAGCCAAGACTGCACCACTACACTCCAGCCTAGGAGACAGAGGGAGACTCCATCTCAAAAACAAACAAACAAAAAAAACACCACACACACATACACACACACAAAGGATAAGTGAACAACCTGGGTAACCTCCTTTTCTCAACAGGCCTAACAATATTCTTTCATGTTTTATGATATTTGAGCATCACAACTAACTTATCTGATAAAAAGAGGTTCGTAAAAAGGATTTAGTAAATATGAGGTTGGTGCAAAAGTAATTGAGGTTTGCCATTAAAAGTAATGATTTTAGCAACAACATAACACTAAAATTTCTAATAAATTTGTTCTCCACTGTCTCTTTATTTTTATGTCTGTCAATTATTCATATAAATGACATAAAAATGTTTAAAATACAAGTAGGCTCCACTGGACCCAGATGATAATGGTGATGACTATTTTACTAGGTAGGTTAAAGGTTAGGTGCACCTAAAATCAATTCTCCTGACATTGGGAATCCTGGCAATGTGCTAGGAACGGTGCTCTGGTACTTGTTTCTTTTTTTCTTCTTCTTTTTTTTTTGAGGTGGAATCTTACTCTGTCGCCCAGGCTTGAGTGTAGTGGCACCATCTCGGCTCACTGCAACCTCTGCCTCCCGGGTTCAAGCAGTTCTCCAGCCTCAGCCTCCCAAATAGCTAGAATTACAGGCACCTGCCTTGCCAGGCTGGTCTCAAACTCCTGACTTCAGCTGATCCGCCAGCCTCAGCCTCCCAAAGTGCTGGGATTACAAGTGTGAGCCACCGTGCCCGGCTATTTCTTATCTTCTTTTAAGCTCATACCTCTACCTAAAACGAACTATGCTTGTGCTTCCGTTCTTGTCATGAACAGAGTGGGAAGAGCCAGCTATTCCATATTTCTTCTAGAGAAGGTCCCCCAAGATTTTCTCCTCACCTTTATATGTTTATAAGGTGGTGGCTTCTTGTCATTCTTTCGGTCTTCCTGCAGCTGTCTTAGCTCTTTTTGGGCCTTTAATTCCTCAAACCTTGCTGCAGCTTCCTGAAGAGCTATGAAAACAGACAGCACAAGTCACTTCAAAATCTCTGGGTGGAATTACTTATTTATTCATTTATTTTTTACTTTTTCCCCTTTAAGTTGGAGAAACTCCATGTTTTACACAAAAATCGACCAATGCTATATGAAAAAGAAAACACATAACAGCTATTTTCAAACAGGTAATGTAGTCCAAAGGGTATTCAGACATAGTATTAAGACAAAACATAATCCAGAACTAAATGGCACAATACAGACTATCACCCTTTAGATCACGGGCGTCCATCCATTTGAATACGAGAACTTTTTTGCTTATCTGTGGTGGCGGATATCATAAAAATTATGCATGGATTTTTTTTTTTTTTTTTTAGCTTATCAGTTATTGTTACTGTTACTGTATTTTATGTTTGGCCCAAGACAATTCTTCTTCCAATGTGGCCCAGGGAAGCCAAAAGATTAGACAACTGTGCTTTAGATGAGAAAACAATAAACAACTAAATGACTTTAAAAAGCCCACAGATACCATCTCCTAACAACTACACTTCATCTGCTTAGCAAAGTCACTGCCTTTAAGCCTTTCTTTCCTCAGTCCTAAACCTCCCACTTTAGGAAACATGCTACATCTTAGGTGCCCCAGATATTGTGCTCACTCTCCTCTGGCAGAAATTCAAAGTTGAAGCTTTGTTCTCCTTCTTGCCTCTTATCCTAAGACTTGTTGTGTAAATATAAACTATTAGCTCTAATGATACACAGATCTTCATAGCTAATCTACACTCAAGTACTGTACTTTATTTATTTATTTTTTTTGAGACAGGGTCTCACTCTAACACCCTGGTTGGAGTGCAATGGAGCAATCACAGCTCACTGCAGCCTCGACCTCCTCGGCTGAAGTGATCCTCCCACCTCAGCCTCCCAAGTAGCTGGGACTACAGGCATGCACCACCATGCCAGGCTAATTTTTTTGTAGAGACAAGGTTTTGCCATGTTGCCCAGTCTGGCCTCAAACTCCTAAGGTCAAGGTATCTGTTTGCCTCAGCCTTCCAAAGTGTTAGGATTACATGCATGAGTCACTGTGCCCGGCCCCTGTACTTTCTCATGTTTAAAAGATTGCAGTATCTGAAAAGTCCAACAAAATCTTAAGATTCTCATTCTGCACTTAAAACTGTAACTCCTTATTCTTCACCCACGTTAAAAACTCTGAGAATCCCATTCTTCCCACTTTCTCTGTGCCTTTCTCCCCAAGTCTGTCAATCCTTTAAAGAAATTCTCCCCTCTGACCTATTCTTTTTTTCTTCCTTTCCTTGTAGCCATCTACCAGAGTTTGTATGTGTTCCATGGAGTCATCTAAATTGTCCTAAAATGTGTTCTTTCCAGGAGAATCATCTAAATCTTCCTAAAATGTGTTCTTCTAAGGAGGTAGACTAGGACATTATTCAGCATGTCCTAGTCTACCTCCTTAACATCTATCCAATATAAATCATATTCTCCATCCCCATGAACGATTCACCATTAGTCTCATTCTTTCTTTCTTTCTCTTTTGGTGGTGGTGGTGGGGGTGGTGGTGGGGGTGGGGGGGCGGGGAGGGGTGGGTGGACACACAGAGTCTCGCTTGCTCTGTCACCCAGGCTGGAGTGCAGTGGCATTAGCCTCTGCCTCCCGGGTTCCAGCGATTTTCCTCCCTCAGCCACCCGAGTAGCTGGGATTACAGGCGCACATCACCATGCCCAGCTAATTTTTTTTATTTTTAGTAGAGACAGGGTTTCAATGTGTTGGCTAGGCTGGTCTCGAACTCCTGACCCCATAGTGCGGGGATTACAGGCATTAGCCACCGTGTCCAGCAGAGTCTCGTCATTTCTGTCCCAAACTACTTAGCCATCTCACTGATTTTCCCACATGCAGCCTCTCACCTTTTAATGGTCCCAACAATGTCCCAGGCTGAAGTTTCTAAAACTCTGCTCTAACTAGGGATCTAGTTAGATCTTCATCCTTTCAGGAAAATAGCCCAACACTCCCCCAACCATGTGCTTATTAAACTGTACCAAATACTTGGAGGTTGCTAACTCAGGATTTTATTAATAGATTCAACACGTGCTTTCACATGTGATGCCTTCTTGGTAAAATGTATCACATTTTAAGTCCTTTTCCTTCTTCAAAGTCAGTGTAGAGGTTAGATTCTGGCCCTACTATCAGAGTCAGAAACATTCCTCTATCACTTACTGGTACTGATATGTCAGGCGAGTACTTTAACATTAATGTGCCTCAGTTTCCTCATCTGCAAGATCAGGATGGTATCCACCTCATAGGGTTATCATAAGCACTTAAAGCAGAAAATAAACACTGAACAGGGTCTGGCAAACAAAAATGCTAACTATTATTATTATGATTCATTCCTCAGAGTCACTTAGTAATCATTCATGACTTCCAAACATTGCTCCCCAGTTTCCTCTTGCTCTGTTCCCACAGAATATACAATTCACACTTCTGCCACAATATTAATAATACCAAAATCCCGGCAGGTATTTCGACTGCTGGTATCTACTTCAGATTCTCCTGCAAAAATACAAGTTCCAAGAAGTCAGAGGCACCTAGAAACCCCCTGATTAAGGCAGAATCTCAGAGCTTAGGCAGGCTCAGACCTGAGGTATTCCTTATACTCCACCTTCTCCCCCAATCTCAGTGGTGGCCAGCTCTGTGCAGGCCAAAATACTGGTGACTTTATCCCTGACCACCTGAGATTACAAGACTCAAGACCGCAGCTCCTGAAGTATTAGTACTAATAGCGCAGTACTATGTATTTTTTTATTAGCAGTAGAACTGATAGACAGCCCATATCTTTGTACAGAAACCACAAGACAAACAGGATAAGTGAGGAGCTACTAAAATAACATGTGGCAAACAGAACCTTGTTAAACTTGTTCCCTATCGACATTACTCCCATTCCCCAACCAGAAAGTTTTACCTGCTTAGAATCTTCTTCCATGTCACTTGCTTAGAATCCCTTTTCATCTCACCCTATAGACAAAATCTTACACAGATGCTCCTCATGTTAACAATTGGTTTACCTGGATGTAATCCCATCATAAGCTGAGGAACATAATGGAAGTGCATCATCATAAAGGTGTAAGTTGGACCATTTTGAGTTGGGAACCATTTGTACTTTAAGGACCAAATACATTAAATAGCAAGGGATATATTATCTTTCAAAGGACAGCTAGAGGAAGAAGGTAATTACCACTAAGCGGATACCAATTACGTACTCTGCAGGGACACTTTTGATAATCCCACTGAGTTCTGAGAGCAAACTTTCTCCATTATATGGCGAGAGAAAACCGGGTTCAAAGTTGATTCGACCACCTGGTAAGCAGTAAATCTAGCTCTGCTTATAACAGGGTACCCTGCCTTCATTGCTAGGCCAGTTTACAAAACTTTATTTTGATTCAGAGCATTTATGCTTTGACCTTTACTAGTTTGTTCTACAATATCTGGTGAATTTTACTTCTTCCCAACAAGCTTAAGAGAAGAGAAGAGAAGAGAAGACAAGAAAAGACAAGAAAAGACAAGACAGGACAAGACAAGACTAAACTCCTTGGAGCAAATGTAGCTCTGCTAGAGATCTGAGCCTCTGTCTAACAAACTGAAGTGTTTCTTCTATGAAATAGTTTCAGAACTCCATTATTTGATGGAATGCTGAGAAAACAACTGATAAGTCAAAAAAAAAGCTCAAGGAAATTCTAATTAAGTAAAGGTTAAGGCTCAAAAATAATGAGTTACATGGGTCAACTTCCTTGCAAAATACTGTATTTGCAGCCAGATAATGCCCTGAGAGGACAAAGGCAGTTTCAAAATGGAGCACATGTGAATTCTAAAACAGAGCAGACACTCAGGCAACAGAGGTCTGTGTTTGCCTGAGAAACAAAAAGGATAAAGTTACCTTTTTTATATGTCCCATCCACTCCTTTGCCCATCTTATCCTTGCTGCTCACGTCACCCTCCATGTAAGGGAAGACTCGGGCCTGGTGAGTCCACAAATAGTCATTAGATCCAAAAAAGAGGACCGGGAACTCTCCCACATCATGTCTCATCTTATCAATGTTGGAAGGAACAGCTCGAGGATGGCAGATCTCAGCTGGCCACCACCTGGAAAGGTGAAAAGGAGAAGGGAAACCTCTAGAAGTCTGCAAGCCATTAGGAAAATAACCTACTCATATAAAAGTAAGGATTAGCAATGTCTGTCTGTCCACATTAAAGTCCATCTTACGGCATTCTTACAACCTAACTAGAACACAAACAAGTTGTACGTGCTAGAAGCTGGAAAACACCTGCCCACATTCCCACACAGGCACGCACTCCCTTAGACTCAATTATTCTACTTCAAGGATTCTACTTAAGGAAATAATGATATAGGAACAGAGACTTATGACAGTAACATTCACTGAAGCATTATAAGAAGGAAAAACTGGAAAAGGTATAAATGCTCAACATCAAGAAAATAATAGTATTACCCATGGTACACTATACAAAATAAAATACAATTTGGCCTTTAAAAAGGAAACCTTCAATAATTAGTAGGAATATGGAAGAACAGCACCAAGAAATCAAAACACAAACACATACAAACAAAATCAAAGAATGTAAATTACTATACAGCCACTTTAGGGAGACAATTTGGCATTACCTATTAAAGCTGGAAACCTCTATCTACCTACTTTACTCCAGAGAATGCCCTAGAGAAGGCCCTAAGTATATAAACCAAATATATACTTGTATATAAGTATATACTTATATTCAAGGTCCCAAGTATATAAACCAAGAAAAACTGACCGAATGTTCACAGTCCAAACAGGAAAATGGGTAAGTGAACTAGACATTATGTGACTACATAAAGGAACAGTGAACTATGAATGAATCACTATACAATACTATGATGAATCTCAGGGGCATAAAAGTGAATGAAAAAAGTTGCAGGAAAATATATCAACAATAATTCCTTTACATAAAGGTCTAAAACATACCAAAGAAAACAAACTCTCACAGAACGGCGAAGGAATGAAAAACCTAAAATTTAGTACAGTGGTTACCTCTGGGGGTAGGAGAGAATGGAATCAGGGCATGGAATAAACCTCAAAAGTACCAACAGTGTTCTATTTCTTTAAGTAGGAGGTACACACACAGGTGTCACTTTTGTTATTCTTTAAAGTCATGCATGTTACATCCTTTGTGCTTTCCATATTCAATCAAAAATTTTTTTAAATTTTATTATTATTATACTTTTAAGTTTTAGGGTACATGTGCACAACGTGCAGGTTTGTTACATATGCATACATGTGCCATGTTGGTGTGCTGCACCCATTAACTCGTCATTTAGCATTAGGTATATCTCCTAATGCTATCCCTCCCCCCTCCCCCTGCCCCACAACAGTTCCCGGTGTGTGATGTTCAATCAAAATATTTTAAAAAAGAAAAAGTGGCTGGGTACAGTGGCATGTACCTGTAGTCTCAGCTACTCAGGAGGCTGAGGCGGCAGGATCCCTTAAGCCTAGGAGTTTGAAGTTGCAGTGAGCAATGATCACACCACTGCACTCCAGACTGGGTGACAGAGGATACCCTGTCTCAAAACAAACAACCCAAGACACATAACAGAGTATTATCTGTAAAAACAGTTATTTTGGATGGTGGGGGGCATAACTGCGTATTGGTACGTCTGGGAGTACATATGCCGAAATGTTAACAATGCGCCTGCCTTGTGAGATTATTAGTGTCTTTTCATTTAAAAAAAAAAAAAAACTTTTCACAAAATACATAAAAGAAAAAAAAATTTCGACAGAGAACATGTATTATTCCTATAATTGTAAATCATAAAGTTAGGTTTCTCTTCCTAAAAGGAAAAAAATCAATAAAAAGAGGGGAGGAGTACCATGAGTAATTAAGTAGATGATTAGAAATACGTTAAGCATTGTATCTGAGAAGTCTCAAGAAACAGAGGATGGTAAAAGAGATGAGTGCTATTCTTCAGGCTTACCTGTATCGTCCAACTTTTACCCAGACAATCTCCCTGTAGTGTGGCTTTTTGCCTGCCTTACAGTCATTGCAATACCAGTTTCCTTCAGGGATATCAATGTTCAGGCATTCACGATGAAAAGCAGCAGGGCAAGAATCACAGCACAGAAGGCTGCCTCCTGTGGGAATAAAAAAATGTGGCATTCAGACCACAAGACTGCACTTAAGAACCCAGCTAAAATAGCTTTTGCTCAGCTCTTAACCAGTTTAGCGCTTATTAATTTAACTAGTTATCCAGAAAGCCTATGCTGAAGAAGTATTCCCACTCCAACAACCCCGAACACGGCTCCCCTCAAAGCTTCTTAGATTCACAGCTAATAAACATGAGATCCTATTGGCAGAATTAAGTTAAAGCAATGAAGTCACAAGGAAACCTATAAAGTCATGTATGTGTACATCCATACACATATACATATTTTCTTTCTCTTCACTAAAAGATATACTAAATAAAAACATCAGTGACACATAATGACCAGAGTATAAACAGCATAAGCTTTATTTAACTCTCGTCAGGTTCAGGTTGGAATTCTAGCTCTAGGACCACAGGCCCTTGGGAAATTCACTTTCCTTGCTGAGCTATAATTTCCTCAGCGGTAAGGAGTTTTCTCTAATAAACAATAACCACATCTGTTTGAGGATTCACCTAGCTAGTAAGTTACCTAGTAGCGTCTGACACATAAGTAGTATCTCCATATGGTTAGTTCCTTCCCTCCTTTCAAAACTACTAACTTTTCGGCTGGACACAGTGCCTCAGGCCTGTAATTCCAGCACTTTGGGAGGCTGTGGCAGGTGGATCACCTGAGGTCAGGAGTTAGAGAATAGCCCGGCCAAAACGGCGAAACCCCCATCTACTAAAAAATTAGCCGGGCGTGGTGGCACATGCCTGTATTCCCAGCTACTCGGGAGGCTGAGACAGGAGAATTGCTTGAACCTGGGAGGCGGAAGTTGCAGTGAGCCAAGACAGCACCACTGCACTACAGCCAGGGTGATAGAGCAAGGCTCTTGTCTCAAATAAATAAATGTACAAATGCTTTCAAAACACGGTAGTTTCAGCAGACAGGCAGGCATTTTATTTTGTTGCCAAAAAGAAATGAGCCACGCTGTTGCCAGAAATGAGCATGCTTCAAACATGCTAGACTCAAACATGTAATTCCAAGTTTTACCCTGAAGTGGGGAGTAAAGCCTTAGCAAAGAATATATCCGAGTTAATCTTGTTCTCACTGTGCTTCTTTCACTTCTTAAAATTCTACTATAGAAAAAGGCAGGGGTCTTGGTGGCCGGCAGAGGAGTAGGTGCGGGTGAAGATGGCGGCCGCCGAGGTAGTGAACTGCATCATGGAGGTGTCCTGTGGCTAGGCGGAAAGCAGCGAGAAGCCGAACGTCGAACGCGTGACGTCCAAAGATTACTACTTTGACTCCTATGCCCATTTTGGCAACTCCATGTTTCACAACCGGCACCTCTTTAAAGACAAGGTGGTGCTGGATGCGGGCTCGGACACAAGCATCCTCTGCATGTTCGCCGCCAAGGCCGGGCCCGCAAGGTCATCGGCATCGAGTGTTCCAGTAGCTCTGATTATGCGGTGAAGATTGTCAAAGCCAACAAGTTAAAACACTTGGTGACCATCACCAAGGGGAAGGTGGAGGAGGTAGAGCTCCCGGTGGAAAAGGTGGACATCATCATCAGCAAGTGGATGGGCAAACTGCCTCTTCTACGAGTCCATGCTCAACACCGTGCTCTATGCCCGGACAAGTGGCTGGCGCCCAACAGCCTCATCTTCCCAGACCGGGCCACACTGTATGTGACGGCCACCGAGGACTGGCAGTACAAAGACTACAAGATCCACTGGTGGGAGAACGTTTATGGCTTCGATATATCTTGCATCAAAGATGTGGCCATCAAGGAACCCCTAGTGGATGTGGTGGACCTCAAACAGCTGGTCACCAACGCCTGCCTCATAAAGAAGGTAGACATCTACACCGTCAAGGTGGAAGACCTGACCTTCACCTTCCCGTTCTGCCTGCAAGTGAAGCAGAATGACTACGTGCACGCCCACGTGGCCTACTTCAACATCGAGTTTACGCACTGCCACAAGAGGACCGGCTTCTCTCCACCATACCCAAGTCCCTGTACACGCACTGGAAGCAGACGATGTTCTACATGGAGGACTACCTGACCTTGAAGACGGACGAGGAGATCTTTTCTACATGGAGGACTACCTGACCTTGAAGACGGACGAGGAGATCTTCGGCACCATCGGCATGCGGCCCAACGCCAAGAACAACTGGGACCTGGACTTCACCATCAACCTAGATTTCAGGGGCCATCTGTGCGACCTGTCCTGCTCCACAGACTACAGGATGTGCTGAGGCCCGGCTCTCCCGCCCTGCACAGGCCGAGGGGCTGAGCGTTCCTAGACGGTTGTGGGGCTCCCCCTTCCTCTCTCCCTCCCTCCCTCCCGCAGAGGGGGTTTTAGGGGCCTGGGCTGGGGGGATGGGGAGGGCACATCATGACTGTTTTTCATAACTTATGTTTTTATATGGTTGCGTTTATGCCAATAAATCTTCAGCTGGGAAACAAAAAAAAATTCTTACTATAAACATACTTCTGTTGGCACTTTATATATAATTTATTCCCATGCTGACTTTTGCCTTTTTTTTTTTAACAGTCCAGAGATCTTTTATTTTTTTAACACCTATGATGCCATGAATTCATAGGGAATAGGTTCCAGCAGCTCAGGCTCCTTCTCATTGGTTCTCACAAAGTATGCTTCTCTGGGTGGAGCAAGCTAGTGCTTCAGGAGAACCCCGGTAACATTCTCTTTGGCTTCTTTTTCTGATCATTTTCCTTCATACGTTTCAGGAAGCTCTTCTGGCTCTCAGGAGTGCTTAATGTGCTCAATATGCACATGAAATCTCTTGGCAAGAATCTTGCCCTTAACTTGTTTACAACAATGCCAACAGCATGCTGGGTAACATTGTAGACTCTTCCAGTTTTGCCATGGTAACACTTGTGGGGCATTCCTTTTTGAAGAGTACCCATTCCTTTGATGTCTACAATATCACCTTTCTTATAGATTCGCATATATGCGGCCAAAGGAACAACTCCATGTTTTCTAAAAGGCCTAGAGAACATGTATTGGGTGCCTCTCCTCTTTCCCTTTGTGTTCATCATTTTGGCAAATTACAGGAAGATGGCAGTTCCGGCCAAAAGGGCCTTTACTTAATAATTCTCTTCAACAAGCTCTTAAAATAAGAGTGGGAGTTTTATTTGTTTTTGTTGGGGCCAGGGGTGTGTTTCAGATCAGACTCCTACTTCAACTGGAAAAGCTCGCCTTTTGTCTGTATTGTATAGTGAAGCTCTCAGATTCAGAGTAAGATTACATTTGGAAATGCGTCTGCTGCTAAAAAACAAGTCTGAAGAACAATTATACACTCTAAACCTCTACTTAGCTATTTTGGTAATCAAATAATCTTAGAATGGTACACTAACAGTGACATAAATTCAACTAGCCCAGTGGCGGGATACTGTCTGCAACATTCCTATCTATGCTTAGTCACTTGCTGAATTACAACTTGTTTAGTCTGCTTACATAGTTTTAGGAGAAAAATCTTCCTTTCATTAAATTGGCATTCATGATACACTAGAAATATTTCACGTACAAAAAGGCACTCAAAGAAGGATATAACATGAAAACAAACCTGGATAAAAGAAAACCCACTGAATAAAGGACAAAGGTCAAAGATGAGGGGAAAAAGTGGCAAGCACCTCTGTATTTCAGGACAGAACATAATGCAGATTGAGCTGAGGAAGAACAGGAAGGAAGAAATCAATAGAACTACTCTGGGTAGATAGATGGGAAGCAGGAAGGAGGGTCTATCTAGTGACACTAGAGGTAATATACAGGAGAAAGCCGGAAAACCAGGAAGACAGACAGAAGAGGGAAAACTGCATGAGCCACTAAAACAAAGATAAAAAGAGACACTTGGTGGAAGAGGGAAAGAAAGAGAAAATGCATTTTAAACATACTGCTAAACTGAAAGGGTCCAATTCCTTACAATTTGCAATTTACCAAATTATGATCCTACTACCCGGGTTAACTACCTTTAGTTCTCTCCTTTACATGAGGGGGAAAAAAGTTGTAAGACTATTTTCCATCCCTGTTCACCAACTACAGGATAATCTTAGTTTATGGGAGCAGTCCTTGGGCTTTTTGGCCTAAGGCTTTCCTTGAATTTACAGGACCACATTATGCTCTTGAAAATTACAAAGAAACCCAAAGTGCTTTTGTGTGTACAGGATATAATACAGATATCTGCAAGAGAGAAATTTAAAACTAAAAATATTTTAAGTATCTAAATTCATTTTAAGTATCTATTTCATTTTATTATTTTAATTTCCTAGTTCCCACAAGCAGATACTAAGAATAATTAACCCATTAAACATTATTCACATTTTAATAAAAACTATATTTTTCCTCATCTTTGTCACCCAGGGTAGAGTGCAGTGGCATGATCTCAGCTCAATGAAACCTCCACCTGCCAGGTTCAAGCGATTCTCCTGCCTCAGCCTCCTGAGCCATGCCAATTTTTTTTTTTTGGTAGAGATGGGGTTTTTGCCAGGTTGGCCAGGCTGGTCTTGAACTCCTGGATTCAACTGATCTGCCACCTTGGCCTCCCAAAGTGCTGGGATTATAGGCGTGAGCCATCTCGCCTGACCCATTTTTGGAAATATTTTTTTTTTTTTGAGACAAGGTCTTGCTTTGTCACACAGGATGGAGTGCAGGCACACGATTTCGGCTCAATGCAACCTCCGTCTCCCTGGTTCAAGTGATTCTTCTGCCTCAGCCTCCTGAGTAGCTGGGCCTACAGGCATGCACCACCACGCCCAGCTAATTTTGTATTTTTAGTAGAGACGGGTTTCGCCATGTTGGCCAGGCTGGTCTTGAACTCCTGGCCTCAAGTGATCCACCCACTTCTGCCTCCCAAAGTGCTGGGATTACAGGCATAAGCCACCGTGTACAGTCCATTTTGGCAAATATTTTGAATTGCATTTTTTGCAATATGTTATTTGTTTGACATACGTGAAGAAAGTATGGCCTCTCAGAGATATATTGCTGGAAAAGAGTGCTAAAATAACCTGTTCAGTAACTGTGGATATTCATTCTTTGATACTATACTAAAACTCCACAGTGTATAGTTGCAATGTGGAAACTGAAACTATGTCACTAAACTTAAAATGACTACACTAAAATTCATTGATCTGTCTTCTACTTTGAATGGATCTTTTACATATGCAAAGTTTTTAACATCATGCATTAGCTATATTAAAAATATTGCCTCATCTCTACTAAAAATACAAAAAATTAGCTGGGCGTAGTGGCACGTGCCTGTAGTCCCAGCTACTCGGGAGGCTGAGGCAGGAGGATCGCTTGAACCCGGGAGGTGGGGGTTGCAGTGAGCCAAGATCGCGCCACTGCACTCCAGCCTGACGACACAGCCAGACTCCGTCTCAAAAAAAAAAAAAAAAAAAAATTGGTTCATTGAGTCATATGCATCTTCTAAATGGCCTATTTCATTATACTTTTAAAATCACATTTATTAATACTACCATGATCCAATCGGTAAGTACTAAGAAATTGTCAAACTGAAGGTAGCAGATAATAGTTTACAAAAATTTTAATTTTCACTTAAAAGCTCAAATTTTATCATTGGCCATTATTTTGCAGTTGTTTTTCTTGAATTGATAGGCTCACAGTTGTTCATTTTCAAGTAAATGTCTGCCAAATATCCAAGCATGAATAACCATAGTTTATCAGTAACTCTTACCATTAAAAATGGTGTTCCGTGAACAATGTGGATAGTTCAGCCTGAAACTCAGTTGCATGAGTGCTTTAACTCAAGATAACCATCAGTATGCAAAGAAACTGCTTTATGTGTACTTCCCACTTCATCACAGAGAATAGAAAAACAATGTTCACTTCATGGACAAGATATAATAAAACTAAGGTGCTTTACTTCAAGAATCTTCTAAGGTGAAACTGCCATGCTTTTACTGCGAGTAGGTGATGATACAGAACACAATGACTGCTTACTTGTATTGGTTTGGAGGTAGTGCCTTGGTTTATACTAAGGTGGCAGCAGTTTTACCCATCCATTGACTGTGTACTAGCTGTCAGATTTCAACTAAGTAAAAAAAGCTTCCAGAATTAACTAAACTCCAGTCTGTGGCTACAGAAACAATATATCGCAAGTAAGGAAAATTCTTCTTTTACAGAATTATTGGCATATACATACGCCTGATAATACAAATCTCCTTAGTGATGTGAATTCAAAATATGTCAGACAAGTCTCAACCAACTTAGAAAGTTTATTTTGCCAAGGTGACAATCACGTCCATGACACAACCTCAGGAGATCCTGGCAACACGTGCCTAAGGTGGTGGGGGTACAGCTTGCTTTTATATATTTTAGGGAGATAAGAGACATCAGTATGTGTAACATTGTCATTGGTTCTGATAGGGGGTTGGGGTTCCAGGTCATAAGTAGGTAAAAGACAAAAGGTTGCATTCTTTTGAATCCTTCATCAGCCTTTCACTGAATACACAATTTAATCTGGCTCAGTGAAACTGCATTTTTACATAAATAGGGCAGAGGAAGCAATCAGGTATGCATTTGTCTCAGATGAGCATAGGGATGACTTTCTGTCCCACACCTGTGAAGATAAGCGATCGGTTTCCACTGCCAGGGTGAAATTCAACAGAACAGAGCAATTCTCCTGCCTCAGCTTCCCAAGTAGCTGGGATTACAGGTGTCTGCCATCACGCCTGGCTAAGTTTTGTATTTTTAGCAGAGATGGGGTTTCACCATGTTGGCCAGGCTGGTCTCGAACTCCTGACCTCAGGTGATCCGCCTGCCTCAGCCTCCCAAAGTGCTGGGATTAGAGGCGTGAGCCATGGCGCCTGGCCTTGTAGCTGTATTATTGAGGAATAAAATGGGAGGCAGGTTTGCCTGATGTAGTTCCAAGCTTGACTTTTCCTTGGCTTAGTGATTTGGGCCTCCTGGGATTTATTTTCCTTTCACAGTGATATCTATTTTTTTGGTTGTTTTTTGTTTTGTTTTGTTTATGAGGTCAGTCTCGCTATATTGCCCAGGCTGGTCTTGAATTCCTGGGCTCAAACAATCCTCCCACCTTGGCCACCTGAATAGCTGGGACTACAGGCATGCACCACCATGTTCGGCTTCTTTAGTGATATCTTAAGAAAGAGGAAAGAAAAAGAAGGTATTGTTTCCTTGAAGGAAGTCATCTTGCAGGGAAAGTGGGTAGTAACAAAGATAATTTTTAGAAGAAAATCAAACAAAATGAGGCAGGCTGTAGAAAAAGTCAGCCCTACAGAGAATTAAAAATGAGACCAGAGACCATTTAAACTTATTTTCTCACTGTGCAAGGGCTTTAATCATATCTTTTCATTTAATTGATGCTATTATAATATGACTGTGTGATAGGGAATAGAGCCTATATTTTATAAACAAGCAAACCAAGCCTTGGTAAAGCAATTTGCCTGAAGCGACAAGCCAGAATTCAAACTTGGACTTCGAGATTCGAAGTACAATGCTCATTCTATTACATTTATTGACTCTTTTTAAAATTAGTCCCTCAGAATGTTCAGAGCCAGCCAGGTTTTCAGGAAACTGCATAATCAATAAGTAGATAATAAAAAAATTATTGCCAAGTAACTACTAAATCAACAAAATAAAATCTGAAAATAAATGAGAAAACTGAAGAACTGGTACCACTCTCATCACTAGGAAATAGTGGAGCAAAGTCCACAATGAACTTAGAAAAATACCATCACAAAATACCAATACCATTACCATGAACTTAGAAAAGTATCATTTACCTTTGTACTAGATATCCTTCTAGTACAAAGGCAAATGATGCCTCAAAGCAGAGAAATGAGCACCTGTGGGCTCACAAAAGTTCAGACAACCAAGAGAAAAACTGAAATAAGGAATTCAGAACTCTAAGTACTACAATTAACATACTGGTGATGAGTGCTAAAATCTTCCATTTAACTAGCAAAAATCAAGTTGTCAGGGATGACAAGGATAGAAAAGAAAATACGTAAAAGGTTAATACTAACTCTGCTCTAAAAAACAAGTATTTTAAAAATGAATAAAATGGCCGGGCGCACTGGCTCACATCTGTAATCCTAGCACTTTGGGAAGCTGAGAAGAGTAGATCAACTGAGGTCAGAAGTTAGAGACCAGCCTGGCCAACATGGTGAAACCCCATCTCTACCAAAAAAAAAAAAAAAAATTAGTGGGGCATGATGTTGGACGCCTGTAATCCCAGCTACTCAGGAGGCTGAGGCAGTAGAATCGCTTGAACCGGTGGGGGCGGGATGGGGAGCGGCGCGGCAGCGGAGGTTGCAGTGAGCCGAGATTGCACCACTTCACTCCAGCCTGGGTGAAAGAGCTAAGAATAAAATATATAGAAAATTTATCTTTCCTCTACGTGATCTTTTAAGAACTAATATTCTTACAATGAGAAAATATATAACTAAAGTTCACAAATCCCTTCACTTTTTCCATCACGTTCACTCTTTTTCTATTAATTTGTATAAAATTGCTTGTTAACAAAACACAATTACATGATAATGCTATTTTCAAGAATTGTTTCTATCTAGGTATCTGACTTTCTATCTGCTGACATGCATGAATGTCTGGAATAATGCCACTTAATATTAAGCAATGATTTTTTTTTTTTCTGATGGTGAGATTAAGTGAATTTTTGTCTTTACTGCTTCAATTGTTTATCATTTTAACAAAATTGAAGTCATTATTCAAAATAAGAAAAATTAAACCTCTCCCTATTGGGCAACAAAGCCAAGTTTTAAAAGTTCTGCTGGACAGGCACAATGGCTCACCCCTGTAATCCCAGCACTTTGGGAGGCCGAGGCAGACAGATCACTAGAGGGCAGGAGTTTGAGACCAGCCTGGCCAACATGGTAAAACCCTGTCTCTACTAAAGATACAAAAAATTAGTTGGGCATGGTGGCGGGCACCTGTAATCCCAGCTACTCGGGAGGCTGAGGCAGGAGAATTGCTTGAACCTGGGAGGTGGAGGTTGCAGTTAGCTGAGATTGTGCCACAGCACTCCAGCCTGGGCAACAGAGTGAAACGCTGTCTCAAAAAAATAAAAAAATAAAAAACGTTCTGCTATGTAATCATTAATTCAGGACATCATTTCCTGAATGGCAGATGAATAGTATCATTTCTAATATTTTTTCCAGTGGCAATCTGATGAAAAGTATTTTTGTTCCAATTAAAACATTGATTTAATCCCTTTTTAGACTACAAATAGAGGAAGAAATGATTTCTTACCTTCTGAGCACACAAAGCACCAGCTAACATTAACATGCTCATGATTTCGGCAGCCCCGCCTAGGGGTAAAGTGATTAGGGCAGATGATACTATTAGATGCAAGGATCTTTGACCCAGCAGCCAGGCAAAAGTCATTGGCGTGGTATGCCACAGGACAGCGGACACAGCGCATCAACCGACCTAAAGCAGGAAAATCAGGGACAAGCAAAAGAAAAACAAAAATATTAAATATAAAAAGAATGTGAGTTATTCAAGTCTATTTGTTAGCACTGAAAAAATGTCACAAATAGAAGGAATGACCACTAAGATGATGGATCTTAAACACACGATCCGCCAAGAAAACTCAGATGGGAGCTATGTGATAAGTCTCCAAAAGCAATCAAATCCCGTAACTGTCAGTGAGCCTGCTTCAACAAGGGAAAGCCCAACTCAAACCACCGTCCTGACAAGTAGGAAATCAGCCCCAGAATAAATAGGGAGAGGGGAGAGAACAATAATGCCTGCCTGGAACTCTGTGATTCTTTTAAAGCCTTTCAAGTGAACGAACCTCTCTACCATCTCCAGAGGAAATACATCCCCTCAAATACTTCATCTATTATAAACCATCACCAAACCACCACCAAACCCTCTAATGCAATCTGTAATAACAATTAAAAACGAGAAGGCAGCCAACTGCAAATCTTTTCATTTTTCTTTGTATTAATAAAGACACGGGGTTTCCCTATGTTGCCAAGGCTGGACGTGACCTCAAAGTCTGTGTGCTCAGTCTTCCCACTTCCTGCTTTACCTTCCCAAGAAGCTGGAAATACAGGTGTACACCATCATATTCATCGAAACTGCAATTTTGATCCAACAAGTTAAATTACTTATGAGACCCATGAGGCCAGGAAATAATCCTAAAAAAGGTACTGACAGTCTGATTAAAACAAACATCAACACTGCTAAATTTTACCTCCTCAATCCTCTATGGAAAAAGTCAAGGTTCTTTTGGCACACATGAATTCACCAGCAGAGATACAGTACTGGGTTTTTCCAGGTGCGGTGGCTCACGCGTGTAATCCCAGCCCTTTGGGAGGCCAAGGCAGGCAGATCACCTGAGGTCAGGGGTTCCAGAACAGTCTGGCCAACATGGCGAAACCCCATCTATACTAAAAATATAAAAAGTAGTCGGGAGTGGTGGCAAGCACCTGTAATCCAAGCTACTCCAGGGGCTGAGGCAAGATAATCTCTTGAACCTGGGAGGTGGACATTGCAGTGAGTTGAGATCACACTGGGCAACAGAGCGAGACCTCCTGTTTAAAAAAAAAAACAAAACAAACAAAAAAACACACGCTGGGCGCAGTGGCTCACGCCTATAATCCCAGCACTTTGGGAGGCTGAGGCAGGCAGATCACCTGACGTTAGGAGTTCGAGACCAGCCTGACCGATATGATGAAACCCTGTCTCTACTAAAAATACAAAAATTAGCTGGGCATGGTGGCATGTGCCTGTAATCCCAGCTAGTCAGGAGGCTGAGACAGTAGAATCATTTGAACCCAGGAGGTGGAGGTTGCAGTGAGCCAAGATTGAGCCATTGCACTCCAGCCTGGGCAACAAAAGTGAAACTCCATCTCAAAAAAAAAACAAAACAAACAACAACAACAACAAAAACAACTT
The DNA here is from genome assembly GCF_028885655.2 of Pongo abelii. Taxonomy (NCBI): domain Eukaryota; kingdom Metazoa; phylum Chordata; class Mammalia; order Primates; family Hominidae; genus Pongo; species Pongo abelii. Next base: position 185,564,392 of record NC_071989.2, read on the forward strand.
GTTTTACCAAAGAGAACACATTTCAAAACTTAAGTTTACCTATATGCACAGACAGTTTTGGAAAACTCAGGTCTCAGCTTAACTATGAAGCAGAAGAAAATTTCTAGGACAAGAGTTTTCATTAAAAACAACAACAACAACAACAACAAAAAACAAATCAACACGAAACCCCCAATCCTGCCTTGACATGCATTTCTGAATGATATCACACACATAAACCAGAGATATAAAAATGGCCGGCCAGGCACGGTGGCTCACACCTGTAATCCCAGCACTTTGGGAGGCCGAGGCAGGCAGATCACCTGAGGTCAGGAGTTCGAGACCAGCCTGACCAACATGGAGAAACTCTGTCTGTACTAAAAATACAAAATTAGCCAGGCATGGTGGCTCATGCCTGTAATCCCAGCTACTCAGGAGGCTGAGACAGGAGAATTGCTTGAACCCGGGAGGCAGAGGTTGCGGTGAGCCAAGATTGCACCATTGCACTCTAGCCCAGGCAACAAAAGCGAAACTCCATCTCAAAAAAAAAAAAAAAAAAAAAAAAAAAAAAAAAAAGGCCCAGGGGGGCCCCGCGCAGTGGGTGGCTCACGCCTGTAATGCCAGCACTTTGGGAGGCTGAGGTGGGTGGATCACGAGGTCAGGAGATCGAGACTGGGTGACAGAGCGAGAGCGAGACTCCGTCTCAAAAAAAAAAAAAAAAAAAGCCCAGGGGAAGACTACACTCCGGTTTTCTAATCAATAGGGGGAAGAGGACGTGCAGCAGAACACTTTCTCAAACTACATCTCCCATGAAATCCAAATATTTAATACCCTACCACACAACCACATTGTGTTCTATGGAGCCCTGGCATTGCCTGGCTGCTGAACTAGTTCGTTATGCCCCTCTTCTCTCCCAAATACAATGTTGGTAATCTCTCTGATAAAAGCTAGAGAGAGGCCATAAAGTGACATGGTGGATTGATTGCATTTGAAAATATCTGTTGCCAGCCGGGCACAGTGGCTCACGCCTGTAATCCCAGCACTTTGGGAGACCGAGGTGGGTGGATCACGAGGTCGGGAGATCGAGACCATCCTGGCTAACACGGTGAAACCCCATCTCTACTAAAAATACAAAAAAATTAGCCAGGCGTGGTGGCGGGCGCCTGTAGTCCCAGCTACTCAGGAGGCTGAAGCAGGAGAATGGCGTGAACCTGGGAGGCGGAGCTTGCAGTGAGCTTGCAGTGAGCCAAGATGGCGCCACTGCACTCCAGCCTGGGCAACACAGCGAGACTCTGCCTCCAAAAAAAAAAAAAAGAAAAAAGAAAATATCTATTGCCAATTAAACTGAGGTTTTACAATTAGACTGGTCCACATAAGAAATCCATACCTTTAGATGCAGAAACATTGGCTGGATTAGCAGCATGACAGGTTATACAGATGTGGAGGGAGCACCGGAAGCCCTTGTTCTGCATAACAGTGGGTGGGTACTTCTGGACACACTCTTCATGGTAAAACTTTCCACACAAGGGTAGAAGGCACCTTTTAACATCTTCCCCACTCTGCTTACATACAAAACAGGTATGGATTCCTGAGAAGCCAAAAGAAGATAAATTAGTAAGAATTCAAGAATCTACCAAATGCTAAACCATTAGGTGAAAAGTTCACAAGAAATTTTATAATGGACTGATCGGTTTGACATCATGTGAACCCACTGTAACAATCTTAGTATTATTAAAATGAACAATCTGATAATACATACTCCCTGACGTGATACAACAGAAAGTACATGCTGTCTACAGAAAATGCTTGCCGCTGGCACCCCCGCCAAAAAAAGAAAAAACCGAAATTAAACCTAATCAAGCCCCTGGACTAACTACAAGTTTACAGGAAATATGGATGACACAGGAACAAGTTAAGGGGATACCTCCAGGAGGCAACCAGCGAAATTTAAGTTGGGCTGGGAGAGGAGGCTCACGCCTACAATCCCAGCACTTCGGGAGGCTGAGGTGAGTGGCTGGCTTGATTCCAGGAGGTTGAGGCCAGCCCAGGCAATGTGGCGAAACTCCATCTCTACTAAACATACAAAAATTAGCTGGGCATGGTGGTGAATGCCCGTGGTCCCAGCTACTCAAGAGGCTGAGGCAGGAGGATTGCTTGAGCCTGGAAGGTGGAGGTTTACTGAGCTGAGATCACACCAGCGCACTCTAGCCTGGGTGATAAGAGTGAGACTGCCTCAAAAAAAGGGTGGGGGCAGTATTGTTACAGATAAGTAGAAACTGAAGAGATGTATAAAAAAGTTTACACTACAGGAAATCACCCGACATACAATGCTGGTAATCTCCCTAACAAAACCTACAGAGACGTTTTTGGCCTCTCTCTGGATCTAGCTCTTGATTCAAAACATAATAAAAAGACATCCCTGAGACAAATGAGAAAATTTGAAAATGAACCGGCTAGTAGATGACACAAAGAAGTTATTACATATTCTTGCTATACATTAGATGTTGTGTTAGAAACCTTTTGAAATATATGGAGAAAATGAGACAGAAGTTGAAAACTATTGAAATTAACTGAATATATGGAGATTCTTTACATTGTTCTACTCTGGTGTATGTCTTAAGATTTTTGTAATAAAAAGTCAAAAACCGCCCAGAAGTAGTGTTCTCAGCACTTGGGAGGCTAAGGCAATTGGATCACTGGAGGCCAGGAGTTCAAGCCTAGCCTGGGGAACACAGTGAGACACCATCTCTACTAGAAATACAAAACAATTAGCTGGGTGTGGTGGCAAGTGCCTATAATCCCAACTACTACAGGGGCTGAGGCACGAGAATCTCTTGAACCTGGGAGGTGGAGGTTGCAGTGAGCTGAGATCACACCACCATACTCCAGCCTGGGCCACAGGAGACTGTCTCAGAAAACAAAAAAACAAAAAAACAAAACAAAACAAAAACCACAGACCTCTATCTCTCTGTGAGATGCAGTACAACATAAGAAAAAGAGCCTAAGCTTGACAGGTAAACAGATCTCAACATGAATCCTCCTACAGGTAATCGCTGGAAATGGAAGCTCATTCAAATCATCCATTTTATCTATAAACACTGAGAACATCCAGCAAATAAACATTTTAAGAACAATATTTGAATATGTATTTGTAAACAGGGAAAACACTACCTGATGCTGAATAACTGGTAGCTTTTTTTTTTTAAGACTCAATCTCCCTCTCTCGCCCAGGATGGAGTGCAGTAGCATGGTGTCAGCTCACTGCAACCTCCACCTCCTGGGATCAAGCAATTCTCGTGCCTCAGCCTCCCAAGTATGTGGGATTACAGGCACCCACCACCATGCCTGGCTAATTTTTGTATTTTTAGTAGAGACAAGGTTTCACCACATTGGCCAGGCTGGTCTCAAACTTCTGACCTTAAAAAATCCGCCCACCTTAGCCTCCCAAAGTGCTGGGATTACAGGCGTGGTAGCTATTATTACACCTGAGCAATCTAAACAATGATGTGACCACCCTATTGCAGGAAAATAGGGTAAGCCAAGAGCACTAATAAATGACTCCCATTTCTTACACTGTACCAAAACTGGTAAAATGTCCTACTCTCAAAGATAATAGCTTTCCTAGGAAAAAGAGAAAAAACCCCACGAATTTAAAAAACCAAAAATTAAAAAATTCTATCTTCTCTATACCTCATGTCATATGCAAAACTTAATACAAAACACATCACAGACCTAATAGTGAAATGTAAAACTAAAAAATTCTATGAAGAAAACACAGAACTAAAAATTTTTGTGACACTGGTTGGACGTGGTGACTCACACCTGTAAACCCAGCCCTTTGGGAGTTTGGGAGGCCAAAGCAGGTGGATCATCTGAGGCCAGGAGTTTGAGAACAGCCTGGCCAACATGGTGAAACCTCGTCTCTACTAAAAATGCAAAAATTAGCTGGGCGTGGTGGTGCACGCCTGGTATCCTGGCTACTCGGGAGACTGAGGCACAAGAATCGCTTGAACCCAGGAGGTGGAGGTTGCAGTTAGCTGAGATCACGCCACTGCACTCCGGCCTGGGTGACAAAGTGAGACTGTCGCAGATTAAAAAGAAACAAAACAAAACAAAACAAAAAAAACTTTGTGACACTGGGTTAAGCAAAACTTCTTAGCTATGACAGCAAATCACAGTCCATAAAAAGAACAAATTGATAAACTGGATTTCATAAAAATTAAGAACTATTAGTCTTACAAACACATCACTAAGAAAATTAAAAAGTTGGCCAGGTGCAGTGGCTCATGCCCGTAATCCCAGCACTTTGGGAGGCCAAGGCAAGTGGACCACCTGAGGTCGGGAGTTCGAGACCAGCCTGACCAACAGGAGAAACCTCGTCTCTACTAAAAATCCAAAAATTAGCCGGGCGTTGTGGCGCATGCCTGTAATCCCAGCTACTTGGGAGGCTGAGGCAGGAGAATCGCTTGAACCCAGGAGGCGGAGGTTGCCAAGATTGCACCATTGCACTCGAGCCCGGGTGACAGTGCGAGACTCCATCTGAAAAACAAAAACAAAAACAAAAACAAAACCGAAAAAAGAAAATGTGGCCAGGAATTGTGTGTTACACCTATAATCCCAACACTCTCAGAGGCTGAATGAGGAGGACTGCTTGATCCCAGGACTTCAAAACCAGCCTGGTAATAATGTAATAAAATCCTGTCTCTACAAAAATATCTTAAAAAATTGGCCAGGCATGTGGCAAGCACCTGTAGTCCCAGCTACTAAGGAGGCTGAGCCAGAAGGATCGCTTGAGCCTGGGAGCTTGAGGCTGAAGTGAGCCAGAATCGTATCACTGTACTCCAGACTAGGCAACAGAGACCCCGTCTCAAGGAAAAAAAAAGAAAAATGGGAGGGGAAGGGAAGTGGCAGGGAGGGTACAAAGTGTCCAAAAACTTGAATGTTCTCAGCAGCTTTATTTATAATAACCAAAACGGGAAACAACTCAAATGTCTATCAACAGATAAATGGATCAACAACCAAGTAAATCCATACAACAAACTACTACTCAGCGATAAAAAGAAATGAACTATCAATACACACAACAACCTGACTGAAATAATGCTGAGTGATGATTTCACAGATGCATACATATATACATAAAAATTTATCAACTCATACCCCTGAAATATGCGCAATTTTTTGCACTTCAATTCTACCTTAATAGAGCTGTTTTACACACTCAAAATGATTTTTCTCTTGACCCTATAATATCCTCCCTTTAGGTACTGTCTTCCTTTCTGCTGAAGTCAAGTTTCTTCAAGAAGTTATGTATACGGCTATCCACTCACCCTTTAATCTAGTGTAATGAGACATCCTCTGGCAAAAATTGAAGCATTTTCTCACTGCCACATACAAAAGCCTCTCTTTACTCCAGAACCTCCTTAGTATCTTTGCTGCATCTGCCCCTACAGATAACACCTGACTCCTGTGGCTTCAGAGATATTGACTAGCTCCTCCTCTCCTGCCAGTAACTCGTTATAAGAGCACATACGCCCAGGTAGTGTCACTGACCATTATCGTACCCTAATGACAGTTTTTCTTTGGGAAGTATGATCCATATGTGCGGCTTCAATGACTTACAGGCATAAGATCTATACCTCAACCCTGATTTATTCACTGTTTACATGCTGTAACATCTACACATCATGCTAAGGAAAAAAAAAAAAGGAGAGAGAGCGGCGACAGAACACTTTCCAGCCTGGGCAACATAGTAAGACCCCCCCACAACAAAAAATAAAAAAAATTACCCACGCATGGTGGCAAGTGGCTGTAGTCCCAGCTACTTGGGAAGTTGAGTTGGGAGGATTGCTTGAGCCCAGGAGCTCAAGACTACAATGAGCTATGATCACGCCACTGCACTCAAACCTGGACAGCAAGACCTCATCTCTTATTTAAAAAAAAAAAAAAAAAAAAAAAAAAAAAAAAGAACACTTTACTTAGCACAGCTTTATGAAGTGCTTTACCAGCTGGTCTCAGCTGACTACTCCTATTTTCTAACCCAATCTAAGCATTATAACCCGCAAATAATCTTTTTACTTTTTTGGTAAATATTTTTATCGATGTATAATGTACACATCGTAAAGTACACACATCCTAAGAGTACAGTTGATGAAGTAAACATGCTCATGTAATCACTACGCAGATTAAGAAATATAAAATATTACCAGTAACCAAGAAGCCCTCTTAGTTACTGCCTATGCCTCTTAACTAAAATATCCCAAACTCTAAACACATTGGCCTGTATTCCATATTCCCCAAATGTTTTATACACTTTCATTATTAGACCTTCTGCCCTTCCCCTCCCGACATCAATTTCTCTTTTCTCTCTTAAAGCTAAACACAGATACCTTCCTCTATGGCATTAGCTCGTCTTTGCTTACATTACTCTCTAAATGTATCGCCAGCACAGTGCTTTTTGCACTGTATTATGCCACCCACTTATTACTCACTTGGTGGCTTTTCTGAAAGCAGTGACCCCACAGCACCATTTCTGTATCTGTAACAACTAGCCCAGTGTTGCCACAAAATAGTGTCTCCCTCCAATAAATGTCGTTCCTGAAAAACTTAAAATTCAAACTTTCTTCGGAGGAAGACCGTTCGATATCTACTTTACCTGTGCGACATTCATTGCAGATAAATTTTCCTCTTGGCATCTCAGTCAATCCAAGGCACTCCAGGTGGAAAGCCCCACAGCACTGAGCCTCACATAACAGCAGCTCACCCAATTTTTCACAATTCTGTTAAGAGAAAGAAAACATCTGTTTTTTCATGTTTGAGAATCAAGAGTAAAACCACTGTCGGTGGGTTAAAGTAAACAAAGGTTAAACGTGGCAGAAAATGAGGTGAGAAAGAGGCAAGGGCCCGTAGTTGTAGATTTTATTCTAGTTACAAAGGTGTACCACTGGAGAGCTTTAACAAAGGAAGGCTAAAATCAGGTATTCATTTTTAAAAAGACTGTTCTGACTGCTACATGGAAAACGAGTTCAAGAGTAGAAAGGTCAGAAAAGAGCATAGAGATAAACCAGAAAGCTACTGAATGGTTCAAGCAACAGACACTGGCTAGCTAGAGTTGGGTCATAAAGTTCCAAAAGAGCTCCCACCAAGGTCTAAACAGCCCTTTTGGGATATACCTACAACCATCCCAGAGAGAGATCACTTTTCTGAAATAATCTCAGCTAAGATAGGGCCTCACTTAAGACAGGGGCTTAGGAAATAACAATGGGCATCTGTCGCTATAAAACATTGTAAGATTTATGAATTTTTCTTTTCTTTGAGACGGAGTCTTGCTCTGTCGCCCAGGATGGAGTACAATGGCACAATCTTGGCTCACTGCCACCTCTGCCACCTGGGTTCAAGTGATTCTCCTGCCTCAGCCTCCCGAGTAGCTGGGATTACAGGCAAGCGCCACCATGCCCAGCTAATTTTTGTATTTCTAGTAGAGACGGGGTTTCACCACGTTGGCCAGGCTGGCCTCGAACTCCTGACCTCGTGATCCACCCACCTCAGCCTCCGAAAGTGCTGGGATTACAGGTGTGAGCCACCGCACCCAGCCCAAATATTTTTAAAGCCTTGTACTACTATGAAGAGCAAACAAGGGGAAAGGTGACTAAGTAAGTTTTAGCTTCAAGAACTCATATAAACAAAATAGGTCTTGATCACTTAAGAATCAAAGCTTAAATAAAAAACTAGGACAGCTTTAGGGAGAAAGGTTAGAGAGGTAGCCTGGAATTGATAGGGGAACTCAGGGACTTTATCAACCTATAGTCTGAGATATCCTCAAATGTCTGACTCCCCATTATCTACTATTCACACATAAAAATTGAAAAATAGCACTATATATTGTACTTTGCATATTCAGAGTGCCAATAACGTTTCTATATATAGTAAAACAAAACTGACCTTCAGCACTTAAATAGGAAAACGTTAATTACAATGTGAATTAGAAATAAAATTTTTGCATTAACTAAATGTTATAGACTAATTCTTCAACTGGGATAACCATGTAATTTATCTTTCACTTGAGAGTGAAAAGAAGTGCTATTAATAAATTATGACAGCACAAGGGACCTACACAAAGACTGATCCAGAAAAGCCAGGACCACAGGGTCACCTTCCCTTTAATCTTTTCATTAAATGATCTTTGTAAAATGTATTTACACTCTGACTTGTCTCACTAAGTAAATAATGGGCATAACTGTTTTTGAGGATTAAGACTGTTGTTTGGGATCTGGTCCAAGAATGTAATAGTGAAGATAATAGGCAAAGAAACTGGATTGAAATTATATTGGCCACAATAACATTTTCTGGTCTGAGTTTACTTTTTTAGAGATCTCAACTTATTTATCTATTACTATTTATTATTTGTGAGATAGGGTCTTACTCAGTCACCCAGGTGGGAGTGCAGTGGCATGACCATGGCTCACTAAAGCCTCTACCTCCCCAGCTTCAGGTGATCCAATGACCTCAGCCTCCCCAGCAGGGGAATTACAGGCACGCACTATCATGCCTGGCTAATTTTTGTATTTTTGGCAGAGACAGGGTTTTACCATGTTGCCTGGCTGGTCTCAAATTCCTGGGCTCAAATGATCCACCCACCTCAGCCTCACAAAGTGCTGAGATTAGTGCTCTGCTTGGCCTATGGTTTCAATTTAAAAAAGAAGAACTGGCCAGGCGCGGTGGCTCACGCCTGTAATCCCAGCACTTCGGGAGGCCGAGGAGGGCGGATCACGAGGCCAGGAGATCGAGACCATCCTGGCCAACACGGTGAAACCCCATCTCTACCAAAAAATACAAAAAATTAGCTGGACATGGTGGTGGGCGCCTGTAGTCCCAGTACTTGGGAGGCTGAGGCAGGAGAATGGTGTGAACCCAGGAGGCAGAGCTTGCAGTGAGCAGAGATCACGCCACTGCACTGCAGCCTGGCCGACAGAGCGAGACTTTGTCTCAAAAATAAATAAATAAATAAATTAATTAATTAATAAAAAAGAAAAACTAACATCCTCAAGTTTTTTGTTTACTTAAAAGACAAGTCTGTAATCTTGACCTGTTGGGCTACAGGTATGAGCCACTGCAGCTGGCTAATTTAAAAAAAAGACAAATTTTTTAAAAATAGAGACGGGATCTCGCTGTGTTGCCCAGGCTGGTCTAGAACTCCTGACCTCAAGCAATCCTGCTGCCTCAGCTTCCAAAAGCATTGTGATTTGTAGGTATGAGCCACTGCGCATTGCCTATCTTCAAGTTTTTATATACTAAATTTTAAGAATTACATAGGTAAATCAAGACCATTAAAAATATATATATTCAAATGGTCATTGACTCTACTCACAAAGACTTAAAGTCTCTAACAATAAAGTGGAATCCCCTATCTCACAGAGAGGCAATCCAACAAAATGGTTAAGACTCTAAACCAACCAAGTCCAACGGAGCTTAAAGGTTAGAAAAACGGAGAGGGAGACTCTAAATCCAGACTGCTGAAGTTTAAATCCAGGCTTCTCTCATGAATATAAGCAAGCTATTTATCCTCTCTGTAATTTAGTTTCCTCATCTGCAAAACGGGAATAATCACAGAACTCTACTTACGAGATTATTAGGATGACTAAATAATGTAATATTTATAAAGTGCTTGGAACAATACTTCATACATAGTAAATACTGTATAAATATTTATTAAATAAATAAAACAATATAGGTGGTAGGCTTTCTAAAGTCACCATATTAAAGGAAAAAAATCTCGAAGCTAAAATTACCCGTGAAAAGTTGCTTACAAACCCAAAGATTCTGACACCATGAGAAGTACTGGAGAATTATATCTGAATAAGCAACCAGAGATTCACATATTCCATCTCAGACTTGTTTCACGGCATATATTCCTTCATGGGCCTTAAGGGCAGGTGGTTCACCAACACTAAACTATTTCTCCAAGTATCTTTCTTTGTGGGGAGAAAAAAAGGGGTCAAATCCTTAAAGAAAGTGACTCTACTGGAATCATCCAAAAGCATTGTTATTCTACCAAGAAACCATCATAAATAGATGGAGTGGGTTTCCCTTTAAAGATGAACATGCGATGAAAACACAAGTGGGCAAACATTTCTCTACCTGACAAACATTCTCCTTGAGTGCAGCTCCTCCACCGCGTTCACCCTGCATTTTTTTAGAGGCAGGCATCCCAGGATCGTGTTCTACACCTTCCTCAACAGTCTCCTTGGGGCTTGCGGCCGTCCTGTGAGGCATTAGTTCTCCCTTGCAAAGAAAAAATAATGTCCCACATCTGTATTATTGATGTCTCTTCCATTTGACCCCCTCCCTCTGGGCTGCTATTTGTCTAGCCATTAAGCACTTACAGATGTTCAGCCAATCACTCAGGCGGACTGCATGCAATGTTAGTTCTAACCCTGCTGTGATTGGGCGGGTAGTGGGCGCCTCATGCCCTGCCACTAACTGCTCTGAGGCTGTTTGTTCCACTGGAACTTTCTGAGCTGTTCCATTTTAAGGTTTCACTAAGGGAGAGAAAACATTCTTAAGTTTATTTGATTACTTATTTGTCCTTCCAAGATCAGTGTTTCCTAAATAATGCCCCTCTTGGGCATTCTATTCAAATTATCCTGGAAAGAAACATTCTGCATCATAATGTGTGATGCTGACCTGACTTCTCTCTTTTAACCTGAGTTGGAAACCCGAAGATACTATCAATGATTGCACTAATGCTTTGCAAGTAAATGGTTTTAAATCTTTTGTTTCCTGAAGGCCGATATTCATAAAAATTGTCCTATGATTAAGTAGCTGATGGTCTCCAGAAATAAACAAGTAAATCTTCCCGCTAACCACAGCAGTCTCGATTTTTTTTTTTTTAAAATAGAGACAAGTTCTCACTGTATTTCACAGGTTGGTCTCAAAATCCTGTTCTCATATGATCCTCCCACCTCAGCCTCCCAAAGAGCTGAGTGGCATGAGCCACAACGCCCAGCTAGCAGTCTCAATTTTTTTCTTTTGAAACAGAGTCTCACTCTGTCACCCAGGCTGGAGGGCAGTGGCATGATTTCGGCTCACTAGAACCTCTGCCTCAAGGGTTCAAGTGATTCTTGTGCCTCTGCCTGATTAGCTGGAATTACAGGCACACGCCACCACACTCAGCTAATTTTTGTATTGTTAGTAGAGATGAGGTTTCCCCATGTTGGTGAGGCTGGTCTCGAACTCTCAACCTCAAGTTATCTTCCCGCCTCGGCCTCCCAAAGTGTTGGGATTACAGGCGTGAGCCACAGCACCTGGCCAGTCTCAACTTTTATAGGACAGTATCTAAGTTCCTTCAGATCATATGTTGACTTGATATTGTGCTCTATGGTCTTACAAGTTTACTTAACGATGAAACACTTATATACCTGATTGGACACCTACAGCATAGGATGTGATGATCTTTTAAAAAGACCATACTGACAGCTGCAATACATGCCTTGCCTTATTATTAGGATAAGGCTCTACTTTTCCTCCAAGATTCCTTATGGCCATCAGCCATTTCAGTAGAATAGTATCCTTAAGAAAACTCAAGGGAAAGAGGGATGTGGCCTCTGGTGTGAAAAGTAGCTTCTCTTTAGAAGGTGAAAAGATTAGGAACTGAGTAATACCTCTGAGCCTGGAATCTCTTTTGACGAGTCATCATTTTTCACTTTTTTACACTGCATCTTGGCTGCAGCATGTCTCTGTCGTTTTCGCTTCCTTGGTTTGTCAAATATCTTGGTAGTGCCTATGACAGGAAAATAGGTGTTATCTGCTGGCTAATAACACACATGTCCAAAATCTCTTATCCTATTATTAGAATAAAAACCAACCTTAAAACTCATTTAATTCTCCAGCTTTGTGGATTAGGAAAACGGGGGAAATAAGAATTGAGACTAACTCATGATGACATAACAAGAAGGGAAATGGCTACATATATGTAACTTCTCCCTCATATAGATTAAATAGTAAGTGTATAGGTTATTACAGAAATTTTAATTTATATGATTGAAATGACAAATCTTGTAGTTCCTCAAAGGAATTAAATCCTATAGATAAAGAAATGCATTTTACTAGTCATCAGAAGATACCATTCCCTAGACTTCCAGATTGGAGACAATAATATAAATCACTATATGATTTAAAGATTAAGGACCGGGCACCGTGGCTCAAGCCTGTAATCCCAGCACTTTGAGAGGCTGAGGCCGGCAGATCACATGAGGTCAGGAATTTGAGACCAGCCTGACCAACATAGTGAAACCCTGTCTCTACTAAAAATACAAAATTAGCCAGACATGGTGGTGCATGCCGGTAATCCCAGCTACTCAGGAGGTTGAGGCAGGAGAATCACTTGAAACCAGGAGGTAGAGGTTGCAGTGAGCCGAGATCACGCCACCGCCCTCCAGCCTGGGTAACAAGAGCGAAACTCCATCTCAAAAAATATAAAAAATAAAAAAAATAAAAGGATTAAGATGGAGAGTTGAGGCTGGGCACGGTGGCTCATGCCTGTAATCCCAGCACTTTGGGAGGCCAAGGTGGACAGATCACGAGGTCAGGAGATCGAGACCATCCTGGCCAACATGGTGAAAACCCCATCTCTACTAAAAATACAAAACAAATTAGCCAGGCGTGATGGAGTGCATCTGTAGTCCCAGCTACTCAGGAGGCTGAGGCAGGAGAATCGCTTGAACCCAGGAGGCAGAGGCTGCAGTGAGCCGAGATTGTGCTGCTGTACTCCAGCCTGGGCAACAGAGCCAGACTCCATCTCAAACCAAAAAAAAAAAAAAAAAGAAAGAAATTCTTCTAGTCCCTCCTGCACTTTCCGTTAAACACATTTCAACTGTGTTGTAGAAACATAAAGAGGAATCTAAGAGGTATTTCATAAAACATTTAGGATATTTATGCTAGTTAACAATATGAAAGCCGGAGTTTTGAAGACTGCCTCAGTGAGCTCTTTTTTGACTGCCTGATTGAGGTGGAGAAGCTCTGCCATCAAAACTGCTTGCAGCCTAACACTAAAAGAAGAGTTAATATGAGCACAATAGAAAGGTTCGAAATTCTCATAAGCTGGAACACTTATACAAAATTTATAATGGATAAAGTCCATGTTGTAGGTTTTATTTTAAAAACAAAATATCAAAATACAGGAAAAGAGCTGTTGTTATTATTATTACTACTATTATTTTAAAAGACATGGTCTCTCATTGTTGCCCAGGCTACAGTGCCTGGTGTGAGCAACAGCTCTGTAGCCTCAACCTCTCGGGTTCAAGGGATCGTTCCATGTCAGCTTAACAAGTAGCTGTGACTACATAAATACACCACCATGCCTAGCTAATTTTTTTAAACTGTAGATGGAGACAGGGTCTCACTAAGTGCCGAGCCTGGTCTGGATGGAATACCTGGCCTCAACTGATCCTCTTATCTTGGCCTCCAAAGTGCTGAAACTGCAGTTGTGGGCCACCATGAACGGCCTGATATTATTTTGAAAGCAGCTTACTTTTAAATCTTACAAGCAAATTGACCAACCTATGGGATTACAATTGCCACATGGCTAAAATAAGCTAACATGTTGCTAGATTTACTTGTTAGAAAATTTAATAATCGTAGGCCACATTAAATATAATCTTCCCATGATACTCTTTGCTAGCAGACCACATCTGTTGCAGTGTGCTCAAATCTGGAATAATATTTCAAAAATGACACTAATCAATAAATTGCATTGGCAGACAAATGAAGAGTGGAAGACAGAAGTGACATGGAGGAAACCTGGGGTGGATAAGAAGACAGGAGTATGACCATGAAATTGGTCAGGTGTGGATTTAGTTCCCTGGCCTTGCTACCTTGTTCATCTTCACATTTCTTCTATAAAACAGGAATATTATAGATAATAACCTAACTCTCTGTAATGCTTTAGAGAGATTACAGGTAGCATTCCTACTAAAAGTCCTGGCAGAGTAGATATTCACTTTATCAATATTTTTTCTTTTTCAGGAAGCAGATTTTGGGCAAACCAGTTTTAAAACTTGTACCTCACTGGTCGGACTTACACATGTAACAATTTTTGTGGTTAACAGACAAAGGGCTTCAAACTTACTACTGCATTACATTTTTTAAATCTCAAAAATACTCACCTCCACCAAAATCTTTTGAATAAGATGTGGCACAAGATTCAGTTATGCCATTCTCCAGGTGACCAGCTTCATAGCACTACAAATAAGTGAAAACAACACCATTTACAGAGGAATGAAAAAATAAACCCTTTACTTTATATGCCAAAGTCTGAATTGTCAGCTGCCATGGATATTGAATTTGGACTTGTTTTAGCAATTAAAGAAATCAACATGACCACAGTAAAGGGTTGAACAGAAACTTCAGGGGGAAAGGAATCAGATTTTAAAATGCTCCAACAGATAGGGCATGATGGCTCACACCTGTAATCCTAGCACGTTAGGAGGCTGAGGCCGGTGGATCACCTGAGGTTGAGAGTTAAAGACCAGCCTGACCAACATGGAGAAACCCCATCACTACTAAAAATACAAAATTAGTCGGGTGTGGTGGCACATGCCTGTAATCCCAGCTACTCAGGAGGCTGAGGCAGGAGAATTGCTTGAACTCAGGAGGTGGAGGTTGCAGTGAGCCAAGATCGCACCACTGCACTCCAGTCTAGGCAACAAAAGAGAGACTCCATCTTAAAAAAAACAAAACGAAACAAAAACAATGCTCCAACAGACCTGTGAACACCACCTACTCCTTAAGAAAAAATAAAGACTTGCCAGAGATTTCCAACATATAGACTAGATACACAATGCTTTCTGTGACTGAAATGGAGAAAGAGAAGGGGTATGTACCCAGAGATCCACAGGGTCAATTTTATTGCACTCCACCCTGTACTTAAAATCCATCTTCCTGGCCGGGTGCAGTGGCTCATGCCTGTAATCTCAGCACTTTGGGAGGCTGAGGGGGGCAGATCACCTGAGGTCACGAATTTGAATCCAGCCTGGCCAACCATGGCCAATATGGTGAAACCCCGTTTCTACTAAAAATACAAAAATTAGCTAGGTGCAGTGGTGCACGACTGTAATCCCAGCTACTCGGGAGGCTGAAGCAGGAGGACTGTTTGAACCCAGGAGGCAGAGGTTGCACTGCACTACAGCCCGGGAGACAGAGCAAGTCTCAAAAAAAAAAAAAAGAAAGAAAGAAAGAAAGAAAAATAATCTATCTTCCTACAATTGTATTCACAGCTATTAGATTTGACAGAGACCTGTTTACTTGATGAACTGTAAATTAAACAGTTCTGAAATACTGAATGACATTCCAACTTAAAATGACTTCAGATTAATCCAAATTAAAGCAACATTAAAACTCAAAACAAATACATCAGGATTCTAATCAAGAGCCAAACATTTTATTCACCTCACCCACTAGTAATATACTTGTATGAATTAGTTCCATCCCAAGCAAATGTCTTTTCCTACAAGAATGATAATATTCTTCATCATAACTGTAAAACAACATTTAGTGGTCACAAAAAGTTAGTATAGTAAAGGCCATTCTGGCTGGGCGCGGTGGTTCACACCTGTAATCCCAGCACTTTGGGGGGCCGAGGCAGGCGGATCACCTGAGGTCGGGAGTTTGAGACCAGCCCGACTACCATGGAGAAACCCTGCCTCTACTAAAAATACAAAAAATTAGCCAGGCATGGTGGCACATCCCTGTAATCCCAGCTACTTCGGAGGCTGGGGTAGGAGAATCGCTTGAACCTGGGAGGTGGAGGTTGTGGTGGGCCGAGATTGTGCCATTGCACTCCAGCCTGGACAACAAAAGCAAAACTCTGTCTCAAATAAATAAATAAATAAATAAATAAATAAATAAAGGTCATTTTTGCTGTAGAGTTCCTAATGTTTGGGACTACAACAAGATAAAATACAGCTGTGAATTTCTGAATGCTCATTTTATCATATTAATAAATCATAAGACTGCAATTCTCCTTATGTTCACTATATATCAGAAGTCTATGTCAAGTAAAATGAATGGGCAAATGTTAGGTATCCAATTCAACAAAATGAGACTCCTAGACAAATCCGCAAAATACATTTCTGTAATTTTTTTTAAAATAGCAATCATTTAGATAACAAATTAGTTCATTGTTTAACAGTTACCCAAAAGCTGTGGAACAAAATAATTACAATGCTCCCCAGACTACAGTCAGAGAATAATGCAGGAAATATTCTCATTTCTATTATGATCAATTTTATACCTTAAAATAAAAATTAACGGCACATACACACACGCACACACACAACAATTATACCATAAGAATAAAAATCAAACTGTTCTGTTTAGAATGAAAAAGACCAAAGAACTTCTTAGAGGATGTGACTAAGATGCCAGTAACTTACTTTGTATATATAGTCTAGTGTGGATATACATTCAGCCAGAGTACCCTTAAAGCACTACCAGAACAGATCAATCTCTCATTCTGTTGGACATACTGATTAATCCACCTGCAGACACGGTGGTGGTGTGCCTGGTAAACTAAAATGGAACTGAATCATGGCTTTAGCCTTATGACAAAATATACCTCAGAGTGACCAGGACTTCAACAATGAAGTAGGCCAGGTCAGATGGCAGGACAGACTCCCAAACAGACAAGAGGACACTTTTCTCCAGAGTTTGGTGCTAGCCATAACCAATAATTCTGATTTTCTCTTGCTCTGATCCCAAATTTAACGGCAACCCCCTCTCCCCAAAAGTAAAAATTCAACAGTGACAAAGAGTTATTAAGTATAATTAATACTTAAAAGAGACTGGGAATCTGAGAGAGGGTGAGGATAAATATCAGGGAGTTTTTTTTTTTTTTTGAGAGAGACAGAGTCTCGCTCTGTTGCCTAGGCTGGAGTGCAATGGCATGGCCTCGACTCACTGCAACCTCTGCCTCCCAGGTTCCAGCAATTCTCCTGTCTCAGCCTCCTGAGTAGCTGGGATTACGCGCAGGTACCACGACACCCAGCTTTTTTTTTTTTTTTTTTTTTAGTAGTAGTAGAGACGGGGTTTCACCATGTTGGCCAGGCTGGTCTCCAACTCCTGACCGCAAGTGATCTGCCCACCTCGGCCTCCTAAAGTGCTGGGATTACAGGTGTGAGCCACCGGGCCCAGCCAATATCAGGGATTTTTTGGTAAATGGTGCTAAAACAACCGGACATCAATATGGGGGAGAACAAAACTCCAACTCAAAAATTCAAGATGGAACAAAGATCTATATGTGAAACCAGAACCAAAAAGCTCCTAAAAGAAAACACAGGGAGAACATCTTTGTGTCCATGGGATACACAAAAATTTCATTTATTGATTGAGACAGGGTCTTGCTCTGTCACCCAGGGTGGAGTGCAATAGCTCACTGCAGCCTTGACCTCCAGGGCTCAAGACATCCTACCACTTCAGCCTTCTGAGTAGCTGGGACCAGACACGCAACACCACACCCGTTTTCTGGGGTTTTTTGGGGATTGTTTTTTGTTTTGTGGAGACAAGGTCTCCTTTATTGCCCAGGCTGGTCTCAAGCTCCTGAGCTTAAGCAATCCTACTGCCTCAGGTTCTCTAAGTCCTGGGATTACAGACTTGAGCCATCACACTAGATTTTTTTTTTTTTGAGATGGAGTCTCGCCCTGTCACCCAGGCTGGAGTGCAGTGGCACAATCTCGGCTCACTGCAAGCTCCGCCTCCCGGGTTCACACCATTCTCCTGCCTCAGCCTCCCGAGTAGCTGGGACTACAGGCGCCCGCCACCACGCCCGGCTAATTTTTTGTATTTTTAGTAGAAAGGGGGTTTCTCCACGTTAGCCAGGATGGTCTCGATCTCCTGACCTCGTGATCCGCCCGCCTCAGCCTCCCAAAATGCTGGGATTACAGGCATGAGCCACTGCACCCGGCCGCCATCACACTAGATTTCTTGAATAAAACACAAAAAGTATTCATCACATAAAAAAAAAATTGATACCCGGTCTCTACCAAAAAAAGACAAAAAATTAACTGGGGAGCCTGGGAGGCAGAGATTACAGTGAGCCAAAATTATGCCGCTGCACTCCAGCCTGGGTGACAGAATCAGACCCTGTCTCAAAAAAACAAAACAAAAGGGCTATGACGACACGGCAATAGGAGAGTAGACTAGTGATGTTTGAGATAGTAGTTTAGTAGAAAACAGGTAAGAGGATTTGAACCCAGAAAAGAAATTATAAGAAACACAAACTTAATCTTCTTCAAAGCATTTAAAAATTTTTTTCACTTGGAAAGGAAACTTGAAACCAGTTAATACACATACATGGTCACACAACTGCAAAACAGCCTTTCATGTAGGAAATCTCAGATAATGTATGCCTGCTGACACACACACTAATTTCTATATGTATGTACATCAATGTTATAACTGCTACTCAAAATGTAATTTTTAAAATTTCTCATTTCCTGAGTTTATTTTAGAACTTACAAAAATAACATACCTTTTTAGAAAGGCCAAGGTCCCCCTTCTTGGGCATAAATCCAGGGTCTAAATCATTGGATTCAAGAAGTTTCTTAGTTGGTTTTCTTTGACGTTTACTTTCATAATTTCCTGAAATGCATGTATCTTTACATTAGATGATTTAGAAACTGGGCACAAGTTAATTTTTAAAAAATCTGTATACCATACAAAATGAATCTCAATGTTTTTGATGTTTTCCCCGTCATCTTATGGGAAGAGACAGGATGGTAATTTGCTTATTATAAAATATTAGTAAACAAAACAAGTAAATAGTTCTCAATGCAAGCACAAACTAATATGAGGGATGTGTGTGTGGTGACTTTAAATCACAAAATAAGGGAGAAATCAGAAGGACAGAACTGTCTTTATAACAACTGATTGTTGGTGAGGACAAAATAAGGAGAAGTGGAGTGAAATAGAACTTGGATAATGGTCATAAATGGACAAAGATTATAGTTTCTGCTCTGCCCCTAAGTAAATAAAATTCAATAGGTAAAAGATAATTCATAGGATCACTCAAGAATTATATAAAAGAGCTGACTTAATAGAGTTTTGGCACGTAGTAGGTACTGAAATAATAACTATCTTTACTATTCTTTCAAAAATCTTTTTTATTATACCCAACTAGTTTAAGCACAATTGGAATCGTTTCTTTGAGGAATAACATCAAAAGCTACTGTTGATAATGTAAAAAAGTTATATCCAAAATTTAAAGAGATACAGAAAAGAGGATTCTTCCCATTCCTTGACTGAGTATAATACTCAATAGTTACAAGGTGAATTAGAGACAATATGTTTAGATCCAACTCTCCCCAGGTGACATATAAAGAATGATCAAGTGAGAAGTAACTGGTAATTAACTTCGGATGAACTGGTAATTACTATGTTGTCAGGTATATAACATTATACATTAATACATTATGATCTCCATTTTATAGATGAGGAAACAAGTTCAGAGATTAAACAACTTCCCAAGTAACACAAGGATTGGTGGAGCCAGCACTTGAAGCACAGTGCTTATTCCACTAATGTGCAGTGCTCCTCTTGAAGCCCTGTTATCCTGGTTGTTAATTTACACAGTGGCTGATCAACAATCATGAAGAGCAACAGTGGAGCAAGGAGCATAGTTATTAAAAATACATCTTCTTGATAGTGTGCCACAGTTCATGGTTAGTAACTATATCTAATTAGCCATCATTTTAAGTATTTCCCAGGACAAAAGGGGGTAGTTTATTGTATATAGATACAATGTTAGCTTTATATCAAAACATACTAAAATCTCCTGCTTCCTCTAATCATATCTGCTCAAATACTGAGACCCCAACCCCACCTTACCTGGCGTTTTAACTAGCAATTCCTCAGACTCAAGGGCAGGCCGTGGAGAGACTTCCGGAGCCACAGGCACAGACAAGGTCAGCTGCGGCAACTCAGCATGTCCACCTCCAAGTTCTGACTGAGCCAAGGGGCCCTCCAAAAATGGAGCCTCCCTTTCAAGAACTGGAGGCTCTTCTTTGGTTGAAATCAAAGAATTCTCGTCCACCTGCTTGTTCTGAGCACTAGATCGACCTCGGGCTAGAAGGCTTTCCTCTTCACAGCGGGAACTTACCTAAGAACAAAAAATAAAAATAGAGTCCACAGGCGAAAATTGTTCTAATTTAAGTGTCAAAAAGAATAACGCACTTTAAAAGGAATGAAATTCTGACACAGGCTACAAAAAGTGGATGAACCTTGAAGACATTATGTATGCTAAGGGAAATTACTTAGACACAAAGAACAAATATCATATGATTTCAAGTATATGAGGTATCTAGAATAAGAAAATTCTTGAGACAGAAAATAGAATGGCAATTGCCAGGGGCTGAGCAGAAAAGGGAGTTATTGGTTAATGGGTATGACTTTTAGTTTGGAAAGATGAAAAAAATTATCGAGATGGATGCTGGAGATGGTTGCACAACAATGTAACTGTGCTTCATGCTACTGAACTGTACGCTTAAAAATGGATAAAATAGGCTAGGCGCAGTGGCTCACGCCTGTAATCCCAGAACTTTGGGAGGCCAAGGCGGGCAGATCACGAGGTCAGGAGATAGAGACCATCCTGGCTAACATGGTGAAACTCTGTCTCTACCTAAAAATGCAAAAAATTAGCCAGGTGTAGTGGCAGGCACCTGTAGTCCCAGCTACTCGGGAGGCTGAGGCAGGAGAATGCTGTGAACAGGGGAGGCAGAGCTTGCAGTGAGCTGAGATCACACCACTGCACTCCAGCCTGGGCAACAGAGTGAGACTCCGTCTCAAAAAAAAAAAAAAAAAAAAAAATGGATAACATAATAAAATTTATGTTATATATATATATTTTTAACCAAAATTAAATGAAGTTGACTGAGATACACTGAAGCTATAATATTGATAAGTCCACAACAATAATTCAAAAGCAGGGGAAAAAGACTGCTCTAACGTCTCCAATTAAAACAACTACTAATGAACTCCTTAATGTTACAATTGGTAATTAATGGGAAAGAAAGAAGCACTTATTCTGCCTTTCAAGTATTTCAGGACAATAACAGAGTCCAATTAATGAAAGAGACTATCAGTTAATAAAAATAGAGAAAAGAAAATCTGAAAGTCTTCATTTTGTAACCTCTAATAAAATTATTGATGTAGGTAAAGATCTTCAACTGGGGTTTTCAAAAAACCATCAGGGAAGCTGGGCATGGTGGCCCACACCTGTAATCCCAACACTCTGGGAGGCTGAGGCAGAAGATCACTGGAGCCCAGGAATTCGAGACCAGCCAGGGCAACATAGTGGAACACCGCCTCTACAAAAAAAATGTTGTTAAAAATTAGCCAGGTGTGGTAGTGTGCACCTGTGGTCCCAACTACTCAGGAGGCTGAGACGGAAAGACTGCTTAAACCCAGGAGGTCAAGGCTGCAGTGAACCGTGTTCACGCATCTCTGCACTCCAGCTTGGGCAAGACATTGTCTCAATTTAAAAAAAGAAAGAACAAACTGTCAGGGAATGGCTGATGGGAATAAAACATTCCTTTTTTTTTTAACCCTCTAATGTACAATATATTCCACATTATCATCTCTGATATAGTCTAGCTAAAAATGTTCAGCTTCAATCTATCAAACTGATAGGTTCTATCTTCCACTTAACAGAGAACAGGAGATAGAGAAAACAATCTAAGTGACATCTATGAGGAAGCAATTATACAAATACAGAAAGTAGATAACTTTATATGTCACTCTCTTATAGACATGATCATGATCATGAAAAAAGGGATTGTTCTGAATTCAAAGTGATTTGAGAACCTTAACAATCAGTTACAATGAGCAGTCCTAGATTGAGTCCTGGTATGAATAATCCAAAGGTAAAGGTTAGGGGATAATTGGTGAAATTTGAAAGACAGTTGATGTCAGATAAACAGATCTTATATAAGATGTAAATATGTTAAATTGATTATAAAGGAAAATGTTCCATTTTTTAACTACATATTAAACTATGTAGGGGTAGAATGTCAAGATGTCTCTACTCTAAAATATTTCATTTAAAAAAAACTGAGTTAAAAAATAAGACAAATAAGACATATTTACTTTTGAAATTAGGGTCAGACTATATATATTTCACTTTATATCCTATATTTTTACTTAAGATTAAATCATAACAATATTCCTAAGTCATTACTCTTTGAAAGCAAAGAGGGAAAAATATATACATGAAGAAATATAATATGTAGACTCATTTATATATTTCCTGAATAACCACTAAATCCTAAGTACTGTGCTAGAAGCTGAGAATAAAAAACAAGATCCCAGTTAAGGAAATTATTGTTTCATGAAGGTAAAGTATGACACTGAAGATAAAATTGCAGTTTCCTAAGGACCAGTGAAAGTTTGCCGAAATTTTGCAACATACCTTGTGCACCTGCTCCTGTACCTTCTTTTGTTTTTTCTTAGGAGCAAATATCTGATCATATTCTTCTGTATATTCCAAAAGCCACTTGCTTGGCTTCCTAAGGCGTTTCTTCTCTGACCGCACAGCTAAAAGATGATAAACAAATTCAACATTAATCAAAAAGCTTCAGGAAAACCCACTGTTTTTATGAGACCATCTGATATTCCCAAAAGTAACCAGATGAGAAACCACATAGGAAAATAGACTATGGCTTAAGATGCAAGAGGCACAAAATGGCTTATGTTTTCTCATATGCAAAAGGAGCTGGGGGAGACAAAAGGACTTGTGTTACCTTATATACGCAAATAATAGAATATATGTGGCCCATCCAATATTAAGGAAAAGGTTAAATTTAAAGCCAGGTCTTATAGTCACTGACACCTCTACATATAAAGCTAATACATACCTAACAAAAATATAGCATCTAGATCAGGTAAATGGGTAAAATACATCTTGAGTTACAGGTTAAGTATGCCTTATCTGAAATGCTTGGAATCAGAAGTGATTCAGAATTTTTCATATTTTGGAATATTTGCATATATATATATAAAATAAGTTATCTTGGGGATGGGACCCAAATTGAAACACTGAACTCATTTATGTATTACATACATCTTTTATACACATAGCCTGAAGGTAATTTTACAAAATATTTATTTTCTACATTATACAAAGTTTGTGTACAGTGAACCATAAGAAAGCAAAAGTATCATTATCTCAGCCACCCATGTGGAATATCAGTGGTTGTTTGACATTACCATCATTCCTGTCTCTGAATTTATATGCTACTGACAGGCAAACATTTTCTTATACTTATTCACACATAAGTACTTAACAGTAAAAATATGACATACCATTAATACAGTGAAAAAGTAATGTGTTCAGGGTAGCTAAGCAGCACAGTAGCATCACGAGAATACTTGTATCAGCTGATAAAAAAACAGTAATAACAATGTCGGGCTTTGTGTCTCCATCTATGATGCTGTGTTTTGATTAAAAGGTTACTGTATACTGTTTTATTTTATAAGGTAAGAAGAAACATCATCAGAAGCAATTAGGAACCAGGAAGTCCTCTAGGAATAAAGAGGCATTCTGTGGGATGGCTTTTTAAAATGTTTCCTCTAAAGTCATCTTCTCATTAACAACGAGTATTGTCTAGAAGAATCTCATTTTATTCATTTATTTATTTTTTGAGATAGGGGCTCGCTCTGTCACCCAGGCTGCGGTGCAGCGGCATGATCTCAGCTCACTGCAACCTTCGCCTCCCAGGACCAAGCGATTCTCCTGCCTCAGCCTCCTGAGTAGCTGGGATTACAGGCGCCTGCCACCACACCCAGCTAATTTTGTATTTTCAGTAGAGACAGCATTTCACCATGTTGGCCAGGCTCTTCTCGAACTCCTGACCTCAAGTGATCTGCCCGCCTTGGCCTCCCAAAGTGCTGGGATTACAGGCTCTCGAGACACTGCGCCCAGCCCAAGGCTCTCATTTTATAAACTGTTACGAATGAACACTGCTCTGGTCCTTCAATAAGCCCATCACATACATTAACCATGTCATCTATAGGTATTTTTTCTGCAGTGTTAATGTCATCTTATCACAACCACTCTGATTCAGATCGATGTCAGCTCTATCACCACGGTTGAACAAAGAAACGGGAGCCTCTTTGTCGATATTAAAAGCTTTCTTGTTATCCACTTCTTCCAGCTTACGGATAAATGGAAGGTATACTTTTTGCATATGTAAGGATGCTACATATTTTTCTCACTTTACTGAAGAAGCCATCAAAATCACCACCTTGTTCATTATCATCAGTGAACACAGCTGAAGGTCAGAAGTGGTGCCAGGCATACACAGCTGTACCTTTAGTCACTGTGTTCCAGGCACTGACAACAGCATATATGGGCATCCTTCACTCCTTTTGAAACCCTTTCACACCCATACATCTATTCACAGCTGGCAGCATACTCAAGAAAGCGTTTTTATATTTACTCTTCATCAATCTAGGGATTCCCTGGTCATATGGCAGTGAAGTCACACTTCAGGGAAAGCACATGGCATAAACATTATTTTTGATAAAATTGCAGCTGCAGGATGAGCCGAAGAGTTTTCAAGGAGGAACAGTCATCATCCTGTCCAGCTTCCCTGAAATAAGCACCAACTACTGCTACAAAATGTTTGTGAAACCAATCAGAAAAGATGTCCCTAGATATCCATGCCTTTCTGGTAGCATAATAATGAACTGGTAAGAAATTCATGCCTTTGGGGCAGGTGCGGTGGCTCAGGAGTTCGAGACCAGCCTGGTCAATATGGTGAAAGCCTGTCTCTGCTTTAAAAAAAAAAAAAAAAAACTAACCAGGCATGGTGGCTCATGTCTATAATGCGAGCTACTCCAGATACCGAGGCATGAGAATCACTTAAACCCGGGAGGCAGAGGTTGCAGTGAGCCAAGATCTAACCACCGCACTCCAGGCTGGGTGACAGAGCCAAACTTAAAAAAAAAAAATTCATGCCTTGGGGCTGGGTGCAGCGGCTCACGCCTGTAATCCTAGGAGTTAGGGAAGCCAATGCAGGAAGATCACTTGAGACCAGGAGTTCAATACCAGCCCAGTTAACATAGTGAGACCCCATCTCTACTAAAAATAAAAAATAAAAAAAATAGCCAAGCGTAGTAGCACACAGCTGTAGTCCCAGCAACCAGGGAAGAATGCTTGAGTCTGGAAGATCAAGGCTACTGTGAGCCATAATTGTGCCACTGCACTCAAGCCTGGACAACAGAGCGAGACAATCTCCAAAAAAAGAAAAGAAAAGAAATTCATGCCTTGAAATCACTAACAGTGAGAACACAAGCTTTTGCCTATCATAGCAAGTTTACACTTACACATGCCTGCTTAATTAGCACACCCCAGCACAGTTATTCTGCCCTAGTCATCCTGAATTCCTGTAGGGGCTGTCTCATCATACATGGTGGTCATTCTAATACCATACTCTTCTGTAAGATGTTTCACACTTACACCACTGTCTAGTTTCTCCAAGAGCCTGACTTACTTTCTGCACTATACCTAAATTCTTCCTCCTTTCTTATTACTCTTATCTATGGGGATATCTTCAGGCTTTCTGAAAAGTTCAACAAAATCTTTATACCACAAAGCAGGAAAAAATTCTTTTTAATTTAACAACACAATGAATAATGCAAGGAGGCTTTTGCCCCATGTGGGTTATTTTGGAAAACTTTCTGTTGGTGCATCCAGCCTGCACGTGTGCCATTTTATCACCTTTTATGGGTATAATTGCATGGGAAAATCCAGCTGTGCACATAAAAGATACATCTAAGCTGAAGGGGGATGGAAGGATAGTTTTTCCCTGGGGGACGTCGAATAAACTCTGCTGTGTTCCTGTGTTCTGACTGACGCACTGCATGATGTCAACTGTGAAATTTTCCACTTGTGGCATTATGTCAATATTCAAAAAGATTTCGATTTTGGAGCATTTTGGATTTCTGATTAGGAATGCTCAACTTGCATTTTAAACAACATCTCTATGGATTTTGTAGAATATCAGAATGACATTTCAACAGAATATTATATAATCGGCACTACCACATGAATTTCAAAACCACTTTACAAACACTTCACCAATTTAGTATCATATGGTTGTACTATTGTCTCATGCTAAAAAACTGAGAACTATACATCTAAACAGAATTATCAAAAAATATAAAAGGCATGGGCCAAGGTGAGCAGATGGTTTGAGCCCAGGAGTTCAAGAATAGCCTGGGCAACAAAGTGAGACCATGCCTCTGCTAAACATAAAAATATAGCTGCCTGTGGTGGCACACACCTGTGGTCTCAGCTACATGGGAGACAGAAGCAGGAGGATGGCTTCAGCCCAGGAGATAGGGGCTGCAGTGGGCCAGGATAGTGCCACCACACTCAAGCCTGAATGACACAGCGAAACCCTATCTGTAAAAATAAAATAATAATAATATATATAATTGATTATATGTCATTATCC
Source organism: Pongo abelii (assembly GCF_028885655.2). Taxonomy (NCBI): domain Eukaryota; kingdom Metazoa; phylum Chordata; class Mammalia; order Primates; family Hominidae; genus Pongo; species Pongo abelii. The sequence goes on from NC_071989.2 coordinate 185,590,878, forward strand.
CAATAACATAAAAGTGTATGTCATGTACACAAAAGGCAGGAGAATAAGATTTAATATATATGCAATTGCTTTATGGATCAAAAGAAAAGAAAAAAATTTAAAGATTAAAAATGGAATTTTGGGTACATCACATCCTTTAAAAAAATCTTGTCACGGGTCGGGTGCAGTGGCTCACGCCTGTAATCCCAGCACTTTGGGAGGCCGAGGTGGGCGGATCACCTCAGGCCAGGAGTTCGAGACTAGCCTGTCAACATGGAAAAACCTCGTCTCTACTAAAAATACAAAAATTGTGTGGTGGCACACGCCTGTAGTCCCAGCTACTCAGGAGGGTGAGGAAGGAAAATTGCTCGAACCCGGAAGGTGGAGGTTGTAGTGGGTCAAGATCGCACCACTGAACTTTAGCCTCCGTCTCAAAAAATAATAATAATCTTGTCATGTTTTATGATCAAAATATTAAAGTATACATTTTTCTTCAAAGTAATGGTGAAAACAGCTAGGCAAAGTGGCCCACGTCTGTAATCCAAGTACTTCTGGAGGCATAAGCAGGAGGATTACTTGAGCCCAGGAGTTCAACACAAGCCTGGGGAACATGGTGAGACCTCGTCCCTACAAAAAGTTCAAAAATTAGCCAGGTGTGGTGGCACGCGCCTGTAGTCCCAGCTACTTGGGAGGCTAAGGCGGGAGGATCACTTGAGCCCAGGAGTTTGAGGCTACAATAAGCTAGGATTGTGCCACTGCACTCCAGCCTGGACAACAGAATAAAACCCTGTCTCAAAGTGGGGGCAGGGTGGTGACTTACTCAAACCCATCAAATTAGTTAATTATTGAGATGGCAAGGTCGTAATTCCATCCCAAAGTCTCTCAAAACTCCCCATGAACACTTTTCATTAAAACAGGTCCCTATGCTATCACATCATGCCCCTTATCCCCATCCATCACTACCCCCCTCACACAAATTGGATCTCAATCCTAGACAGTCTCCTTCCTTTGTCTTCTTCTTGGCAGGTTCCATAGGCTAAGTCTTGTTGCATTTCCTTTTTTTTTTTGAGTCGGAGTCTTGCTTTGTCGCCCAGGCTAAAGTGCAGTGGTATGATCTCGGCTCACAGCAACCTTCACCTTATGGGTTCAAGTGATTCTTGTGCCTCAGTCTCCGGAGTAGCTGGGACTACAGGCACAAGCCACCACATCTGGCTCATTTTTCAGATTTTTAGTAGAGACAGGGTTTCATCATGCTGGCCCAGCTGGTCTCAAACTCCTGTCCTCAGGTGATCTGCTCGCCTCAGCCTCCCAAAGTGCTGGGATTATAGGCTTGAGCCACCACGCCTGGCCGCATTTCCTCTTATAATTGCTGTTTCCACTCTACCTTTGGGGTTTGCTTCTCTCATAGAGTAACTTCTCAGACTAGGCTTCAATCCTCCAGCTCTCTATCTCCTTGCAGCTCACAATGAAACCAGCAGAGAGCACAAAAGACTGGAAATTAAAGTGAGAAAGTCTATACTGGATACATCTACTAGGTGACAGAGACCTTATGGCTCATAAAACCTAAAATATTTACTATCTGGCACTTTAAGAAAAGTCTACCAACTCTTCCCCTAAATAAAAAATAGAGTAACATACTGAGGCTGAGGCACGAGAATCACTTGAACCCAGGAGGCAGAGGTTGCAGTGAGCCAAGACAACACCACTGCTCTCCAGCCTGGGCGACAGAGTGAGACTTCGTCTAAAAAATAAAAAATAAAAATAAAAAACAAATAGAGTAACATATTGTAAGTGAAACAGCTTGGTGACAACTGAATGAATTTAAAAAAGATGCTTCCTGGGTGAGATGCAGTGGCTCATGCCTGTAATCTCAGCACTTTGGGAGGCTGAAGCCGGCAGACCACTTGAAGTCGGGAGTTCGAGACCAGTCTGGCCAACATGGTGAAGCTCCGTCTCTACTAAAAATACAAAAACTAGCCAGGTGTGGTGGTGCATACCTGTAGTCGCAGCTACTAAGGAGGGTGAGGCAGGAGAATCGCTTGAACCTGGGAGGCGGAGGTTGCAGTGAGCCTAGATCGTGCCACTGCACTCCAGCCTGGGTGACAGAGCAAGACTCCACCTCAAAAAAGTAAAAAAATATATAAAAAGATGCTTCCTGGCTGTTGCTAGGCTTCCCCTCTTTCTTCCTTGCCTCAACTACCCCAACTCCCTACCTATGTTCTCTCCCAGTTACAGCACTTTTCAGTTGGAAAAGCATGGAGAATTCACCTACTCTTACTACAAAGGAGCAAAGTGAGGCAAAAAAGTAAGTGATTTGCCAAGCTAAGATAAAGAATATACCAGGAACAAAGGAGGAATTTGACCTTTTGGATACTGGAAGAAAATATCGAAATCCCTAAAACTGCACAAGTCAATGGAAAGAGGAGTAATTATGCAAACCTTAATACAGGATATGTAGCAAATATCAAACAAGGCAAGAGCCAAATCACACTACCCCTAAGGTTCTCAGCAAATATGCCCTAATTCCTACCACACAACCAGTACATCATGCCTACTATACAACTACAAAATGTCACTGTATTGTGAAGAAGAGATAAATGACAAATATTGGATAAGTATAGCAATAGCCGTAGACCTCAGAGTACACACTATCAACTAAAATGATAAAACAGCCAAAAAGTTGAAACAGCCCAAATGTTAATCAATGAATGAATGAATAAATAAAATCAGGCATATACCTAGGTGGAATACTATTTAGCAAAAAAGGGGACAAATTACAGACGGTAAGTTTTTTTTTTTTTAAATCACAAAAATATACCAAATGAGAAGAACAAGACACAAAAGGTCACATATTGCATGATTCCATTAATATTAAATGTCCAGGGAAAAGGCAAATCTACAGAGACAGTCAACTATTGGTTCTCTAGGACTAATGGTAGGAATAGGGATTAACTATATACAGATTAGAAGGATCTTTACTGGGATGGTAGAAATGCTCCAAAACGGATTTACAGAGATGGTTGCATAACACATTAAATTTGCAAATAGTATTCGATTGTATACATAAAATGTACGAATTTCATAGTATGTAAATTATACCTTGGATAAAGTTAATTTTAAAAAGTAAAATCTCTTTCATCAAGACTGAACTACATACAGTTTTCTCCTTTTCATTAAAATGGTGAATTTTTCCAAAGGACTAGAATACTAATAGCAACATCACTCTTCCAATACAGATTATTAGACCCTATTTATACCTCAACTTTCCTAGTTCTGGAACCTCAGAGAAAAAAGTTTAAAGAAACAAAAAAAAGGCAAAAACCCCAAAACCATTCCTAATAGTGGCAATCTAGATCATTCAGCCTAGGGCAGGGCTGGTGGCTCGCACCTGTAATTCCAGCACTTTGGGAGGTCGAGGCAGGTGGATCACTTGAGGTCAGGAGTTCAAGACCAGCCTAGCCAACATGGCAAAATCCCGTCTCTACTAAAAATACAAAAATCTGCTTAGCGTGGTGGCGCATGTCTGTAGTTGCAGCTAGTAGCTCATAAGTCAAGATCATGCCACTGCGCTCCATCCTGGGTGACAGAGTAAGACTAACTCAAAAAAAAAAAAAAAGAAAAGAAAAGAAAAAGAAAAAGAAAAAAAGGCCAATGTTATCAATATACTATAATAAAACTTACATGAATGTGTTCTCTCTCCCTCTCTGCCCCAAAATAACTGTATTGTACTGTACTCACCTATTTTTGGACCTCGGTTGACTATAGGTAATTGACACTGTGAAAAATGAGTTTCTAGATAAAGGGAGACTACTGTACAGAGTAAGAGAAATATGTAAAAGCAAATAACAGGGCTGCATACAGCGCAATGCAGCCTGAGAGAATCTACAGGATGAATCCTCCAAAAAAATAAATAAATTACAAGGGAATTTTCTTTTTTTTTTTTTGAGACAGAGTTTCTCTCATGTGGTCCAGGGTAGAGTACAATGGCACAATTTCGGCTCACTGCAACCTCTGCCTCCTGGGTTCAAGCAATTCTCCTGCCTAACCCTCCTGAATAGCTGGAATTACAGGCGTGAGCCACTGTGATAGGCCAAACTTTCTGCTTTCTGTTCCATGTTTTAGGTTATTTTAAAAATTTAAATATGAATATTTAGGCCGGGTATATGGCTCACATCTGTAATGCCAGCACTTTGGGAGGCCAAGGAGGGTGGATCACCTGAGGTCAGGAGTTTGAGACCAGCCTGGCCAACATGGCGAAACCCTGTCTCTACTAAAAATACAAACATTAGCCAGATGTGGTGGCGCACACCTATAGCTACTCCAGAGGCTGAGGCAGGAGAATTGCTTGAACCCGGGAGGTGGAGGTTGCAGTGAGCCAAGATTGCATCACTGCACTCCAGCCTGGGTGACAGAGCTAGGCTCTGTCTAAAAATAAATAATAATAATAATAATAATAAGCCACTGCTATTTAACTCATAAAAATCCAAAGTTAATGAATATTGTTATCATCCTGCCAGAAAGTAAAGGAAACTAACTTCCATCTGCCTCCTTATCAACTTATATTTTATTATTGTGGTGTATCTTAATGCCATATGTATTTAAGACCATAAGGCATTATTATTTTCATAGTCAATTGTTTGATTTACTCAAATATTTAGCACTTTCTTTATTCTGAATTCCTACTGAAAAAGGATGTATCATAGAAAATTGCAAACATCTATAAAACCAGTATAGTAAACACCTAGACTCACTGATTACAAATTCATGGCCAATCTATTTTCATCTGTATCCCCGTCTTTCCACGTTATTTTGCAACATCTCATACTCCATAATATTTCATCCATATGTGTTTCATCATATATCTCTAACAGGATATTTTAACATAACAGAATACCTCTAGTACGTGTAATAGTATTTACTCAGTAAAAATATCCCTACTCCACACCCTGCCCTACAGTCATTATAAATTTGGCAGAACTCTGTAAAATAAAAAACCATTGGAAATTCCAAACAACCAAAGTAAATTAACCGTCTGAAACATACCTTCATTCATATCAAAACTATACATGTAGCCCCTTAACAAAATTTCATACTTAACTCAAAATTTTTTTTTTAATTACTACTAGATTGTGAGTGGGAATACAGACTTGGAAAAGGGGGTGGTTAGACTGGATGTTAAAAAAAAATTAACAGAATGCCAATCTGTACTTTTCTATACTGTTAGTAGGAACATATCGGTATAACAACTATGAAGTGAAATTTCAAATTGGAATACTATGAGATATCGCCAAAGACAAACCAAATGACCTAAGCTGGGCATGGTAGTACACGGCTGTGGTCCCAGCTATTTGGCTGAGGCAGGAGGATCTCTCAAGTGAAGGAAAGAGTTTGAGACCAGGCTTCGGCAAAGTAGCAAGAACCCCATTTCAAAAATAAATAAATAAACCTCGATAGCAATTTATCTTTCAGGTTCTCTCACACATACCAAATGACTTAACGTTTTTAACTATGTTAAATTTTAAATTACTTAAAACTGGAAAACAAACTAAATGTCCATTAATTGAGAACAGGTTTAACAAATTATGGCACACTATTGGCCAGGCCCGGTGGATCACGCATGTAATCCCAGCACTTTGGGAGGCTAAAGCGGGTGGAACACTTGAGCTCAGGAGTTCAAGACCAACCTGAAACCTCACCTCTACCAAAAATACAAAAATTAACCGGGTGTGGTGGCACGTGCCTGTAGTCCCAGCTACCTGGGAAGCTGATGTGGGAGGATCGCTTGAGCCCAGGAGGCAAAGGTTGCAGTGAGCCGAGATTGTGCCACCACACTCTAGCCTGAGCAACAGAGTGAGATCCTGTCTCAAAAACAAAAACAAAAAACTATGGCACACTATAAGAAAAACAACTCTGCTGCTTAAAAAATGAGAAACTCATTATGCATAGATATGAGAGTGAAACAAAAAATCAAGGTACAAACAACGTATATATACTGTTGAATTTGTGTAACAAATATACATCTATCTTTTTCTTGGTAATTCATACACTGAGTATCTCTGGAGAGCAGATCTAAGCCATTGAGGTACAGGGTTGGGAGGAAAATTTTTACTGAATAGCTTCTCACATCTTTTCAATACATACTCAAAACAAAAAAACTCATAAACTGAAGTAAAAATAAAATTATATGAAAATATTTGAAATATTATAATGAAGGAAAATTGTGAACTATTCTGAAGGAAAATTGTGAACTATTCTCAAGGAAAAGATCTGCTTTAACAGTAATATTCACATGTACATTAATAATAATTCACAGGAAAGGATTATTTCCAGCACCCATATGACCCTATTTACTAGCAAAGGTAGATCTATATAAAGGCGGTGAAAGTAAAGGATGTCAGGAGAAAGGGGAGAAAATAAATAAGAAAGGCCGCAATTGGGTATAACAAAGCACTACTTAAGAATCTACCTGTCACATTCATTCTATGAGGCCAGCATACTCTGAAAGCAGAACTAGACTAAGACGGCTGGGCATGGCGGCTCACACCTGTAATCCCAGCACTTTGGGAGGCTCAGACAGGCAGATTACTTGAGGTCAGGAGTTCGAGACCAGCCTGGCCAATATGGTGAAACTCCATCTCTACTAAAAATACAAAAATTAGCTGGGTGTGGTGGTGCCTGCCTGTAACCCCAGCTACTTGGGAGGCTGAGGCAGGAGAATCACTTGAACCCGGGAGGCAGAGGATGCAGTGAGCCGAGATCACAGCACTGCAGCCTGGGCGACGAGGGCGAAACTCCGTCTCAAAAATACAAAAACAAAAAACATCAACAACAAAAAGAACTAGACAAAAGGTATCAAACAAACAGGAAAACTGTAGACCAATATCCTTTGAATATAGATTTTTAAATCTTCAGCAAAATACAAGCAAAACACATCCAACAACATTACACAACATGACCAAGTAGGATTTACCCCAGGACTTCAAAGTTGGTTCAAATTACAAAAATCAATCAATATAATATATCATATGGATAGAATAAAAGGGGAAACGCAAAACTGTCTTCTCAATAGACAGAAAAAAGATCTTACAAATGTGACAAAATAGGTATAAAAGAGAACATTCTAAATATGAAAGGTAATATAACAAAACCACAGCTGACATCATAGTTAATGAAAAAGACTCAATTATTTCCTCCTAATATCAAAAACAAGACAAGGATGTCTGCTTTTTCCACTAGTATTCCGCATCACACTGGAGGCTCTAGCCAGGGTAAGTAAGCAAAGGGGGAAAAGGGCAACTAGATTAGAAAACATGCAGATTGCATGGTCATGTACACAGAAAATCCAAAGTAATTCATAAAAAAATACTATTACTAACAAACAGTAATCAATTCTATTAATTAACAGAGATGAGTTCAGCAAAGTTGCATGATAAAATAATATACAAAATGTTTGTATTTTCATAAACATGAAATAAACAATTTGAGAATGAAATCAAAAACAAATTCATTTATAAAAGGACAAAGAAAGACTAAAATACTTAGGAATAGATTTTTTTAAGTGCAGAATTTATACACTGAAAATTACACAGTATCATGGAAAGAAGTGAAAGACGAATCTAATTGGATAAAAAGTCATCTATTACTCATGGATTCGAAGACTTAATATTGCTAAGATGGCAACACTATACAAACTACCCTACAGATTCAGCACAATCCCTATCAGAATCATAACTGGCTTTTTTGCAGAAACTTACAACCTTGTTCTAACATTAATATGAAACACCAAAGATGCAAAAGAGCCAAAATGATCTTGAAAAAAGGTAAAGTTAAAAAACTTATACTTTCCAATTTCAGAGACACAGTAAAATTAATTACTACAAAAATACTATAATTAATTACTACAAAAATACTGTAACTAACACTTATGATTTTTATTTATTTTTTGTTGAGACAAGAGTCTCGCTCTGCCACCCAGGCAGGCTGGAGTGCAGTGGCACGATCTCAGCTCACTGTAACCTCCACCTCCCAGGTTCAGGCGATTCTCCTGCCTCAGCCTCCTGAGTAGCTGGGATTACAGGCATGTGTCACTACACCCGACTACTTTTTGTATTTTTAGTAGAGATGAGGTTTGACCCTCATGTTGGACACGATGGTCTCGAACTCCTGATCTCAGGTGATCCACCCGCCTTGGCCTCCCAAAATTCTGGAATTACAGGTGTGAGCCACTACCTCATTGAGAGCACAGAACCAACCTCTTACATAGTTATGACCAACTGACTATCAATAAGGATGCAAACACCATTAAATAGGTAAAGAATATTCTTTTCAGGCTGGGCGTGGTGGCTCTCTCGTTTTGTTTTTTCGAGACAGAATCTTGCTCTGTCGCCCAGGGTGGAGTGCAATGGCACCCTATCAGCTCACTGCAACTTCCGCTTCCCGGGTTCAAGCGATTCTCCTGCCTCAGCCTCCCAAGTAACTGGGATTACAGGCATCTGCTACCACGTCCGGCTAATTTTTGTATTTTTAGTAGAGATGGGGTTTCACCACGTTGGCCAGGCGGGTCTCGAACTTCTGACCTCAAGTGATCTGCCGGCATCGGCCTCCCAAAAGTGCTGGGATTAAAGCTGTCAGCCACTGTGCCCGGCCTAGCCACCGTGCCTAAACCGGCTCTCTTAAAAAAATTAAAATTAGCCAGACGCGCTGGCACATGCCTGTAATCCCAGCTACTTGGGAGGCTGACACATGAGAATTCCTTGAACCCAGGAGGCAGATGTTGCAGTGAGCCAAGATCCGGCTCCAGGTTGCACTGCAGCCCGGGTGACAGAGCGAGACTGAAAAAAAAAAAAAAAAAAAAAAAATGAATATTCTTTTCAACAAGTGGACACCCACATGCAGCAAAATAAAATTGGACCCCTCACTCACACCATATACAAAAAATAATTCAAAATGCATCAAAGGTTTTAGAAGAAAACATAGGGTAAATCCTCATAATCAAGAATTACACAATGGTTCTTACATACACCAACAATAGCAAACAAACAGAATGTATCAGGATTTAAATTCTTGTAATTCAAGGTATATGATCAAACTAACAAAAAGACAACCCAAATAAGAGTAGAAAATATCTGTGTATCAAATAAACCCAAAGAATAGGAGAAAATACTTGCATCATATATAATAATGGACTTATATGTAAAATATATAAAGACCTCTTATTACTTAATAACCAAAAGACAAAAAAGCCCCAATTAAAACATAGTCAAAGACTCTAGATACACAATTGTCCAAATAAAATACATAAATGACCCAAAAGTATATGAAAATATATTGAACATCATTAGCCAGCAGAGGAATGCAAATGAAAATCATAATGAGATAACACTGCTCCACACCCAAAAGGATGGCTATAACCAAATAAAGTGTCAGCAAGCATATGGAGGAAGTGGAACCCTCATACATTGGTAGGAGGGATATATTATGGTAAAGCAGCCTTGCAAAACATCCTGGCAGTTACTCAAAGGGTTGAACATAGAATAACCAAATGACCCAGGAATTCTACTCCTAGGGATATAACCAAAAGAAATAAAAACTGGTCAACATGGCGAAACTCTGCCTCTACTAAGAACATAAAAATTAGCTGGGCGTGGTGGTGCGCACCTGTAGTCCAAGCTACTTAGGAGGCTGAGACATGAGAATCGCTTGTACCTGGGAGGTGAAAATTGCAATGAGGCGAGATCGTGCCACTGCACTCCAGCCTGGGTGACAGAATGAGACAATATCTCAAAAAGTAATAATAATAATAATAAATAAAACAAAGTGGGGGCCGGGTGCGATGGCTCACGCCTGTAATCCCAGCATTTTGGGAGGCCAAGGTGGGCAGATCACCTGAGATCAGGAGTTCGAGACTAGCCTGGCCAAAATGGTGAAACCCTGTCTCCACAAAAATACAAAAAACTCAGCTCGGCACCGTGGCGCACCCCTGTAGTCCCAGCTACTTAGGAGGCTGAGGCAGAAGAATCACTCAAACCCAGGAGGCAGAGGTTGCTGTGAGCTGAGATCATGCCACTGCACTCCAGCCTGGGTGACGAGAGTGAAACTCTGTCTCAAAAAAAGAAAAAACAAAAACAACAACAAAGTGGGGAAGGAGAAATATGAGTTTTACAGGGTGGGCGCAGTGGCCAATGCTTGTAATCCCAGCACTTTGGGAAGCTAACATGGACGGATCATAAGGTGAGGAGTTCGAGCCCAGCCTGGCCAACAAGGTGAAACCCTATCTCTACTAAAAATGCAAAAATTAGCCAGGCATGGTGGCGCATGCCTGTAATCTAATCCCAGCTACTTGGGAGGCCGAAGCAGGAGAATTGCTTGAACCCGGGAGTGTGCAGTGAGCTGAGACTGTACCACTACACTCCAGCCTGGGCAACAGAGCAAGACTCCTCCTCGAAAAAAAATTGGGGGGAAAAAAAGAGTTTTATATACATTCAACTTAAGTTGTTAACAGCTTAAAATAGATTACTGTACCTGTAAGACGTTTTATTTAAGCCCCATGGTAACAACATGGAAAATGCCTATTGAAGATACATAAAATGAAATGATAAAGAAAACAAAGTATGTCAATTAAAAAAAAAAAAAAAAAACAAGGAAGGTGGAAAGACAGCAAAAGGGGGACAAAACAGCTACAAACCAGACGAGAAACAATTAGCAAAATGGTAATAAATCTTTGTCTGTAATTACTTTAACAAAAAATGAGGCCAAATACAGGCCACAGTGGCTCACACCTGTAATCCCTGCACTGTGGGAGGCCAAAGTGGGTGGATCATTTCAGGCTAGGAGTTCAAGACCAGCCTGGCCAACATGGTGAAACCCCATATCTATTAAAAATGAAAAACCACACAAAATTAGCCAGGGGTGGTGGAAGGCACCTGTAGCCCCAGCTACTCAGGAGGCTGAGGCACAAGAATCACTTGAACCCGGAGGTGGAGGTTGTAGTGAGCTGAGGTTGCCCCACTGCACTCCAGCCTGGATGACAGAGGGAGAGCCTGTCTCCATAAAAAAAGAGGCCGACCACAGTGGCTCATAACCATAATCCCAGCACTTTCAGAAGCTAAGGCAGGTGGATCACTTGAGGAAGATCACTTGAGACTTGCCTGGCCAATATTGCAAAACCCTGTGTCTACTAAAAAGACAAAAATTAGCCAAGCGTGTTGGTGCACGCTTGTAATCCCAGCTACTCAGGAAACTGAGACACTAGAATTACTTGAACCCGGGAGGTGGAGTTTGCAGTGAGCCAAGATCATGCCACTGCACTCCAGCCTAGGCAACAGAGCAAGCCTCTGTTTCAAAAAAAAAAAAAAAGCAATTACTATAAGAAAAAAAAGGATTAAACTCCCCAATCTAAAGATAGAGTGGTTTAGTGAATGAAAACCATTATACAATTAGGTACTATCTATAAAAGGCTCACCTAAGATTTAAGTGAGCCTTAAATCTCACTTCACAGAGGCTGAACGTGAATGACTGCAAAAAGATATTCAATGCCAGTGGTAAACAAAAGAGAGCAGAGGTTTTGGCCATACTTATATAAAACAAAATACACTTTAAGTAAAACACTGTCACAAGAGACAAAGGAACACACGACATGATAATAAAACAGTCAGTTCATCAGGAAGCTATAACACTTGCAAATATGTAATTCACCTAACATCAGACCACCCAAATATAAAAAGCAAATAATGACAGAATTGAAAAGGGAAATAGAGTAACACAAGGAGATTTTAATACTCTACGTTAAAATAATGGAGAGAACCACAACGAAGATCAATAAGGAAACAGAGGACTTGAACAATTGTACATAACAAACATATAAAACACCAATACCAAACAGCAGCAGAATACACATTCTTGTCAAAAGCACATAGAATATTCTCCAATATGGTCACGCAGAGTCTTTTTTTTTTTTTTTGACACAGGGTCTTACTCTGTCGCCCAGGCTGGAGTGCAGTGGCATGATCTCAGCTCACTGCAACATCTACCTCCCGGGTTCAAGCAGTTCTCGTGCCTCAGCCTCCTGAGTAGCTGGGACTACAGGCATGAAGCCACCACGCCCAGCTAGTTTTTGTATTTTTAGTGGAGATGGGGTTTTGCCATGTTGGTCATGCTGGTCTCGAACTCCTGACCTCAGGTGATCTCGCCTTGGTCTCCCAAAGTGCTGAGATTACAGGCATCAGCTGCCACCCCAGCCACACAAGTCTTAACAAATTTATGAAGACTGAAATCATACCAAATATCTGTTCCAGTCACAATCAAGTGAAACTAGAAATCAGTATCAGTACAAAAACTGAAAAACCCACCAACAGGTGGAAATTAAACAACAAACTCTTGAACAATCAATGGAAAAAAGAAGAAATCACAAGGGAAATTAGAAAATATCTTTTGACAGGGCCGGGCGCAGTGGCTCACGCCTGAAATCCCAGCACTTTGGGAGGCCGAGACAGGAGGATCACAAGGTCAGGAAATCGAGAACATCCTGGCTAACACAGTGAAACCCCGTCTCTACTAAAAATACAAAAAATTAGCCGGGCGTGGTGGCGCATGCCTGTATTCCCAGCTACACGCGAGGCTGACGTAGGAGAATCGCTTGAACCCGGGAGGCGGAGGTTGCAGTGAGCCGAGATGGCGCCACTGCACTCCAGCCTGGATGACAAAGCAAGACTCCGTCTTAAAAAAAAAAAAAGAGAGAAAAGAAAATATCTTGTGACAAATGAAAACAACATACCAGCCTGGTGCAGTGGCTCACGCCTGCAATCCCAGCACTTTGGGAGGCCGAGGTGGGTGGAACATGAGGTCAAGAGATGGAGGTCATTCTGGCCAACATAGTGAAACCCCGTCTCTACTAAAAATACAAAAATTAGCCAGGTGTGGTGGCAGGCACCTGTAATCTCAGCTACTCGGGAGGCTGAAGCAGGACAATCACTTGAACCCGGGAGGCGGAGCTTGCAGTGAGCCGAGATCGTGCCAGCTCACTCCAGCCTGGCGACAGAGCGAGACTCCCTCTCAAAAAAAACCCCCAAAACTTATGGGATGCAGCAAAAACACTACTAAGAGAGAAGTCTGTATCAGTAAATGCCAACATTAAAAAACAAAGTTTTCAACTCAACAACCTAAATTTACACCTCGAGAAGACAGAAAAATAAAACTAAGCCCAAAGTTGGTAGAAGGAAAGAAACAAAAACTAGAGCATATAGAAATGAAAAGATAAACTACAGAGCAACATCTTTTATAAATACTGATACAAAAATCCTCAACAAAATACTAGTATACCAAATTAAATAGCACATTAAAAGAAATATACGGCTCCCGTTAGGGCCAGCTGGAGGAAAAAAAATAAAAGGGCTGGGCGCGGTGGCTCACGTCTGTAATCCCGGCACTTTGAGAGGCCGAGGAGGGCGGATCACAAGTTCAGGAGATGGAGACCATCCTGGCTAACATGGTGAAACCCTGTCTACTAAAAAATACAAAAAAAATTTAGCCGGGCGTGATGGGGGGGAGGGGGGCGCCTGTAGTCCCAGCTACTCGAGAAGCTGAGGCAGAATGGCGTGAATCCGGGAGGTGGAGCTTGCAGTGACCCAAGATTGCGCCACCTCACGCCAGCCTGGGCAACAGACCGAGACTCCGTCCGCCCCAAAAAAAGAAATATACATCATGACCAAGTGGAATTTAATCTTGGAATGCAACGATGATTCAAAAATAGAAAAAAAAAAATCAACAGAATAGAAAAATCAACAGAATAGAGCACATTAACAGAATAAAGGATCCCAAAAAAACTATATGACCTTCACACTTGCTGTAGAAAAAACATCTGACAAAATTCAACTACATTTCATGACTGAAAAGAAAGCACTCAACAAACTAGGAATAAAAAGAAATTACATGCCAGGTATGGTGGCTCACACCTGTAATCCCAGCACTTTTGGGGGGCCAAGGTGGGAAGACAGCTTGAGCCCAGAAGTCTGAGACCACCCTAGGCAACATAGTAAAATCTTGTTTCAACAAAAAATTACAAAATTAGTCAGGTGTCATGGTGCACACCTGTAGTCCCAGCTACTTGGGATGCTGAGGTGGGAGGATCACTTGAGCTCAGAAGTTTTAGACCCATCTAGGCAACACAATAAAACCCAACCTGTACAAAAAGGTTAAAAATCAGCGGAGTATGGTGGTGCATGGCTGTAGTCCCAGCTACTTGGGAGGTCGAGGTGGGAGTATTGCTTGAGCCTGGGTGGTTGAGGCTGCAGTGAGCTGTATCACTACTGCACTCCAGCCTAAGTGACAGAATGTGACCCTGTCTACACTTTGGGAGGCCAAGGTGGGCAGATCACAAGGTCAAGAGTTCAAGACTAGCCTGACCAACATGGTGAAATCCCGTCTCTACTAAAAATACAAAAAAATTAGCCGGGCGTGGTGTTAGGCACCTGTAATCCCAGCTACTCAGGAGGCTGAGGCAGGAGAATGGCTTGAACGAGGGAAGTGGAGGTTGCAGTGAGCCGAGATCACTGCACTCCATCATGGACACCAAGAACGAAACTCTGTCTCAAAAAAAAAAAAAAAAAAGAATGTGACCCTGTCTAAAAAAAAAACACAAAAAAGTAATTACATAAATATAATAAAGACTATATATGAAAAGACCACAGCTAATATGCTTGACAGTGAAACACTGAAAGCTTTTCCTCTAAGATAAAGAGCAAGGGAAATATACTCACTGTAGCAATCTATTCAACACATTATTTGAAGTCCTAGCAGAGTAATTAGGTAATAAATAGGCAAGCAAGAAGCCAAATTATCTCTTTGCAGATGACATGAACCTTTATGTAGGAAACCCTAAAGATTCCACACGCTATTAGAACAAAGAGGTAAATTCGGCAAAGTTCCAAGATACAAAATTAAACCCGAAAAATCAGTTGCATTTCTATATACTCATAATGAACAATATAAAAGGAAATTAAAACAATCACATTTGCAACAGCATAAAAAAGAATAGAATACTTAAGAATAAACTTAACCAAGGAGGAGAAATGGTTGTACACTCCAAAACACTGTTGGATGAAATTATGGAAGACATAAATAAACGGAAAGATAGCCTGTTTTCATGGATCGGGAAACTTAATATTGTTAAGATATCCCTACTACCCAAAGGAAACTAAAGTCAACGCCATCCCTATCAACATCTCAATAGCCATTTTTTTTTTTGCAGAAATAAAAAAAACATCCTAAATTAGTGTGTAATCTCAAAGAACCCCCAAATAAACAAAACAATCTTGAGAAGAAAAAAAAAAAACCTGGAGGCCTTACATTTCTTGATTTCAAAACATATCATAAGGCTATGGTAATCAAAACAATATTGTACTGGCATAAAAATATAGACATGTAAGTCAATGGAACAGAATAGAGATCCACAGAGATCCCTGGCCAGGGTGGTGGCTCACACCTGTAATCCCAGCTTTTTGGGAGTCTGAGGCAGGAGGATCACTTGAGCCCAGGAATTCAAGAACAGCCTGGGCAACATGGTTGGATCCCGTCTCAATTTTACTAAAAATTAAAAAAACAACAACAGAGATCCCTGAAATAAATCACGTACATGGTCAAATGATCTTCAACAACAGTGCCAAGACTACACAATGGGGAAAAGATAATCTCTTTAACAAACGGTATTGTGAAAACTGGATGTGCACATGCCGAAGAAAGATGAACTCTCATTTTACACCTTATATAAAAATTATCATAAAACAGATCAAAGACCTAAACATAAGACCTCCAACTATGAAACTCCTAGAAGAAAACAGACAAAAAACTTTATGATATTGGAATGAACAATAATTTCCTGGCTATGAGACCCAAAGCACAAGTAAAAATTTTTTAAAAAGCAAAAATGGAAAAAAAAATCACATTAACTTCTACACAGCAAGAAAACAATCAACAGAGTGAAAGGGCAGGTACAAAATGGGAGAAAATACTTGCAAATCATACATCAGATAATTGGTTAATATCCAGAATATATGAATAACTCTTATACCTCATTTTTTTTAAATAACAAGATTTAAAAATATGCAAAGGGATATGCACAGTAGCTCATGTCTGGAATCCCAGCATTTTGGGAGGCCAAAGTGGGAACATCATTTAAGCCCAGTAGTTGAAGACCAGCCTGGGCAGCATAGCCAGAAACCTGTCTCTACAGAAAAACACAAAAATTAGCCAAGTGTGGTGGCATGCACCTGTACTCCCAGCTACTCAGGATACTGAGATAGGAGGATCACTTGAGTCCAGAAGTTCGAGGTTGCAGTGAGCTATAACTGCACCACTGTATTCCACCCTGGGTGACAAACAGGCCCAGTATCATTAAAAACATATGTATATGGACAAAGGACTTACAAAATGATGCAGCAATTACGCAAAACACTATAGAGGTTCATCAAATTAAAAGTAGGCCAGGTGCAGTGGCTCACGCCTATAATCCCAACACTCTGGGAGGCCGAAGCAGGAGGATCACTTAAGGTCAGGAATTTGAGACCAGCCTGGCTAACGTGGCAAAACTACTGTAATCCCAGCTACTTGGGAGGCTGGGGCACAAGAATTGCTTGAGCCCAGGAGGCAGAGGTTGCAGTGACTTGACATCACATCATTATACTCCAGCCTGGGTGACAGAGGGAGACCCTTGTCTCAAAAAAAATAAATAAAAGTAGAACTACCCTATGTTCCACCAATGCCATTCTAGGTATTTATCCAAAAGAAATGAACACCACTGGGTGCAGTTGCTGATGCCTGTAATCCCAGCACTTTGGGAGGCCGAGGCGGGCAGACCACCTGAGATCAGGAGTTCGACACCAGCCTGGCCAATATGGTGAAACCCCATCTCTACTACAAATACAAAGTTAGCTAGGCGTGGTGGCATATGCCTGTAATCCCAGCTACTTGAAAGGCTGAGGCAGAATTGCTTGAGCCCAGGAGGCGGAGGTTACAGTGAACTGAGATTGTGCCACTGCACTCCAGCCTGGGCAACAAGAGCGAAACTCCATCTCAAAAAAAAAAAAAAAATTGAAAACCAGATCTCAGAGATATCTGCATATCCATGTTCACTGTAGCATTATTCACAATAGACAAGATGTGGAAGCAATCTAAATGTCCATCAACCAATGAACTGATAAAGAAAAGATACTTTAGTATGGAAAAGAAAAAGTATGTTGGAATATATTCAGCCGTAAAAAAAGGTTACTGGCAGAGCATGGTGGCTCATGCTTTTAATCCCAGCACTTTGGGAGGCCAAGGCGGGCGGATCACGAGGTCAGGAGATCGAGACCATCCTGGGGAACATGGTGACACCCTGTCTCTACTACAAATACAAAACAAATTAGCCAGGCATGGTGGCATGTGCCTGTAGTCCAAGCTACTTAGGAGGCTGAGGCAGGAGAATCGCTTGAACCCATGAGACAGAGGCTGCAGTGAGCCGAGAACCCACAAGGCAGAGGATGTGGTGAGCCGAGATCAAGCCACTGCACTCCAGCCTGGGCGACAGAGTAAGACTCTGTCTCCAAAAAAATAAGGTGATCCTGTCATATGCTACAACATGGATGAACCTTGAAAACATTATGCTAAGTGAAATAAGCCAATCACAAAACAACAAATACTACATGATTCCACTTACATGAGATGTCTAAAGTAATCAAATTCACAGAAGCAGAAAGAATGTTAGTTGTCATGGATTCAACAAAGGAGAAAATCAGGAGTTGTTCAATGGGTATAGAGTCTCAGTCAAGCAAAATGAAAACATTCTGGAGATCTGCTGTTGTACATGTACATGATTCATGACACTATAATACACATTTAAATACTGTTCTTTTGTTTTGTTTATTTTGAAATGGAGTTTCGCTCTGTCTCCCAGGCTGGCATGCAGTGGCGCAATCTCAGCTCACTGCAACCTCCACCTCCCAGGTTCAAGTGATTCTCCTACCTCAGCCTCCCGAGTGGCTGGGATTACAGGAGCGTGCCACCATGCCCAGCTAATTTTTGTATTTTTAGTAGAGATGGGGTTTTGCCATGTTGGCCAGGCTGGTCTTGAACTCCTGACCTCAGGTGATCCATCAGCCTTGGCCTCCCAGAGTGCTGGAATTACAGGCGTGAGCCACCGCACCTGGCTGTAAATACTGTTAAAGAGTAAATTTCACTCTAGCCTGGGCAACAGAGCCAGACCCTATCTCAAAAAAAAACAAAAAAAGGTACATTTAGGTTACATGCTTTTTAACCGTAATTTTAGAAGAAGACAGAAGAACTGATACATACTACAAGAGGCATGAACCAGAAAACATTAAACTAAGAAAGGGAAACCAGACCCAAAAGGACCACATATTGTATGATTCCATTTCTATGAAATGTACACAACAGACAAATCTACAGATTTGTAAAAACTGAAGGCAGGGCTGGGCGCAGTGGCTCACGCCTGTAATCCCAGCACTTTGGGAGGCGGAGGTGGGCGGATCACGAGGTCAGAAGATCAGAGACCATCCTGGCTAACACAGTGAAACCCCGTCTACTAAAAATACAAAAAAAATTAGCCGGGCATGGTGGCGGGCGCCTGTAGTCCCAGCTACTCAGGAGGCTAAGGCAGGAGAATGGCGTGAACCCGGAAGGCAGAGCTTGCAGTGAGCCAAGATCACACCACGGCACTCCAGCCTGGGCAACAGAGCGAGACTCCGTCTCAAGAAAAAAAAAAACTGAAGGCAGATTGATAAGAGTTCTGTGTTTCTGTCTGGGATGATGCAAATATTCCACAATTGATCGCACTGATTGTTGCACAACTCTGTGACTATACTACAAACCACTCAATTAAAAATGTTAAAAGGTGAGTTTTATGATATGATAACTGCATTTTCGATAAAGCTGTTAGAAAAAAATCTATTATGATACACAATTTTGAGAATCTTATGTTAATGGATATTGCTGTAAAAAAGAAAAAAAATATGTATATACATGTATACACACACTGCTTTACCCTCAACTATATACTGTGTAATGTTAATATCTTGAAAGATTTCTGTTTTCCATCTGCTGCTAGGTACAACACTTGGGTACTTCTGGTATTTTTATTTGTTTATAATCCTCATTCCCGTAGGGATTTAAGACACCTAAGACCTTCAAATAAGTACTACAGAATACTTGCAGTTTTTTCAAAAGCACATGTGGTTCATCAAATTGTCCACAAAACAGAAGGACCTATCTTAAGTAGTGGTCAAAGAAAACCTAACATCCAGCCAGATGCAGTGGCTCATGCCTATAATCCCAGCACTTTTGGCAGGCGGATCACTTGAGTTCAGTTCAAGACCAGCCTGGCCAACGTGGTGAACTCTCATCTCTACTAAAAATACAAAAATTACCAGGTATGGTGGCGGGTACCTAAAGAAAAAAAGAAAAACTACCATCCAATAGAGTCTATTTGCTTTCTATAACCTAACAACTGGATTTAAATCCTAGGATCAGAGCCTCTCAATTACTTGCAATTACATATTGAGTCCCAAAAAGCTTGGGGATTTTAAAAGGTAAGAAATGGGGAACAGGTCAGGCAAGAGTAATTCCAGCACTTTAGGAGGCAGAGGCTGGCAGATGGCATGAACTCAGGAGTTTGAGACCAGCCTGGGCAACACAGTGAGACCCTGTCTCAAAAGAAAAAAAAAATAAAAACAAACAAAAAAAAAACGAGAGAGAGAGAAAGAGAGAGAGAGAGAAAGTGAGAAAGAAAGATGTTATAGAGATTTACTTGAAAAGGTTGGGGAAAAGGGCTTCTGGTAAAGTTTAACTTTTGAATATATATGGAAATCTCATCTTCAAAATTCAGACCTTTCTACATAAAACTCCTTCTTCATTGAAGTGATGATTCTTCCCCCCTTGTTTATACTTCACTTTACCATTACAACAGACCAATTTCAGAAGGGCAATGTTTATCAGTACTTTCTCCAATTTTTTTTTTTTATCACATTTAGATGTCCTTACCTGGTTCAGGGAGCTCAGCCTGCGGTGTCAAACTGGGAATTCCTGGCTCCTTTTCCATGTCACCAATGCTGGCACTGGATTTATCACAAACATTTAACCGTGGCCCAACTGCATCTAAGCAGTCAGCATGATTTTGCTCTGTCAGTGGTTCCTCAAGTATGCTTGCTGAAGGAGGAGTTCTATGCTCTGGAAACTCATCCTGCCCCTCCTGCACAGGGTCACTGGGAAGTAAGACCCTAAAGGCACACTCAGAGTTTTCTTTCTCTTTAAATCTGTTCATGCGCTTACGAGGTTTAGTGCGCCTTTGGTTTAAACGCTGCCACCGCTTTTTAGGCACCACTTGATTTACACCATTGAGTTCATCATTCTCACTGTTCATTACAGAGTCCAGCTCTGGGCCTTTTCCGTTTTCAAAAGAGAGTCCTTTTTCAGAAATTTTACCAGGATCAGATTGCTTAACGTTGTTATCGAAATGCACATCAGAAAAATGGTCACCATCTTTACTTGTTAAGTGGCCCATTATCTGAAGGGGTTCCTCTTTACTAGGATCTTCTGCCCCACCTCTCAATGAACCTCCATGTTCTCGGTCTCCCTGCAGTACAGCATCAAGAGTCACACTTGGAAGCTGATTCAGTTTTCTTTTGCGCTCGGTCTTTAAGGCTTTACGGTTCACTGTGTTCTTTACCATTTGGGCTGAAAAAGCATCTCGCAATTTGGATGAAGGCTTTGATCGTCCACAGTTGCGCCTAGTAACACAGTCTGAACGACTTTTACCAGAAGCAGGGAGGTCTCTTTTGTCTGACACTAAGCCAGGTAGGGAAGCAGACAACTCCCCAGATAATGCAGAGTCACCCCCACTAGGGCTAGGATTGGCAGAGTTCTGAATGCCATCTCCCTTTTTCTCTGAATTGTGTGTGGAGCCTCCTGAAACCAAAACCTTAGAGACTCCTACAGGACTGTTAGTAGAACAGTCCCCACGACCAGGACTCCGGTAAGAGACCAGGTTTTGAGCAGTCATCAACCGCTGCTCCTTCGTCTTACTATCATGCATATCTTTCAACATCATTAGCAATGTACTGAATTTGTAGTCTGGTTCAATAGGTATGTGATTCTGACTAGAAGCAGAAGAGAAAAGTAATGGTTTTGATGGCTTTGATGTTCCAGAGTCACTAACATCCTCACCTAAGGATCTGTAAGAGAGTTCCTTCAACTCGGATAAAACATGTTTCACCACTGCTGTTTCTATGTCACTTGAATCCCTGGTTTTCTCATGCATATTGTTCAGTAGTTTTAGACCATCCACTTTCCCACTTTTAGAAATGCTGGCCAAAGGAGAGCCTTTGGTATCAGAAGAGCAGCATTTCAAACTGCACTCCTCATTTATAACTGGGGGTTCTACCATAACTGGATTTTCTTTGTGTTTGCACTTTATACTTCGGAACTTGGGCTGTTTGCTTTTCGAATGTAATAGAGCTTGATTTGCTGCCCCACCCTTTATTAACGAGTTCTCACTGGATATACTTGATGACATGTTGAATTTTGGAGAGACAGCATCATTTGTAAAATCTGATTGGGGTTTGTGAACAAGAGTAGATGCCTTCAGATCAGAGAGTTTAACCTGAGACGTCTCAGTTCCAGGCTCTGCACTCTTAGTACAACCCATTAAGTGGTCTGTATGTGAGTTACTAATGAGAGGCTTCTGTTTTGCTTTTACCCTAGTGTTTGTGGCAGCAAACCTAGAATACTTTATCTTTTCATTTTTCTGCATAGATAACATGTTCTCTGTTCTATCGAAAGCATCTGGAATTTCAAGGATGCTGTTATCAGACTCTGAGCTGTGTTCTATGGGATCCAGGTCACTGCTTCCATCATCAGAAGTGGTACAGATACTAATGGAATCACTTCGCTTTTCCTCATCACCTGCTCCAATATAGCAGAGCTTCACTTTTGAACCACACACCAGGCTTCGTTGGGGTTTATTCTTCTCTCGAGAACACTTTGAGATCAAAGCACCCTCAGGCAAGCCCAATAAAGAGTCACCATTTGAAGTCTCAAATTCTTTCCTTGCAGTGTTTTTTCCACAGGAAGAAAACAGAAAACTTCCTGGGGCAGTGTTGGACCCTGTGAGGCTATTTGCTATCCTGGAAAGTTCATTAGAGGCCTGCGTATCAGATATATCCCCAGAGATAAAGTTTAGGCCAAGGTTCTCTGGAATCTTTCCCCTCCGTTCATCTTTATGTGCTTCAAATTGTATGTGGCCCTTTTTCACACTAGTCCTTTTTGGATTATCAGAGCTCTTTCTGGCTCGAGATTTAGCACAAGGCTTTTCCTTCTCATCTGCAGAATGTTCAGAATCAAAAGCCAGTGATTTCAAGCAGCCATTAAGCAACAGATCATGTTCTGACTCAGGATCATTTGTGCAGTCTTCAAATGGCATATCTTCTTCACTGTCCAACTTGATTGAACCAGGAATACATTTTCGGTTCTTTGACCCCTTGGGAACATCATACTGTTCTGCAAGTCCAACACTGGCTTCCCATTTACTCAAAATTTTCTGAGGAACCTTAAATTTAAAGGAGAAAAAGAATTATCACTTATCAAAGAAATGGGTGGGGTAAAAGGGAGATGAAATCAGAAGCTTTTTTTTTTTCCTTTTTTTTTTTTTGAGACAGAGTCTTGCTCTGTCGCCCAGGCTGGAGTGCAGTGGCACAATCTTCGCTCACCGCAACCTCTGCCTCCCGGGTTCAAGTGATTCTCCTTCCTCAGCCTCCCGAGTAGCTGGGCTTACAGGCACCCGCCACCACACCCAGCTAATTTTTTGTATTTTCAGTAGAATCGGGGTTTCACCATGTTGGCCAGGCTGGTCTCAAACTCCTGACCTGAAGTGATCCGCTCACCTCAGCCTCCCAAAGTGCTGGGATTACAGGTATGAGCCACCGCTCCCGGCCTGACATCAGAAGCTTTTACAAACCTGTCAGGCCTCCTACTTTTATGGAACCAGCCAGGTAGTTAGCACCTGAGCTCAAGCAGCATCTGAATCACCCTAATGGAGCTTCCTCAAAAATACTTCTACTAATAAGATTATGTCATTAGAGTAAGGACTGAGCTCACAAACACTCCACCCTCCCTGCATTTATAAGCACAAAGCAGAATATAGACTAAAACTGGTAACATTACATTTCTGAATTAAAATATACTTGGCCAGGTGTGTGGCTCACGCCTGTAATCCCAGCACTTTCGGAGGCTGAGGAGGATGGATCACCTCAGGTCAGGAGTTCAAGACAACCCTGGCCAACATCACCAAACCCCATCTCTACTAAAAATAAAAAAATTAGCCAGGTGTGGTGGCAGACACCTATACTCCCAGCTACTGTGGAGGCTGAGGCAAGAGAATCACTAGCACCTGGGAGTTGGAGATCACGCCATTGCACTCCAGCATGGGGGACAGAGCAAGACTCCATCTCAAAAAATTAATTAATTAATTAAGGAATATGAAGGCCAAACATATGTTCAGTTGCATAAAAAAGAAAGTAGGGAGGCTAAGACACGAGAATCATTTGTACCCAGTACGTGGAGGTTCCAGTGACCTGAGATCATGCCACTGTATTCCAGCCTGGGTGACAGAGCAAGACTCTGTCTCAAAAAGAAAAAAGAAAAGAAAAAAAGAAAAAGAAAAAGAAAAAGCAAGAAAATAAAGAAAAAGAAAAGCAAAAGGTTAAGGAAGATGAATATAGAAAAAACAGGATAAGAGAAATCAGCAGGTTTGATCTACCTCCCCAGGGGACTTGAAATTTGAAATTCTAGTTAACACTAGCCACCTGGCTAATCAAGAATCGACTATAAATGTTAAATATAACCTGGATTATAACCAAGCCATCTCCTAGGCTTCATCATGTAATCCAGAGCTATTACACTTATGACACCATGGGTGTTACATTATCTTTTCTGGATACCTCACAGCATGAAAACATTGAGACTCTGTGAAATACAGCTAATTTTTCAGACTCTTATTTTCTTCCTTAACTCCATACAATAGGTATTAGTCAAGATTCTAACTACCACATAGTGTTCACAAATACTTTAATATTTGTGAAGGGGACGTTCTGCAGAGCAAGTAAACATTAAGATCATTGCTGGGGACAGTGGCTCATGGCTGTACTCCCAGGACTTTGAGAGGCTGAGGCAGGTGGATTACATGAGCTCTGGAGTTCAAGACCAACCGGGGTAACACGACGAGACCCTGTCTCTACTAAAAATACACACACACACACACACACACACACACACACGCACACACACAAATTAGCCGGACATGCTGCATGCACATGGTCCCAGCTACTCAGTAGGCTGAGGCAGGAGGATCATTTGGGCCCAGGAGGTGAAAGCTGCAGTGAGCCGAAACCGTGCCACTGCACTCCAGCCTGGATGACAGAGCACGATCCTGTCTCAAATTTTAAAAAATAAAATAAATAAATAAAAGGCTGGGTGGAGTGGCTCACACCTTTAATCCCAGCACTTTGGAAGGCTGAGACAGGAGGATGCCTTTAATCCAGCCTGGGAAACACAGGGAGACGCCCTCTCTAAAAAAAAAAAAAAAAAAAAATTTTTTTAAATAAATAGGCCAGGCACAGTGGCTCATGCCTGTAATCCCAGTGCTTTGGGAGGCTGAGGTGGGCAGATCACAAGGTCAGGAGATCGAGACCATCCTGGCCAACATGGTGAAACCCCGCCTATACTAAAAATATAAAAAATTAGCCAGGCCTGGTGGTGGACACCTGTAGTCTCAGCTACTCGGGAGGCTGAGGCAGGAGAATGGCATGAACCCAGGAGGCGGAGGTTGTAGTGAGCTGAGATCACGCCACTGCACTCCAGCCTGGGCAACAGAGCGAGAGTCTGTCTCAAAATAAATAAATTAATTAATTAATTAAATTAAAAAATAAATAATTAGGGTAACGAGGCCGGGCACAGTGGCTCACGCCTATAATCCCAGCATTTTGAGAGGCCAAGGTCGGGAGGTGGCAGGGGGGTCACCTTAGGTTAGGAGGTCGAGACCAGCCCGGCCAACATAGTGAAACCTTGTCTCTACTAAAAATACAAAAAGTAGCAGGGCGTGGTGGCGCAGGCCTGTAATCTCAGCTACTTGGGAGGCTGAAGCAGGAGAATTGCTTGAACCCAGGAGGCAGAGGTTGCGGTGAGCCAAGATCATGCCACTGCATTCCAGCTGGGGCGATAGAGTGAGACTCCATCTCAAAAAGAAAAAAAAAAAAAAATTAGGGTAACTAGAGGAGTAGCCTCCTCTTAAAGAAAGGATCAAACTGACAATCTGGTGTGTGTATTTTTTTTTTTTTTAAGCACAGAAACACATATCCACTAATGCTCATGACTGAGACCAGAGTAAATCAATTTTCCAGAACCTGAAAGCCCCAATAAACACCTCTAAAAAGATTGGTAACTCTACATACCTAAAGACTTAACAAAATAACCGACACATCCCTATCAGCAACCAGCTGAAATATCTGAAAGGAAGCCGTTAACCTCTTTCATCCTAACAACACATACTAATTGTTTCTAAAGCATCAATTGTATGTCATATTAAATATTTTATACTTATTTCTAATGTTTACAACAGTTCTATAAGGTCTAAGTTATTGTACTAGCTTTAGAGATGAAGACACCAAGTCTTTGAGAATTCAAGTGTTAAGTGGCAGACCCTGCATATGAACTCTAAATTATCCTAATTATGATTTTTAAAAATAGTCTACAAGTATTGCCAGCATGGTATCTCATGCCTGTAATTCCATCACTTTAGGAAACCGACATGAGAGGATTAAGTCCAGGAGTTCATGACCAGCCTGGGCAACATGGCAAGACCTCGTCGTTCTACAAAAAAATAAAAATAGAAATTGGGGCTGGGCACAATGGCTCATGCCTGTAATCCCAGCACTTTGGGAAACCGAAGCAGATGGATCACTTGAAGACAGGAGTTTGAGACCAGCCTGGCCAACATGGTGAAACCCTGTCTCTACTAAAAATACAAAAATTAGCCAGGTGTGGTGGCATACACTTGTAATCCCAACTATTTGGGAGGCTGAGGCATGAGAATCGCTTGAACCCAGGAGGCAGAGGTTGCAGTGAGCCAAGATTGTACCAGTGTACTCCGGCCTCGGTGACAGAGCAAGACTCTGTTTAAAATAATAATAATAATAATAAATAAAAATTAGCCACTGTAGTCGTACATATCTGTAGTCCCAGCTACTCGGGAGACTGAGGCAGGAGAATGGCTCGACCCTGGGAGGTCGTAGCTGCAGTAAAAGATGACTGTGCAACAGCACTCTAGCATGAACAACATAGAGAGACCCCCATATCAAAGAATAATAATAATAAATAAAAGTATTTAGACCCAGGGGAGTATAAAACACCAAACTAAGAATTATTATTTCTCCTCCTAGAATTGAATATAAGAGAATATTAAATCATAGAGACAATGATGGTAGTGACACCATAATAGAATGGTGGTGACAGGTGATGGGAGGACAAATGGGGAATTACTGTTTAACAAGTAAAAGAGTTTCAGATTTACAAGATGAAAATAATTATGAGATGTTTGCACACCATTATAAATGTATTTAAAACCATTAACTGTACACTTAAAAGTGTTTAAGATAGTAATTTTTATATTATATATATTTTAACACAATAAAACAAATGGGAGGAAAAAAGAGGATTAAAATAAGCTGGTACTTTTCTCAGCCAAATTTAACATAAAACATCAAGCAAAAGAAAAAAAGCCACAATACTGATCGTTGAAATAACTAGAGTAGAAACTTTAGACTTAAGCACTGACAAACATAAAAAAGAAAATTATTAAAAATGTTATGGTTCTCAGTGGGTGCAGTGGCTCACGTCTGTAATCCCAGCACTTTGGGAGGCTGAGGCGAGTTGATCACCTGACGTCAGGAGTTCAAAACCAGCCTGGCCAATATGGCAAAACCCTGTCTCTACTAAAAATACAAAAATTAGCCAGGTGTGGTGGCGGGCACCTATAATCCCAGCTACTTGGGAGGCTAAGGCACAAGAATGGCTCAAACCTGGGAGGTAGAAGTTGTAGTGAGCCAAGAGTGTGCCACTGCACTTCAGCCTGGGTGACAGAGTGAGACTCTGTTTCCAAAAACAAACAAACAAACAAAAAAACCACATTATTCTCACTAATAGAAATAATTAGTCCAAGTGGCAAGAAGCAGAATATTTCATTTTAATGATCACTTTCATCATGCATAAAAGATAACAAAAGAATGGTCATGCTATGTCATAATTTTCACTACTGAGTGACACAGTGAAGTTGACTAAAATAATTTATCAAAAAATTGAGTATAAATACGTCACAAGCTAGCCCCAGCCCACTGGGGAGGAAAAACAAACAAACAAATAAAAAAACCCACCTGCATCTGCTCCCTAGCTCTTTTCTCACAGATATTCTACCACCAAAGGAAATAACTTATATTTCAAAAATATGCTTCTTCCCTGCCTCCTTTCTGCTAACCCCCAAGTAGATAATTATTTTTAAAAGGCCGGGCCAGGCGCAGTGGCTCACACCTGTAATCCCAGCATTTTGGGAGGCCAAGGCAGGCAGGCTGCTTGAGCTCAGGAGTTCAAGACCAACCTGGCCAACATGGCGAAATCCTGTCTCTACTAAATACAAAAGTTAGCCAGGCGTGGTGGTGCTCGCTTATAATCCCAGTTACTCAAGAGGCTGAAGCACGAGAATCACTTGAACCTGGGACGTGGAGGATGCAGTGAACAAAGATTGCACCACTGTACTCCAACCTGGGAAACAGCAAGGCTCTGTCTCAAAAATAAATGAAAGGCCATTTTCTTTCTTTTTCTTACTTGCTTCTGTCACTCAATAAAAAGCCTTTTTCGTTTCCTACCTTATGCCTATATCCTTTTTCTTTCTGTTTTCCTCTTCTCCTAAGGACAGGTAGCTCTTCAAATTGATGTCTGCCTTCAAACATGACGATTGCTTTTCCAGCCACCCAGGCTCTCTCAGAAGGATCTCCAAAAGCCTCCACGTAGTACTGCCGATAGGGCCTCCGGTTGGAAACTAGGTAAGGGTAAGAGAACCAGAATCATTAGATCAAAGAAATTACTTCTCATCATTAAGAGAACAGCCACATCATTGTTGCCAAAGAAGACTGTCTGGAAACAACTAACATGCCCACTGAACTAGACAATCTAGAGTAGATCACACACAAGGAAAATTTTAAGTATTCTATATGTGTGGCAAGAAAACACACAGGAGGTTATCAAAGAATCAGTAGTCTAGTCTGATGATATGATATAGCTTCAAAACCAGCTAAATGTAGATTAACTACAAAGAAGAAATTAAGATAGTAGACAGGTAAGTTTCTTTCACTATATCAGTCTATAATTTCATTGTTCCAAAAATACAGAAGATGTATAATAAGCCCACAGCAACAAAAATATATATATTAAAAAAAAACCAAGAAAATGTGAAAAACACTAGGCTAATATAAAGAAGAAGAAATGTTTCAGCAAAGCAACATGTATGATCTGTTAACATTTATAATGCAGCTACTCATAGACAAGCACCACACAAGGTGCTTTGCATGGATTCCTCCCCACAACCACACCCCCAAAATAATGTATGGTTTTGATATTTTAGATATAGTAAGTTCAATAACTTCAGAGAGAACAAGCGCATGGTCAAACACTGGTTTTGCAAAGAAAGTGAAATGCAATATTTCAAATTAGGGAAATTTTAAAAGAAAAAGGAAAGCCTACCAGTAATAAAACCAAAAATAAATCCAGTTTAGCCTATAATTTCTTGGTTATCTAAAGTTCTATACATACAATTAAAAATATGAAAATACAAATCCCATCTAGAAAAGATTATAATTAAATTCATCTAGTATATGTTATCTTCCACACATTTACAATTTTATTAGCAACTTTTATTACACTAAAATGTCACAAAAGAAAGAGACTCAGGACAACACATGTTTAACAATTTGTCACTTTTAATAAAAGGAAATAAAAATCATTTTATACGAAAATTCATTTTAACTCAGATCTAGTTCCCTTGTAACAACCACGTCTTATTTCAAAACACAGAAAAGAATCCAAATAACCTTTGGAAGAATTACGGAATGCCTATTTCCTTCAGAATGCAAAATGAAAAATGAAAAAAGAAAGACAAAGGAGAGAAGGGATTTATAAACTGAACTGTCAACGGTAACTTCTCTATAAATGCTGGTTTCAAAAGTGTACACACGGTAGTTTTTCTATAAAAAACACAGCTTAATAATGAAACTAAAACTTAAATTTTGTGTTGTCTGGTTCATTTTAAAAACAAACTGAAAAAAAAAATGAACTCCTTATTTCCCACCTATTGAATTAAATCCTTCAATAAAAATCACCTACAGGAACTGGAACTCGTTAATATACACGTGTGTACCTATATAGAAGTTCTTAAAGTCAATTGGAGAAATAAGTCACTCTCCCATGAGTCAATACATTGAACTGGCCAGGTGCAGGGGCTCACACCTGTAATCCCAACACTTTGGGAGGCAGAAGTGGGAGGATTGCTTGAGCCCAGGAGTATAAGACGAGCCTGGGAAACATAGCAAGACCCTATCTCTACTAAAAATAAAAAAATTAGCTGAGGATGGTGGCATGTGCCTGTAGTCCCACCTATTTGGGAGGCTGAGAAGAGAGGATCACTTCATCCTCAAAGGTCAAGAATACAGTGAGCCATTATCACGCCACTGCACTCCACCCTGGCAGTACAGCAAGACCTTGTCTTAGAAATAAACAAATAAATAAATTCCATTAACAGATCAAGAACTTGATGTGCCAGCAACGTGAGGAGGAGAAAAAAGAACTCACTGTCTGACAGATAAGTCATCTATAAATAGATTACAGTACAAAAGGCATGACAACTGCAAAAATAAACACTTATTTCTTTAAAAAAAAAAACTCAATTATAAGTGGGAGGAGATAAATGAAGTACTTGAACAACTTTTTTTTTGAGACGGAGTTTCACTCTTGTTGCTCAGTCTGGAGTGCTATGGCATGATCTCAGCTCACTGCAACCTCTGCCTCCCAGGTTCAAGCGATTCTCCCGCCCCAGCCTCCCAAGTAGCTGGAATTACAGGCATGCGCCACCATGCCCGGCTAATTTTTTGTATTTTTAGTAAAGACGGGATTTCCTCATGTTGGTCAGGCTGATCTCAAACTCCCGACCTCAGGTGATCCGCCCGCCTCGGCCTCCCAAAGTGCTGGGATTACAGGCGTGAGCCACCGCGCCAGGCTGAACAACTTTTAAAGTTAAACAGTTTGGCCAGGTGGGATGGCTCATGCCTGTAATCCCAGCACTTTGGTAGGCTGAGGCAGGCGGATTACCTGAGGTTAGGAGTTCAAGACCAGCCTGGTCAACATGGTAAAACCCTGTCTCTACTAAAAATACAAAAAGTAGCCGGGCGTGGTGCAACATGCCTGTAATCCAAGCTACTCGAGAGGCTGAGGCATGAGAATCGCTTGAACTCAGGAGGCGGGGGTTGCAGTGAGCTGAGATCGCACCACTGCACTCTAGCCTGGACAACAGAGTGAGACGCCATTTCAAAAAATAAAAATAAAAAAAAAAGTAAACACTTAAAGATAGAATTATAGTATGAGGGCATAGAACCCTCAAAGGCATGAATGAATAAAACAAAACAAAACTACAAGTAGTTCTAAACACTGTATCATAAACTAGAAGAAAAGGGAAACTAATATAGGTTGGGCAGCAACCAGACTTGTAAGCGTTCGCATGGCATGTTAAGATCTTAGCCATTACAGCTTCGACTTTTAGCTGACTTTTAGTCCCAGCTACTCGGGAGGCTGAGGCAGAAGAATCACTTGATCCCAGGAGGCAGAGGATGCAGTGAGCCAAGATCCCGCTACTGCACTCCAGCCTGGGAGACAGAACAAGACTCTGTCTCAAACAAACAAACAAACAAACAAACAAAACACAGATGCTTAGGTTGGACGCAGTGGCTCACACCTATAATCCCAGCACTTTGGGAGGTGGAGGCAGGCGGATCACCAGAGGTCAGGAGTTCGAGACCAGCCTGGCCAACATGGCAAAACCCAGTCTCTACTAAAAATACAAAAATTAGTGCCAGGTGTGGTGGTATGCACCTGTAATCCCAACTGAGGCAAGAGAATCACTTGAACCCAGGAGACAGAAGTTGCAGTGAGCCAAGATCGCACCTCACTGCACTCCAGCCTGAGTAACAAGAGTGAAACTCCATCCAAAAAAAAAAAAAAGAATACAAAAACACCAGATACTATACAATGTTTATAGAAACACTGTTCAGAATGGCCAAAAGGAAACAACCCAAATGTTCTCTGATGGATGAATGGAAAAACAAAATGTGATACTTAGAATACAATGACGTATTATGTAGCCTTTAAAAAAATTAACAGAGAGAAAGAAATTCGGAAACATACTATAGCATAGATAAACTTAGAAGACATTATGATAAGTGAAGTAAGGGGTCAATAGGACAAATGTCTGATTCTAGTTATATGTGGTATCTAAAATAGTCAAATTTATAAGGAAAAAAAACACAGAACAGTGGTTACCAAGAGCTACGGTGATGTTGGTAAATGGGTACAGAGTTTCAGTTTGGGAGATGAAAGAGTCTGGAGATGAATAGTGGTAATGGCTACACAACAATGTTAATATACTTAATGCTACTGAACTGCCTACTTTAAACAATGAAAACATTAGGCGAGGAAAGGTGACTCAGGCCTGTAGTCCCCGCACCTTGGGAGGCTGAGGCAGGACAGCACCTTGGGAGGCCAAGGCAGGAGGA
This sequence comes from Pongo abelii, assembly GCF_028885655.2. Taxonomy (NCBI): domain Eukaryota; kingdom Metazoa; phylum Chordata; class Mammalia; order Primates; family Hominidae; genus Pongo; species Pongo abelii. Next base: position 185,622,764 of record NC_071989.2, read on the forward strand.
TCACTTAAGGTCAAGAGTTCAAGAACTGCCTGGCCAACATGGTGAAATCCTGTCTCTACTAAAAATACAAAAATTAGCCAGGCGTGGTGGCACATGCCTGTAGTCCCAGCTACTTGTATAGTCCCAGCTACTCAGGAGGCTCAGGCAGAACTGCTTGAACCCAGGAGGCAGAGGTTGCAGTGAGCTGAGATCCCGCCACAGCCTGGGCAACAGAGCAGGACTCTATCTCAAAAAAACAAAACAAAACAAAAAAACATTAAATTTATATTTTGTCTATTTTTTAAAAGTCAAATAACCAATGATGGGTATATGGGAAAAATCAGAACCAATGCATTCCTAGTGGGAACGTATCCCCGTTGTTAAGTTGAGAAGCACAACAGATTTGCGGAAAAATTATAAACAAATCACAGATGCTCCATGACATACCCATTATAAGTTGAAAATATTAAGTTGAGGCCGGGCGTGGTGGCTCGCTCCTGTAATCCCAGCATTTTGGGAGGCCGAGGCGGGCAGATCACGAGGTCAAGAGATCGAGAACATCCTGACCAACATGGTGAAACCCCGTCTCTACTAAAAACACAAAAATTAGCTGGGCGTGGTGGCAGACGCCTGTAATCCCAGCTACTCAGGAGGCTGAGGCAGGAGAATTGCTTGAACCAGGGTGTCAGAGGTTGCAGTGAGCTGAGATCGTGCCACTGCACTCTAGTCTGGTGACAGAGCAAGACTCCATCTCAAAAAAAAAAAAAAAAAAAAAGAAAAGAAAAGAAAATATTAAGTTGAATATGAAGGCTGGCCAGACGCAGAGGCTTCACACCTATAATCCAAACACTTTCTGAGGCCAAGGCAAGAGGACTGTTTGAGCCCAGGAGTCCAAGACAAGCATGGGCAATACAGGGAGATCCTGTCTACAAAAAAATTAAAAAATTAGCTGGGCGTGGTGGCCCTTGCCTGTAGTTCCAGCTACTTGGGGGGCTGAGGCGGGAGGATCACATGAGTCCAAGAGGCAGAGGTTGCAGTGAGCTGACATCGCGTCACTACACTCCAGCCTGAGCAACAAAGCAAGACCCTGCCTCTAAAAAAAAAAAAGAATAATTAGAAAATGCATTTAATACACCTAGCCTACGCTAAACATGCTCAGAACACTTACATTGGTCTACAGTTGTGCAATATTTCTGACACAGAGCCTATTTTAAAATTAACTGCTGAATATATCCTGTAATTTACTGAATACTACATTGAAAGTGAAAAACAGAGTGGTTCTACAGGTAACTCAAAGTACCATTTCTATTTAATGTGTATCGCTTTCACACCATTGTAAGGTCAAAAAATTCTAACTCAAATTGGGGACCTACCACATATGAAATGTCCAGAATATGCAAATCCACAGAAATAGAAAGTACATTAGTAGTTGCTTAAGGCAAACACATATGGGTGTGGAAAGATGGAGACAGAGGAAGCTAAAGAGTATGGGGTTCCATGTTAGGGTGATGAATATATTTTCAAATTGATATCCTGGTGAAAACTTCAAGTATGGAGTTGAGTATATAAATCTAAAGGCTGGATAAAGACTATCACTATGGATATGAATTCAGTTTACTGATGACAATTTAAAACTCAGTTATAAGACTGTCACTCAAGAAGGATGAAAAAAGGCTATTGCAGACTAAATGTTTGTGTCCTCCTGAAATGCATTATTCTGAAGCCTTGACCCCCCCCCATATGTTGGTGTTTACAGGTGAGGCCTTTGAAGTAATTAGATTTACTAATTTTATACACTAAATATACCAAGAATACTAAATACTATTACTAGATTAGTAATAGGTCCCTCATGATGGAGGTGATCTCATGATGCAACTAGTCTCCTTATAAGAAGATGCCAGAGTGAGTACTTTCGCTCTCTGCCAAATGAGGACACAGCAACAAGGTGGTTATCTACAAGTCAGGAAGACAGCCCTCACTTGGGATCCAAATTGGCTAGCACCTTCATCTTGAAACTTCCCTGTCTCTAGAGTCAAAAATAAATTGGCCAGGCACAGTGGCTCACACCTGTAATCTCAGCACGTTGGGAGGCCAAGGTGGGAGGATCACTTAAGGCCAGGAGTACAAGACCAGTTCATGCAACATAGGGAGATCTTGTCTCTACAAGAAATATAAAAATTAGCCAAGTGTTGTGGTGCACACCTGTAGTGCCAGCTACTCAGGAGGCTGAGGTGGAAGGAGCACTGGAGCCCTGGAGCACTGGAGCCTGGGAGATGGAAGTTGCAGTGAGCTGTAATTGTGCCACTGCACTCCAGCCTGAGTGACAGAGCAAGACTCTTTCTCAAAAATAAGAATAATATTAAAATAAAAAATAACAAAAAATAAAAATCCTTCTGAATCCTATATACCTATCTGCCTGCAGCATCCTCCCTTCTCTGTCTGTCTCCACTGCCTCAAATCAGTCCAATCTAACTTCTACCCTAATCAAACCAACAACAACAAAAAAGGTACTCGTGATCTCCACCTTCTTATCCCTAATGGACATTTTATTTACTTTCTAGGCAACACTCAGCAAAATTGACCACATCGTCCTTGAACTACAGTGGTCCCAGCTCACCTGAGACTTCACTTTCGATGGTTTCAGTTACCTGTGATACGGTAAAATAAGCTACTGGGGTCGAAGGTAGGGGACAGATTCCCATAACTTTTATTACAGTGTAATTGTTCTGTTTTATTTATTTATTTATTTATTTATTTATTTTTTGAGATGGAGTCTCGCACTCTCGCCCAGGCTGGAGTGCAGTGGTGCCATCTTGGCTCACTGCAAGCTCCGCCTCCCGGGTTCACACCATTCTCCTGCCTCAGCCTGCCAAGTAGCTGGGACTACAGGTGCCCGCCACCCTGCCCAGCTCATTTTTTGTATTTTTAGTAGAGACAGAGTTTCACCTTGTTAGCCAGGATGGTCTCAATCGCCTGACCTTGTGATCCGCCTGTCTCGGCCTCCCAAAGTGCTGGGATTATAGGCGTGAGCCACTGCACCCGCCCTCTGTTTTATTATTAGTTGTTATTGATCTCTTACAATGCCCAATTTATCTTTTATTTACTATTTTTTTTTTTTTAGATGGAGTCTTGCTCCATCGCCCAGGCTGGAGTGCAGTGGTATGATCTCGGCTCATTGCCACTTCCACCTCCCAAGTTTAAGCAATCCTCCTGCCTCAGCCTCCCCAGTAGCTGGGATTACAGGCGTCCACCACTAGGCCCAGCTAATTTTTTGTGTGTTTTTAGTAGAAACAGGGTTTCACCATGTTGGCCAGGCTGGCTTTCAACTCCTGACCTCAAGTGATCCGCCTGCCTCGGCTTCCCAATGTGCTAGGATTACAGGCGTGAGCCACCACAACCGGCCACAATGCCCAATTTATAAATGATACTTTATAATAGGTATGTATATACAGGAAAAACATTATATATATGGGATTCAGTACTATCCAGTTTCAGGCATCCATTGAGAATCTTAGAACATATCCCCAGTACATACTACTGTACTCTAGCCACATTCTCCTACTTTTCCTCTTCCAACTGTTTCATCCGATTCTTTTTCATCATTCTTTTTCAGCGAGCTCAGTCTCTTCCATACAGATGTCAAATGATGTCTTCCTCAATGTACCTTTTGTCTCATAGTATCTTTTGTCCCAAAAAATCTCACCCATGCCTTGCCCATGGCTCCAACTAATATGAACAAGAATATGTCCTTTCTGAGTTATAGATGCTCTGGTGTTCTCTCAGTAAATGATGATCTATTCATCCACCCAGTGATGAAGCTAAAAACGTGGGAGCCATCCTGTGATATGGAAACCTGAGAACTGAAAGCCTCAGGACTTCATTTTCCCTCACTCAACATTATCCAATGCATTATTACATCAGATGCATTTTACCTCCTAATCTGTTTTTATTTTCTATTCACAGTTTTCATCACACCATAATCACTAATAATGACTTCTTTAACTGTCTCTTTTTACTTATTTGTGGTCCCCCTCTAACACATGTTCAATAATCCAGCCACAGTGAACTTTTAAAATGAACAGATCAGAGAATGGTGGCTCCTGCTAAACATCTTTTAATTATATACATTGTTCCTGAGATAAAAATAACAAAATCTTTTAACAAAGTCAACAAGGCACGGAACACTCTGTCCCATATCTACTTCCCAGCCTCATACTGTGCCACCCTCCATTACTCTGTGAGCTGCAGATTCCTGGAACCATCTTCTTCTCTCTTCCCTAGTTAACTCCCAACTCATCCTCTCAAGTAACAGATCAGAGCAAACACCACTGATGAAAAGTCCAGGTCAGTTATCCCTGTTATATCACTGAATAGGCATCAAAATTGTTCCTTGGACAGACTTCTCAGTTAAGTAATAATGCATTTGATTATTTTCTGGTGTCTTGTCCCTTATACTAGATTCTAATTTCTCATGAGAGCAAGCAGTATTGATGTATGGCCCAATAATGGATCCCAAAACCTAGCACAGTACTCAATCTATACAAGGTATTTACTATTTGTCAAATAAATAGCATGGACTCAACTAGTATGCATAAGAAACACTATAAATAGGCTGAGTGCAGTAGCTCCCGTCAGTAATCCCAAGTACTTTGGGAGGCCCAGGCGGGTAGATCGCTTGAGCCCAGGAGTTTCAGACCAGCCTGGGCAACAAGGCAAAACCCCGTCTCTACAAAAAAATTAAAAACTAAGCCAGGCATAGTGGCGAATGCCTGTAGTCCCAGCTGCTTGGAAGGCACAGGAGGGAAGATCGCTTGACCCTGGGACGCTATGGCTGCAATGAGTCATCATCACGCCACTGCATTCCAGCCTGGGCAATAGAACGAGACCCTAAATCAAAAGAGAGATGAGGAAAGAGAGAAAGAGAGACACCCTAATGAGTAAGAAACCAGCAGTCATAGGGACAGGGAGGTTAGAAAAGGAGGACTCAGAGTTCTCTAGTAGTAGAATTTAAATATCCAGACAGGTCACAAAGGATAAGGTATCAACATTTTTTTTTAATTAAAGAGAAAGTGTCTCATTGTGTTGCCAAGGCTGGTCTCAAACTCCTGGGCTCAAGTGATCCTCCCACCTCAGACTCCCAAAGTGCTGGGATTATAGGCATGAGCTACCGTGCCTGGTCAAGGTATTAAATTTTTAACACGCTAAATTATTTTTTTCTTTTGAGACAGAGTCTCGCTCTGTCGCCCAGGCTGGAGTACAGTAGTGTGATCTTGGATCACTGCAACCTCCGCATCCTGGGCTCAAGCAATTCTTCTGCCTCAGCCTCCCCAGTAGCTGGGATTATAGGAGCATGCCAACACACCTGGCTAATTTTTGTATTTTTAGTAAACACAGGGTTTCACCATGTCAGCCAGACTGGTCTCGAACTCCTGACCTCAGGTGATCTGCCCGCCTCAGCCTCCCAAAGTGCTGGAATTACAGGTGTGAGCCACTGTGCCCAGACACAAAACCTAGTACTGTGCTAGGTTTTGGCACCTGTAGTCCCAGGTACTTGGGAGGCTGAGGCAGCAGAATGGTGTGAACCCAGGAGGTGGAGCTTGCAGTGAGCCGAGATTATGCCACTGCACTCCAACCTGGAAGACAGAGCGAGGCTCCGTCTCAAAAAAAAAAAAAGACACTAAAATTTATAAAGGTTTTTGGGCACCTCACTATTCAAAATATAAAATCAAATCCAGGAATTCTACTTTGGAGAAATCATCCTTTTTGTTAAAAAAAAAAAAAAAAAAAAAAGAGGCATGGTGACTTCCAGCACTCTGGAAGGTCAAGGTGGGAGGATCCCTTATTAAGCTCAGGATTTCAAGACCAGCCTGGGTAATATATGGAGACACTATCTCCACCCAAAAAGAAAAAAAAAAAAAAGCCATGTGTGGTGGCACACATCTGTGCTTCCAGCTATTCCAGCTATTCAGGATGCTGAGGTTGGATGACTGGTTGAGCCCTGGAGACCAAGGCTTCAGTGAGGCGTGGTTATGCCATTACACTCCAGCCTAGGCAACAGAATGAGATCCTGTCTCAGAAAAATAAATAAATACATAAATAATAAAAATATGAAAAAAATATCCACAAAGTGGAAAAGGCAAGCTGCAAAATATACAATGTTCTGTTTGTGATAAAGGAAAGACGTGGAAGATGACTAAGAAGTATATATTTACTCATGTAAATATAAATATAATTTACATGAAAAAACATTATGTATATAAAAATATATTAATACCAGCCGGGTGTGGTGGCTCACGCCTATAATCCAAACACTTTGGGAGGCCAAGACCGGTGGTTCACTTGAGGTCAGGAGTTTGAGACCAGCCTGGCCAACATGGTGAAACCCCGTCTCTACTAAAATACAAAAATTAGCTGGGCATGGTGGCACACACCTGTAATCCCAGCTACTCTGGAGGCTGAGGCAGGAGGAGAATTGCTTGAACCCGGGAGGCAGAGGTTGCAGTGAGCCGAAATTGCGCCACTGCACTCCAACGTAGGTGATAGAGCAAGATTCCATCTCAAAACAAAACAACAACAACAAAAATTAATATCAATTGGTTGCCTGTTGAAAGGAATGAAGAATGTGGCAGATCACAGCAAAGCAGAGAGTAAGCTGATTTTTCTGAATCTCATCAACATATGACTTTCAGAAACTAAAATACATATATTAAAACTAAAATAAAATCACTACCATCCTAATAGAAAAAAGGACAGCTCAAATCAAGTTTCAGGCCAGGTGCAGTGGCTCACGCCTGTAATCCCAACACTTTGGGAGGCTGAGGAAGGAGGATTACCTGAGGTCAGGAGTTCAAGACCAGCCTGGCCAACATGGTGAAACCCCATCTCTATTAAAAATACAAAAATTGGCCTGGCACAGTGGCTCACGCTTGTAATCCCAGCATTTTGGGAGGCCGAGGCCAGCAGATCACGAGGTCAGGAAATCAAGACCACCCTGGTTAACACGGTGAAACCCCGTCTCTACTAAAAATACCAAAAAAATTAGCTGGACGTGGTGGCTGGCGCCTGTAGTCCCAGCTACTCGGGAGGCTGAGGCAGGAGAATGGCATGAACCCAGCAGGCAGAGCTTGCGGTGAGCCGAGATCGCGCCACTGCACTCCAGCCTGGGAGACAGAGCAGAAATTCTTCTCTAAAATAAAATAAAATAAAACTAAATCAAGTTTCAGCCCCATCCTTTAGAGTAATTTAAAACTAAGGTACCTGAGATTCAAACACAACAATCAACTGAAAAACAAACAATAGCATTTAAAGGAAATACTCCAAATTAAAATTTCAAACTTCAAAATTATTAATAAGAAACATTTACAATTGTTTCAGCTTTTATATTATCAAAAATGATACAAACCTGATTGAAGTAGAAATATGTAAATATACTAAAAGGTGATTCTGGACAATGTAAACATTAGAGAAATGGCCTAACATCTTCCTGGCATCAACAGAATAACTGAGAATGTTTAAATCAGCCAGGCACAGGCAGTGGCTTACGCCTGTAATCCCCATACTTTGGGAGACTGAGGTGGGCGGATCACCTCATGTCAGAAGTTCAAGACCAGCCTGGCCAACATGGTGAAACCCCATCTCTACTAAAAATACAAAAATTAGGCCTGGTGCAGGGCTCATGCCTGTAATCTCAGCACTTTGGGAGGCCGAGGCAGGCAGATCGCCTGAGGTCGGGAGCTTGAGACCAGTCTGACCAACATGGAGAAACCTCGTCTCTACTAAAAATACAAAATTAGCTGGGCGTAGTGGCACATGCCTGCAATCCCAGCTACTGAGGAGGCTGAGCCAGGAGAACTGCTTGAACCCAGGAGGCGGAGGTTGCGGTGAGCCGAGATCACGCCATTGCACTCCAGCCTGGGCAACAAGAGCAAAACTCCATCTCAAAAAAAAAAAAAACCAAAAAAACAAAAATTAGCCAAGAGTGGTGGCAGGTGCCTGTAATCCCAGCTACTCGGGAGGCTAAGGCAGGAGAATCGCTTGAACTCACAAGTCAGAGGTTGCAGCGAGCTGAGATTGTACCACTACAGTCCAGTCTGGGCAACAAGAGTGAGACTCCATCTCAAAAACAAACAAACAAACAAAAACAACCGAGAGAAGGTTTAAATCATAGAGTAAAATGAACTTTTAAAAGCCCCAAAAGATAAAATATGTAACACCAATTCATTCACAAAATATTCCAAGGTAAAAAATATATTATTATTAAAGATAACAAAAATTGAGTTATTCTAAAGGCAACTGCCTTTAACATGTATAATCACTGCAAGTATTACCTTTCATTTTTGAATGTGTGTTAATCAACGGATCAGAACAAATCCTGCAGGGCCACCACGGGCGTCTCTTGAATTTTGCCCAGATGAGATCTCCAACTTCATACTTCAGTGGCGTAGACTTTTTCTTAGGTTGACACTTTAGACAGACAAAACATGCGGTATCAATAAGAATCAAAATATTTTGAAACAGTATTGTCATTCCTATTAGCCTTCTGAAAAAGCAATGTATGAAAAATTGAGAATGAAAACACTCTAGCCTCAAAAGAATTACAAAATAAGTACAACTAAATTATTTCATCTTAATTTTTCATAACATAGCCCTTTATACATGGTTCTCAACTTATAATTGTTTTATATAATGAATCTATCCGTATTTTGAAAATAAAATTAAGCTGGCTTTATTTTTAAAGAACTAAAAACAAACACAATAAAGAAAATCATCCGAAGGAAAAGATATCCTTGATATAGTCCTTGGATCAAAACACAAAGGGGAAAAAAATGGAGAAAAAAATTATAGGAAGAATTTTTAATAATATCAAGAGACTTCAGACCCTTCTGCATGTGATATTCTACATGCTTTTCAAACCAATATTTCTATTAGCATATTAACAATAGTAATAGCCAGGAGTGGTGGCACACGCCTGTAGTCCCAGTTAACACTTTACTTTCAGACATAAGCACCAGAGAAAACAGCAAAGAATTCTTCTAGATACTCATAGAAGTTAAATCTCATTAAAAATACTGGGATTGGCTGGGCAGGGTGGCTCACGCCTGTAATCCCAGCACTTTGGGAGGCCGAGGTGGGTGGATTACCTGAGGTCAGGAGTTCATGACCAGCCTGGCCAACATGGTGAAACTTCGTTCTACTAAAAATACAAAAATTAGCCGGGCGTGTTGGCGGGCACCTGTAATCCTACCCAGTTACTTGGGAGGCTGAGACAGGAGAATCACTTGAACCCAGGAGGTGGAGGTTGCAGCGAGCCAAGAGCCACTGTACTCTAGCCTGGGCAACAGAGAGACTCTTCAAAAAAAAAAAAACAAAAAAAAAACGCTGGGTGCAGTGGCTCATGCCTGTAATCCCAGCACTTTGGGAGGCCGAGGCGAGCAGATCACGAGGTCAGGAGATCGAGACCATCCTGGCTAACACGGTGAAACCCCGTCTCTACTAAAAATAAAAAATTAGCTGGGCATGGTGGCAGGTGCCTGTAGTCCCAGCTACTCGGGAGGCTGAGGCAGGAGAATGGCGTGAACCCAGGAGGCGGAGCTTGCAGTGAGCCAAGATGGTGCCACTGCACTCCAGCCTGGGCAACAGAGCAAGACTCCGTCTCAGAAAACAAAACAAAACAAAAAAAACCTGGGATTAGTTCCTCATGTATATAGAGCTACTAGAAAATGAAACAAGAACTACATCTTACTTTCTTTTAAAAAGCTCTAAGGGGCCAGGCACATCTGTAATCCTAGCACTCTGGGAGGCCAAGGTGGGCAGATAACTTGAGGCCAGGAGTTTGAGACCAGCCTGGCCAACACAGAGAAACCCCGTCTCTGCTAAAAAGAGAAAAAAATACAAAAATTGGCCAGGTATGGCGGCACATGCCTGTAATCCCAGCTACTCGGGAGGCTGAGGCAAGAGAATTGCTTGAACCCGGGAGGCAGAGGTTGCAGTGAGCCAAGATTGTGCCACTGCACGCCGGCCTGGGCGACAGAGTTAGACGCTGCCTCAAAAGTAAAAAGAATAAAATAAAATAAAAAGCCCTAAGGGGGCCAGATGCTGTGGCTCTTGCCTGTAAATTCCAGCACTTTGGGAGGCTGAGGTGACAGATCACTCCACCCTAGGAGTTTGAGATCAGCCTGGACAACACGTCAGACCCCGTCTCTACAAAAAATTTAAAAAATTAGCTGGGCATGGTGGTGCATACCTGTACTCCCAGCTGCTTGGGAGACAGGTAAGAGGACTGCTTGAGCCCAAGAGTTCGAGGCTGCAGTGGACCATGTTCATGCCCACTGCACTCCAGCCTGTGCTACAGAGCAAGATCTGTCTTAAAAAAAACCTAAGGGACCATTTTGATGGTTATCAAGTAAATTCTCAAAAAGAATACGACTTCAAAGTTAATTGACTTTGAAACTTTAAGAGATACCAAGAATCAATGGGAAAGACAAATATTTTATCTGTACTGAAAACTGCAATCTGAGTAGGTTCCAATAAATTTATTATATAATTTGATTTTTGATTATTTAAATATGATTTATTTGGCACTGCTAAATATGGAACTTGCTTATTTATTCAAGTCCTAAATGACTTCAAATACATTAAGTAACATGATGTTTGCTACATGCAAGGCACTGTTCCTCTTGAAGTAAATACATTATTACCCATTATTTCACTACATGCCTGTGGTTACATAGTTATCAAGTGACAGAACCAAGGATTCAAACCTGGGGAGATACAACTCCAGAGCCTAAATTCTTAAACCACTCTCCTGTTATCCAATAACAATAAAACCTCATTATTATTATTATATGCTTTATGACAAATTTAACCATAACCAATCTAGCACATGTTGTTGGTTCTGTCTTCTCCTCAGAGAACCACTACAAAAAGATTACATTGTATTTTCGGAAGTATAATCATAAAATACATGCATTCAATAGACAGAGGAGAAAGAATGTCAGTGGTATCAGGTAAAGACAATAGCCAGAACCACAGAACCAGAGAAAGCAGTAATAAATCCTCTCTTCTGACTCCATCACAAACTGTGTCACCTTCAAAAAGTCTGTTAATTTGGCCTCAGTTTCCCAAGCCACAAAATTGGGAAAGTAACACCTACTCTATAATACACCATCAAAATGAATAACTAGTAATTCAGCTCCCAGTATTTTAACCCCCAAAAATAATTCAAAGTAATTTCCTATAATTCCTAATTCTAGGGTAAGATATTTAAAGCAGGTTTTTGTTTGGTTGGTTTTTTGTGTGTTTTTTTGAGACAGGTTCTCACTCTGCCTCCCACGCTGGAGTGCAATGGTGCAATCTTCACTCACTGCAACCTTCGCCTCCTGAGCTCAAGCCATCCTCCCATCTCAGCGTTCCAATGCTCACCAACATGCCTGGAAAATTTTTGTATTTTTTGTAGAGATGGAATATAACCACGTTGCCCAAGCTGTTAAAGCAGTTTTTTTTTTTTTAAATGACAAAAGTTAACATCCACCAAGAGATCTGTTTAAAAAAATTATGCTAGGAGCCGTGGTGGCTCAGGCCTGTTGTTCTGGTGCATAAGGAGGCGAGGCTGGGCGTTCAAGGCCAGCCTAGCCAACACAGAACCTCTCATCTATATAACCAAAAAAAATTATGCTATTACAACTCTATGAAATATGCTAAGTTAAGATGTCCTATATTAAAGATAATAACACAGCTATACATACACTATATGATCCATTATAAACTAGGCTGAAGCAATAATGATGACCTTAAAAAAATTTTTAAATAACAAGGCCATTGAGAAACACAAATTTTAAAGTTTCATTAAATTGATGGTACCATGAGTAAAGATTTTAACAAACCCCTATTTACTTTCTTCTATCTTGAAAAATTTACATGACCAAATAAAATAACATATGCAAACCCACTGGAAAAATAAATCTATATAAATACACATTAATACTTTCATTCATAGACAATAATAACCAAATCCAACTGATTTTAATAAATAAACTTAGAAGCAGGCAAGAATTTCAGACCACAAAAAAGCTTCTAAACATGAAAATAGTGGAAATAAGAACAAGGGTTTAAAAAAGCAAGATGACTTTAAGACCAGCTTAAAAATTTTATCTTGCAGAGATAGACGCTAAAATAAACCCATTTAAGCACATAATTCAACTACACACAAACTTAGTCAACACCTATGTACAAAGCTCAACAAGAGACACAAAGACGAATAAGTCACAATTCCAGATCCCAAGACACTTGGGAAAAGAGATCAGAGAAGATGTTAAGTAAAGAAGTGGCATCTTCCAGGCTTACACTGGCAGGACTGGCAGATTTCAGAATGGCTTTTTCTAATATGTCTATAGGTCCAGTTGGAAATAATATACTGGTGCTAAGCCTTTTTTATATATGGTATTGGGCTGAATTCTGTGTACACTGCCACGCTACACACACACAAGATATACTCCTCCCTAATCCAGTAGCTGTGAATTTGATCTTATTTGGAAGTAGGGTCTTTGCAGTTGATCCAGATGAAGTCACAAGTGTGGGCCTTAATTCAATGCAACTGTTTCCTAATAAAATGGAGAAATGTGGAAACAAAGACAGGCACAAATAGAGGGAAGACAACGTGAAAACACAGACAGAACACAATCTATTAACCAAGGAAAGCCTGAGGTCAGACATTAGGAGAGGGACAGGGACAGATACACACTCACAGTCCTCAAAACAATGTGCTGACAACTTGAGTTTGTACTTCTAGCTTCCCGAACTGAGAGAGAATTTCTGCTGTTTAAGCCAGCCAGTTTGTGGTATTGTGTTACAACAGCCCCCCAAAACTAATACACATACATTATCTTGCTTACCCCTCACAACCTTACAAGACACCATTATCTCAATTTTGCAGATAAAGAAACTGAGGCTCAAAAAGGTTAAGCCACAGGCCGGGTGAGGTGGCTCATGCCTGTAATCCCAGCACTTTGGGAGGCCGAGGCGGGCAGATCACGAGGTCAGGAGATCAAGACCAGCCTGGCAAACATGGTGAAACCCCATCTCTATTAAAAATACAAAGATTAGCCGAGCATGGTGGTGGGTGCCTGTAATCCCAGCTACTTGGGAGGCTGAGGCAGAAGAATCGCTTGAACCTGGGAGGCGGAGGCTGCAGTGAGCCAAGATCGCACCACTGCATTCCAGCCTGGGCAACAGAGTGAGATTCCATCTCAAAAAAAAAAAAAAAAAAAAAAAAAGTTAAGTCACAATTGTAAAGATCAGAATTTAAATCCATATCTGAATAACTCTAAAGACCATGTTTTTTGCATTAGAAATAAATACGCTAGAATTTGTTTGCAAAGTGTTTAAATCCAACCTAAAAGCTAACTAGATTTAAAACCTCCCATTTTCTTTTTGTTTGTTGGTTTGTTTTTTGAGACACAGCCTCAGTCTGTCACCCAGGCTGGGGTGCAGTGGCGCGCTGATTTCAGCAACTCGAATAGCTGGGACTAAAGGCACACACCACCACACCCAGATGATTTATTTTTAATAGAGACAAGGTCTCCTTGTGTTCCCCAGGCTGCTTTCGAACTCTTGGTCTCAAGCAATCCTCCTACCTTGTCCTCCCAAAGTGCTGGCATTACAGGCCTGAGCCACCACGGCCACCTTATATTCCTTCTTTATTTCACTGACAGTGACGTGTCACTTTACATTAAACTAACCCAGAAAAGCTCGTCACTACCATCTTCGAAAATCATTAAAGGCTTAACACATCTCTACAACTCTAAGAAGTGGCTCTTGAGCCAAAAGCTCTGTTTAAAGGAATTTTAGACGAGATCTTTACTTTCACTAATGAATTTTTCTAGCAACAGTTACAAATCAAACCTATGTTGCACTTCTGAGGATTTTTAAAAAAAACCTAAACTGGTTCAACTATGTTCCTGGTCATATGGCATATGCTTTCTATTTTAATGTAAATTGAATATAGTCCTTGGATATCAATCTCTTCCCAGACATATCCAAAAATTACAGTTGAGCTAATATTAAAAAATATATAGTGCAACAATTTTTTCTTTTTCGTTTCTGAGACAGGGTCTCCCTATGTAATGCAGGCTAGAGTGCAATGGTGCGATCACAGCCCATTGCAGCTTCCACCTCCTGGGCTCAAGCAATCCTTCCCCCTCAGGCTCCCAGGTAGTTGGAACTACAGACGCACACCACCACACTGGGCTGATTTATATATTATATATAACGTATATATAATATATATAAATATATATATAACGTATATATAATATATAAATATATATATATTATAATAACAAAAATATATATATTTATATATATATAATATATATTTGGTTTGTCTCAAAAAAACAAACAAACAAAAAACCAAATATATATTTGGTTTTGTTTTTTTGAGAGGGAGTCTCGCTCTCGTCCCCCAGGCTGGAGTGCAATGGCACAATCTCAACTCAATGCAACCTCCGCCTCCTGGGTTCAAGTGATTCTCCTGCCTCAGCCTCCTAAGTAGCTGGGATTACAGGCACCCGCCACCATGCCTGGCTAATTTTTGTATTTTTAGAAGAGACAGGGTTTCACCATGTTGGCCAGGCTGGTCTCGAACTCCTGACCTCAGGTGATCCACCGGCCTCCGCCTCCCAAGTGCTGGGATTACAGATGTGAGCCACAGCACCCGGCATTTATATATTTTTTGTAGAGACGGGGTTTCACCATGATACCCAGGCTGGTCCCAAACTCCTGAGCTCAATCAATCCATCCAAATCGCCCTCCTAAAGTACTGGGATTACAGGCATGAGCCACTGCACCCAGCCACAGTTTTTAAAAAAAACTTCCTGAGAATCTATAGTGATACACAACTTGAGGTAAAGATGAGGGGAAGTGGGGGAAGTACTAATGCTTTACATAACAATTATCATAGAAATTATCGCAACTCTAAGGACTCAGTTATTGTTTTAGTTACCAAAAACTCCCATAATATTAAGTTGTTATAAAGAGACGACAGCAATATGTAAGACAAAAACACATCCGTTTAGATGCTTGATTTATATGATATCCAAAGCCTACTAAAACTTTTCCACAGCTTAAACTACCCATATTTAAGAATAAGGTCATCAAATCAACCCAAGTATAAATACATAATCTCATTTATAAACAAGAAAACGCCAGGTGTAGTGGCTCCAGCCTGCGCAATCCTAGCACTTTGGGAGGCCAAGGTGGGTGATCGCTCGAGGCCAGGATTTCAAGATCAACCTTGGCGAGATCCCATCCTTGCGTGCACACGCACACGCACGCGCGCGCGCACACACACACACACACACACACACACCAGACAGACATGGTACCACACGCCTGTAGTTTTAGCAGCTTGGGAGGGTAAACCGGGAGGAATGCGTGAGCTTGGGAGGTCAAGGCTGCACTGAGCCATGACTGTGCCGCTGCACACCAGCCTAAGTGACAGAGTGAGATCCTGTCTCCAAGAGAAAAAAAAAAAAAACCCAAAACAAATAACTAGAATATGTGAGGATATCAAATAACTCTGAAAGAAAAATATAGCAATCAAATTAAACAGTTTTCCTAAAAATGGACAAAAGATCTGAATAGAAATTACTCAAAAAGACATACAAATGACAAACAAGAATATGACAAGGTGCTCAGTATCACTGATCATCAGAGAAATGCAAATCAAAACTACAATTAGATACCCTCTCAAACAGATAAAATGGCTTTTATCCAAAAGACAGAAAAGAATAAAAGGATGTGGAGAAAAGGGAACCCTCATACATTGTTGGTGGGAATGTGAATTAGTACAAATCTAGACAACAGTTTGGAGGTTCCTCAAAAAACTAAAAATAGAGCTACCATATGATCCAGCAATCCCACGACTAGCTATATACAGAAAAGAAAGGAAAGCAGTATTTCAAATAGACATCTACCCTCCCATGTTTATTGCAGCACTGTTCACAATAGCCAAGATTTGGAAATAACCTAAGTGTTCGACAGATGAATAAATAAAGAAAATGTGGTACATATACATAATGGAGTGCTATTCAGCCATGAAAAAGAATGAGATCCTATCATTTGCAACAACATAGATGGAACTGGAGATCATTATGTTAGATGAAATAAGTCAGGCACAGAAAGACCAACTTCATGTGTTCTCACTTACTGGTGGGAACTAAAAATTAAAACAATAGAACTCATGCTGATAGACAACAGAAAAACGGTTACTAGAAGCTAGGAAGGGAAGTAGAAAAATGGAGGGAAGCAAGGATGGTTAAAGAAAACAAAAGAATAGATGGTTCAATAAGTCCAAAAAAAAGTTAGACATAATGAATAAGAACTAGAATTTGATAGCACAACAGGTTGATAATAATTTAACTGTATATTTTAAAATAAGAAAAAGGGTATAATTAGATTGTTTGTTAACACAAAGGATAAATCCTTGAGGGGATGGTAACTCCATTTACCCTAATGTAATTATTACATATTGCATGTCTGTACCAAAATATCTCATGTATATCGTAAATATATGTACCTATGTACACACAAATATTGAAAATAAAATTTTTTCTTAAACACAGAATGACCATATGATGCAGTAACTCTACTCCTAGGTATACAATACCCAAGAATAATGAAAACACACATCCACACAAAAACTTGTAAAAGCATACCTTGGAGATACTACAGGTTCGGTTTCAAGACTACCACAACAAGGCAAATATTGCGATAAAGTGAGTCACGAGAATGCTTCAATTTCACAATACATATATAAAAGTCAGATTTACACTACACAGTAGTCTGTGTACAATAGCATTATATATTAAAAATAACAAATTAAGGATGCTTTGTTGTATTCAATGTATAAATTTGGGGGAAAAAATATATAGTGCTAAAAGAAAAGAATATCCAGCCTGGGCAATATAACAAGAACTAATCGCTAAAAAAACAAACAAAAAAATTTTACCCCTTAACTGAGGCTGGTTGTGGGGGTTCACAACTGTAATCCCAGCACTTTTGGAAGCCAAGGCAGGAAGACTGCTTGGGCCTAGGACTTCAGGACCATACTTGGCAATATAAGTGAGACCTCACCTTTACTTAAAAAACAAAAAAAGAGGCCAGGCACGGTGGCTCACACCTGTAATCCCAGCACTTTGGGAGGCCGAGGTGGGTGGATCACCTGAGGTCAGGAGTTCGAGATCAGCCTGACTAACGTGGTAAAACCCTGTCTCTACTAAAAATACAAAAATTAGCCAGGCGTAATGGCGGGCACCTGTAATCCCAGCTACTCAGTAGGCTGAGGCAGGAGAATCACTCGAACCCAGGAGATGGCGGTTGCAGTGAGCTGAGATTGCGCCAATGCACTCCAGCCTAGGTGACAGAGGGAGATCCCATTTGAAAAAATAAAAATAAAATAAAAATTTTAAAAAGCGGGGAGGGGAAGGGAGGGGAGGGGAGGAAAAAACAAAGCCAGACTTAGTTGGGGTTGCTGGCACAACCTTGTAGTTCTAGGCAAAACAATCACTTGAGTCCAGGATTTTCAGGTTACAGCAAGCTACGGTTTTATCACTGTACTTGAGCCTGGGAAAGAGAGCAAAACCCTGTCTCTAAAAAATGATCATCTGAGCTGCAAGCTTTATGCTGATGGAGGGTCTTGCCTCAGTGTTCATCGCTGCTTGCTCAAGGTCAGAATGGCTGTGGCAATTTCTGTTTTTTTGTTTGTTTGTTTGTTTTTGCTGAGACAGAGTCTCACTCAACTGTTGCCCAAGCTGGAATGCAGTGAGACAAAAACAACTCACTGTAGCCTCTGCCTCCTGGGTTCCAGTAGTCCTCTAGCATTGGCCTCCCGAGTAACTGAGACTAAAAGTGCATACCACTATGACCAGCTAGTATTTTTTTTTTTTTTGAGACGGAGTCTCGCTCTGTCACCCAGGCTGGAGTGCGGTGGCGCGATCTCAACTCACTGCAACCTCCACCTCCCAGGTTCACGCCATTCTCCTACCTCGGCCTCCCAAGTAGCTAGAACTACAGACGCCCGCCACCATGCCCGGCTAATTTTTTGTATTTTTAGTAGAGACAGGGTTTCACCGTGTTAGCCAGGATGGTCTCGATCTCCTGACCTTGTGATCCGCCCACCTGGGCCTCCCAAAGTGCTGGGATTACAGGCGTCAGCCACCGCGCCCGGCTAATTTTTTAAATTTTTATGTTTCCCCTGATGGCCTCAAACTCCTGGGCTCAAGTGATCCACCTGCCTTGGCCTCTCAAGGTGCTGGGATTACAGGAAATAGCACAGAACCCACCACAGCAATTTCTTAGCCAAGCACAGTGGCTCACACCTGTAATCCCAGCACTTTGGGAGGCCAAGGAGGGCAGATCACTTGAGGTCAGGAGTTCAAAACAGCTTAGACAACATGGCAAAACTTCATCTCCACAAAAACTACAAAAAATTAGCCAGGCATGGTGGCAGGCACCTGTAATCCCAGCTATTCAGGAGGCTGAGGCAGGAGAATCACTTGAACCCGCGAGTTAGAGGTTGCAGTGAGCTGAGATTGTGCCAATGTGCTCCAGCCTGGGTGACAAGGTGAGAACCTACCACAAAAAAAAAAAAAAAAGCCCCATAATGAAGTTTCCCACATGGATTGACGATTGACTCTTCCTTTCCTGATTTCTCTGTAGCATTCAATGCCATTTGATAGTATTTTACACACAGTAGAGCTTCTTTCTTTTTGGGTGTTTTCTGGAGACAGTCTTGCTCTGTCACTGTCACTGAGGATGGAGTACAGTGGCACAATCTCGGCTCACTGCAAACTTCCTTCCTGAGTTCAAGCGATTCTCGTACTTCAGCCTCCCGTGTATCTGGGACTACAGGCATGTGACACCACACTCGGCTAATTTTTAGTAGAGACAGGGCTTCACCATGTTGGCCAGGCTGGTCTCTTGAACTCCTGGCCCCAGGCGATCCGCCCACTTCCGCCTCCCAAAGTGCTAGGATTACACCACACCTGGCCTAGAGCTTCTTTCAAAAGTGGAGTCAGTCCCCTCAAACCTGGATACTACTTTATCAACTAGTTTCATGATATTCCAATTCATCTGTTGTCATTTCAACAATATTCATATCATTTTTACCAGGAATAGATTATACCTTAAGAAACCACATTTTGGCCGGGTGCAGTGGCTCATGCCTGTAATCCCAGCACTTTGGGAGGCTGAGGCGGGCAGAACATGAGGTCAGGAGATCAAGACCATCCTGGCTAACACGGTGAAATCCCGTCTCTATTAAAAATACAAAAAATTAGCCAGGCATGGTGGCAGGCGCCTGTAGTCCCAGCTACTCGGGAGGCTGAGGCAGGAGAATGGCGTGAACATGGGAGGTGGAGTTTGCAGTGAGCCGAGATCACACCACTGCACTCCAGCCTGAGCTACAGAGGGAGACTCCATCTCAAAAAAAAAAAAAAAAGAAAAAGAAACCACATTTTTTTGCTCATCTAGAAAATGCAACTCTTCATCTGTTAAAATATCATCATCAGTCGGGTGCGGTGGCTCACGCCTGTAATCCCAGCACTTTGGGAGGCCGAGGCGGGTGGATCATGAGGTCAGGAGTTCAAGACCAGCCTGGATAACATGGCAAAACCCTGTCTGTACTAAAAATGCAAAAATTAGCCAGGCATGGTGGCATGTGCCTATAATCCCAGCTACTTGGGAGGCTGAGGCAGGAGAATCACTTGAACCCGGGAGGCGGAGGATGCAGTGAGCTTAGATCATGTCACTGCACTCTAGCCTGGGCAACAGAGCGAGACTCCATCTCAAAATAAACAAATAAATAAAACAAATAAATAAATAAATAATAAAAAGAAAAACAGAGATGCCAGGACACATAACAAAATTATAATCACAGGGTGGGAAAAACCTCTCTCAGTAATTAACAGACTAAGCAAAGGACAAAGTCACTAC
Source organism: Pongo abelii (assembly GCF_028885655.2). Lineage (NCBI taxonomy): Eukaryota > Metazoa > Chordata > Mammalia > Primates > Hominidae > Pongo > Pongo abelii. Next base: position 185,642,732 of record NC_071989.2, read on the forward strand.
AAGTTTACAGGCAGTGGCTCATGCCTGTAATCCCAAAACTCTGGGAGGCCGAGGCAGGTGGATCACTTGAGCCAAGGAATTCAAGACCAGCCTGAGCAACATAGCAAGACCCTCGAGATACCAAGGTACGACATTCATTGAAACGGTGAGTAGGCCAGGTGCAGTGGCTCATGCCTGTAATCCCAGCACTTTGGGAGGCCAAGGTGGGTGGATCAGTTGAGGTCAGGAGTTTGAGGCCAGCCTGGCAAACATGATCAACATGGTGAAACCCTGTCTTTACTAAAAATACAAAAAAATTAGCTAGGCGTGGTGGCATGTGCCTATAATCGCAGCTACTTGGGAGGCTGAAGCAGGAGAATCACTTGAATCCAGGAGGCGGAGGTTGCAGTGAGCCAAGATCGTGCCACTGCACTCCAGCCTGGGCAACACAGCGAGACTCTGTCTCAAAAAAAAAAAAAAAGAAAGAAATAAAATAAAAAATACAAATACAAAAATTAGCCAGGCATGTTGGCAGGTGCCTGTAATCCCAGCTACCCAGGAGGCTAAGGCAGGAGAATCGCTTGAAACCTGGAGGTGGAGATTGCAGTCAGCCCAGACCACACCATGCACCCCAGCCTGAGCGACAGAGCAAGTCTCAAAAAAATAAAAAATAAAAATAATATTAATTATATCTTAATAGACTAAAGAATAGAAGTAACAATTTCTTAATAGCCCAGACACACCTGATTGGCCTCCGTCCCCATCTCCCACATATCACACCAACTTATTTCCAACTCTAAGAATGTATTTTACAATTAATCATTAGTTAATCAATTCCTCTGGACTTCTCAAAATCCTTCTGTTGAAATTCCATCACAGAGCTAGTTTTCAAATTGTGTTCCTCTGAGATAGTGCTCACGAGAGCCCCTTGTAGGCTACAAGAGGGTGATAAGAAAGCTGGCTGTTCCACACTCCAAGTCAAAGCAGCTCCATCTTTTTTTCTATGTTTTATACTTGCGTTCTGTGTATGATTTATTTTGAAACATAAAAATTTAAAAACTAGCTGGGCACAGTGGCTCACGCCTATAATCCCAGCCACTTTGGGAGGCTGAAGCGGGTGGATCACCTGAGGTCAGGAGTTCGAGACTAGTCTGACCAACATGGAGAACCCTTGTTTCTACTAAAAATACAAAATCAGCTGGGCGTGGTGGCACATGCCTGTAATCCCTGCTACTAGGGAGGCTGAGGCAGGAGAACTGCTTGAACCCAGGAGGCAGAGGTTGTGGTGAGCTGAGATCTTGCCATTGTACCTCAGCCTGGGCAATAAGAGTGAAACTCCGTCTCAAAAAACAAACAAAAAAAAACTTAAATCCAAGGTCCTAGGATGAAAAATAAAGCCCTTCCTAATCTGACTCCTACCCTAGGAAAAACTATGACCAAGTTGCATCACACGATTTATACTTTGTAGTTCACACAAATCTTATGCTATCATACCTCCATGCACTTGATCATACTTTTCAATCTAAGGCACGCTTCATTTTCCTATCTGGCTAATAGCTACTTATACTTCATAACTCAGCTCAAAGAAACATCTCTTGGGTCTACTTTACCCCTACTTAAGGCTCCGGATCCCCCTGTGCATACCTCTTATTACTGCACTTGACACATTACATTGATATTAATACCACACTCTAAGAGTCTCAACAGCAGAGGCAATAATCTTATTTTCTATTCATTTTTTTGTCTTATTCATGTTTTAAACTCCAGCACCTACTCAGTAATCAATAAAAATGTGCTAAACCAAACACTTTCAACAAAGCACTTTTTAATGTTCTTAAAAACAAACATTAAACAAGGATCACTTAAGCCGAGGAGGTCGAGGATGCAGTGAGCTGTGATCACTCCACTGCACTCTAGCCTCAGTGACAGGGTGAGACCCTGCCTCAACAACAAAACCTTTTAACTATAAATCATTATAAATTTGTTTTTTATTTTTAGGGATTTTTCTTAATCCTAATAAGTTTAAAACATGTCTATTAAAGGCCAGGTGCGGTGGCTTACGCCTGAAATCCCAACACTTTGGGAGGCCAAGGCAGGTGGATCACCTGAGGTCGAGAGTTCAAGACCAGCCTGACCAACATGGAGAAACCCCATCTCTACTAAAAATACAAAATCAGCCAGGCTTGGTGGCGCATGCCTGTAATCCCAGCTACTCGGGAGGCTGAGGCAGGAGAATCGCTTCAACCCGGGAGGCGGAGGTTGTGGTGAGCCGAGATCCCGCCATTGCACTCCAGCCTAGGCAACAACAGCAAAACTCCATCTCATAAATCAACCAATCAATCAAATATGTCTATTAAAATATTTTAATACAGCCAGGAGTGGGGCTCACATCTATAACTCAAGCACTTTAGCAGGCCACAGTGGGCAGATCACTTGAGGCCCAAGAGTTTGAGGCCAGCCTGGCCAACATGATGAAACTGTGTCTCTACTAAAAATACAAAAAAATTAGCCAGGAGTGGCAGCGCATGCCTGTAGTCCCAGCTACTCAGGAGGCTGTAGTATGAGAATCACTTGAACCCAGAAGGTGGAGGTTGCAGTGAGCCAAAACTGCTCCACTGCACACCAGCCTGGGTGACAGAGCAAGACTCTATCTCAAAAATAATAATAATTTAATGCAATTTTTTGCATTAACAGAATATGCAAAAAATTAAGCAAAAAACAAAAACAAATAGCTCTAAAATCTTAACAAATAAAGATTTCTTTAAAAGGCAATTTGAGAGAGTTGGGAGAGTAATCAGAGCAGAGAGAAAACTCTGGGCACTGGTTGGCAGGAAGAGTTCCCACACATATAGGTTCTCACACATATAATTGTGAACTACAATCTAATACTGATTTTTTTTTCTTTGAAAGACAGGGTATGAATGAATCTGTCACCCAGGCTGGAGTGCAGTGGCATGGTCATCGCTCACTCCAGCCTCAACCTCCCAGGCTCAAGCAATCCTTGTTGTTGTTGCTGTTTTTTTGTTTTGTTTTGTTTTTTGTTGTTTTGGGAGAAAGAGTCTTACTCTGTCACCCAGACTGGAGTGGAGTGGCACAATCTCGGCTCACTGCAACCTCTGCCTCCTAGGTTCAAGCGATTCTCCTGCCTCAGCCTCCTGAGCAGCTGGGAGGCATGCACCACCACACCTGGCTAATTTTTGCATTTTTAGTAGAGACGGGGTTTCACCAGGTTGGCAAGGCTGGTCTTGAACTCCTGACCTCAAGTGACCCACCCACCTCAGCCTCCCAAAGTGCTGGGATTACAGGCATTAGCCACTGTGCCAGGCCCAATCCTTGTTTGATGTTTGCCTTTCTCACTTTACTGAAGGATCCATGAGGGCAGACACAATGTCTATTCTGCTCATCACGGTATTCCCAGCACTTAAAACACCGCACAGCTATACTCCAGCCTGGACAACAGAGACCCTGTCTCAAAAACAAAACAAAACAGTGCATAGCACATAATTAATAAATTAATGAGTAAGAAAGTAATTTGTGACACCTGTAATCAGTTCTTTCACACATAATATAACAGAATCCTCACAAGAATTCTAGTAGGGGGTATTGTTTTCATTTACCACTGAAACATCCAAAACAAGTTTCCAATTAATTAATGAGCTCAATTCTGACTGATCCCCAAGAAATAGATATCTACCACTCCTCCAGAACTCTAGAAATTGGACCTGGACTCTGGACTACACCCTCGAGTTAAAGAATCCTAAGGCTTTTTGGCAAAATATAAAACAAAGTTGTTATAAGCTCTTCCAACACAATGTATCCCTTATGGGAATGAGCCTTTCTAGGTTTTAACCGTACCAATAATCAGGAAAAGTAATGACATAACCAGATTTTACAGATTTCTGGTAAATGCAGATTATATACTAATTATACAGTTATAAACATTAATAGAACAATAATGGCGTCGGGTGTGGTAGTGTGTGCCTCTGGTACTAGCTACTCAGAAGACTGAAGTGAGAGGATTGCTTAAGCACAGGAGTTCAGGACTGCAGTAAGCAATGACTGCCACGGCACTCTAGCCTGGGTCACAGAGCAAGATACTGTCTCTTTAAAAAAAAAAAAAAAAAAAAAAGAATAGCCAAGCATGGTGGATCACACCCAACACAGCACTATGGGATTCAAAAATTGCTTGAACCTGGGAGGTGGATGTTGCAGTGAGCTGAGATCGTGCCATTGCACTCCAGCCTGGGCAAAAAGTGTGAAACTCCATCTCAAAAAAAAAAAGAGGAAGAAGAATCGAATATTTAGATCTTAGATTTTAATCCCTCAATTTCAAAACGCTGAAATCACTGAAATGTTATGATTTTTGCAATCGGGCCGGGCGCAGTGGCTAAGGACTGCAATCCCAGCACTTTGGGAGGCCGAGGCAGGTAGATCACCTCAGGTCAGGAGTTCGAGACCAGCCTGGTCAACATGGTAAAACCCTGTCTCTACTAAAACTACAAAAATTAGCTGGGCATGTTGGCATGTGCCTATAATCCCAGCTACTCAGGAAACTGAGGCAGGAGAATCACTTGAACCCAGGAGGCAGAGGTTGCAGTGAGCCAAGATGGCGCCACTGCACTCCAACATGGGTGACAGGGCAAGACTCCATTTAAAAAAAAAAGAATTTTTGCAATCGAATAATGTTTATATCACAAACATGCTTTGTTGTAAAATCGAAACAGGATGTATCTATCACTTGCCATCTGGAGAGTATTTTATTAATAAAACTATCCTAGATGTTACTATTTTCATACAAAGTATCATTTTCCATATGGCTTAAATGATATGACACTATTATACTCAAGGCTATAATATTATTTGCTTTTCCAAGAATAACCTCTGAAGAAGGCTTTCAAATACTTTATTTTTTTTTAAGGCAGGGTCTCAGTCACTCAGGCTAATGTGCTGTGGCCTAATCACAGCTCACTGAAAACTACACCTGTTGAGCTCAAGTGATCCTCCCACCTCAGCCCCACCAAGTAGCTGGGACTAATGACACATGCCACCAGCCTGGCTAAATTAAAAATTTTTTTTTTTAGAGATGAGGTTTTGTCATGTTGCCGAGGCTGGTTTCAAACTCAAGGGTTCAAGCGATCCTCCCACACTGGCCTCACAAAGTGCTTAGATTACAGGTGTGAGCCACGTGCCCAGCCTCAAAAAGACTGTCTGTAACATATATGCATTCAAATTTTCTTCCTACTCACTGCCAAAATTAATTACAGAAAATTAAGCATAACCTTTTGTGACAACATTTGTCCAAATCTTCTGTGACCACATTTGCCCAAAACTAAATCAATGATATAATAAATACGATGGCTTAAAAGTCAGGCCGGGTGTGATAGCTCACACCTGTAATCCCAGCACTTTGGGAGGCTGAGGCAGGCGGATCACGAGGTCAGGAGATAGAGACCATCCTGACTAACACGGTGAAACCCCGTCTCTACTAAAAATACAAAAAATTAGCTGGGCGTGGTGGCGGGTGCCTGTATTCCTAGCTACTCGGGAGGCTGAGGCAGGAGAATGGTGTGAACCCAGGAGGCGGAGCTTGCAGTGAGCCAAGATAGCACCACTGCACTCCAGCCTGGGTGACAGAGCCAGACTGTCTCAAAAAAAAAAAAAGAAAGTCAGATAAGGCCAGGCACGGTGGCTCATACCTGTAATCACAGCACTTTGGGAGGCCGAGGTGGGCAGATCACCTGAGCTCAGGAGTTTCATACCAGCCTGGCCAACATGGTGAAACTCCATCTCTACCAAAAATACAAAGAAAAATTAGCCGGGTGTTGTAGTGGGCACCTGCAATCCCAGCTACTCAGGAGGCTGAGGCAGAAGAATTGCTTGAACCTGGGAGGCGGAGGTTGCAGTGAGTCAAGATCACACCATCGCACTCCAGCCTGGGTGACAAGAGCAAGACTCCGTGTCAAAAAAAAAAAAAAAATTCAGATAAGTATTTTGGGCAATGGTGCATTGATTATATAATAACTTTCTGGCTGGGTGCAGTGGCTCACGCTTGTAATCCCAGCACTTGGGGAGGCCGAGGTGGGGGGGCAATCACCTGAGGTCGGGAGTTCGAGAACAGCCTGGCCAACATGGCGAAACCCTGTCTCTACTAAAACCACAAAAATTAGCTTGGCAAGGTGGCATGCGCCTGTAATCTGTCTCGCTCTTGTTGCCCAGGCTGGAGTGCAGTGGCGCGATCTCGGCTCACCACAACCTCTGTCTCCCGGGTTCAAGCGATTCTCCTGCCTCAGCCTCCCGAGTAGCTGGGATTACAGGCATCCACCACCACCCCGGCTAATTTTGTATTTTCAGTAGAGATGGGGTTTCTCCATGTTGGTCAGGCTGGTCTTGAACTCCCGACCTCAGGTGATCCACCCACCTCGGCCTCCCCAAGTGCCGGGATTACAGGCGTGAGCCACCGTGCCTGGCCTTTTTAACCTCTTTTCTGACGACCAAGGAGGAGAATAAAAAGGAATGCTGACCAACAGGATAATGTGAATATGAAAATATCACTAAAATATCCTTCCCACTAACCAGAGTAAGTTGAATTAATGTTAATTTAACTACCAAATTACTGCTTCATCCATTAAAAGTTAACATATTAAATGTGCTTATGAAATAATATTTTGGCAGTCGCATTAGAACACATATGAATGACTATTGTTCTCAGAAGACCAGAAAACCAATCAATAACCTGTGACAATCACACACGTCGGTAAACTTTTTTCTGTATAAGAGCCAGATAGTAGGCCAGGTGCAGTGGCCATGCCTGTAATCCTGGCACTTTGGGAGGCCCAGGAGGGCAGATATGTTAGGTCAAAAGTTCGAGACCAGCCTGACCAACATGGGGAAATCCCGTCTCTACTAAAAACACAAAATTAGCTGGGTGTGGTGGCACGTGCCTGTAACCCCAGCTTCTCAGGAGGCTGAGGCAGGAGAATTGCTTGAACCCGGAAGGCAGAGGTTGCGGTGAGCCGAGATCATGCCATTGCACTCCAGCCTCGGCAACAAGAGTGAAACTCCGTCGCAAAAAAAAAAAACCAGCCAGATAGTAAATATTTTGGATCCTGCAATGTAAGACATACATTCGAAATTACTCAATCCTCCCATCACAGCACAAAAGCAGCCAAACAACATATTAGTGGCAACATTCCAATAGACTTAATATAGTTACTGAAGTTTTAATTTCACATAATTCTTTTGTTTTGTTTTTTTTTTTTTTTGAGACAGAATCTAGCTCTTTCGCCGAGGCTGGAGTGCAGTGGCGCTATCTCGGCTCACTGTAAGCTCCGCCTCCCGGGTTCACGCCGTTCTCTTGCCTCAGCCTCCCGAGTAGCTGGGACTACAGGCACCCACCACCACACCCAGCTAATTTTTTGTATTTTTAGTAGAGATGAGTTTCACTGTGTTAGCCAGGATGGTTTGAATCTCCTGACCTTGTGATCTGCCCGCCTAGGCCTCCCAAAGTGCTGGGATTACAGGCGTGAGCCACCGCGCCTGGCTTAATTTCATATAATTCTAACATGATACAAAATATTCTTTTTTTTTTTTTTGAGACAGGGTCTCACTCTGTTGCCCAGGCTAAGAGTACAGCGGCATGATCTCAGCTCACTACCGCCTCAACATACCAGACTCAAGTGATCCTCCTACCTCAGCCTCCCAACTAGCTGGGACTACAAGGTATGTACCACCATGCCCAGCTAGTTTTTAAAAAAAGTTTTAGAGACAGGATCTCACTATGTTGCCTAGGCTGTCTCCAAGTCCTGGGCCCAAGCCATCCTCCCACCTCAACCTCTCAAAATCCTGGGATTATATACGTGAACCACCATATCCAGCCTCAAAATATTTTCCTTTTGATTTTGCCTCAGCGACTCACAAATGTAAAAACTATTGTTCGCTCACTGGTTGTACAAAAACAGCTGTTAGCCATATTTGGACTGCAGGCTAGTTTGCCAAATCCTGCCATATATTACCACTAAGAAGTCATTTCTATGTATCACATGATAAAAACCATTCATGTTACTTCAAAGTCACACTTAGAAGCTGTTATCTACTAGTTTTATTTATTCATCAGATTCAGTCTTTATTTCATTTTACCTGATGAAAGCATCAAAGCCTAAGCACAATTATGTCTTTGAAGAAATAGCTTTAAGACTGAGATGAAAAAAAAAAAGACAATTATAAAAAAATAAACTCCAAAAGTGTCTCTAACTCCCAACTCAAGAAATTCTCCCACCTTGGCCTCCCAAAGTGCTAGGATTACAGGCGTGAACCACCACATCCAGGATCCAAAAATATTTTTAGGAAAGGCTGCCACAGTCAGAAGTGTTTATAGTGACATCAGAGGAAATGGAGTTGTCATGAACTTCAAGGGCCAGTATCTCCCCCAAAACAGTCAATAAATAGGGGAAAAACTATCACAAGCAATTATATGAACTAGGGAAACCCTTCAAAGGTATACAGCAAAGACTTAAGAAAGGAAGGGGTGGACTTCCTCAAAGAGTTAAGTACAGAATTACCATGTGACCCAGCTATTCTGCTGCTAAGCATATACCAAAAAGAACTGAAGGCAGAGACTCAAACAGATATTTGCACACCCATGTTCATAGCAACATTATTTACATTGTCGAAAAGGTGAAATCAACTCAAATGTCCATCACGAATGGATAATACAACGTATTATTATTTACAAGATGGAAGATCATTCAACCATGAAAAAGAAGTCCTGATACATACTACAACATGCAAAAACCTTGACAGCATTATGCTAAGTGAAATACACCAGACACAAAAAGACAAATACTGTATGACTCCACTTAAATGAAATACCTAGGATAGGCCAATAGAGTTACTACAAAATGGCCAAAATAGACGATGGGAGGAAAGGAGACTCATTCAATAAGTACAGAGTTTTTGTTTGGGATGATGACCATCAACTGATGAATGGATAACAAAATGTGAAATATCCATACAATGAAGTATTATGTGGCCGCTGATACATGCTAAATAGGGATAAACCTATACCATGCTAATAGAAAAAAACAGTAACAAAAGTCTACATATTATATAATTTCATTCATATGAGTCTCAAATAGAGGGATGTAGAGACAGGCAATAGTATAATGGTTACTTAGGGGCGGGGAAGTTAAGGTGTAGGAGGATGGTAACTAAAGGGTACAAGGTTTCCTTTTTTCTTTTTTTTTTTTTTTTGAGATGGAGTCTTGCTCTATCGCCAGGCTGGAGTGCAGTGGCGTGATCTCGGCTCACTGCAACCTCTGCCTCCCTGGTTCAAGCGATTCTCCTTCCTCAGCCTCCTGAGTAGCTGGGACTACAGGCGCACTACTAATTTTTGTATTTTTATTAGAGACGGTTTCACCACGTTGGCCAGGATGGTCTCAATCTCTTGACCTCGTGATCTGTCCACCTTGGCCTCCCAAAGTGCTGGGATTACAGGCCTGAGCCACCACGCCCCGCCAGGTTTCCTTTTTTTTTTTTTTAACACGGTAAATTATCAAGCAAGAAGGTTTCATTTTGAAGTGACAAAAATGTGCTAAACTTGGCTCCACTTTATGTTAATAAGCCAGATATAAAGAGATAAATATTATATGATACTATTTATATTATCTAAAATAAAACAGGCAAATTCAAAGGGAGAGAAAGAATTTAGGTTACCAAGGAGTAGGAATAGGGAACTATTAGGAATTACTATTTAATGGATAGTTTATGTTGGGGATATTGAAAAACTTTGGTATAGAAAATGATTATAACACTGTGAATATATGTAATGCACTGAATTGTACACTTCCAAATGGATGAATATGAAGTCATGTACACTTTCCAAAAAAATTAAAAATGAAGTTGGCTGGGTGCAGTGGCTCACAACTGTAATCCTAGCACTTTAGGAAGCTGAGGCAGGCGGATTACCTGAGCTCAGGAGTTGGAGACCAGCCTGGGCAACACAGTGAAACCCCGTCTCTACTAAAATAACAAAAAAAATTAGCTGGGCATGGTGTCATGCGCCTGTAGTCCCAGCTACTCAGGAGGCTGAGGCAGGAGAATTGCTTGAACCCGGGAGGCAGAGGTTGAAGTGAGCCGAGATCACACCACTGCACTCCAGCCTGGGCGACAGAGCGAGACTCCGTCTCTAAAAAAAAAAAATTAAATAAAATCATGCATACTTTACAAAAACAAAAAGGGTATTGACCCCCACCAAAAAAAAAAAAAAAAAAAAATCAAATATACACCACAGCCGGGCACGGTGGCTCATGCCTGTAATCCCAGCACTTTGGGAAGCGGAGGCGGGCAGATCTCGAGGTCAGGAGATTGAGACCATCCTGGCTAACACGGTGAAACCCCGTCTCTACTAAAAATACAAAAAAAAATTAGCCAGGCATGGTGGCGGGCGCCTGTAGTCCCAGCTACTTGGGAGGCTGAGGCAGGAGAATGGCGTGAACCCAAGATGTGGAGCTTGCAGTGAGCAGAGATCGCGCCGCCACTGCACTCCAGCCTGGGCGACAGAGCAAGACCCCGTCTCAAAAAAAATTATACACCACAATAATACAACAAAGCAAAATAACACATGATCACCTCAACAGACAGAAAAAATATTTTAAAAATCGAATACCCTTTCATGATAAAAACACTAAGCAAACTATTAGGTTGGTACAAAAGTAATTGCAGTTTTTGCACTGTTGGAATTTGCAATTTGATATTGGAATACATTCTTAAATAAATGTTGTTATGTTATACATCATTTTAATGGGCACTTTCTTGCTTTATGTTATTTTTGCTAAAGACTTATTACTTGTTTATTTTATGTTTATTTCACACTATGGAAATGATCTTAGACAAAAAGCAAATTTGAGCAATTTTCTTATTCAGGTTCAAAATGGGTCATAAAGCAGTGGAGACAATTCACAACATCAACAACACGTTTGCCCCAGGAACTTCAAACAAATGTACAGTGCAGTGGTGGTTCAAGAAGTTTTGCGAAGCAGGCGAGACCCTTGAAGATGAGGCATAGTAGCCGGCCATGGGAAGTTGACAACGACCAGTTGAGAGGTGGGAAGTTGACAACGACCAATTGAGAGTAATCATCGAAGCTGATCCTATTACAACTTACCCAAGTTGTCAACTTACCCAAGAAGAGCTCAACGTCGACCATTCTACGGTCGTTCAGCATTTGAAGCAAATTGGAAAAGTGAAAAAGCTCAATAAGTGGGTGCCTCATCAGCTGAGCAAAAACTAAAAAAAAAGTCGTCGTTTACCATTTCTCAATCGGACTGTGGCATGCAATGAAAAGTGGATTTTATCTGACAACCAGCAATGACTAGCTCAGTGGATAGACTAAGCAGCAGGTCCAAAGCACTTCCCAAACCAAACTTGCACCAAAAAAAAGGTCATGGTCACTGCTTGGTGGTCTGCTGCTGGTCTGATCCACTACAGCTTTCTGAATACCACTGCATCTGAGAAGTATTCTCAGCAAATCAATAGATGCAAGGAAAACTGCAGTGCCTGCAGCTGGCATTGGTCAACTAAAAGGGCCCAATTATTCATGACAATGCCCAACTACACGTTGCACAAACAATGCTTCAAAAGTTGAACAAATTAGGCTATGAAGTTTTGCCTCATCCTCCATATTGACCTGACCTCTCCGCAACCGACTACCACTTCTTCAAGCATCTCAACTACTTTTTGCAGGAAAAATGCTTCCCAAGAGTCATCAAATCCTGAAGCATGGATTTTTATGCTACGGGTATAAACACACTGGCCGGGCATGGTGGCTCATGCCTGCAATCCTAGCACTTTGGGAGGCCAACGCAGGTGGATCACCTGAGATCAGGAGTTCGAGACCACCCTGACCAACATGGTGAAGCCCCATCTCAACTAAAAATACGAAAATGAGCTGGGCGTGGTGGTGGGCACCTGTAATGCCAGCTACTTGGGAGGGTGGGGCAGGAGAAATCACTTGAACCCGGGAGGCAGAGGTTGCAGGGAGCCAAGATCACGCCATTGCACTCCAGCCTGGGCGACAGAGTGAGACTCCGTCTCCGGAAAAAAAAAAAAAAAAAAGCAATGAACAATCCAAAAAGGAAACTGAGCAAAAAATTCCACTTAACAGGATCCAAAAGAAAGACACACAGATAGATGCTTCTCAAATTACAACAGGGCTAAGTCCCAACAAATCCCTCATAAGTCAAAAATATCATAAGTTGAAAATGCATTCAATCCTCCAGTAAACCCTATCATAAAGTTAAAAAATCATTAAGTAAAACTGTGGGAATTAACAACTGTTTGTACCTATGAATAAATTTAACCTAGGCTGTGAAAAGTCTTATACAGTGAAAATTACAAAACATTATTGAAAGGAAATTAAAGACCTAAAGAAATGGGAAGACATCCCAAGTTCATTACTTGGAATTTTTAATACTGTGTTGTTAAAATGGCAATACTCCCTAAAATCATTTACAGATTCAGTGGAATCTCGACGAAAATTCCAATGGCCTATTTAGAGAAATGAAAAAGCTAACCTCAAATGCATATGGAACTCTATGCATGAGGCCCTAGGTTCATTCAGTACCGGACACCTCCGCCAAAAAGTAAAAATCATATGCAACTGTAAGAAGCCTGAACAGCCAAAACAATACAGATGCTCCTCAACTCACAACAGGGTTACATCCTGATTAACCCATCATAAGTCAAAAATATCGTTAAGTTGAACCATTGTTAACTGCAGATGCTCAACTTACTAAGTGCTTATGTCCAGATAAGCCCACCATGAAGTTCAAAAACTCTAAGTAAAACCATCGTAAATCTGAGACTATCTGTACTGGAAAATAAAATAAGACTGAAGAACTCGCAGAAGCAGAATTCAGCTACAGTAATCAAAAACAGTGTGTACTAGTAGCCTACAAGCAGAAATATAGACCAATGGAATAAAATTAAAACTTCAGAAATAAAGTCTCACAAATATATTCCTTTTTTTTTTTTTTTTTTTTTTTGAGATAGAGTTTTGCTCGTTGCCCAGGCTGGAGTGCAATGGCGTGATCTCGGCTCACCACAACCTCCGCCTCCCGGGTTCAAGCAATTCTCCTGCCTCAGCCTCCCCAGTAGCTGGGATTACAGGCAGGCGCCACCAAGCCTGGCTAATTTTGTATTTTTAGTAGAAATGGGTTTCACCATGTTGGCCAGACTGGTCTCAAACTCCTGACCTCAGGTGATCCACCCACCTCGGCCTCCCAAAGTGCTGGGATTACAGATGTGAGCCACCACACCCGGCCATATTCAATAAATTTTTGACAACCAGAAAACAACAGTCAATGGAAAAAGAATAGTATTTCAAAGGAATGTTAAAAAATTAGTCTCTTTTGAATTCAATGGAAAAAGAATAATAGTCTCTTCAACACATGGTACTGAGAAAACTGGATCACCTAATAAACTTTGGCTTATGCCTCATTCAATATATAAAAAGTAACTCAAGGTCTGGCACAGCCTTGCCCAGTAGCTCACGCCTGTAATCCCAGCACTTTGGGAGGCCGAGGTGGGCAGATCACTTGAGGTCAGGTGTTCAAGACCACCCTGGCCAAAATGCTGAAACCCCATCTCTACTAAAATTACACAAAACAATCAGCTGGGCATGGTGGCACGTGACTATAACCCCAGCTACTCAGGAGGCTGAGGCAAGAGAATTGCTTGAACCCAGGAAGCAGCCATGTCAGTCAGCCGAGATTGCGCCACTACAGCCTGGGTGACAGAACGAGACTCCATCTCAGGAAAAAAAAAAGTAACTCAAAATGTATCAAGGGCCTAAATATAAGAGCTAAAACTACAAAACTTTCATAAGAAAATTTAGGGATAAGGGTTCATAACTTCAGATCTGGCAAAGGATTCATAGATTGAACAACAAAACTGAGCAACAACAAAAAAAATAGGTGAAGTTAAAATCCCCCCACCCAAAAAACTAAAACTTTTTTTTTTTTGAGACAGCATCTCACTCTATTACCCAGGCTGGAGTGCAGTGGTACCATTTTCACTCACTGCAGCCTCCAGTCCAATTCAAGCGATCCTCCTGTCACAGCCTCCCCAGTAGCTCAGACTACAGGTGCATGCCACCACGCTTCGCTAATTTTTGCATTTTTTGTAGAGACATGGTTTTTCCATGTTGCTCAGGGTGTTCTTGAACTCCTGAGCTCAAGAGATCCACCCACCTCGGCCTCCCAAAGTGCTGGGATTATAGGCATAAGCCACCTTGCCCAGACCTAAAAGTAAAACTTTTTGAAACAAAGAAAATTATCAAGAATGTGGGCTGGGAGGCCGGGCGTGGTGGCTCACGCCTGTAATCCCAGCACTTTGGGAGGCCAAGGTGGGCGGATCATGAGGTCAGGAGTTTGAGACCATCCTGGCCAATATGGTGAAACCCCATCTCTTCTTAAAAAAATACAAAAATTAGCTCAGCGTGGCAGCATGTGCCTGTAATCCCAACCACTGGAGAGGCTGAGGCAGGAGAATCGCTTGAACTCGGGACATGGAGGTTGCAGTGAGCCGAGATTGCGCCACCGCACTCCAGGCTGGGCGACAGAGCGAGACTCCATCTCAAAAAAAAAAAGCATGTGGGCAGGGAGCAGCGGATCATGACCATAATCCCACCACTTCAGGAGGTCAAGGCTAGAAGCCTAGAAGATTGCTTGAGCCCAGCCTGGGCAACACAGTGGGAGCCTATCGCTGTAACAACAACAACAACAACAACAGTGATTTGCCAGGCATGGTGGTGTACACCTGTAGTCCTGGTTACCTGGGAGGCTGAGGTGGGAGGTAAGGATTGCTTCAGCCCAGGGAAGTCGAGGCTGCAGTAAGCTATGATCACACCACTGTACTCCAGCCTGGACAACAGAGTAAGACCTTGTCTCAAAAAGAGAAAGAAAAAGAATGTCAAAGAGCCTACAGAAACAGAATGGGAGAAAAAAAATTGGCGAATCATATCCCTAGTTAAGGATTTAATATCCAAAATATATAAGGAATTCTTACAATTTAAAAAAAAAGGCAAATTGAATTTTAAAGTAGACTAAGGGGACAGGCACAGTGGCTCATTTTGGGAGGCCAAGCCAGGCGGATCACTTGAGCTCAGGAGTTCGAGACAAGTCTGGCCAACATGGGGAAACCCTGTCTCTAATAAAAATACAAAAATTAGCAGGGTGTGGTGGCAAGCACCTGTAATCCCAGTTACAGAGGCTGAGGCAGAAGAATCACTTGAACCTGGAAGGCGGAGGCTGTAGTGAGCTGTGATCCTACCACTGTACTCCAGCCTGGGTGACAAAACAAGACCATCTCAAAATAAGTAGGATAAAATAAAATGGTTACAATGGTAAACTGTAACTTATTTAATTTTAAAGTTTTTATATTTTATTTTTTATTTTTTGTGGAGATGAGGTTTCCCTATGTTGACCAGGCTGGTCTCAAACTTCAGAGTTCAAGTGATCCGCCTGCCTTGGTCTCCCAAAATGCTGGAATTACAGGTGTAAGCCAATACAATCAGCCTTAAGTTATTTAAATTTTACTTTTTTTTTTTTTTTTTTTAATGAGACAGAGTTTCGCTCTTGTCACCCAGGCTTCAATGCAACAGCAGGATCTCAGCTCACTGTAACCTCTACCTCCTGGGTTCAAGCGATTCTCCTGCCTCAGCTTCCTGAGTAGCTGGGATTACAGGCACCTGCCACAATGCCCGGCTAATTTTTGTATTTTAGTAGAGATGGAGTTTCACCATATTGGCCAGGCTGGTCTTGAACTTCTGACCTCAGGTGATCCACCCACCTTGGCCTCCCAAAGTGCTGGAATTATGGGTGTGAGCCACCGTGCCTGGCCGCTTTACCTCAATTTTTAAAAAGTGGCTACCTTCCCAAGATAAAACTACTTTTTGAATAAAGCATTTATTTCCAGTATAATATACAGAAAGAACATTTTATTACTTCATAGATAAACTTACAATGTGATAGTTAAAAAATGATTACAACTCAGAAGTCAGACAAGAAAATAAATCCTCATACTACATAGACGTTACATTTTGAGGCCGGGCGCAGTGGCTCACGCCTGTGATCCCAGCACTTTGGGAGGCCGAGGCAGACAGATCACCTGACGTCAGGAGTTAAAGACCAGCCTGGCCAACATGGTGAAACCCTGTCTCTACTAAAAATACAAAAATTAGCCGGGCATGGTGGCAGGCGCCTGTAATCCCAGCTACTCAGGAGGCTGAGGCAGGAGAATTGCTAGAACCCGGGAGGTAGAGGTTGCAGTGAGCCGAAATCATGCCATTGCACTCCAGCCTGGGCAACAGAGCTAGACTCCATCTCAAAAAAGAAAAAAAAAAGGTTGCATTTTCCTGTGAAGAACAGGATGGGACAGATTTGCAGATGACACTTGCCTTTCTATTGATGTTTTTAGGCCAAATTTTTATGCAGATCAGAAATACAAGTAATCAAATTTCTAGCTCTCATCAGACCACGTCTCACAAACAAAAAAAATTCCTCTCATTTTAACCTTCCATTTACAAAAAGACAACAATCCACTAAAAATACATTATGTAGTTGTGTTCTTAGTACTTTGCAACAGGAGAGGCAGCCTAACAGAAAGTAAATGCTCTGAAAGCAGATGGCCTTAGTTGGAATACCAGCACCATCACTTAGCTAACCACTTAAATCTCTCTAAGCTTCAATTTCCTAATGTGTAACCCTGAAATAATGGCTGTCTAGCAACTCAGGTAGGGTTCTTTTGAGGATTAAATGAGATAATACTTATAACGTGCTTAGTACAGATCCCTGGCTGCCTGGCACGTGGCACCGAATATATTAACTAAGAGAATTATAGATAGCAGCAGGTACCTACCATGTGCCATATACTGAACTACGAATTAATTTTCAAAACACCTTATAGATTAAAAACTAAGGTTGAGAGGTTCTTTGTCTAAGGCAAGCACGGGACTCAAGTATAGTCTCAAATGGAGGCCTGTCCAACTCCAAAGCCTACATTCTTTCTACAATCCCAAGCTGCCTTTCTAGATAAGACATTTCACGGCTGGGCGCAGTGGCTCATGCCTGTAATCCCAGCATTTTGGGAGGCCAAGGTGGGTGGATCATGAGGTCAGGAGTTCAAGACCAGCCTGGCCAACATAGTGAAACCCCATCTCTACTAAAAATACAAAAATTAGCGGGGCATGGTCATGCGCGCCTGTAGTCCCAGCTACTCGGGAGGCTGAGGCAGAAGAATCACTTGAACCCACTAGGTGGAGGTTGCAGTGAGCCGAGATCGTGCCACTGCATTCCAGACTTGGCAACAGAATGAGACTCCGTCTCAAAAAAAAAAAAAAAAAAAAGACATTTCATTCATCTTTATCATTTTTGGCATTATTTGTCAACTGAGGGAGAAATTAACTAATTATTTCACATTTACTCTTGAAGGCCAGCAGTAATCCCAGGAGCTTGAGACCAACCTGGGCAACATAGGGAGACCCTGTCTCTTGAAACAATTTTTTAAA
Organism: Pongo abelii; assembly: GCF_028885655.2. Classification (NCBI taxonomy): domain Eukaryota; kingdom Metazoa; phylum Chordata; class Mammalia; order Primates; family Hominidae; genus Pongo; species Pongo abelii. The sequence goes on from NC_071989.2 coordinate 185,660,274, forward strand.
AATCAGCCAGGTATGGCTGAACATAGTGGCTCATGCCTGTAATCCCAGCACATTGGGAGGCCGAGGCAGGTAGATCACCTGAGCTCATGAATTCTAGACCAGCCTGGGCAAACATGGCAAAACCCCATCTCTAAAAAAAATCAAAAATTAGATGGGCGAGGTAGCACCTGTGCCAGCTACTCAGGAGGCTGAGGTGGGAGGACTGCTTGAGCCCAGGAGGCAGTGAGCTGAGATCACACCACTGCTGTCCAGCCTGCATGACAGAGAGTAAGACCCAGCCTCAAAAAAGCTATAATGGGCAAGGCAAGGTAACTCATGCCTGTAATCCCAGCACTTTGGGAGGCCAAAGTGGGCGGATCGCTTGGGCTCACAAGTTTGAGACCAGCCTAGCCAACAGAGCGAAAGAAACCCTGTCTCTACAAAAGCATGGTGACACATGCCTGTGGTTCCAGCTACTCATGAGGCAAAGGTGTGAGGATCACTTGAATCTGAGACGCAGAGGTTGCAGCAAGCCGAGATCCTGCCACTGAACTCCAGCCTGGGTGACAGAGTGAGACCCCCATCTCAAACAAACAAACAAACAAACAAACAAACTATAATGACTTCCAGCCTGGTTAATTTTAACAAATTCCTAGTAAAAATTTGGAAAGACCCGATGACATTTTTCAACTAGATTTTTTTTTTTTTTAATTTAAGACCGAGTCTCACTCTCTTGCTCAACCTGGAGGGCAGTGTCGTGATCTCAGCTCACTGCAACCTCCACCTCCCGGGTTCAAGCGATTCTCATGCCCCAGCCTCCCGAGTAGCTGGGACTACAGCCATGAGCCACCATGCCCAGCTAATTTTTGTGTTTTTAGTAGAGATGAGGTTTCCCCATGTTGGCCAGGCTAGTCTCGAACTCTGGACCTCAGGTGATCTGCCCACCTCAGCCTCCCAAAGTGCTGAAATTACAGGAGTGAGCCACCACGCCCAGCCTCAATTAGATTCAATCTGTGCTTTTTCCCACTGAGTAGCAGCCAAAATTAAGAAACAGAAACAAGTGCCTGGAACAGTGGCTCACACCTGTAATCTCAGCACTTTGGCAGGCTGAGGTAGGTGGATCTGTTGAAACCAGGAGTTCGAGAACAGCCTGGCCAACATGGTGAAACCCCATCTGTACTAAAAATACAAATATTAGCCAGGCATGGAGGAGGCTAGAGGAGGACAATCACTTGAACCCGGGAGGCAGAGGTTGCAAGTGTGCCAAGATCGTGCCACAGCACTCCAGGCTGGACTCTATCTCAAAAAAAAAAAAAAAAAGAAAGAAAGAAAGAAACAGAAAACAGGTTTATAAATACAAAACCCAATGTTCACAGGAAAAATTCAGGTAAAAAAATATAATTTCAATCGTTTGCACAAAAAATAGAGGCCTAGATGGAAGGATTGCTAGAGCCCAGGAGTTTGAGACCCAGCCTGGGCAAAATAGTAAGACCCTATCTCTATTCAGAAAAAAATTTTTTAAAAATAGGAGAATATAGGGAAAGGTCTATTTACACCTTGCCTACCCCTCCAATGTCATCCCTTCCTGCTCCACCCTCCCAGCCTAATCATGCCACACTGAATTTTTTTTTTTGAGACAGCATCTCACTCTGTCACCCAGGCTGGAGTGCATAATCAGAGCTCACTGCAGCCTGGAACTCCTGAGCTCAGATGATCTTCCCACCTCAACCACCCAAGTAGCCGGGACCACAGGCACATGCCACTCCACCCGGCTAATTTATTTTTTTTGTAGAGGCCGGATCTCCCTATGTTCCCCAGGCTTGTCTCAAACTACTGGGCTCAAGCTAGACTCCCACCTCAGTGTCCTAAAATGCTGGGATCACAGGCATCAGCCACCATGCCTGGCCCATACTCAAAGCAGCAGCTTTGGGAGAATGAAATTACTCCTGTAATTTCAGCACTTTGGGAGGCTGAGGTGGGCAGATCACCTGAGGTCCAGAATTCGAGACTAGCCTGGCCAACATGGGGAAACCTCATCTCTACTAAAAACACAAAAATTAGCTGGGCGTGGTGGCTCATGGCTGTAGTCCCAGCTACTCAGGAGGCTGAGGCATGAGAATTGCTTCAACCTGGGAAGTGGAGGTTGCAGTTCTTATAATCCTAGATTATGCTCCTCTCAACCAAGCGCATGTTGCCCTGCCTCAGGTACAATGATATTCCTATCTTACCAGTGCCTAGGACATAGTAGGCAACTCAAAAAAACAAGTCAGTGACACATAAATAAATGAAAGGACTGTCCCAGTTAATGTTAGCAATTTTCAAAATGCAAAATTACAAAAAAAAGTCCTTGATAAACTCTCTTTTAATTGAGAACTTAAGAAGTAATTGCAGGCCGGGCACAGTGGCTCACTCCTGTAATCCCAACACTTTGGGAGGCTGAGGAAGGCAGGTCACTTGATGTCAGGAGTTCGAGACCAGCCTGGCCAACATGGTGAAAAGCCCATCACTACTAAAAATACAAAAAAATCAGCCGGGTGTCGTGGCACGTGCCTGTAACCCCAGCTACTCAAGAGGCTGACGCAGGAGAATCTCTTGAACCTGGGAGGTGGAGGCTGCAGCGAGCCTAGAGCGTGGATTCCAGCCTGTGCGACAGAGTGAAACTCTGTCTCAAAAACAAAAAACAAAAGAAAAGAAAAATTAAAAAAAAAAAAAAAATCACATAAAAAATGAAGTAAAGCTCATTCAAGGGTAATCTTGAAGACAGTATTACCCTGATACCAACACCAGACAAAGACATCACAAGAAAACTGTAGACTTAGCCGGGTACAGTGGCTCATGCCTATAATCCCAGCACTTGGGAAGGCGGAGGCGGGCACATCACCTGAGGTCAGGAGTTCGAGATCAGCCTGGCCAACATGGTGAAACTCCATCTCTACAAAAACACAAAAAAATTATTCAGGCAAGGTGGTGCACGCCTGTGGTCCCAGGTACTCAGGAGGCTGAAGCAGAAGAATCGCTTGAGCCAGGGAGGCAGAGGTTGCAGTGAGCTAAGATCACACCACTGCATTCCAGCCTGAGCCACAGAGCGAGACTCCATTAAAAAAAAAAAAAAAAAAAAAAAATTCGGCCGGGTGCAGTGGCTCACACCTGTAATCCCAGCACTTTGGGAGGCCGAGGCAGGCGGATCATCTGAGGTCAGGAGTTCGAGACCAGTCTTGACATGGAGAAACCCCATCTCTAATAAAAATACAAAATTAGCCAGGCGTGGTGGTATATGCCTGCAATCCCAGCTACTCGGGAGGCTGAGGCAGAATTGCTTGAACCTGGGAGGCAGAGGTTGCGGTGAGCCAAGATCGCACCATTGCACTCCAGCCTGGGCAACAAGGGCGAAACTCCGTCTCAAAAAAAAAAAAAAAAAAAAAAAAATCAGACTTAGGCCAGACTTGGTGGCTCATGCATGTAATCTCAGCACTTTGGAAGGCTTAGGTGGGCGGTTCACCTGAGGTCAGGAGTTTTGAGGCCAGCCTAACCAATCCGGTGAAACCTTGTCTCTACTAAAAATACAAAAATTAACCAGGTGTGATGTCACACACCTGTAATCCTAGCTATTTGGGAAGCTGAGGCACCAGAATCGCTTGAACCAGGGAGATGGGTTACAGGGAGCCAAGATACTGCCACCGCACTCCAGCCTGGACAACCGAGTGAGACTCTGTCTCAAAAACAAACAAACAAACAAACAAAAAAACTGGAAAGAAAAAGGGAAAAAGAACAACTGCAGACTTAATTCATCCTTCATGAATTAAGACAAAAAATCTGGGCATGGTGGCGAACACCTGTAATCCCAGCAACTCGGGAGGCTGAGGTACAAGAATCACTTGAACCCCAGAGGCGGAGGCTGCAGTAAGCCAAAATGGCACCACTGCACCCCTGCCTGGGTGACAGAGTGAGACTCCATCTCATTCATTCATATATATCTATATCTATATATATATATATATATATATATATATATATATATATGTACACACACACAAAAAAACTATATATAAAAAACTTTCCAAAGGTATTAAAGATCTAAATATTTAAGTTGGTGCAAAATAATTCCAGTTCTTGCCATTACTTTCTTTTTTTTTTTTTTTTTGAGATGAAGTCTCACTCCATCACCTAGCCTGGAGTGCAGTGGTGCAATCTTGGCTCACTGCAGGCTCAGCCTCCTGGGCTCAAGCGATGCTACCACCTCAGTCTCCCTAGTAGCTGGGATTACAGGCTAAAATTAAAAAGACAGTAATAAATGTTGATGAGAATATTAAGAATTTAGAACCCACGGCCGGATGCAGTGGCTCATGCCTGTAATCCCGGCACTCTGGGAGGCCGAGGCGGGTGAATCACCTGAGGTCAGGAGTTCAAGACCAATCTGGCCAACGTGGTGAAACCCTGTCACTACCAAAAATACAAACATTAGCCAGGCATGGTGGCGGGCGCCTGTAGTCCAAGCTACTCGGGAGGCTGAGGCAGAGAATTGCTTGAACCCGAGAGGCGGAGGTTGCAGTGAGCCAAGATCATGCCACTGCACTCCAGCCTGGGCTACAGAGGGAGACTCTGTTCTAAAAAAGAAAGAAATTAGAACCCATATAGGCTAAAGTAAGACTGTAAAACGGTGCAACCACTATGTAAAACAGTCTGGCTGTTCCTCAAAATGCTAAACATAGAATGACCATATGATCCGACAATACCACTTCTAGGTATTTTCCCAAGAGAACTGAAAACATATATTCACGCTAAAACTCTTCACAGTACAAATTTTCACAGTAGCATTGCCTGTAACAGCCACAAAGTGGAAGAAACAAAATGTCCATCAACTGATGAAAAGACAAACAAAAAGTGGCAACAATACAAAGCAACATTCAGCAGTAAAAAAATGGAATGAAGTATGCATACATACAACATGAATGAGCCTTAAAACATTATGCTAAGTTAAACAAGTCAGACACGAAAGGCCACAAATTATAAGACTGTATTCATATGAAACGCCTAGAATAGGCAAATACATAGAGACATGAATTAGATTAGCGGTTGTGAGGGGCTAGAGGAAACTGAATGGGAAATGACTGCTGGGAATGGGTTTTCTTTTGGGGTGATGAAAGGTTCTAGAATTAGACAGTGGTAACAGTTGTTCAACTCTATACCCTTTAAGTAGCTGCATTTTATTCTTTATTTTTGAGATACAGTTTCACCCTGTAGCCCAGGGATTGAGTGCAGACTCAGTGTCCTGAGTAGGTGGATTACAGGTGTATGCCACCACACCTGGCTAATTTTTGTATTTTTAGTAGAGACGGGGTTTCACCATGTTGGCCAGGCTGGTCTCAAACTCCCTGACCTCAAGTGATCTGCCCACCTCTACCTCCCAAAGTGCTGGGATTACAAGGCATGAGCCACTGCGCCTGGCCAAAGAGGGTGAATTTTATCTTATGTGAATTATATTTTGATTTTTTTTCTTGGAGACGAAGTTTCGCTCTTGTTGCCCAGGCTGGAGTGCAACAGCACGATCTCCGCTCACCACAACCTCCACCTCTCAGGTTCAAGCAATTCTCCTGCCTCAGCCTCCCGAGTAGCTGGGATTACAGGCATGCGCCACCACACTAGCTAATTTTGTATTTTTAGTAGAGACAAGGTTTCACCATGTTGGTCAGGCTGGTCTCAAACTCCCGACCTCAGGTGATCCATCCACCTCAGCCTCCAAAAGTGCTAGGATTACAGTTGTGAGCCACCGTACCCGGCCTATACTTTGATTTTTAAAATGTAGTTAGTATACATTTATTTAGTTAGTTAGTTACTTACTTACTTATTTATTTAGAGACGGAGTCTCACTGATGCAGTTAGTATACATTTATTTATTTATTTATTTATTTAGAGACGGAGTCTTGCTCTGTCCTCCAGGCTGGAATGCCATGGTGCAATCTCAGCTCAAAGCAACCTCTGCCTCCTGGGCGCAAGCTATTCTCCTGCCTCAGCCTGAGGCGGGGTTCCACCATGTTGGCCAGGCTGGTCTTGAACTCCTGACCTCAGAAGATCTGCCCGCCTCAGCCTCCCAAAGTGCTGGGATTACAGGTATGAGCCACCACTATGCTTTTAAATTTGCAACTATATAACCAATATACATTAAAACATGACATACTATAAAAAATTCTTATGTAAAATAGTATTAAGTATTAGCTTGTTTTTCATGAAGAGGGGATCTTGATATTATTGTCAAGGCGGGTCTTGAATTCCTGGGCTCAAGCAATCCACTTGACTCAGCCACCCAAAGTCCTGGGACTAAAGGCATGAGCCACCGCTCCAAGCCAAGTCTGATTTTTTAAGTTCATGCTTTAACAAAAATTCTCTTAAAAATCTAAAAAAGGCCCGGCAGAGGCTCACGCCTGTAATCCCAACACTTTGGGAGGCTGAGGAAGACAGACCACGAGGTCAAGAGAACGGGACCATCCTGGCCAACATGGGGAAAGCCTGTCTCTGCAAAAAATACAAAAATTAGCTGGGCGTAGTGGTATGCACCTGTAGTCCCAGCTACTCAGGAGGCTGAGGCAGGAGAATCACTTCAACCCAGGAGGCAGAGGTTGCGGTGAGCCAAGATCGCGCCACTGCACTCCAGCCTGGAGATAGAGCAAGACTCTCCATCTCAAAAAAAAAAAAAAATTCTAAAAAGAGCGAGGGAGGAGTGCGGAGGAATAAATATTTATCGGTCCCTAAATGCCCTAGAATACCTAGGGTATTCCATATTTGAAGGTATTTAGGGTCCAATAAATATTTATTATTCCATTTCCCCCTCAACTACAATAATTATCTTCATTAAGAATCCCCATGCAGGCCAGACGCAGTGGCTCACACCTGTAATCCCAGCACTTTGGGAGGCTGAGTCGGGCATATCACCTAAGGTCAGAAGTTCGAGACCAGCCTGGCCGACATAGTGAAACCTGTCTCTACCAAAATTACAAAAAATTAGCTGGGTGAATTTTGTAAAAATACAAAAATTAGCGGACACCTGTAATCCCAGCTACTGGGGAGGCTAAGGCAGGAGAATTGCTTAACCCAGGAGGCAGAGGTTGCAGTGAACCGAGATTGTGTCATTGTACTCTAGCCTGGGCGACAGAGCGAGACTCTGGTCTCAAAAAATAAATAAATAAATAAATAAAAATAAAAATAAATTGCATATATATAGTTGTTCACTTTCAGAATGTATGCACAGGAAATGTCTATCCATTCATGCAAAAGAAAACCATCCACGTTAAAAAAAAAAAAAAGCCAGGTGCGGTGGCTCACGCCTATAATCCCAGCACATTGGGAGGCCAAGGCAGGCAGATCACCTGAGGTCAGGAGTTCGAGACCAGCTTAGCCAACATGGTGAAATCCCATCTCTACTAAAAATACAAAAATTAGGTCACGCCTAGTGGCTCACTCCTGTAACCCCAGCACTTTGGGAGGCCGAGGCGGGTGGATCACCTGAGCTCAGGAGTTCCAGACCAGCCTGACCAATACGGTGAAATACAAAAATACAAAATACAAAAATTTCTACTGAAAATACAAAAATTAGGCCAGGCGCGGGTGGCTCACGTCTATAATCCCAGCACTTTGGGAGGCCAAGGTGGGCGGATCGCCTGAGGTGGGGAGTTTGACACGAGCCTGACCAACATGGAGAAACCTAGTCTCTACTAAAAATACAAAATTAGCCGAGCATGGTGGGGTATGCCTGTAGTCCCAGCTACTCGGGAGGCTGAGGCAGGAGAATCACTTGAACCCAGGAGGTACAGGTTGCAGTGAGCCGAGATCAAACCACTGCACTCCAACTTGGGCAACAGAGCAAGACTCTGACTCAAAAAAAAAAAAAAAAAAAAATTGCCGGGGCACAGTGCCTCACGCCTGTAATCCCAGCACTTTGGGAGGCTGAGGTAGGTGGATAACCTGAGGTCAGGAGTTCGAGACCAGCCTGGCCAACATGGTGAAACCCCATCTCTACTAAAAATACAAAAATTAGCCGAGCGTGGTGGCAGGCGACTGTAATCCCAGCTACTCAGGTGGCTGAGGCAGGAGAATCACTTGAACCCAGGAGATGGAGGTTGCAGTGAGCCGAGATCGCGCCATTGCATTCCAGCTGGGGCGACAGAGGGAGACTCTGTCTCAAAAATAATAACAAAATTAAAAAGGGAAAGCTATGCTCTAAAATGGAAAGATTTCAACATACACCATTATGTGAAAAAGGAAGACCAAGTGTGCACAGTCCACTACCTTTGTCTTAAAAAAGGTGGTCTCCGGGGAAGCACAAGAATTGGAGGCGCGTTACCTGAGCAAACATGGCACAGAGGTCACTTCACTGGTTAACTTTTCATGTATTTTTTAATCATATATCTATTCAAAAATTCAATTTGAAAAACTATTGACTCAGCTTAAAAGTAAAAACTAACGAATGTCTATTTAACATAATCCTTTTCCTTTAATTAAAACTATTAATTTCTTATTTGGTTGGATATGGTAGCCAGATTCCAAGCTGGCCCCCAATTATCCCAGCCTGATGGTATTCATGCCTTTGTGTAATCCCTTCCCTATCTGCTTGGTATGTGTGGCCAGCCACTAGAATACACATCATAAAAAGTTACTGCATCTTCCTGCTTGGTCTGTCCCTCTCTCTTGGATCACTCACTCCGGGAAAAGCCAGCTACCATACAGTAAGCAGGCCTATGGAGAAGTCCAAGTGGAAAAGAACAGGCCTCATACAAAGAGCTAGCAGCCATATGAGTGAGCCATCTTGGACAGGGATCCTACAGCCTTCAGAGACCGCAGCCCTGGCAGACATCTTGACTGTAAATTCATTAGAGAGACTGAGCCAGCACCATCCAGCTAAGCCACTCCATGATTCCTTACAAAATGTGAGATAATAAATATTTACTCCTCTAAGCTACTACACTTAGGGGTCTGTTACGCAGAAGAGATAACTGATACAGCAGAAAACATTCCATCCACAGCTCTAAAAACTTATGTTCTCAAAAAATTGTAGTAAAAACACTATAAAAATTATTAGCATAGTACTGGATATTAAAACCCCTATTAAATCAGTAAGACTGTAGTAGATATGAGTTCTTCAAATTTTTACAAGAGTCTAAAGTCAGTTTATCAAATATCTGAAGCACAATAAGCTTTGAATCAATAATCACTCGAAAACACAGATCTAGCTATATAATAAATGAAACTTTGACTATACAACTACAGAAAATCATTAACTAAAATGAAAACCAGATTGGGAAAATATTTATATCCAATGAGATAAAAGTTTAATATGTATAAAACATTAAATCCAAAAAGATACATCAGCAAAGAATATAGACACAAAACTCCTAGAAAAAAATACAAACAGTAAACAAGTAGAAATCATTTTCATCAAGAAAATTGTAGTAATTAAAGCAATCTTATAGTAGCATTTTGCACCCACTTAATAAAAAAAAAATCAGTGCTATCTAAGTGTGGGACAAATGCTAAATTCATATACTATTTAGAACTATGTGTAAAATGGTAAAATCCTTTTGGAAAGCCATCCAGAAATAAGTACATCAAGAGCCAACTATATATATGATATTCCACTATCAGCAGTTAATCCTCAAGAAATAATTAAAAAAAAAAAAACAGAAAAAGAAATTCCACAGACATTACTATGAAATTGATAAGGTATCTATCAAGACTTCACTTACAACTCCAATCATTATCTTCTCCTCCAAAGAACTAATTTCAGTGGTTTAATGACCTGCCCTAACACTTCTGCCCCAAAGCTCTGTTAGAAAAGCACTTTACATACAATACCTAAATGAAAACATAATTTAAAAGGAAAAAAGAATAAATATAAAACCTGGGAAGGGCATGGTGGCTCACAGCTGTTATCCCAGAACTTTGGGAGGCTGAGGAGGACGGATCACTTGAGGCCAGGAGTTTGAGACCAGCCCGTCCAACATGGTGAAACCCTGTCTCTACTAAAAATACAAAAATTACCCAGGCGTTGAGGGCACACGCCTATAATTTCAGCTACTCGGGAGGCTGAGGCACAAGAATCACTTGCCAAAAAACAAAAGAAATGGCTGGGCGCAGTGGCTGACGCCTGTAATCCCAGCACTTTGGGAAGCCGAGGCGGGTGGATCACAAGGTCAGAAGATCAAGACCATCCTGGCTAACATGGTGAAAGCCCAGTGAAACCCCATCTCTACTAAAAATACAAAAAATTAGCCAGGCATGCTGGTGGGCATCTGTAGTCCCAGCTACTCGGGAGGCTGAGGCAGGAGAATGGCGTGAACCCGGGAGCCAGAGCTTGCAGTGAGCCTGGCGACAAAGCGAAGACTCCGTCTCAAAAAAAAAAAAAAAAAGAATCGCTTGAACCCAAGAGGCAGAAGTTGCAGTGAGCTGAGATCATGCCACTGCATTCGGGCCTGGATGAAAGAGTGAGACTCAGTTCCAAAAAAATAAATATAAATATATACAAACATACATACATACACACACACACACACACAACCTGGCTGGGCACAGTGGCTCACACCTGGTGGCTCACATATGTAATCCCAACACTTTGGGAGGCCGAGGCAGGAGGACCACTTGAACCCAAGAATTAAAGACTAGCCTAGGGAACATAGGTGCCATCCCATCCCTACAAAAAAATACAAAAATTAGCTGGGCATGGCCGGGCGCAGTGGCTCACACCTGTAATCCCAGCACTTTGGGAGGCCAAGGCGGGCAGATCATGAGGTCAGGAGAACGAGACCATCCTGGCTAACATGGTGAAACCCCGTCTCTACTAAAAATACAAAAAATTAGCCAGGTGTGGTGGTGGGCACCTGTGGTCCCAGTTACTCGGGAGGCTGAGGCAGGAGAATGGCGTGAACCCGGAAGGCAGAGCTTTCAGTGAGCTGAGATCGCACCACTGCACTCCAGCCTGGGCGATGGGGCAAGACTCTGTCTCAAAAAACAAAACAAAAAAAAATTAGCTAGGCATGATGGCACACATCTGTAGTCCCAGCCTACTCAGAGGGGCAGAGGTGGGGGTATTGCTTGAGACTGGGAGGTTGAGGCTGCAGTGAGTTGTGACTGCATCACTGCACTCCAGCCTAGGCAACAGAGTGAGACCCTGTCTCAAAAGATAAAAAAAAAAAAAAAAAAAGGACAGGCACAGTAGCTCATGCCTGTAATCCCAGCACTTTGGGAGGCTGAGGTGGGCAGATCACCAGAGGTTGGGAGTCGGAGACAAGTCTGACCAACATGGAGAAACCCCATCTCTACTAAAAATACAAAAATTAGCCGGGCGTGGTGGCACATGCCTGTAATCCCAGCTAGTCAGGAGGCTGAGGTAGGTGAATCGCTTGAACCCGGGAGGCAGAGGTTGCAGGGAGCCGAGATTGTGCCATTGCACTCCAGCCTGGGCGACAAGAGCGAAACTCCGTCTCAAAAATAAAAATAAAAATAAAAATAAAAAAGACTGAGTCTCACTCTGTTGTCCAGGCTGGAGTGCAATGGCACAATCTTGGCTCACTGCAACCTCCGTCTCCTCGGTTCAATTCAATTCTGGATTCTCCTGCCTCAGCCTCCCGAGTAGCTGGGACTACAGGCACCCGCCATCACACCTGGCTAATTTTTTTATTTTTAGTAGACAGGGGTTTGGCCACATTGGCCAGGCTGGTCTCAACTCCTGACTTCAGGTGATCCTCCCGCCTAGGCCTCCCAAAGTGCTGGGATTACAGGCGTGAGCCACCGTGCCCCGCTGGCAATTCTTAATATATTGTGACATGATGGAAGTACTGTTCCTCAATATACTAATTATAAAAACAGACAACATATTTTCAGTTGAACCAACTACAACGTTAAAGAAATGCCTTTGGTATACACGACTATAAATTACCAATTTACAATCATATTTTTAAAAAGAAAAGAAATGCTTTTGAATGTAAAATTCCAATGACAAATTAGTGTGGCATTAATGTCTGTTATTTTCACTGGGTATAGACACAACTTGTACATCACCTACTTTCACCAGGGAGACCCAACAGCTCCAATTACAGCATCAAGAAAAATCAGAGATAACACAGGAAATATAGCCTCATAATTTACAAAGAAAGACTACCTTCAGACTCACTCTGGTATGTGAGGGAATATCACATAACCAGTAACTACTTTTAATTTAATCTAATATGAAAATATAATTGTTCATTCTCCAAAATAGATTTTATCTTTCCAGCAATTGCTAAAAGAGCATTATGGTATTTTATATAAGGTCACTAGCAATGTGAAAGGAACTTTACAGGTATTAATAAAGTAATTTCACCTAATAACAGCAAAAAAACACTAAAATTTGTGTTTTACTAAGGGAAAATCACAAGTATGTATGATTTTATTGGTTCCCTAACAAATTATCTAAAAATGGAAGCAACATTTTCAAAGTATGATTTGTGGCAGGACGCAGTGACTCACGACTGTAATCCTAGCACTTTGGGAGGCCAAGGCGGTGGATTCCCTGAACTCAGGAGTTTGAGACCAGAATGGACAACATGGCGAAAACCTGTCCCTACTAAAAATACAAAAAAGCCGGGCGTGGTGGCGGGTGCCTGTAATCCCAGCTACACGGGAGGCTGAGGCAGGAGAATCGCTTGAGCTCGGGAGGCAGAGGTTGCAGTGAGCCGAGATCGTGCCATTGCATTCCAGCCTGGGTGACAGAGTGAGTGAGACTCCATCTCAAAAAAATAAATAAATGAAAATTAAAAAATACAAATACAAAAAATTGGCCAGGCATGGTGGAACACACCTGTAGTCCCAACTACTCGGGAGGCTGAGGCAGGAGAATCACTTGAACTTGGGAGGCGGAGGTTGCAGTGCGCCAAGATCACGCAATTGCACTCTAGCCTGGGTGACAGAGTGAGACTGTCTCAAAAAAAGAAAAGAAAGAAAGTATGGTTTGTATACAGGCATTTAAAAGAATGTGGATCATCTAGAACAGGGGTCCCCAATGCCCAGGCCACAGAATGGTACTGGTCCTCTCAGCCTGTTAGGAACCGGGCCGCATAGCAGGAGGTGAACAGCAGACAAGGGAGCATTATCGCCTGAGCTCCCACTCCTGTCACATCAGGGGTGGCATTAGATTCTCAGAGGATCATGAACCCTACTGTGAACTGCAAATGCAAGGGATCTAGGTTGCACGCTTCTTATGAGATTCTAACTAATGCCTGATAATCTAAGGTGGAAAAGTTTCATCCCCAAACCATCCCACTCCCACCTGTGGAAAAACTGTTTCCCAGGAATTTGGTCCCTGGTGCCAAAAAGGCTGGGGACTGCTAATCTAGACTATAGAAAAAACTCTCTCTGCATAGAATCCACCATATAAAACTGTAATCCCAGCACTTTGGGAGGCCGAGGTGGGCGGCTCACCTGAGGTCAGGAGTTCAAGAACAGCCTGGCCAACGTGGTGAAACCCTATCTCTACTAAAAAATACAAAAATTAGCCAGGTGTGGTGATGCACTCCTATAATCCCAGCTACTCCAGTGGCTGAGGCACGAGAATTGCTTGTACTCAGCAGGTGGAGGTTGCAGTGAACCGAAATGGCATCACTGCACTCCAGCCTGGGCAACAAGAGCAACATTCCGTCTCAAAAAAAAAAACATAATGAGATGAGACATTACTACATATCTACACGAATGGCTAAAATTAAAATAGTGACCGCACCAAATGCTGGTGAGGATCCATAGAAACTGAATCACTCGGCCAGGTGCAGTGGCTCACGCCTGAAATCCCAGGACTTTGGGAAGCCAAGATGGGTGGATTACCTGAGGTCAGGAGTTCCAGACCAGCCTGGCCAACATGGTGAAACCCTGTCTCTACTAAAAATACAAAAAATTAGCCAGGCATGGTGGCACATGCCTGTAATCCCAGCTACTCGGGAGGCTGACGCAGGAGAATCACTTGAAGCCGGGAAGCAGAGGTTGCAGTGAGCCGAGATCGTGCCATTGCACTTCAGCCTGGGCAACAGGGCGAGACTCCGTCTCAAAAAACAAAAAATAAAAGAAACTGGATCACTCATATACTGCTAGTGAGAATGTAAATGGTACAGACACTAGGGAAAACAGCTTGGTAGTTTCTTATAAAACTGAACATTGGGCCGGGTGTAGTGGCTCACACCTGTAATCCCAGCACTTTGGGAGGCCGAGGTGGGTGGATCACCTGAGGTCAGGAGTTCGAGACCAGCCTGACCAACACGGTGAAACCCCGTCTCTACTAAAAATAAAAAAATTAGCCTGGTGTGGTGGTGTGCACCTGTGGTCCCAGCTACTCAGGAGCCTGAGGCAGGATAATCGCTTGAACCCGGGAGGCAGAGGTTGCAGTGAGCCAGGATCGCACCACTGCCCTCCAGCCTGGGTGACAGAGAGAGACTCTGTCTCAAAAAAAAAAAAAAAACTGAACATTGGCCGGGCACCGTGGCTCACGCCTATAATCCCAGCACTTTGGGAGGCCGAGGAGGGTGGATCACCTGGGGTCAAGAGTTTGGGACCAGCCTGGCCAACACGGTGAAACCCCATCTCTACTAAAAATACAAAAAATGAGCTGGGCGTGGTGGTTGACACCTATAATCCCAGCTACATGGGAGGCTGAGGAAGGACAATCACCTGAACCCAGGAGGCAGAGGTTGCAGTGAGCCAAGATCACGCAATTGCACTCCAGCCTGGGCAACAAGATCGAAACTCCCTCTCGAGAAAAAAAAAAACTTAACATGCCATTACCATATAATACTGCAATTGTTCTACTGGTATTTATCCCAGAGAAGTGAAAACTTATAGTCACACAAAACCCCATAAATGAACATCAATAGTACTTTTACCTTAATTACCAAAAGCTAGCGTTGCCCCAGATGTCCTTCAACAGGTGAATGGTCAAGCAAACCATGGTATATTTGTATCATGGAATATTACTTAGTGATAAAAAGGAAAAAACTAGAGCTGGGCGCAGTGGCTCACACCTGTAATCTCAGCACTTTGGGAGGCCAATGCAGGTAGATCACTTGAGGCCAGGAGTTCAAGACTACCCTGGCCAACATGGTGAAACCCCATCTCTACTAAAAATACAAAAATTAGCTGGGTGTGGTGGCAAGGGCCTGTAATCCCAACTGCTCAGGAGGCTGAGGCAGGAGAATCGCTTGAACCTGGGAGGCAGAGGTTGCAGTGAGCCAAGATCATGCCATTGCACTCCAGCCTGGTCCACAAGAGTGAAACTCCGTCTCAAAAAAAAAAAAAACTATTGATATCGTCAACAACTTAGATGAATCCCCTGGAAATTATGCTAAGGGAAAAAAAGACAATCCCAAAAGGCTGCATACTGTATGATTCATATTTATCTAACATTTGTGAAATGACAAAACTTTAGAAAAAGAAGTTTAGTAGCTGACAAAGGCTAGAGATGGAGGGGCTAGGCCAGGCATGGTGGCTCCTGCCTGTAATCCCAGCCGTTTGGGAGGCCAAGGCAGGCGGATTGCTTGAGCTCACGAGTTCAAGACCAGCTTGAGCAACATGGTAAAACCCCATCTCTACAAAAACATACAAAAATCAGTGGGGCATGGTGGCAAGCGCCTGTAATCTCAGCTAATCAGGAGGCTGAGGTGGGAGGATCGCTTAAGCCTGGGACACAGAGGTTGCAGTGAGCTGAGATGTAACTACTGCACTCCAGCCTGGGCGGCAGAGCAAGACGCTGTCACATACGAAAAAGAGATGGAAGGTTGCCAAGAAGAAGACGGATGTAGTTTTAAAACGGCTGGCAACAGCAGGGATCCTTATGGTATTAGAAATGTTTAGCAACTTTTTTTTTTTTTTTTTTGAGACTGAGACATACTCTGTCACCCAGTCTAGAGTGCAGCGGCGCGATTTCAGCTCAGTGCAACTTCTGCCTCCTGGGTTCAAGCGATTCTCCAACCTCAGCCTCCCGAGTAGCTGGGATTACAGGCATGAACCACCACACCCAGCTAATCTTTTTTTTATTTTTAGTAGACACGGGGTTTCACCATGTTGGCCAGACTGGTCTCGAACTACTGACCTCAGGTGATCCAGCCGCCTCAGCCTCCCAAACTGCTGGGATTACAGGCATGAGCCACTGCACCCAGTGAACATTTAGAAAGTTGACAGCAGTCATGGATATACTAACCTATACAGGTGATAAAAACAAAGAACATAATATACACACAATGAAAGACTACCAGTAAAACTGGGGACATCCAGAATGTCCTGACAGAAATACAGATTTCTTTTAAGGAAAAAAATAAAATTAAGGACATCTGAATAAGATGGATAAATTATATGAACGTCAATGCCTAAGTAAGACTGGCTGGACGCGGTGGCTCAAGCCTGTAATCCCAACACTTTGGGAGGCTGAGGCAGGCGGATCATAAGGTCAGGAGATTGAGACCACCCTGGGTAACACGGTGAAACACTGTCTCTACTAAAAATACAAAAACTAGCTGGGCGTCATAGCATGCGCCTATAGTCCCAGCTACTCGGGAGGCTGAGGCAGGAGAATTGCTTGAACCCGGGAGGTGGAGGCTGCAGTGAGCCAAGATCGAGCCACTGCACCCTAGCCCAGGCGTCAGATGGAGACTCCACCTCAAAAAAAAAAAAAAAAAAAAAAAAAGATTGGTGAAGTACATCAACATCAATATTCTGGTTGTGTGATATTAGATATTTTTTGCAAAATATTACCACTGCAAAACCAGGCAAAATATACAAGGAACCTCTCTGTATTCTTTTCTTTTTAAGAGACAGGGTCACCCAGGCTGGTGTGCAGTGGCACAATCAGTGTTCACTGTTGCCTCAAACTCCTGGGCTCAAGCAATCCTCCAACCTCAGCCTTCCAAAACGCTGGGATTACAGGCATGAGTCACCGTGCCTAGCCCATGGAATTTCCTGATTTTTTTTTTTTTTTTTTTTGAGATGGGAGTTTCGCTCTTGTAGCCCAGGCTGGAGTGCAACGGCACGATCTTGGCTCACTACAACCTCCACCTCCCAGGTTCAAGTGATTCTCCTGCCTCAGCCTCCCGAGTAGCTGGGATTACAGGCATGCGCCATCACGCCTGGCTAATTTTGTATTTTTAGTAGAGACGGGGTTTCTCCATGTTGGTCAGGCTGGTCTCGAACTCCCAACCTCAGGTGATCCACCTCAGCCTCCCAAAGTGCTGGGATTACAGGTATGAGCAACCACACCCAGCCTGGCCATGGAATTTGTTACAACTGCATGCGAATCAACATTTATCTAAACAAAAATTTCATAAGAAAATATTTGCGGCTGAGGTGGCTCATGCAGAGTAGGAGAATTGCTTGAAGCCAGAAATTCAAGACCAGCCTGGGCAACATAGCAAGACCCTGTCTCTACCAAATAATTTTTTCTTTAATTAGCCAGGCGTGGTGGCATGGGCCTGTAGTCCCAACTACTCATGAGGCTGAAGTAGGAGAATCACTTTAACACAGGAGATCTAGGCTGCAGTGAGTTGTGATCACACTACTAGACTCCAGCCTGAGCAACAGAGCGAGACATTGTCCAACAACAACAACAAAAAAAACTTGTTACATGTTACATGCTCATATGAAAAGATGTCTTAATATATTAACCAAAAGGGAAAAAAAGGGGTGTGTGGAGAGAAGAGACAATTTCTAATAGAATATTAAGAGTGTAAATGAGGGAGTATATGAAAAGTGACAAAAATCAAGAGATTTTTATATTCCATTTTTAAGTTTGACTTTTTTTTTTTTTTTTTTGAGACAAAGTCTCACTCTGTCACCCAGGCTGGAGTGCAGTGGCACAATCCCAGCTTACTGCAACCTCTGCCTCCTGGGTTCAAGTGATCCTCCTGCCTCAGCCTCCCGACTAGCTGGCACTACAGGCACATGCCACCACACCCAGCTAATTTTTTTTTGTATTTTCAGTAGAGACAGGGTTTCACTACGTTGGCCAGGCTGGTCTTGAACTCCTGACCTCAGATAATCCACCCGCCTCGGCCTCCCAAAGTGCTGGGATTATAGATGTGAACCACCGTGCCCGGCCAAGTATGACTTTTCTAAATTCAAAAAAGTTCATAGGAATTGCTTTAAAAGGCTACAATTGAGATTATTTAAATTAGATTCAAAAATAACTGTTCAATTGTTATTATCCTACCACTAAAGTTCAGAGACTGGATCTCCTTTCAAGGGGCTCCCCTGAAAACCAGGAAGAAGAAATTAAACATTTCTATCTAGGACAAAGGACAACCTGCAAAAAGCAACAATGTAATAAACTTACACCACTTAACAGTTGGAATACAGAAAGCTATTGATCCTATTGCACAAATTAAATTATTCTGATTATCAAACAAAAGTACAACAAATGCTCCTGATTACTAATTAAAAATGGAAACTGTCAACAGCAGTTAATGTCTTTATCTTACTAATCAAATAAGTTTGGAAAAATAGAGAAAAAAAAACAAAAACTCAGCTAAACGCAGTGGCTTATTCCCGTAATCCCAATACGCTGGAAGGCTGAGGGCAGTGGATCACTTGGGCCCAGCCAGGAGCCAAGATCAGGCCACTGCACTCTAGCCTGGGCAACAGTACGACACCCTGTCTCAGAAAGAAGAAAAAAAAAAAAACTCAAAAATATCTTTCTTGAAATTCACAACTCTTTCAAATATACATTTGACTCTTGGCATGCAGCAGCAGGCATCACTTACTGCACACCTACTTCAGGACTAGCAGTGTATTACTTCATATAAATTATCTTGTATCATGGCCAGGAGAGATGGCTCACGCCTGTAATCCTAGCACTTTGGGAGGTCGAGGTGGGTCGATCACCTGAGGTCAGGAGTTCGACCAGCCTGGCCAACATGGTGAACCCCATCTCTAATAAAAACACAAAATTAATCGGGCGTGGTGGTGCATGCCTATAATCCAAACTACTTGGGAGGCTGAGGCAGGAGAATCAACTTGAACCCATGAGGTGGAGGTTGCAGTGAGCCAAGATCGTGCCATTTTGCACTCCAGCCTGGGCAATAGAGTGAGACTCTGTCTCAAAAAAAAACAAAAGTTATCTTGTATCATAGACTTAACAACCCTCCAACGAAGGTACTAGCCGTAATTTAGAAGTGAGGAAACGGGCCTCAGAAACGTTAAGGGACTTCTTCCACTAAACACAGTGCAGTACGCGGTCAAAGATGTCCAACCTAAAACCATTATAATTTATTACCCTTAGCCAGGCGCAGTGGCTCACGCCTGTAATCCCAGCACTTTGGGAGGCCGAGGCAGGCGGATCATAAGGTCAGGAGTTCGAGACCAGCCTAACCAACGTGGTGAAACACCATCTCTTCTAAAAATACAAAAATTAGCCAGGCGTGGTGGCATGCACCTGTAATCCCAGCTACTCAGGAGGCTGAGGCAGGAGAATTGCTTGAACACGGCAGACGGAGACTGCAGTGAGCCAAGATCGCACCACTGCCCTCCAACCTGTGCAACAGAGCAAGACTCCATCTCAAAAAAAAAAAAAATTATTATCCTTAATTAGGAGAGTGAAAGTTGAGAATGGACAAAAAAAGTTAACGCATGAGATATTAGGAAGCTCAAATTCAAAAAGCCTTAGAAATTGAGTACATGAGGAAATGAAAAAAGAAAACCAACCAACCAACCTGTAAAGTTTTAGTAATTGGTCCATTGAAAATGATGAAGGCTGACAATCCACTCATCACCTTTCTACCTAAAATGTACTCACTCCCCTTCCCAAACTGTACCTCTGTAATAGCATCATTCATTCATTAACTCGATATGTCCCCAGTAAAAAGAAGGCACCATGCTGTACACTGTTAAGATGCAAAGATGAATCAGACCAGGAGAATAAAGGCATGAGCAAGGGGAGAGTATGGAGCAAGGGACCATTAAGAGTTCAGTTTGGCTGAACTCAGGGTACACAAGGCTCTAGCATAAGATTTGGAAAGGTCAGGACAGGATCCTATTAAAAAGGACACTGAATTTGGGCTTTATTTGTTCAGAAAATGAGGTGTGAGGCATTTAGGTTACAAATTTAAGCAGAGACCCAGTATTTCTCATTTTGGAAGTAGGAAGTAATTTTATATAGGACAGACTGGAAGGAAAGACTAAATGAAGACCAACAATAAAGATGTCATAGAAAAATGAATAAAGGGAGAAACTGAGGGCATCTGTAAAATTTTCTAATAGTAAAAACATTCAACTATACAGCACGGCATATAAGCCTATCTTTATACCTTTATCTCCTGACAACCCCACTCCTCCCAGATAGCTAGCCAAGGATTTCTGGCCACTTGCATGTGCTATTCCCTCTTACTGGCATGTCTCTGCTCAAACTATAAATAACCACTCTGTGAAGTCCTCCCTGATTATTCTAGGCATGCCTTCCTCCACACTCCCAAAGTACTGCATACATAACACCTACCAGACCACTTAGTATTCTGTATTGTCATTGTTTACACTAGTTTTTGCCACACAGTGAAGTTCCTTAAAAGCAAACCATCTCTTTCCTTTTTTTGATTTTTTTATTTTTTATTATACTGGCAGTGCCTGGCTCAAGAGGTACTCAAATGTATTTTAATCATTTACATGATTAAGTGACTGCAAGGTTTCTAGCTTTGAGAAGAATAGGATAATGATGTCATCATGAACACGGAAGTTAAATGCGTGTTTGGCAATAAAAGAGATGGGTTCAAAATGAAAATAATAGGCTGGGCGCAGTGGCTCATGCCTGTAATCCCAGCACTTTGGGAAGCGGAGGCAGGAGGATCACTTGAGGTCAGGAGTTTGAGACCAGCATGGCCAACATGGCAAAACCCTGTCTCTACTAAAAATACAAAAATTAGCCAGGCATGGTGGTGGGCACCTGTAGTCCCACCTACTTAGGAGGCTGAAGCAGGAGAATCACTTGAACCCAGAAGGCAGAGGTTGCAGTGAGCCAAGATGGCACCACTGCACTCCAGCCTGGGTGACAGAGAAAGACCCTGTCCAAAGGAAAAATAAAAAAGAAAATAATACTACGTTTTAGGTGAATATAACACAAGGTAGAGGAGCAGCTTAGTTGACAATTAGAATTTCTTGGTTTGAAGTCAGTTCAGAAGAGAGTTTCATAGAGTAGAGTAGCAGCAGAATCAATCAAAGTGAATGAGACTGCAGAGAAAGAGGAAGAAAAAGAGAACAAGGATGCAAAAAAGGACTGTTTGAAAAGTGGTATGCAGGTTGTGGTGGCTCACACCTGTAATTCTAGCACTTTGAAAGACTGAAGCAGGTGGATCACTTGAGGTCAGGGGTTCGAGACCAGCCTGGCCAACATGGTGAAACCTGTCTCTACAAAAAATACAAAAATTAGCCAGGCATGGTGGAGGGTGCCTGCAATCCCAGCTACTTGGGAGGCTGAGGCACAAGAATCTCTTGAACCCAGGAGGCGGAGGTTGCCGTGGGCTGAGATCACACCACTGCACTCCAGCCTGGGCAACAGAGCAAGAATCCATCTTATAAAAAAAAAAAAAAAAAAGGCTGGGCGCGGTGGCTCACGCCTGTAATCCCAGCACTTTGGGAGGCCAAGGCGGGTGGATCACGAGGTCAGGAATTCAAGACCAGCCTGGCCAAGATGGTGAAACCCCGTCTCTACTAAAAATATAAAAATTAGCCAGTCGTGGTGGCGGGCGCCTGTAATCCCAGCTACTCTGGAGGCTGAGGCTGAGAACTGCTTGAACCTGGGAGGCAGAGGTTGCACTGAGCCGAGATCGCCCCACTGCACTCCAGCCTGAGTGAGAGAGTGAGACTCTGTCTCGAAACAAAAACAAAACAAACAAAAAAAAAAGGTCACCCAGCAAGAAGGGAGTCGGAGAGAGAGCAGAACCTCAGGTGTGAAGAGATCAATTTTCTTCCAAGATAGCTAAGGAGGGAGTAGAAAATTGTGGGATGATGGGTAGAGAAGAGGAAAGAACCTCTGAAGAATCATCTTTGTCTCAGGCAGCAAAACTATAAGCCTCAGACATCATCTGCCTCATCTCTCTCCATTCCTCAAATCCAGACTCCAATCTGCCTCCAGATCCGGTAGCCCCAAAAAAGCTGCCAATTTTCTCCCTTTGAAATAATCTTTTAGATTTACCCCCCTTTCTGTAGAGTACTCACTGTGCTCTTTTTTTTTTTTTTTAACAGACAGAATCTCATTATGTTGCCTAGGTTGGAGTGCAGTGGCTATTCACAGGCACAATCACAGCTAATTGCAGCCTCAAGTGATCCTCCTGCCTCGGCCTC
The DNA here is from genome assembly GCF_028885655.2 of Pongo abelii. NCBI lineage: Eukaryota > Metazoa > Chordata > Mammalia > Primates > Hominidae > Pongo > Pongo abelii. The sequence continues at coordinate 185,682,573 of NC_071989.2, forward strand.
CAGAGTAGCTAGGACTACAGGTACATGCCACTGGGCCGATTCTTAAGTCTTAATTACTATTGCAACATACCCTACATCCTGACCTTGCCTCTTATCTCCCCTAGTCAGTCTTCCAAACAGATTTTACATCACTTCTCAGCTAAAATCTCTCAAGGGCTGCCAGTTCCTATCACATCAATACCAAATGCTTCAGTCTGAATTTCTAGGCTCCATTACCTGACTACATCCATCCTACCCAAGCAATCTCCAACAAGTATCCTCTGAAAATGCCATGCTCATTTAATTCTCTACATCCAAAGCACGTAGCCTGTCTCAACAACAACGACAAAGCACAAAGCCTTTGTACACTGGGAGGAATTAGAAAATATCAACCCAATTAAATATAAAAGTATCAGGTCAGGATTATAAATTGTAATGACAATCACTTCGCTGTATGCAGAGAAAATAAGAGCACATGATGGTAAACTGAAGAGGCTACTCATTCGTGACAAGAGGCAAACAGTCCACTTAGAGGTAGATACACAAAATAACAGAAAATATGACCCTTCTTTCTCTAATTCCAGACAGGAAAGCTACAACCCTAATAACTACTCTTACCCACTGCCAAGAGAATTTTCTCCTTTTTTTTTTTTTTTTTTTTTTTGACAGGATCTTGCTCTGTTGTCTAGGCTGGAATGCAGTGGCATGAACATGGCTCACTGCAGTCTCAAACTTCTGGCCTCAAGTGATCCTACTACTGCCTCAGCCTCCTGAGTAGCTGGGACTACAGGCATACCACCACATCCAACTGAGTGTAGAGACAGGATCTCACTATGTTGCCCAGTCTAGTTTCGAACTCTGGGCCCCAAGCAATCCTTTCGTCTTGGCTTCCCAACTTGCTAGAATTACAGGTGTTAGCCACCAAGCCCAGCCAAAATTACAGACAAAAAGAGACAAATAGCAATTTGCTAAGGATTTTCTAAAATTCCCAGCATAGTAACTATACCTACTGTATCAATAACTTAAATCAACTGTGAACAGGTTGAATACATTAATATCATATGACTACATAGAAAAGTTATTTTTAATTACACTTTTCTCAAGCCATATTGCTTACCTAACTTTGCATTCTAAGATTGACCGCTTTTTTTTTTTTTTTTTTTTTTGAGACGGAGTCTCCCTCTGTCGCAAGGCTGGAGTGCAGTGGCACAATCTCGGCTCACTGCAACCTCCGTGTCCCGGGTTCAAGTGATTCTCCTGCCTCAACCTCCCGAGTAGCTAGGACTACAAGTACTCGCCACCACGCCCAGCTAATTTTTGCATTTTTAGTAGAGACGGGGTTTCACCATGTTGGCCAGGATGGTTTTTTCTTTCTTGAGAGGGAGTTTCCCTCTTGTCGCCCAGGCTGGAGTGCAATGGGGCGATCTCGGCTCACTGCAACCTCGGCCTCCCGGGTTCAATCGATTCCCCTGCCTCAGCCTCCCGAGTAGCTGAGATTACAGGCTCCCACCACCATGCCTAGCTAATTTCTTGTATTTTTAGTAGAGACGAGGTTTTGCCACGTTGGCCAGGCTGGTCTTGAAATCCTCATCTCAGGTGATCCACCCGCCTCAGCCTCCCAAAGTGATGGGATTACAGGCGTGAGCCACCATGCCCACCCTGACCTCACTTTTTAAGTCTTCAGTCTGAGGCCGGGCTCCGTGGCTCCCACCTGTAATCCTAGCACTTTGGGAGGCTGAGGCGAGTGGATCACCTGAGGTCAGGAGTTCGAGACCAGCTGGGCCAACATGGTAAAACCCCATCTCTACTAAAAATACAAAAACTAGCTGGGTGTGGTGGTGCGCACCTGTAATCCCAGCTACTCGGAAGGCTGAGGCAGGAGAACCGCTTGAACCCAGAAGGCGGAGGTTGCAGTGAGCTGAGATCACGCCATTGCACTCCAGCCTGGGCGACAAGAGCAAAACTTCGTCTCAAAAAAAAAAAAAGTCCTCAGTTCAAAAATATCAAAGGCAAAAATAAAGGCAATAGATTTCAATCACAACTGTGAACCAAATTCCTAAAATAATAAATTAGGGGATGGGTACAGTGGCTCACGCCTGTAATCCCAGCACTCTGGGAGGCCAAGGTGGGCGGATCACCTGAGGTCAGGAGTTCGAGACCAGCCTGGCCCACATGGTGAAACCTCGTCTCTAATAAAAATACAAAAAGTAGTCAGGCGTGGTGGTGCACACCTGTAATCCCAGCTACTCGGAAGGCTGAGGCAGGAGAATCGCTTGAACCCAGGAGGAGGTGGTTGAAGTGAGCTGAGATCGCACCACTACACTCCAGCCTGGGCGATAGCAAGACTCTGTCTCAAAAAAATAAAAATAAATAAACTACATACTTGCTTCTTCAAGATCATAAAGTCTTTGAGCAATTTCAATTTCTCCCTGTAAAAAAACTTCTACATTTATACATTTGCTAACTCCCATTTTAGACATGTAACCTACTATCTAAAGGCTCCAATATTTTCAGTTTTTTTTTTTTTTTTTTCTTTGAGACAGAGTTTCACTCTTGTTGCCCAGTATGGAGTGCAATGGCGCAATCTTGGCTTACTGCAACCTCTGCCTCCCGGATTCAAGCGATTCTCCTGCCTCAGCCTCTGGAGTAGCTGGGATTACAGTTGCCCACTATCACGCCCGGCTCATTATTGTATTTTTGTAGAGACGGAGTTTCACCATGTTGGCCAGACTGGTCTCAAACTCCTGACCTCAGGTGATCTGTCCGCCTCAGCCTCCCAAAGTGCTGGGACTACAGGTGTGGGCCACCACACTCAGCCTTCTTTTTTTTTTTTTTTTAATAGAACCAATACTCCACTAACATCTCTTTGATGAGAAACAGGTTTACAATTCTATTTGTATGCTTCTACAGAAACACCTATCTCCATTCTCAGATTTAAATTTATGTGCAAAAACAAAGACACGATATATATATGAAATAAATTTCAACGTGAACCCAAGAAAAAGGATTTGTCCGAGCTGCCAAGGGGTTTTCAAAACAGCCTATCCACTCTAATGTGTAGGACAATTCAGACTCAAGATAACCACTAAAGCAAATTTTTTTAAATCTGCAATTGCCAAGAAACCAAGGAGTACTAAGGCACAATTAAGATACGAATCAAGAGAAACAAAAGTGACACACCCACATTCTCCCTCTGTAACTTTAAAGAACAGCAGGGATATAAGGTAAAGCAAATGTTTAATGAACTCAGAATAACAACATACCATAGAAGTTTTTCTTATAAAAACTTAACGCGGTATGAGACAGTTGTTGGCCAAAAAAAATTCTCTTTGCTAACATTACCGGCGGTGACCAAACAATGTGTTTAGGCAGAAGCAAAATCAATATCAAATATTAACAGTTAAGGCTGAAGGAATCTTATAGCAATCAAGTACTTTTGGAATTTAGAGGCAATAAAATTGAGGCTAAGAGAAGTGAACTGATCATTTAGCTAGAAGTCAAGAAATTCTTCATAAGCTCAAATAAAAACAAATGTTATCATTTATCACCCTCTAACAATACTTGACAGCATTACTGAAAACAACAACTCAAATAAGATACTCTCCGTTTCTATACACACAGAATGTATACATATCACACATACACATACACACTTCAAAATCTGAAACTACTGTAGTTCTAGCTGATGCAGGAGGATCGAATGAGCCCAGGAGTCCCGACGCCAGCCTGGGCAACATGACAAGGCCAGTCTCTAAACAATAAATAAATATAAAACTTTGTCTTAGTTAGGGTTCTGTTAAAATAAAATAAAACAAAACAAAACTAGAAAAACTTCAAGAGCTAATGGTGTTACAAAAATTAGCCGGGCGTGGTGATGGGTACCAGTAGTCCCAGCTACTCGGGAGGGTGAGGCAGGAGAATCGCTTGAACCCAAGAGGCAGAGATTGCAGTGATCAACCACTGCACTCCAGCCTGGCAACAGAGTGAGACTCCATCTCAAAAAAAAAAAAAAAAGAGCTAATGGTGGCAGTTATCAAAAGCACAGGATGCTATACCTTCAAAACAGACAGTTCAGAAAAACTAGCCTAATTTAAATTTTGACAATGTCCAAGAAAACCTCATCTTAGCCACTTTAATCTGTGTTCAAAATGCCCTTCAACCTGAAGTAAGTGTCAAGTCATCAAGTAAAAAAATAATCTGCCACATATAGCAACAGGACTCCAAGTACTAAATTGGTTCACCTGCACTCACGGTGCTGGCAGGCCAAAACCCATCTTTTTTTTTTTTTTTTTTCCTTAATCATATGTATACCTCCATCTTGAGAAATTAAACCTGAACTCAATCAAATGCCTTTAAAAGCATTAGCCTACTCTCAATGAAGAGTTATTCGGAAAAAGCTTAAAATAACCAAATTCATACAACAGAGATAAATTTAAAAATCAAAGTAAAATTTTGCCCAAAAGCTTATGATTAGCAATAGGATTTCAGCTGTGAACTGATAAGCAACCAAAAACAAATTTGTTACAAGTTTCCCTTTAAGTGGCCTGTATATATACATATACGTATATATTTAAGTTGTACCAAAAACTGCTTACAAATGGCAATTCCTGTGAAGTAGATGATGATGAAGTTCCAGGTAATTCTAGCATGTTTCCTAATGTACTGGTACTGGAATCTGGATCATCCTGAAAAGATAAATTTATTGAGTTTAATTGCTCTTCTATTGTAATGTTTGTATCTCCTAGTGAAAAGGGGGCTGGGAGAAGGGCTGCTTTTTCATTGCTGCCGTCCACTTCATTTCTTTGCTTATTTTTCTGTGTTTCAGTCTGAGGAGCTAATGGCAAGAATGGCGATTTGACTGCACCGTGTCTACTCTCTGGTGTGCTGTCTTGTTCACTTCCCATGGCCACTTTTACACCATTCTCTGATTTAGTCTCATAATTGCAGGTGGCATTGGTCTGAGTTTCCTCAAAGATCTCCTCTATACTCTCATCCTCTGTGACTGGCTGTTCTGAGTCCATTTCAGAATCTACATCTGCATCGTCCACACAAGTAAAATTCTCAAAGTGCAGAAAGCCATTCTTGACAGTCTTTGTTACTTTTACCTGGAGTTCAGGGGAGTTATTACAAGAGGGTTCCTGTTTCATAGCAAGTGCTGTAGGACCACCAGGACTCAAGGAAGTGCAAACAATTGGCGTCTGAGCTCTTGAATCACTTTTTTCAGGGTCTTGAAAGGATTCTGATCCATCAGCAGACCCATTTAAATACTCTACATTGATCATGGAGGCCAAATCCTGTAGTCTCCGCAGTGGAATGTAACAAGATGGAGAATCTTGTCCATAAGCATTTTGGGATGTTCCACTGACAGTCGATAACTGCATAGTACACCCATTAAGTGGCTCAGAAAAATTGGATTGACCATTACCGAAAGGGCTGTCCTTGTCTTCAGGGGCATCTAAATTCACTGGATTGGAAAAGGGCAGCAAACAATTTCTTCTGGGTAGTTCACAGGTCTGATCCATCCTGGGCCGGCATCAACCTGGAATCCAAAAGCACAGCAATTAATCTGAGTTAACAGGCCATCTGACTCGACTCTTTAAAATGGCAGCCACTTCAAGGCCTAGTGGCCTCTATGCCTTTCTGCTGCACTTCCATGGGCAGAAAAAGTTCCCCCGACTGGAGATGAAAAAATGGCCTCGGTGAGCCTCTGAAAACTCCATTTTTCTGAAGCTGGGCCGATCCTGCCACACAGAAACAGCCGGTCTCTTTTTCCTCCTCTGCAGACTGGTGGACACTTGGGATGAACTAAAATTAAAACCCCTCTGCCCGTCAAAATTCCCAATTCTCAAACAGGAATCGTCCTCCCCCTCCCTCGCCAGGGGTCGAGCAGCTGGATCTCTCAAAAGCAAAAGGCTGCGGGGTCCGAGGGGGGCTCCTGGACCCTGCACAAAAAGGTACCCCCCCTTCCTGGCTCGCTAGGGCGCAGCGGTCACAATAGCGCTGCACCCTGAGCCCAGCCAGCGCCGGAGCCTTTGCAGCGGCGGTGCGCAGGCCGCAAGCGAGCCGGCCGAGGCGGGTGCACCCCAGAGCTCGCCTTCCTGAATGCAGGCCTGCTGGATCCGCAGCTGCAGGGCCCAGAGGCCTGGACGCGGCAGAGTGAGAAACCGAGGCGGCCAGCGAAGCCCAGTCAGGGCAGCAGCAGCTGCTACAGCTTGAAAAACATGGCTGCTGCCGACGCCGCCGCCGCCTGCCCGGGCCGCGCTCCTTCCCGCAGCCGCGGCAGCACCTCCCAGCCGAGCCGATCGCTCTCATCAATATTCAGCAGCAAGCAAAGTTTGCTGCGGGAGGGCAGCCAGCCCCGCGCCCCGCAGCCTGCTACCTGAGGGGAGGCGGAGGCCGAGGTGCTCGCAGGCGGCCGGCGGGGCACGGGCCGCGCCGGGAGGAAGTTCGCGGCAGCCCGGCCAGCTAGGCCTGAGCCCGGCTGGTAGTGATGGAGGAGGGGGAGGGGGCCGGCGGCTGCAGCGCCGCCGGCCACCAACCCCGCATCGCGCCTGGCCCTCCCCCGAGCCCCTCACCTCACGGCCACCACCATCTTCCCCGCCCGGCCACCCTCCTCCCTCCCTTCTCCTCGCGCCTGCCCGCCGCCCACCCCAGCGCACTAGTTACCGTGCCCCGCGCCCCCTCCCGGGCCAGCTGGGGGGAGGGGGTGACCCTCATTACACTGGGGTGCGAGCGGAGCGGTGGGGAGAGAGCGGGGCCGCTCGCCGCACCCCCCTCCCCCCGCGTCTCTCTTCAGGGGAGAAGGCAGCGAGCGCGACCTGCCCCGGCCTATTCCGCCGCCGCCTCCTCCTCCTCACACCCCCACCGCGCGCGCCCCCGCGGCCGCGCGTGCGACCGAGCGCCTCGCGCCGGCCCGCGTGCGGCTGGGCCCCTAGTGCGCGCGCACCCCTTCCCCCACAGAGCGCGCGCGTTCCCTTGCCTCACTCTTCGGGGTTCAGGGCGGGTGAAGTCGGGCTTGCGAGCGCGCCGCCCAATCAGCGGAGCTGCCGCTGCCGCCCCCTCCCCTCCCCCTGCGCGCCCGCTCGCGGCCGGGGCCTACGGGCCGGCCCGGCTGCCCGGGCGGGGCCTGAGGCGGGCTCCCCAGGGGCCTCGCGCGCCTCCTTGGAGTGTCCGGGCCTGCGGGCGTCGTGGGTGGCATTCCGATCCCCTCACCTACCTCGGGGCACGGCGCTGGCCTCGGGCCGCACACGGCTCCCGCACCCTACCCGTCTCGAACCCCAACCCATGCGGCACCTGGCGCGGCTGAGGCCTGTCCGATCGTCCCGCCAGCCCTGCTCGGGCCCGCGTCAGTCCCGGCCTCCATCTTAGGTTACAGCCCAGGCTCCCCATCCACTGGGCACCTGCCCTTAGCCCGCTGAGTTCGGCCCGAGGCCAAGGCAACCCCCCTCCTGCCGCAGGGCTCACCTGGGGGTTTGGGCTGGGGTCCTCGAGGCCTCAGGCCCCGAGCAGACGCGGCCGCAGGTGAACCCCCCTACCCGGCCGCACCCCAAACCCACACCACCACCACCACCACCACAGACCAAGCTGAGCAGGAAACAAAATGGAGGCAGCAGCTCGGGTCTGCCTCCCTGAGCCAAGCCTGTGCAGCCCCAGGGCTCCCTCCTGTCTCAGGCTCGACGCCCGCGAGGCAGAGGCTGGATCGTCCCGGGTGCCGCGGGCAGCCGCCCCTACAGCAGCGCAGACGGGCCGGGGACTCGGCCCTGCGGTGCCCACAGCCCCTCACCCACCACCCCTTCCCTTCCCCCTCCCCCCATCCCTCTCCCTCCCCTTGCCGGGCCGTGCGGGGTGAGCGGCTCCGGGGAGCCGGGTCGGGTTACCCGCCCGGGCACTGCTCGCCCGGCCGTGGCCTCCGCGGGGGAACGAAGCCAGGCGACCCCAGCGCTGAGCCCACCCCCCGCACCGAGCCGGGCTGCAGCCTGACAGCGCGTCCGCACCTCGGCCTGCAGCCGTGCGGCCCCCGCCCAGGGAGGCCGAGTCCCCAGCCTGGGCCCAGCCGGGACGAAGCTCCCTCACCACCCCCGAGCCCAAGGGTCCTCGCAGCCTCGGGCGGGGCGAGGGGATCGCCGGGGGAGGGGGTCTTCTAGTCCCTGCACCGCCTCCCGCGCCTAGTCAGTGTCTGGGCCTGGCACGGGGGCTCGGGCAGCGGGAGCCGGCCGGCGTGGGTATGTGCGTGCGCGCCGGGCTGGGGGCCGGGACGGGACGGGCCGCGCCTCGCACCGCGGACGCTGCAGTTCTCAGCACCCAGGCAGATGGCCCTCTCGTGCCACCGCCGCCCAGAGCGGGCCGCCTGCTCCGCAGCCCGGTTCCCCGGGGAGTGCGCGCCTCGCCCCTGAGGGCCGGGCATCTGGACCCCAGCGGAGCTGCGCCGGGACACGGGACCGCCCGGCTGGCCGGGACAAGCCCGCTGGCGCAGCCCTCGGCCTGGGGCCTCACGGCCTGCATCCTGCACCGGGCTCGCAGCACCGACCCTAGCACGGCCGCGTGGCGTCCAATCCCCCAAGACAGCGGAAGGGCGGGACAGGGAGCCCAAGCTGGGCCTGAACTTGCGACTCCAGCCCCTCGGGCCCTTCCCCCAGCCCGGACTCCGTCGCCCCCTGGGCTTGATCCCCACCAAGAAGCTCACCTCAGGAGTTACCTGGTCCCTAGGGCGCTAAGCGCCTTCTCGCTGTTCAGAGAAAGCCGGATCCGGCCGCCATAAAAATTCCGCCTCCTCCAGAAAGCCTTCTGTGATTAGATTTGGAGTTAACTCCATCTCAAGCTGAGGGCACCGCCCTCGAGGGCCACGTGACTACTATTCTTCCCATGGCTTAGTAAATGTGCATAGTTATTGCCCCAATGGACTGTTTACTCACTGCCTTCTGTTAACTTTGAGCCCACCTGGGAGAAAGGCCATTTTTGGCGTTGCCCTGTGTGACATTAGTGCTGGCCAGCTAAACTCCATCCTTCTCCTGCCTTTACCCAGCGACTGGCCCAGCAGGCGTGGAGCTCGAGATGCTCTTACCCTTTTGCTCTCCAAGGCCCACAGTCCAGTGATGGAGGCTCCCAAGTCAACAGGCCCTTCCTTAGCACATGTCTGCAAGTGCCGGATGCAGACCCTGCCAAGACAGCAAGTGGGCTTTGTTAGAGGGAAAGCGCCCACTGGAACGGGAGTGATGAGAGGGCTGTGACCTCAGGGAGGCTCCTTCTGTTGAAGAGTCTGAGGTACCCTGAAGATTCTCAGGTGCAAAGTCAGGTTGGCAGTTGTCTATGTGCTGGGACCAACCAGAGAAAAGTCGAGTCTATACCCACAAGGGCCAGCTCTTTGTTCTGCTAGAGTCACTCACCCTGCTAATCCCATCCGGGCAATTCGACTCAACAGGCAAGCTCTGACTGGTTCCTTCTTCACACCTAATAATTTGAGCCAATCATTTTGACTAACAATTACTCCTCTGCCAATTGCCCCAATTCATCAATGCTCCTCCCAGTCCTTTACTTTGCCACTAACCATCCTGAGGGCCTGAGAGCTGCCTTGAACTAGTCACTTAACAGTCCTGAGCCTCAGTTTCCCCATCTGCAACTTCCAATGCACAGCACTGGCTGCGAAGATTCTGTAAGGTAAAGGTCTAAGTGTTAGCAGCCTACACTTAGACTTCGTTATAGGCTGAGCACTTGATGAGTGCTGAAATGTAATTCATCGCTTCATTCAGCAACCATTTCCTGCATTTCAGGCAGTGTGCTGAGTGCTGGGGAAACAAAAGATGAGATCCTGGCCTCGGGAAAAGACAGTTAAATAAAGGTGCTAAGGTGTGAAAATAGGGTTGAGACAACAGTTCTTCCAAAGCTCACCTCTGAACAACACTGCCCTGCAGAGCCCCTCTCTCCCACCTCCCAGCTCCTCTGGAAGACTGAGGGCCAAAAGGAGATTGGCAGCTGGGGATGAACTGCTTGCTGACAGGTCTGGGGGAGAAGACCAGGACCCCAGGGAAAACCTCTCAGACTTCTCTGCGGTAAACCCTGAGGGCCTTCTCTGCCTCTTAGAGTAAAACTTGGCCACAGAGGTCTCAATCACAGCCGACCCATCTCCAGCCTCCCCATCGGGCAGGCCCTGGCCAAGCATCTCATGTGTGCCAGCACTAGGTTGAGAAGATTCACAGCACCATAGATTCTCACAAGGACACTGACTCCTTGAGTGGGGGCAGAAGGGAGAGGACTGTGTCCTTGTAGGGTGGGGGCCTGGGATGTTCACTCAGCTCTCCTCTGGCTGGTTGTCTCAATCCAGGGACATTTTCTGGGCCTGTGACTCCCATCCTTAGGACTGAGATAAGAATCAGTAAACACTTGCTAGGTCTGTACTATGTACTGGACACTATCCTAGGCACTTCACATACAGTCGTTCCTATGACCCTTCACCAGCCCTACGAAGAATTGAGGTCCAAGAGACTAAGCCCTCATGCAAGGTGTCAGCACCTTAACTCTCACCTGGTATGATGGGCCTCACGTGCTTGCTCTCAGCCTGTCCACCCTACAAATACCGCCTGTGAAAAGCCCAGCATGGTGCTCACACACAGGTGCCCAGAAATTTGAATGACAGGCAGAGGGACTCTACCTTGGGCTGAGTTTCCTCATCTGTGAATCTTGGTTACTGATAATTCCTACCCTGGTGAGATATAATAGATACCTGTTGGGACATTTGGCCAATGTACAGTGACCTCTTTTTTCTTAGAACCACCCCTTTTCATTCATTAATTCCATAAATATTTTGGGGGCTCCCCGTCACAGCCTTGTGGAAAAAGCAGACAGGTAATAACAAGGCAGAGAACTGAGTACTGAGAGAGAAGCCAAGGGTGCTGGAGAAGCTGAGAAGGCCCTTGAAACCAACTTGGGTATCCTTGAGGAAGCAACATCCAGAGAGAGTCCTGGAGGATATTCAGGAATAGCCAGGCAAGAAGGGGAAGAGGCAGAGATTCCATCAGAGTCCAGAGAAACACCAGGCTTCAGAGGAACTGACCACACCAAGCATGGCTAGTGTATGTGCCAGGGGCACAGGTAATGAGTGCAGAAAGAGGCTCAACCAAGGATGGGGCAGACACAAAGGCCTCACCCTTCAGAGCTTGGCTGGTCAAGTTAAAGAGTTTAAGCTTTATCTGGAAGGCAGTAAGCAGGCATGGAAGGTGAGGAAGGAGGATAATGACATGATGGCATCTGAGCAGTAGAAAGCTCACTCTTCTGTGTCCAGAAGATACTGATTCCTCCCCTAGAAACACAACTCCAGCAAGGGCTCTGCCTGTTGTTACAATAACAGTTGTAGCTTATCCTCCTCTGTTCCAGCTACCCTGCAGGATACTCATTTACTCCTCTGAGATGGGTATTATTGTTATCCCCATCTTCTAGAAAGGAAGCATGACTTGCCCAGAGACAAACTACCATCCTAGTTCCAGCTCCTTGTTCCCAATGAACAGGAACAGCATCTGCCTTCTGACTGAACAGTTAGGTCTTGGGAGAGGCATGGAGGCCTTTGGTAATTAATCCTGAACGTAGCTGGTGAACACCAGGACCATGCCTTCTGATGAGTCTAGGAGCTGTTTCCTTCCTCTCCCCACCCACGGATTTCCCCAAAATTGAATCAGTTTTCAACTTAAGATCAAGGAAGGCCTGACCACATCTGAGACCAGGCAGCCCTCCAGCAGTCTCCTTCCTGCCCCAAATACCAGGTCCCGTCGCTAACCTGAGCCTGTACCCCCAGCCCCAGCCCAAAGGACTCAAGCATCCACCTTTAAGTTTTCTTCTTCTTAAACCTCCTTCTGAAGCTTGGTATGATGACCACTAATCCCTGCCCTCCTGCTCTCACTTCCCCCAACTGCCCAGTGCCAGGACAAGCCACATCCTGTCCAGCCTATGTTCATGCCAGTCACTCTGCCTTTTCCCCTAGGCAAACTCCATTCATCCTGTTTAGAAGACTCCTCCTCCTGGTACTCCTCCCACCCCTACAGGCAGCCATTTTCCCCTGAGTCCTGGTAGTAACTAATGGCTTCTAAATCTGGTCTCATCCAGTTGGAGAGTCACTTCCAACAAGACTAAGGACATATACTCTCTGACCTCCAGTGAACAAGCTCAGACTGTGAGGCTCAGAGTGAGTGCTCCAGAAACATTTCATGATGCCTGATCTATCCCCTCCTCTCCTCTCCAAGCCTGTGTCTCCATCAGACAGAATTGTGGTTTCAATAACAGACCAAATGAGTTGTACAAAACTCAAATCCTCCCAAAAAGGATTCAAGATGTTTGAGGAACAAACAGCCTTTGGTGCCAGACAATGCTTTACAAAGCATAAGAGGCCAGGTACAGTGGTGCACGCCTTTAGTCCCAGCACTTTGGGAGGCTGAGGCAGACAGATCGCTTGAGCCCAGGAGTTCAAGACCAGCCTGGGCAATATGGCTAAACCCTGTCTCCACAAAAAATACAAAAAGTAGGCCAGACGCTGTGGCTCACATCTGTAATCCCAGCACTTTGGGAGGCCAAGGCGGGTGGGTCACGTGAGGTCAGGAGTTTGAGACCAGCCTGACCAACGTGGTGAAACCCCGTCTCTACTAAAAATACAAAATTAGCTGGATGTGGTGGTGCATGCCTGTAATCCCAGCTATTCGGGGAGCTGAGGCAGAAGAATCGCTTGAACCCAAGAGGCTGACGTTGCAGTGAGCTGAGATCTCGCCATTTCACTCCACCCTGGTCCACAAGGCGAAACTCCATCTCAAAAACAAACAAACAAACAAACAAATTATCCTGGCGTGGTGGTGTATGATTCGCACCCATAGTCCCAGCTACTTGGCTGGCTGAGGTGGGAGGATCGCTTGAGCCCAGGATGTGGAGGCTGCAGTGAGCCATGTTCATGCCATTGCACTTCATCCTGGGTGATAGAGTGAGACTCTGGCTCCAATAAATAAATAAATAAAAGTGTAAGAGACATGACCAGGCTCAGTGGTTCACGCCTGTAATCCCAGCACTTTGGGAGGCCGATGAGGGCGGATCATGAGGTCAGGAGTTCGAGACCAGCCTGGCCAACATGGTGAAACCCCGTCTCTACTAAAGATACAAAAGGTTAGCTGGGCGTGGTGGCACGTGCCTGTAATCCCAGCTACAAGGGAGGCTGAGGCAGGAGAATTGCTTGAACCTCGGGGGTGGAGGTTGCAGTGAGCTGAGATCCCGCTATTGCACTCCAGCCTGGGCTACAGGGTGAGACTCTGTCTCAAAAAAAAAAAAGCTTAGGTGACCTGGAGTCAGATGCACACAAATTCAAACTGCAGCTGGGCCATTTACCAGGAATGTCCTTTTCTCTCTTTGAGCCTCACAAATGCGATAGTTATGAAGATAAAATATTCAAAGTACGTATAACCTGGCCCTGGGCCCAGCACAAAGCAACTGCCCATTGGGCACCTCCTTCAGGATGCCCCCAGGTTCCTCAACCCAATTATCTGTCTTCTCTCTCCCACCCCAATCCTGCTCCTTCTCTAGGCATCTGATTTTGTTGGATGCACCCCCAGCTTCATATCAAGCCAAGCACTTCTGAACCTACTGATTCAAAACAGAGGAAGAGAAAGTGAGAGAATGCTGGGCTCTGGCAGTGCTTGGATCAGGCAGTGGGAGAAGGAGTATGCGGAAATGGGGGGGGGTCTCCAGCTAGTGGCCAGAAAGGTGGCTGCACCTCTTCCTGGGTGAGGATTAGGGTTTATAGCTCACCCACCCACATCTACCCCTTGTTGCCCCTCAAAGAGAAGATATCCTATTTTACAGATGAAAACAAAGGCTGAAAAGCAGCTCATTAAAGCAATACTCTTGCTAGTGGAGGAATGACAAAGAGTTTGTACCCAGTAGTTGCTCAATAAATACTAAAAGGGCTGGGCGGTGGCTGAAGCCTATAATCCCAGCACTTTGGGAGGCCGAGGCGGGTGGATCACTTGAGGGCAGGAGGTGAAGACCAGACTGGGCAACGAAACCTCATCTCTACAAAAAATTAGCTGGGTGTTGGCCGGGCGCGGTGGCTCACGCCTGTAATCCCAGCACTTTGGGAGGCCAAGGCGGGCAGATCACAAGGTCAGGAGATCAAGACCATCCTGGCTAACACGGTGAAACCTTGTCTCTACTAAAAACACAAAAATTAGCTGGGCGTGGTGGCAGGCACCTGTAGTCCCAGCTACTCGGGAGGCTGAGGCAGAAGAATCGCTTGAACCCGGGAGGCAGAGGTTGCAGTGAGGTGAGATCGCGCCACTGCACTCCAGCCTGGGTGACAGAGTAAGGCTCTGTCTCAAAAAAACAAAACCCAGAGGCCGGTTCCGGTGGCTCACGCCTGTAATCCCAGCACTTTGGGAGGCCGAGGCGGGCAGATCACTTGAGGTCAGGAGTTTGAAACCAGCCTGGCCAATATGGCGAAACCCCCTCTCTACTAAAACTACAAAAATTAGCCAAGCGTAGTGGTGCACACCGAGCGTGGTGGTGCATGCCTGTAATCCCAGCCACTTGGGAGGCTTAGGTAGGAGAATCTCTTGAAGCCGGGAGGCAGAGGTTGCAGTGACCCAAGATCACATCAGTGTGCTCCAGCCTGGGTGACAGAGCAAGATTCTGTCTCAAAAAAAACAAACAAACAAACAAACAAAAACCCTCTACAGCTGTAGATTCAGCTAGCTTGATTTATAGAAAATGTGTCTGAAATGGCAAAGACAGGCCTCATCATCAAATCCCTCAGCCAGGCTGGGTGTGGTGGCTCATGCCTGTAATCCCAGCACTTTAGGAGGCCTAGGTGGGCGGATCACAAAAGGTCAGGAGTTTGAGACCAGCCTGACCAACATGGTGAAACCCCATCTCCACTAAAAATACAAAAATTAGCCAGCCATAGTGGTGCACACCTGTAATCCCAGCTACTTGGGAGGCTAAGGCATGAAAATTGCTTGAACCCGGGAGTCTGAGTTTGCAGTGAGCCAGGATCACACCACTGCACTCTAGCCTGGGCAACAGAGCGAGACTTTGTGTCAAAAAAAAAAAAAAAAAAAAAAGGTCCTCAGCCAACTCAGATTGACTTTCAGTCAGAAAAGATCTGACTTCGTTTCTCATGAAAACCACTGTTAGGCCGGACATGGTGGCTCACGCCTGTAATCCCAGCACTTTGAGAGGCCGAGGTGGGTGGATTACCTGAGGTCAGGAGTTCGAGACCAGCCTGGCCAAAATGGTGAAACCCTATCTCTACTAAAAATACAAAAAATTAGCCCAGCATGGTGGCGGGCACCTGTAATCCCAGCTACTTGGAAGGGTAAGGCAGAAGAATTGCTTGAACCCAGGAGGCAGAGGTTGCAGTGAGCTGAGATCACACCATTGCACTCCAGCCTGGGTAACAGGAGCGAAACTCCGTCTCAGAAAAAAAAAAAAAGAAAGAAGTAAACCAGTGTTCCAGTGTTAGTATGCATCCCTGTGACAGCCATCCCCTGCTGGATTCTAATTCTACAACAGACAGACAAGATCAGAGCGTAGCCCGAATTTGTTGGGTAAGGCCTGGGAAGCTCTACAGGCTCCCCAGCACCCAGTCTCTGAGGCACCCTGCCCCCCGCCGCCGACTCCGAAGGAGATTCACTTGGGTGAGATGTGGCTTTTCCCTTCTTAGTGAGAAACTGGCAGAAAGAAGACCTGAAGAGATGTGATTTCTCAGGCCCACCGAAGACAAATGGAAGGTGAGGTCTGGGAACTTGTTCTCTTGTTCTTCTAACTCCAGCCATACTCAGAACAATCTGGAAAATCTTCATATCTCTCAGGCAAAAACTTTAAGCAAAAACCGAGATTGGAAAACAGGGCTTTGTAGAACAAAGACAGCAGCTGTGAGTGGGGGATAGCGGGACAGGGCTTTTTCCAGAGGTCCTATATAGTTGGCCTCTCTATCACAGGGCCTGGGTTTGCTGTTCCCTCTGCCACCCCATGACTCCTCCTGTCAATCAGCTGGAGTCCCTCCTCAAACAGGTATTCTTTGGCCCCTCCCCTGACTCTAGGAGCTCCTATCAGGTCCCAGGTCACTCTAGCACATCTTCCTGTTGAATTGCCTTAGAGCTATTACCACTCTCTGAAATTACCTGATGTCTTTCTTATTTATTTCTTTATTTCCTTTTTGTTGAGATATAATTATCATACAATAAAATTCACAAAGAGTACAATCCAGTGGTTTTGGTTTTTGGTGTTTTTTTGAGACAGGGTCTCACTCTGTCACCCAAGCTGACGTGCAGTGGTGCGATCTTGGCTCACTGCAACTTCCGTCTCCCAGGCTCAGATGATCCTCCCACCTCAGCTTCCTGAGTAGCTGGGACTACAGGCACATGCCACCACTCCCGGCTAATTTTTGTATTTTGTACTTATTGGCCATTTATAATCTTCTTTGAAGAAATATCTATTTAGATCCTTTGCCCATTTTTTAAAAATTGGGTAATTTGTCTTTATTGTTCTATTTTGTTTTGTTTCAGAGTCTCGCTCTGTCGCTCAGGCTGGAGTGCAGTATCATGATCTTGGCTCACTGCAACTTCTCCTGCCTCAGCCTCCCGAGCAGCTGGGATTACAGGTGCTCATCACGCCCGGCTAATTTTTGTATTTTTAGCAGTGGCGGGGTTTCACCATGTTGGCCAGGCTGGTCTCCAACTCCTGACCTCATGTGATCCACCTGCCTCAGCCTTCCACAGTGCTGGGACTACAGGTATGAGCCACTGCACCCGGCCGTCTTTATTGTTGAGTTGTCAGAATTCTTCATGTATTCTGGATATGTCTTTTATCAGATATGAAATTTACAAATATTTTATCCCATTCTGTGGGTTGTCTTTTCATTTTCTTGATAGTGTCATTTTAAATACAAAAAATTTAAATTCTGATCAGGTCTAGTTTTCCTGGTTTTTCTTTTTTTTTAAGATAGGCTCTCAGTTTGTTCTGTCACCCAGGCTGGAGTGCAGTGACACGATCTGGGGTCACTGTATCCCTGATCTCCAAGGCTCAAGTGATCCCCTCCACCTCATCCTCCCTAATAGTTGAATTAGAGATGTATGCCACCATGCCTGGCTAAGTTTTATATTTTTTTGTAGAGACAAGGTTTCACCATGTTCCCCAGGCTGATCTCAAACTCCTGGGCTCAAGCAATCCACCTGCTTTGGCCTCCCAAAGTGCTAGGACTATAGGTGTGAGCCACCTATTTTTTCTTTGTTGCTTGTGCTTTTGGTATCATATCTAAGAAACTACTGACCAAAACTCAGTCATGAAGATTTACCCTTATGTGTTTTGCCAAGAGTTTTACAATTTTAGTCCTTATATTTAAGACTTTGATCCATTTTGAATTAATTTATGGTGTGAGGGAGGGGTTCAACTTCATTCTTTTGAATGTGGATATCCACTTGTCCTAGCACCATTTGTTGAAAGGACTATTCTTTCTCCATTTGAAGGGTCTTGGCACTCATGACCACAAAAGCACAGGTTTATTTTTGGATTCTCACTCCTACTCCATTGATCTATAGACCCATCTTTATGCCAATACTACACAGCCTTGATTGCTTGATTTTTGTTCTTGTTATTATTCATACCTGTGTCTTTCTGGTTGTCTATAATGGAAACCATTATAGACCAGTGAAGAAGGTGAGGACTTCTTCACTGGTCTGTTCCCAATGCCTAGAGCAAGACATGGTGCAGAGTAGATGCTCAATAAATATTTGTGAATTGAATGAACAAATGATTGAATGAGTACAGTCCTGTTGGGAAGAGGCCAATTGAGAGCGGAAGGTTGAAAGTACAAGATCAAGAGACGACTGAGGCAAAGAAGGTGCGGGGTGTATGGATGGGATCACAGGTGAAGGCATGGGCCATGGACCAGAGGAGGAATGCCTCAACCTCTGACACTGGAGGGAAAGGCAAATTGGGGCCTCAGCTGTGTTTTATGTGGGAAGGTAAGGAAATTGAAGGAAGTCCCAGCCAGTGCCTCTGTTTTCTTGGAGAGGTGAGAAGTGAGATCATTAGCTGAGGTAGAAGGGAGGGGCAGTAAGCTCAAGGAAGATGAGGACAACTGAATGACCTTGGGGCTCCAGCCCAGATCACTCCAGTCACAGGTGGAGGGTGCCCACTGGTTAGGCCCAACCATGGGCTGAAGTTGGGGGTGGTACCAGAGGTGGGGTCAAGGCGGGTTCTGGGGAGGAGGGGTACCAGATGAAAAATGGAGCTGGGGCAAAAGTAGGAAATATGTTCAGTTTTTCAGTTTTTCCTTTTTTGAAACAGAGTTTCTATTGCCCAGGCTGGAGTGCAATGGCGTGACCTCAGCTCACTGCAATCTCTGCCTCCCAGGTTCAAGCGATCCTCCTGCCTCAGCCTCTGAAGTAGGTGGGATTACAGGCGTGTGCTACCACGCCCCGCTAATTGTTCAACTGTTCAGTTGTTTTTTTGTTTTTTTTTTTTTTGAGACGGAGTCTCACTCTGCTACCAGGCTGGAGTGCAGTGGTGCTATCTTGTCTCACTGTAACCTCCACCTCCCAGGTTCAAGTGATTCTCTTGCCTCAGCCTCCCAAGCAGCTGGGATTACAGGCCTGCACCACCATGCCCAGCTAATTTTTGTACTTTTAGTAGAGATGGAGTTTCATCGTGTTGGCCAGGATGGTCTTGATCTCTTGACCTTGTGATCTGCCCACCTCGGCCTCCCAAAGTGCTGGGATTACAGGCATGAGCCACCACGCCCGGCCTCTTCAGTTTTTTTTTTTACAGATGTACTTTTTTTTTTTGAGACAGAGTCTCATTCTGTCACTCAGGCTGGAGTGCAGTGGTGTGACCTCGGCTCACTGCAACCTCCGCCTCCCAGGTTCAAGCGATTCTCATGCCTCAGCCTCCCGAGTAGCTGGGATTACAGGTGTGTGCCACCACACCAGGCTAATTTTTGTATTTTTAGCAGAAGTGGAGATTCACCATGTTGGCCAGGCTGCTCTCGAACTCCTGACCTCAAGTGATCCGCCCACCTTGGCCTCCCACCACGCCTGGCGATATCTTAAACATATACAGAAAAGGCCAGGCGTGGTGGCTCACGCCTGTAATCCCAATACTTTGGGAGGCCCAAGTGGGCGGATCGCCTAAGGCCAGGAATTCGAGACTAGCCTGGCCAACATGACGAATCCCCATCTCTAATAAAAATACAAAAATTGGCCAAGCTTGGTGGCTAACGCCTGTAATCCCAGCAATTTGGTAGGCCAAGGCAGGAGGATAACCTGAGGTCGGGAGTTCAAGACCAGCCTGGCCGACATGGTGAAATCTTGTCTCTAGTAAAAATACAGAAATTAGCTGGGTGCGGTGGTCTGCGCCTGTAATTCGAACTCCTGGGGAGGCTGAGGCAGGAGGATGGCTTCATCTCGGGAGGTGGAGGTTGCAGTGAGCCAAGATTGTACCACTGCATTCCAGCCTGGGCGACAGAGCAAAACTCTATCCCAAAAAACAAATGAAAAAGAAAATTAGCCAGGTGTGGTGGCATGCACCTGTAATCCCACCTATTTGGGAGGCTGAGGCAGGAGAATTGCTTGAACCCGAGGAGGTGGAGGTTGCAGTGAGCCGAGATCATCATGCCCTGCACTCCAGCCTGGGTGACAGAGTGAAACTCTATCTCCAAAAAAAAAAAAAAAGACAAAAAAACAGAAAAGTAAAAAAGAAAAATAATGGCTGGGCGCAGTGGCTCACGCCTGTAATCCCAGCACTTTGGGAGGCCTAAGTGGGCGGATCACCTGAGGTCGGGAGTTCGCGACCAGCCTGACCAACATAGAGAAATCCTGTCTCTACTAAAAATACAAAATTAGCTGGGTGTGGTGGCACATGCCTGTAATCCCAGCTACTCGGGAGGCTGAGGCAGGAGAATTGCTTGAACCCGGAAGGCTGAGGTTGCCGTAAGCCAAGGTTGCGCCATTGCACTCCAGCCTGGGCAACAACAGTGAAACTCCATCTCAAAAAAAAAAAAAAAAAAAAGAAAACGAAAAAGACCTGGACTCAATGTGTGTTAACATTTTGCATATTTGCTTGGTAGACATTTTTCGAAGCCATTTCAAATTGAGTTGCAGAAATCCTGATACTTCTCACCTACAACACTTAGTAAACTTCTCCAAAAAGGAGAACAATTTTCTACATAACCACAATACCACCTAACAATAATTTGCTTCAATCTAATGCCTTTTCCATATTCAAATTTCCCTAAAATGTCTTTGGTAGACAGATCGTACACTGGTCCTTGTATCTCTTTTTTTTTTTTTTGTGATGGAGTTTTGCTCTTGTTGCCCAAACTGGAGTGCAGTGGCACAATCTGGGCCAATTGCAACCTCCACCTCCCGGGTTCAAGCGATTCTCTTGCCTCAGCCTCCTGAGTAGCTGGGATTACAGGCGCCCACCACCATGCCTTGTAACTTTTGTATTTTTAGTAGAGACGGGGTTTTGCCACGTTGGCCAGGCTGGTCTTGAACTCCTGACCTCAAGTGATCCACCCGCCTCGGCCTCCCAAAGTGCTGGTATTGAGCCACCATGCCCGGCCAGTCCTTGTATCTCTTAAGTATCTTATAATCTAGAACGTCCCCAACCTCATGTTTTTTTGTTTGGGGGTCTTGATCTGTCACCCAGGCTGGGGTGCAGTGGCATGATCTCAGCTCACTGCAACCTCCACCTCCTGGGTTCAAGCAATTCTCCTGCCTCAGCCTCCTGAGTAGCTGGGATTTACAGGCACACACTGCCATGTCCAACTAATTTTTTTTGTATTTTAGTAGAGACAGGATTTCACCATGTTGCCCAGGCTGATCTTGAACTCCTGAACTCAGGCAATCCACCTGCCTGACACTCTGGGCCTCCCAGAGTGTTAGGATGATAGATGTAAGTAAGCCACCATGCCCAGCCACACCTGGCTAGTTTTTGTATTTGTAGTAGGGAAGGGGTTCCACCATGTTGACCAGGCTGGTCTTGAACTGCTGACCTAAGGTGATCTGGCTGCCTCAGCCTCCCAAAGTGCTGGGATTACAGGCATGAGCCACCGTGCCAGGCCTATTTTTTTTTTTTAGATGGAGTCTCCCTCCAGTTGCCTAGGCTGGAGTGCAATGGCTCGGTCTTGGCTCACTGCAACCTCTACCTCCTGGGTTCAAGTGATTCTCCTGCCTCAGCCTCCCAAGTGGCTGGGATTACAGGCAGCTGCCACCATGCCCAGCTAATTTTTGTATTTTTTAGTAGAGACGGAGTTTCACTGTGTTGGCCAGGCTAGTCTAGAACTCCTGACCTCAGGTGATCTGCCTGCCTCAGCCTTCCAAAGTGCTGGGATTACAAGTGTGAGCCACCATGCCTGGGTATTTTTTAAAATTAATTAATTAATTAATTTTTTTGAGATGGAGTCTCACTCTGTCAACCAGGCTAGAGTGCCATGGTGTGATCTTGGTTCACTGCAACTTCCGCCTCCTGGGTTCAAGCGATTCTCCTGCCTCAGCCACCTGAGTAGCTAGGATTGCAGGAATGCACCACCATGCCTGGCTATTTATTTATTTATTTATTTTGTATTTTTCGTAGAGGCGGGGTTTCACCATGTTGGCCAGGCTGGTTTCCAGCCCCTGACCTGAAGTCATTTGCTTGCCTTGGCCTCCCAAAATGCTGGGGTTCTAGGCATGAGCCACCGTGCTTAGCCTTGGCCAAGCATGTTTAAGTAAGGCAGGTGCTGGTGCTCTGGCATGTTAGGTTTGGAGAGCTTTGAGGGACATCAGGGGCAGATGTCATGCTAGTGGTTGGACACACATGTAGTTTGACGATCTGGAGAAAGAACTAGGTGAGAGAGAGTACTTCCAGGGTTATCACAGAGGAGATGAGACCTGAAGACTTCGTAGGGGTGAGAGGCAGTGAGAAAACCCAGGACATCTGAGAATGAGCATCTCAACGAGATGGGCATTTCCAGAAGAGTGAGTGTAAGAGAGGAACAATGGGAGGATGACCTGAGGCTGGACAGTCAGCAACAGACCTGCTCTTCCCCTCTCCCAGGCAAGAATCCCAAGCCCCTCCCCTGGACAGTTAGTTGGTAGATCTAGAGTTGATACCAAGTACTCTGGAGGAAAATTACAGAGGCCTTAAGTGATATGGCATTTCCAGAATCAAAACTGGAAGTACAGGGATTGGATATTTCAAGGAGGAATGAGGCTGGTGGCAGCAGGCCTGGCTAATTGGCTGTATTAATGAACCATGTAATAATGAGGAGTTGAGGATGGTCCTCATGGTGGTGGCATTTCCAGTCTGGGTGATGGCATGCCCAGGGAGAAAGCCCAGGGGGCAGCTGGGGAACTTAGGGCTAAGATGGACCCTGGGCCTCTGGGCTGAGCACAGACAGGACTGAAGCTAAGCCATAGAAAGCGAGAGGGCCCTTCTGCCTCCTGCATCACTGGCCTGTGGCAATGAAAGGTCAGAAACACTCCTTGAACACCCAGCTACATGCTTCCCATATGCTTACCCCACCTAGGAGACCTGTAAACTCTGTTCCTACCTGCAAATCCAGGCTCATCCCCTACCAGGTTCCCCTCAGTCTCCACCCTTAGGACACACTGGCCTCCTTCGGTTCCTGGATGCAGAAGCCGTTGCGCCGTTAGCCTAGCACTCTCCGTACTTCTGTGTGCTGGGTCTTACTTTGCTTTATTTTTTATTTTTTGAGACAGAATCTCACTCTGTCACCCAGTCTGGAGTGCTGTGGCGTGATCTCAGCTCACTGCAACCTCCGCCTCCCGGGTTCAAGCGATTCTCCTGCCTCGGCCTCCCCTGTAGCTGGGACTACAGGTGTGTGCCACCACACCCAGCTAATTTTTGTATTTTTAGTAGAGACGGGGTTTCACCATGTTGGCCAGGATGGTCTCGATTTCCTGACCTCGTGATTCGCCTGCCTCGGTCTCCTAAAGTGTTGGGAATGCAGGCGTGAGCCACTGTGCCTGGCTGTGGTGGGTCTTTAAGAGTGCCTATTGCCTGAGCTAGTGTTGGAGAGGCAGCACTCTGTGAAGTTATGGGCACAGACGCTGGCCCACAAGGCCTGATTTGAACCCCCAGCTCTGCCACTTAACAGTGACCTAGGGTAAGTTATAGAGAACTTCTCTGTGCCTCTGTGATCACTCTGTAAAGTGGGATTTTCTATGTTTTTTTCTTCTTCTTTTCTTTTATTGAGATGGAGTCTCACTCTGTTGCCCAGGCTGGAGGGCAGTGGCACAATCTCACCACAACCTCCACCTCCCAGGTTCAAAGGATTCTCCTGCCTCAGTCTCCTGAGTAGCTGGGATTACAGACGTGCACCACCATGCCTAGCTAATTTTTGTATTTTTAGTAGAGACGGCGTTTAGCCACGTTGGCCAGGCTGGTGATTCACCCGTCTCAGCCTCCCAAAGTGCTGGGATTGCAGGTGTGAACCACCATGTCCAGCCTAAGGTGGGATTGTTGAGAGGTAATATGTAAGCTTAGAACAGTATCTGGCACCTGGCAAGTCCTCCAATGATTGTAATCATGATTATTATTTCAGCGAGGTTCACACAAAGTTGGTGCATGGCAGCCTTCTAGCAAGATGTGTTTCAGTACCTCCCTGTTGTGTTATAAACATTCCCACCTTATTGCTGGTGTTTTTCCTGATGTAAATCCCATGGTTTCACGTCCTGTCCTACTACTGTTCCTGTATAGCTTAAATTTCCCCTTGTTAGACCAAGTGAAGGGATTGTGGGATTGGAAGACTAAAAAGTCATATGGTTACACCCTTGTTAACAAGCAGTGTACATTCTAGTAAGGGGCAGCAGGAAGAAAAAGCCTTAGTACAAGGCCGTGTGTGATGAGATTGTGAGTTCCTCTAGGGTAGGATTATCCACAATCACAAAAACTGTTACCAACGTGTTTTGGGAGCTCACAGTGTGCCAGGTACGAGACTTTACAATCTTCACAAAGATACTGAAGTAGGTATTAGTAGTCCCATTTTCCAGAAGAGGTATCTGAGGTTCAGTGAAGTTAAACACTTGTCCTAGGTCACATGGTAAGCAAGTAATTTTTCTTTTTTTTTTGAAACAGGGTCTTGCCCTGTCACCCAGGCTGGAGTGCAGTGGTGTGATCTCAGCACACTGCCGTCTCTGCCTTCTGGGCTCAAGCGATCCTCCCACCTCAGCCTCCCGAGTATCTGGGACCACATGCACACGCCGCCATGCTCTGCTAATTTTTGTATTTTTTGGTAGAGACGGGTTTTGCCATGTTGCCCAGGCTGGCCTCAAACTCCTGAGCTCAAGCAATCTGCCCGCCTTGGCCTCCCACATTGCTGGGATTACAGGCATGAGCCACCATGCCCGGCATTTATTTGGGATTACAGGGGTGAGCCACCACGCCCGGCATTTATTTATTTATTTATTTTTGAGGCAAGGTTTCACTTTTTAGCTCAGGCTGGAGCGCTGTGGCGTGATCTCGGCTCACTACAGCCTGCCCACTCTTGCTCAAGTGATCCTCCCACCTCGGCCACCGGAGTAGCTGGGACCACAGGCACGCAACGCCATCCCCATCCCCGGCTAATTTTTGTTTGTTTGAGACGGAGTCTGTCGCTCAGGCTGGAGTGCAGTGGCGCCATTACCGCTCACTGCACCCTAGAACGCCCGGGCTCAAGTGATCCCCTCACCTCGGCCTCCAGGGTAGCTGGGAGGAAAGGCACGCGCCACCATGCCCGGCTAACTTTTGTATTTTTTTAGTAGAGACGCGGTTTCGCCATGTTGTCCAGGCTGGTCTCAAACTCCTGAGCTAAAGCAATCCGCCCGCCTAGACCCCCCAAAGTGCTGAGATTGCAGGCGTCAGCCACGCGCCCAGCGGAGCAAGTAATTTCAACTTGGTTCTGCTTGCTTCCAAATCTCCTAAAACACCACTTTGGACCAGAGAGGGTAAAAAGGACATGGCCCCAGACGCCAGCGAGAGAAAAAGGGGGAATTTATCAGAAGGACACAGGGTCCGGGCGTCTGGGACAGGCGGCCTCCCCAACTCCCTCGGCCGGCGGAACAGGGTAGTGGGAGACCCGGCCCCAGACTCCCAGTTCAGCGCCCGCGGAACCCAGCCGGGTGCACGTGGCCAGCACAGCCTCTGGGCCCTGCCGCACTCAGGTCTGGCTTCCGCTCCCGGCCACACGCGGGCCGCATTCCTGGGAGAACGCCTCCGATTGGTCCGTTCGGTCAGGTGGCTGCCACGGGCCAATCAGCGGCGGCTGGTGCCGTGGGCCGCGCGAAGGGCTCAGCGGCGGTGGAGCCTCAGAAAAGATAATCTTTGTGCGCTGGGTTGCGCCGGCAAAGGGCAGCCAATTCCTATTAACGTTCAGCGTGTCCCAGATCTTGCTAGCGACCCCACTGGCCCTTTGTGCCTGTTTATATGAATTCACCACCAGCCCTGCCGCAGCGCTTAGAGAACGAGACAGAGAGCAACTGGGCCGGCCCTCCTTGTGGGCTTTGAGTCCCGCCCTATTGCTTCCATGGGTTTTTGTGTCCCTTTCTCCTCTCTCGCCTCTGGAGCGCCAACCCTTTCCTGTCTTCTTGCTCCTTCCCGGCAGCCCACAAACGGCCGAGAAAAGTCTCAACTCCCCTGCAACCAGGCTCTGCTTCTCCTCCCCTCCACTGTCCTGTCCCCTTTTCCTCATCTTCCTCCTGATCCCACTGCACCCTGGCTTCAGATCACCAGTAGTGCCGCTGTAGCCAAATCTGGTGACGTTTCACGATCTTTGCTGCTTTACTCTGAGAAGCATTTGACTCTTTACCCCACTTGAACCAACCAGGTTTCCAGGCCATCCCACTCCTACCTGATCCCTCCTAATTCTCACAAACCCTTCTCTATGCCTCCATGTCATGGGCATGTCTCCCCTTTTCCCTGCCTGGCAAACAAAGGTGTTGCAGTGCCGCATCCCAGGCCCATTTGCTTATCATTCACCCAGTTTCCACGAGGGATCGTCATCCACTCAGCACGTGCATTCCCTAGATGCCAGCAATGCTGGGGCCTCAATCTAGCCTAGATTTGTCCCACAGCCGCAAATTCACTACCTGGGAATCTCACAGATAACTCAGGCTCAACATAAGTCATTCATTCAATAAATATGTATTAAGCTGTGTGCTTATTTATAGTAAATATCTATATCTTTATATATATATATATATTTTTTTTTCAGATGGAGTCTCGCTCTGTGGCCCAGGCTGGAGTGCAGTGGCGCGAAATCGGCTCACTGCAACCTGCGCCTCCCGGTTTCAAGCGATTCTCCTGCCTCAGCATCCCGAGTAGCCGGGATTACAGGCGCACGCCACCATGCCCGGCTAATTTTTGTATTTTTAAGTAGAGACGGGGTTTCACCATGTTGGCCAGGCTGGTCTCGAACTCCTGACCTTGTGATCTGCCTACGTCGGCCTCCCAAAGTGTTGGGGTTACAGGCGTGAGCCACCGTGCCTGGCCTTTTTTTTTTTTTTTTTTTTTTTTAAGACAAAGTCTCACTCTGTCACCCAGGCTGGAGGGCAGTGACCTGATCTCGGCTCAGTGCAACCTCCACCTCCCGGGTTCAAGCAATTCTCCTGCCTCAGTGCCCCTAGTAGCTGGAATTACAAATGTGTGCCACCACACCCCGCTAATTTTTGTATTTTTAGTAGAGATGGGGTTTCACCATGTTGGCCAGGCTGGTCTTGAACTCTTGACCTCAAGTGATCCGCCCGCCTTGGCCTCCCAAAGTGTTGGGGTTACAGGTATGAGCTACCACGTCCGGCCAACATTAGGTGATTTTTTTTTTTTTTTTTTTTTTAGAAAGTCTCACTTTGTCGCCCAGGCTGGAGTGCAGTGGCCCCATCTTGGCTCACTGCAACCTCTGCCTCCCAGGTTCAAGCGATTCTCCTGTCTCAGCCTCCCTAGTAGCTAGCTGGGATTACAGGTGTGTGCCACCACGCCTGGATAATTTTTTTGTATTTTTAGTAGAGATGGGGTTTCGCCATGTTTGCCAGTCTGGTCTCCAGACTTCATGTGATCCACCCGCCTCAGCCTCTCAAAGTGCTGGGATTGCAGGTGTGAGCCACCTTGCCCAGCACACAAGTTACCATTAATAAATATTTCTTTACTGCTGCATGCAAGAGCTTGTAGTGCTGTCTATTGTGACAAGCACACAGTGTGTACTTCATTACTCTGTACTGAACGCATGTAGAAAGGATGTCCGGCATAGTCCACGGCACAGAGGAAGTGCTCCATCAAAGTTAGCTCACTTCCTCTTTAGAAGCTAGGAGGGCCTGGGAATTCAGTCTTGGGAGCCTTGGCTAGGATGGGGGAGGGAAACTGTGGGAACACCGAGGCATCATCCCTCAGACAAGCTCTTCCCCAGCGATAGGAACTATCCCAGCACCTCACACACAGTGCAAAAGCTACATAAGTGACCTAAACTTCAGAGGTAGAAAGCAAAAGTGAAAGTCTTTGCCCTTGTCCACTCCCAGGGCAGACCTCTGATCTGTCAGCTCAGCAAAGGCAGCACTGCCCAGTGATGGGGGCGGGAGGCTGAACCGGGACTGACGGCCTAGGACAGGCAGCTGCTGCAGCTGTCCTGGGAGACGCACAGACCAGGGTTCAAAACTTGGTTGGAGGCTGCACGTGGTGGCTCACACCTGTAATCCCAGCACTTTGGGAGGCCGAGACCGGCAGATCTTTTGAGGCCAGGAGTTCAAGACCAGCCTGGCCAAGATGGCAAAACCCCATCTCCACTAAAAATACAGAAGTTAGCTGGGCATGGTGGTGCGCACCTGTAATCTCAGCTACTACTCACTAAGCTGAGGCAGGAGAATTGCATGAACCCCAGAGGCAGAGGCTGCAGTGATCTGAGATTGCACCACTGTGCTCCAGCCTGGGCGACAGAGCTAGACTCTTTATCTCACACACAAAAACAAAAACGAAAAAACAAAACCTGGTTGGGTGATCTTGGGGGTATGAACTGACTTCTGTGAGTCATCATTTCCACCTATAGGCAGGGGATATGAATGGACTAAAGGAGACTCCTCAGATCGCTCCCTAAATCTCCCTCCATCTCTTAGAGGCATCTAGAAAACATTGGTATTTGGCTTTTGCTTTGGCTGAAAGGGAGGGAGAACCAGAGCGCTCACGGTGCACTGTCGCCACCGTGTGACTAGCTGGGGAATTGCATGGGAAAGGTTCTCAGGCCCAGGAAAGCGTATCTGGACTGTGGAGTTTTTTGTTGTTGTTTTTTGAGACAAGGTCTAGCTCTGTTGCCCAGGCTGGAGTGCAGTGGCGCGATCTCAGCTCCACTGCAACCTCCACCTCCCGGGTTCAAGCGATTCTCATGCCTCAGCCTCCCGAGTAGCTGGGACCACAGGCGCCTGGCTATGGAGTTCAATGAAGACTGAGATGGGCCCCTGCTGCCAGCATCCTCTTCCACTGCCTACAGTGCTGTCATCTCTGGGGGAGTGAGCAGCCTACCCCTGGGCTTAGGGTACTGGTGGTGCCTTCTCTGGCTCTAGAACTTTTGTTGACTTCTCAGTGTGGCATTCAAGGCTCCTCACAGCTGGCGCCCTGGACACCTGCTCTGCACTTGGAACTCAGAGTGACTAAGCCCAGACCTGCCCCGAGTCATTCTCCCTACTTTATCATCCCTTCTCGGTCCTCCTGGAGCTCCTTTTGTTTTCTCCCTGACTGAAATGAAGCGCATTTCCCCGGTGAGCATGTTCAGTTCCCGAGATAGCATTCATGGAAAAAGCAACCATTGATGAGTGCCTGCTGTATGTCCGGTGCTGTGCTGGAGCCTTGTGGAGATTCATTCTACCTACTCTTCACAAACCTCACTAGGCCGATTACTACGATTGTCCCCGTTTTGCAGAAGAGTACAATGAGGCAGGGAAAGGCAAAGCTGTTCACCCAAAGTCATGTAGTCACTGGATGTGACAGAGCCCTGCCTGTAACTGTTAGGCCGCCTAGTATGGTGGGGAGGGCAGACAGACCCAGGTTCAAATCCCCTCCCTACTGCTCTCAGCTTATTTCCCAACTGTGAGGCTAAGCTTCCTCCTCCGTAGAATGAGAGGGCAGCTCCTACAGGCCACAGGGGCTGGCTTAGAGAGGCAGGCAGCATGTGGGTGCCTAACACAAGGGTATAAGAAGTATGCATGTGTGGTGGGGGTATCAGAGGAGGCAGCCAGAGCTGGTGTGGAGCACACCAGGGTACGCTAGAGTCCCCTCAGGGAGATCGGCAGAGGAATTAGGCTGGCACCTTGCAGGGCTGCCCCTGTCTAGCCCAGAAAGACTGGAGACAGGACTGGGAGCCCCAGCTCAGGACCCAGCCAGCAGGAAGTGGGGCGCTCAAGGATCCAAGCCCCCATCATCTCTCTCCTATGCAGCCCCCACCTGTTCCCCCCAAACCCACTTTTGCCTTGTCAGTGCCTTTCGCACTTGGCAGCCTTACGTGGGCCCTTCCAAACACATATCTGATCATGTCTGCTGCTACTGAAAACCTTGACCTTCCACTGTTCACCAGGGACTCAACCCATCACCCAGGACCATGGTACCTGTTGCCACAGCCCTGCCAACCCCATCACCCTCTCAGGCCTTTGGCCCTCTTCCATCCCCTTGAAGCATCTTGGACCTTCGCACATGCTGTTCTGCTGTTCCCACGGCTTGAGATGCTCATCCTCCCTGCTTAATGTGGAGGTGCTGGAAGCTGTCTTCCAGGGAGGTGGGGAATTGGAAACCTGAAAGAGGAGGAGGAGTTTGGAAAACCAGAAGCGGGGAGACTGTTCTAGGAAGAGGGCAGGTGCAAAGGTCCCGTGCACTGGGGAAGGCACTGAAACTAATGAGAACAAGGTGCTGTGCCTGAGGCCAAGGCCAGATCATGAAGGTCTCCTATGCGTATTAAGGAGCTTGGACCGACGCCTGAGGATGGGGAAGGGTTTGAGCAGGGGCAATTATGGTTTTGTCCATCAGCGATTCCCTTGAGTAAGGTGAAGAGTGGCTTATCAGCATTGTTCTGAAAAACACAGTGCCTAGAGCCACAGGGTCCTTCAGGAACCACCCGATCACCACCAGCAGGAGAAGACTCGGGGTCCCCAGCTCAGGCTTGCACCACGCACCAGGCTGAAGAGGAGTATGCACTTCCTGTGGCTGCCAGCAGATGGCAACAACACCCCACCATGTCCCCTCCAACTCTTCCTTCTACCTGGAGACCCCTCACAGGGCAGAGAGACCAGAGAGAAAAAAAGAGATGGAGGAGGAAAGGAGAGGACGAGGCCAAGGGATGGATGGGGAAGGGGCTGGGAAGAGTTGGGGTGAAAGGCACAAGGATAGTGAAATTGGGATGCTGCTGGCTTCCTGTTGTTTGTTTCACAGTCAGGCACAGTGTGTTGGTCTGGCGACATTTTCATTATCATCTGCCCTGTTCACCCGTCTGTGGTCCCTCCTCAGGCCCCTGAAACACACTGATGCCACTTGTTCACTCAACTCTCTGTCCTTTCCCATCTCCAGGTTCTCCATCACCTCCTTCACCCTCCCGCCCCCCATCAGCTAGTCCCCTTTTATTATTTATTTATTTATTTATTTATTTTCTGTTTTTTTCTGAGACAGAGTCCCGCTCTGTCACCCAGGCTGGAGTGCAGTGGTGCGATCTCGGCTCACTGCAACCTCCGCCTCCCAGGTTCAAGCAATTCTCTGCCTCAGTCTCCCAAGTAGCTGGGACTATAGGCGCCCGCCACCACGCCTGGCTAATTTTTTGTATTTTTAGTAGAGACAGGGTTTCACCATCTTGGCCAGGCTGGTCTTGAACTCCTGACCTTGTGATCCCCCTGCCTCGGTCTCCCAAAGTGCTGGGATTACAGGTGTGAGCCACCGCGCCCAACCCCTTTTATTTTTATTTTTATTTTGTTTTTGAGAGGGAGTCTTGCTCTGTCACCCAGGCTGGAGTGCAGTGGCATGATCTCGGCTCACTGCAACCTCCACCTCGTGGGCTCAAGCAATTCTCCTGCCTCAGCCTCCCTAGTAGCTGGGCTACCTAGTAGCCCGCCCACACCCAGCTAATTTTTGTATTTTTAGTAGAGACAGGGTTTCGCTGTGTTGGCCAGGATCGTCTCAAACTCTGTCTCAAACTGAGGCGGGTGATCTGCCCGCCTCAGCCTCCCAAAGTGCCGGGATTACAGGCATGAACCACTGTGCCCGGCCTCCCTTTTATTTATTTATTTATTTATTTATTTATTTCAGACAGGGGCTTGCTCTGTGTTCCAGGCTGGAGTGCAGAGACTCAATATCATAGCTCACTGCAACCTACTGGGCCAGATCCTGAAGGCCTCCTATGCGTGTTTAGGAGTTTGGACTATTCCAAGAAGAGATTGTTCTCTCTGCAAGGGTGATCCTACCACCTCAGCCTCCCAAGTAGCTGGGACTACAGGCACGTGTTCTCGCACTCGGCTAATTGTTTTATTTTTTTTGTAGAGACAGGGTCTCACTGTGTTGCCCAGACTGGTCCTGAACTCCTGGCCTCAAGTCATTCTCCCGCTTCAGCCTCCCAAAATGCTGAGATTTCAGGCGTGAAATGCCATGCCTGGCCTAGCAAATCCTCTTATTCTGCATCTGACCTTCCACTTTTCTCTATCCCCTTGGCCAAGCTGGGAGCCTCAGAATGTAGCTGTGCAGAGGGGCTGCTGGCCCCAGGCCAGAGAGTGGGAGACAGCGTGGATGGTCACTCTGTGGGTGCTCTGGGGCTCTTACTTCTGTTTTCTTGGGAGGCCACACATGTACTTTGGGGGGTGCTGTTCCAGTTCCCAGTTCTGAGTCTAGCCAGGCGCTGCAACAATCCCCTCCACTGCCTGCCCGTCTGCACCAGCCCCTTGCTTTCTGGTCTTGTCACTTGCCTTAGGATGAAATCCACAGCCTACGAGGCCCCTAGGTTTGGCCTCATCTGGCACCATGTTCCCCCTCACTCTGTGTGCTCTGTCCACAGAGCTGGATTGGACGCCCTCACCTTCGCCCTGCACCTGCCTCCAGACCTTTGCAGAGACCATTCTGTCTGCCTGGAATGCATTTCCGCCTACTCTTCACAAGGCCAAGACTCTCCTCCTTCAACTCAAACATCAACTCCCTCAGACAGCCCTTCCCGGAGCCGGCCAGGACCGGTCCCCACTGTCAGCACTCACAGCGGCAGGCTGTTGACCTTCAGAGCTCTGTGTTTAATTACAGTCAGCATTTTCCTGGGTGTTTGTTGAATATCTGTCTCCATTTGTAGATATGAAACTCCTCAGGGCAGGGGCCAGGTCTGTCTTCACTGGGTATACCCAGTGACTAGAAGAGCACCTGGCCTATGATGGGTGCCCAGTAAACATTTCTTGATTTACTGAGCCTTTCAATTCCCAACACTCCACAGCTCCACACCCCTGCACACTTTCCTCTGTCTGGTCAGTGCTCAGTGCTTTGTTCTTTTTTTTTTTTCTTCTAATACAGAGTTTTGCTCTTGTTGCCCAGGCTGGAGTGCAATGGCACAATCTTAGCTCACTGCAACCTCTGCCTCCCGGGTTCCAGTGATTCTCCTGCCTCAGCCTCCGGAGTAGCTGGGATTACAGGCATGTGCCACCACGCACGGCTAATTTTTGTATTTTTAGTAGAGACAGGGTTTCACCATGTTGGCCAAAATGGTTTTGATCTCCTGACCTCGTGATTCATCCGCCTCGGCCTCCCAAAGTGCTGGGATTACAGGCATGAGCCACTGCGCCAGGCCTCATTCTCCATTCTTATCACCCTGCCCCCGGACAGTCATGCTAATAGTTTTGTGTGTGCGTTCTTGGAAAATGTGTGTTTTCCGTGTCATCATTTCGTGCAGATGGCTTTGTGCTTTAGATCTCATTCCATTTCTTACTCTTGCCTCTCAGCACAAGATTTCTAAGTTCCCCCATGTGGCTCTGTGTCCATTGGGTCCTCCACACATTTTGCTGATCCGCCTTCCAGGGAGGAACCCCAGGCTGCATCCAACCCCTCCTCCTGCCTTCCCCACATGGTCACATGGGAGGATCTCTGTGTGCTTGTGTGTGTGTGTGTGTGTGTGTGTGTGTTTAGGGGGCAGTTATATGTTCAGGGCAGCATTTCCAGGTCATAGGGCATGTGTGTATATACTTAGCTGAATGCTCCTGGACTTCACTGGGACAGCTTCAGCCCCCAGTCCAGGAGAGCCTCTCATCTCCTTGCCAGCACCTGGAGTTCTCCAGCTTTTTTTTTTTTTTTTTTTTTTTTTTGAGACAGAGTCTCGCTCTGTCACCCAGGTTGGAGTACAGTGGCATGATCTCCGCTCACTGCAACCTCCACCTCCCGGGTTCACGCCATTCTCCTGCCTCAGCCTCCTGAGTAGCTGAGATTACAGGCGTGCACCACCACACCTGGCTAATTTTTGTATTTTTAGTAGAGACGGGGTTTCACCTTGCTGGTCAGGCTGGTCTTGAACTCCTGACCTTGTGATCTGCCCTCCTTGGCCTCCCAAAATGCTGGGATTACAGGCTTGAGTCATCATGCCTGGCTAATTTTTGTACTTTTAGTGGAGACAGGGTTTTACCATGTTGCCCAGGCTGGTCTCGAAATCCTGACCTCAGGTGATCTGCCTGCCTTGGCCTCCCAAAGTGCAGGGATTATAGGCGTGAGCCACCACGCCCAGCATTTTTTTTTTTTTTTTTTTAAATACTGAGTTTTGCTCTTCTTGCCCAGGCTGGTGTGCAATGGTGCAATCTCAGCTCACTGCAACCCTCTGCCTCCCGAGTTCAAGCGATTCTCCTGCCTCAGCCTCCCGAGTAGCTGGGACTACAGGCGCCCGCCACTGCGCCCAGCTAATTTTTTGTATTTTTGGTATTTTTAGTAGAGATGGGGTTTCACTGTGTTAGCCAGGATGGTCTTGATCTCCTGACCTCGCGATCTGCCCGTCTCGGCCTCCCAAAGTGCCGGGATTACAGATGTGAGCCACCACGCCCAGCCCATTCTCTGACTTTCTCACTTGCCAGTCTGGTAGGTAGGAAGTGAGAGCATACCTAAGGTTATTCTCGAGTCTCCAGATCTCCTCCAGTGCTTCTTAGCCTCTGGGTCTCCTCCTCAGCCAATCACCTGATTCCACACTGTCCTTATTTGTGTTTTGAGGTGCCCGTCTTCTTTTGGATTTGCAGGAGTTCGTTAGATATTGGTCCCTTGTCTCCCATGCTGTCCTCCACACAGTGTTGGAGAATCCTGGTTTATAAGCAGACATCCCCAGCCTGGAGGTCCCTCAAGGGCAGTAACAGTCCTGAGCCGTCCCTGCGACCCCACCCTGACATGAGGGCTGGGCCCCCAGGTCAGAGGATGAGAAGGGGTTGCCGGACCCCCTACAGACACTCTGGGGCTCATGGTTGCAGTCCCCTCAGGAGGCAACATGGATATTTTGGGAACATTGTCTCAGGTCCTGAGAGGTTTTTGGAGCCTCTCTGAGATCAGCTCACCAGCCTGGGATTTGAATTCTGAATTTGGGAAATTCATTCAACATGTCTTTTTTCCATGAACGTCTATGGAGCACAGACTATTAGGCAGACACCATTGTAGACGCTGGCGGCGCAGCCCTTGGTTTCTCAGAGCTCACCTATTGGTGGGAGCGAGTAAAGAGTGAACAAATAAGATCATCGCAAAGAAAACAAACAAGGGGCTAAAATATGGAATAACAGAGAGAGGACTTTAGCAAGGGTGGTCAGGAGAGGCCAATCTTAGGAGCTGACCTTTGTTCTGAGAGCCAGAAAAGCCAGATGAAGAGAGTGGCCAGTGCAAAAGCCCTGGGGCGCTAGTGCGCTTGGGACCAGGGAGACACAGAAAGGTCGTGGGGCTGGAGGCTAGATGGGGGAGGGGCGAGTGAGGAGCTTGGGAGTGGTAAGGGACCCATTCAGGCTGTGTCAGGTGGTTCTCTATTCGGGCCTGGGCTGCTGTGTGGGCAGGAGGATGGTTTGGCCTGAATGTGACTGCCTAGGAGGGTACTGGGCCCTGGAGTTTGTGAACTGGCTCTGGGGTGGCTGAAGCTTTGGGCCAGGCAGCTCTGGCAACTGTTCTGTACCCAGAGGGAATACTTTTCTTCCTTAATGTTTTTTTCTTTTCATTTCTCTCTCTCTCTTTTTTCTTTTTCTTTTTTTGTTCATGCCATTCTCCTGCCTCAGCCTCCTGAGTAGCTGGGACTACAGGCGCCCGCCACCACGCCCGGCTAATTTTTTGTATTTTTAGTAGAGACGGGGTTTCACCATGTTAGCCAGGATGGTCTCAATCTCCTGACCTCGTGATCCACCCGCTTCGGCCTCCCAAAGTGGTGGGATTACAGGCGTGAGCCACCGCGCTCGGCCTTTTTTTTTTTTTTTTTTTAAGATGGAGTCTCTCGCTCTGTCACCAGGCTGGAGTGCAGCGGCATAATCTCAGCTCACTGCAATCTCCGCCTCCTGGGTTCAAACGATTCTCCTGCCTCAGCCTCCTGAGTAGCTGGGATTACAGGCACGTGCCACCACACCCAGGTAATTTTTGTATTTTTGGTATAGACAGGGTTTCACCATATTGGCCAAGACGGTCTCGATCTCCTGACCTCGTGATCCTCCCGCCTTGGCCTCCCAAAGTGCTGGGATTACAGGTGTGAGTCACTGCACCCGGCCTCTTTTCATTTCTCTTTTTGGAAACATTTTTTCTCTTTGTGATAGGTAATACATGTACCAGGTACAAAAATCAAAGGAAACAAAGGCATATACAGTGTAAGGTCCTTTCCTGCCCTTACCCCAGCCACCTACTTCCCCTCCTGGGAAGGGAACCAACTATTGTGCCTGCTTGCCATCCCCAAGCCATTGCATTCCTGCAAACTCAGGTTCACAGTTCACACCGATGCAGGTGCACGCCACACACTGCCCGTGCCTCGAATTTTCCATTCAGCAGTGTAAGGCGGAGACAGTTCCCAATGAGTCCACTTAGGAGTCCTGGAGGGTTCCAGGGGGGCCTGGAGGCTCCAGACCTACAAGGAGCCCACAGCCATATGCCTTGGGCCAGGTGGTGAGGTCAATAGGGCCATGTCAGGCTGCGCCCCCAAGTACCAGCGCGAGAACGTGAGGCTGGCACTGGGGGCCCCGGAAACGGCTGGCGCTGTGGAATGTGAGCAGTGGCAGGGCTGGAGAGGATGTGGGGAAAGCTGGGTGAGTTCAGCTGTTGGCGATTTCACGCCCCCTCCTCAACCACTTCTCAGGGACAGGACCCAGCCATGGGGCCCAGGTGCCGACGAAGGTCAAATTTCGATAGCAAGAGAGTAAAAAGGATATTTCCTCCAGAGGGGAGCCCTCTCCCCGCAGTGGGAGCTGCAGCTGCCCCACACTCATACTCCAGGATTAGGCCAAATCCTACAGCAGGTGGAGGGGTGGGGGGGCCCCAGTTAGGGCCCGGGGAGTGTGGGAAGCGGTGGGCAGTATGGGGTGGAGTGTACACACCTGACTGTGCCTGTACCTGGGAATGGGTCTCCTTCTTCCCTTCATTTAGCAAACACTTTGCTGCATCCCATTTCTGCCAGGCGTTGACCTGGGTGGGGATTTTGCGGGGAGGAGCAAGACGTAACAGCTGAACTGGACCGAGGGTCACACAGCATGTGATGGGGGCCATGCAAGGAGACCCAGCAAATGATGGTGGTTTCTGCTGGGGAGGGAGATAGTGAGAGCAGGGGGTTGGGGGAGTTGCTTTTCAATGAAAACCTTTCTGTACCATTGGAATTGCTTTTTAATTGTTGAAACTAGGTACATTTATTGACTCTTTAAAACTGTGGTTCTTGGCCAGGCGAGGTGGCTCACGCCTGTAATCCCAGCACTGTGGGAGGCCGAGGCGGGCGGATCACCTGAGGTCAGGAGTTTGAGACCAGCCTGGCCAACATGGTGAAACCCCATCTCTACTAAAAATACGAAATTTAGCCAGACATGGTGGCACACACCTGTAATCCCAGCTACTTGGGAGGCTGAGGCAGGAGACTCGCTTGAAACCAGGAGGCAGAGGTTTCAGTGAGCTGAGATTGCGCCACTGCACTCCAGCCTGGGCAACAGAGTGAGACTCTGTCTCAAAACAAAACAAAACTAAAGCCGAGGCAGGCAGATTACTTGAGGTCAGGAGTTCGAGACCAGCCTGGCCAACACGGTGGAGCCCTGTCTTTACCAAAAATTCAAAAATTAGCTGGGCGTGGTAGTGCACGCCTGTAATCCCAGCTACTTGGGAGGCTGAGGCGAGAGAATCTGAGACTCTATCTCAAAAAACAAAACTAAACTAAACTATAGTTCTCAAAGTGTGACCCCCCATTCCCTCCCCAGACCAGCAGCATCTGGGTAGCAATGCAAATTCCCAGATTCCACACCAGACCCACTAAATACAAAATTCTGGGGGGTAGGGAGTCCAGCATGCAAGCCCACTAGATAACTCTGACATATGCTACAGCTTCAGAGCTACTGATTTAAAAAACACAACAAAGCTGGGCGCGGTGGCTCATGCCTGTAATCCCAACACTTTGGGATGCTGAGGAGGGCAGATCACCTGAGGTTGTGAGTTCGAGACCAGCCTGACCAACATGGAGAAACCCCGTCTCCAAGGCGTGGTGGTGCATGCCTGTAATCCCAGCTACTCAGGAGGCTGACACAGAAGAATCGCTTGAACCTGGGAGGCGGAGGCTGTAGTGAGCCAAGATCACGCCATTGCACTCCAGCCTGGGTGACAAGAGTGAAACTGTCTCAAAAAACAAAAACAAAAACAAAAACAAAACACAACCAAAGCAGAACTTGCGTCTTGGTGCTCACAGTCTGGGGGAAGGAGACTATTCAGAGCATCCCTCTACTACAGAGACAGCCGCCAGAGCCTGTGAACGGGGCTCAGCCTGGAAGCCGACCTGGAATGGAGGACCTGAGGAGGCTGCCCAGGAATTGAGGCTTGAGTGACATCTGAAGGGCAAGTGGGTCTCAGCCACATGGGAGGTGGTAGGAAGAGTGTCCCCAGGAAGGAGTGGCCCATGGGAGGGGACTGAAGGGGCAGGGACCGAATGCCATGGGGCTGGAAGAAGGAGCACTGAGACAGGCACCTCTGTGCTTCAGTGTGGTGACTGTCCATCCACCCCTGTGTGTGCACATCTCAGTCACAGACGTCCCCTGCTTCATGCACACCCAGAGCCTCTCCTGACCCTCAGAACTGCCGGGCTGACTAGGCTGTGGGAGTGGGCTCTTCCGTGGGACAGGCAGGGCACCTGGCCCTGAGCAACAACTTTCTCACTTTCCCCCGTGTGACCCTGGGCCAGTCACTTCCACCTTCAGAGCCTCAGTGTCCACATCTGGAAAATGGGGCAAGAATGCCTTCGTGGAAGGGCTGCCAGGAGAAGGAAATGAGATCATGGCACCTGCACAGTAATCCACCCCTGGAAGCCATTCCTTCCCGCTCTTCGATTCCTTCCCAATCTCCGATTCCTTCCTAATCTCCGTGCAGCAACAGCTGTTGTTTACAGAGCACTAGAAACCATGCTGTGAGGTGGGTGTCATCATTCCTGTGTGACTGGTTGGAAAAAGGAGGCTCAGAGAGAGTAATTTTAGTCGCACAGGTTGAGCATCCCTAATTCAAAAATCTGAAACCTGAAATGGTCCAAAATCTGAAACTTTTTGAGCACGGACATGATGCCACAGTGGAAAATTCCACACCTGACATATTTGCTTTTTGTTTCTTTTCTTTCTTTCCTTTTTTTTTTTTTTTTTTGAGACAGAGTCTTGCTCTATTGTCCAGGCTGGAGTGCAGTGGAGCAATCATAGCTTACTGCAGCCTCGAACTCCTCGGCTCAAATGATCCTCCTACCTCAGCTTCCCAAGTAGCTGAGACTACAAGTGTGTACCACCACACCCGGCTACTTTTTTATTTTTTGTGGAGATGGGGTTTTGCCACGTTGTCCAGGCTGGTCTCGAACTCCTGGGCTCAAGCGATCCTCCTGTCTCAGCCTCCCAAAGTGCTGGGATCATAGGCATGAGCCACCGTACCTGGCTTTTTTTTTTTTTTTTTTGAGACAAGCTCTCACTCTGTCACCCAGGCTGAGTGCAATGGCGCAATCTTGGCTCACTGCAACCTCCTGTCTCAATCGATGCTCCTGCCTCAGCCTCCTGAGTAGCTGGAATTACAGGCAACCACCACCACGCTCGGCTAATTTTTTTTGTTTTTGTTTTTGAGACGTAGTCTCTCTCTGTCACCCAGGCTGGAGTGCAATGGTGTGATCCCCGCTCATTGCAGCCTCCACCTCCTGGGATCAAGCAATTCTTCCACCTCAGCCTCTCAAGCAGCTGGGATTACAGGGGTGTGCCACCATGCCCAGCTAATTTTTGTATTTTTAGTAGAGATGGGTTTTCACCATGTTGGCTGGGTTGGTCTCAAACTCCTGACCTCAGGTGATCCACCAGCCTCGGCCTACCAAAGTGCTGGGATTACAGGCGTGAGCCCCTGTGCCTGGCTGGCCAATTTTTGTATTTTTTGTAGAGATGGGGGTTTCACCATTTTGCTCAGGCTGGTCTCGAACCCCTGAGCTCAGGTGATTCACCTGCTTTGGCCTCCCAAAGTGCTGGGATTATAAGTGTGAGCCGCCACGCTCGGCCCCCTACTTTGCCGATGGTTCAATATACACAAACTTTGTTTCATGCTCAAAATTATTTAAAATATTGTATAAAATTACCTTTAGGTTATGTATACAAGGTGTATGTGAAACATAAATTTTGAATTAGAAACATTTTGTATATGAAACATGGATTTTGTATTTAGACGTAGGTCCTGTTTCTAAGATTACAAACTCTGGAAAATCTGAAATCTGAAACACTTCTGGTCCCAAGCATCTCAAATGGAGGCTACTCAGCCTGCAGCCCCTCCCCTTCACCATGCGCCTCCCCCTCCCTCCCAGGCGCTGACTCCCCAGCCAGCAGCCTCCATCCCTTGGCTAAGGCTTCCCAAGTCAGAGTCACTATCTTGATGCCACCAGAGCCCTGCCTTATGCACACAGCCAGCAAGAGGCAGAGTCCGGAGGTGGGCTCAGTGCTTTTTCTTTTCTTTTTTGAGATGGAGTTTCGGTCTTGTTGCCCAGGCTGGAGTGCAGTGGCTCAATCTCGGCTCACTGCAACCTCTGCCTCCCAGATTCCTGTGTCAGCCTCCCGAGTAGCTGGGATTACAGGTGCCTGCCACCATGCCTGGCTAATTTTTGTATTTTTAGTAGAGACAGGGTTTCACCATGTTGGGCAGGCTGGTCTCGAACTCTTGACTTCAGGTGATCCAGCCAGCTTGGCTTCCCAAAGGCTGGGATTACAGGCATGAGCCACCTCTCCTGGCCTTCTTTTTTTTTCTTTTGGGACGGAGTCTCCCTCTGTCGCCCAGGCTGGAGTGCAGTGGTGCAATCTTGGGTCACTGCAACCTCCACTTCCCAGGTTCAAGCGATTCTCCTGCCTCAGCCACCCAAGTAGCTGAGACTACAGGTGCCCCCCACCACGCCCGGCTAAATTTTGTATTTTCAGTAGAGTCGGGGTTTCACCATGTTGGCCAGGCTGGTCTTGAACTCCTGATCTCAGGTGATCTGCCTGCCTCAGCCTCCCAAAGTGTTGAGATTTCAGGGGTGAGCCACTGTGCCTGTCCTCAGTGCTTTTTCTTTTCTTTTTTTTTTTTTCTCTTGAGCCAGAGTCTTGCTCTGTCACCCAGGCTGGAGTGCAGTGGTGCTATCTCCGCTCACTGCAAGCTCTGCCTCCTGGGTTCATGCCATTCTCCTGCCTCAGCCTCCCAAGTAGCTGGGACTACAGGCACCCACCATGCCTGGCTAATTTTTTGTATTTTTAGTAGAGACGGGGTTTCACCATGTTAGCCAGGATGGTCTCGATCTCCTGACCTCGTGATCCATCCACCTCAGCCTCCCAAAGTGCTGGGATTACAGGCGTGAGCCACTGTGCCTGGCCCGGCCTCAGTGCTTTTTCTATGGGCTGCTGTCACTGGCTAGAACCCAGGCAGACCAGGGAGGCCAGGCCCCAGCTGCTGCCATGCTGCTGGGAGCGGGGAGGGGAGGGCAGAGAGCTGGAGCATCAGAGCTCGCATCGGGGAATTAGCAGTATATGTGTCATTCTGACATGGGACATCAGGAATGTGGAATGGCCCCAGGAAGCGTGTGCCTGCCAGGGACGCTGGCAGGGAGGGGGTGCACGGTGGGGAGCTGAGCCCCTCCCGGCCCCCAGGACCCACCAGGCAGCAGCTGCCCCTGTCACTCTGAGTGACCTGGGTCTGGTCTCCAGTGTGCACATGGCCTTCTGGAAAGCTGGGGTTCAGCCTAGCTCCTTCCTGGAGCCCCGTTCTTGTGACCCTGGACCTCAATTTCTCCACTGTTAAATGAGAAGAACAACCTTTATTTGGCAAGGCTGTGGCGGGGGAGAGCGTGGCTGGTTGAACCTGGCACTGCAGCAGGCTCATGGTGGGAAACTGGAAAATGGGGCTGTTGTTCCACATCCCCCTTAGAATAGTGTCCTCACACACGATTCTAATCTCCCAGTCCTCTCCTTCCCAAGGTGAGGTCCAAGGGATCTGCTTCTCCTGTGACTGGCTGGAAAGGCGGACACGGTCAGTGGACAGTGACCCCCAACGGGAGACTATACTCTGAGAGGGGCTCAGTCAGAACGTCCAGTGGCTTGGGAACTTTGGGAGGCCAAGGTGGGAGGGTTGCTTGAGGCCAGGAGTTTGAGACCAGCTTGGACAACATGGCAAAACCCCATCTCTACAAAAAATAAAAAATAATTATCCATGTGTGGTGGCACGCACCTGTAGTCCTACACGCTTGGCAGGCTGATGTGCGAGGATTGCTTGAGCCCTGGAGTTTGAGGCAGCAGAGCCATGATCATGGCGTCACTGCACTCCAATCTGGGCAATAGATCAAGACCTTGTCTCAAAAAAAAAAGAAAAAGAAAGAAAGAGAGAGAGAGAAAAAGAGAGAGAGGGAGAGAGAGAGGAAGGAAGGGAGGGAGGGAGGAAGGGAGGAGAGAGAGAAAGGAAGACAGAGGGGAGGGAGGGAGCAAAAGGAAAGGAAAGGAAGGAAGGAAAAGAAAGAGACAGAAAAAGAAAGAGAGAGAGGGAGGGAGGGAAGAAGGAAGGAAGAAAGGAAGGAGGGAAGGAAGGAAGGAGGGAAGGAAGGAAGGAGGGAGGGAGGGAAGGAAGGAAGGAGGGAAGGAAGGAGGGAAGGAAGGAAGGAGGGAAGAAAGGAAGGAAGGAGGGAAGAAAGGAAGGAAGGAAAGAGGGAAGGAAGGAAGGAGGGAAGGAAGGAAGGAGGGAAGAAAGGAAGGAAGGAGGGAAGGAAGGAAGGAGGGAAGGAGGGAAGGAAGGAAGGAAGGAAGGAAGGAGGGAAGGAAGGAAGGAGGGAAGGAGGG